>NC_086099.1:5920212-6655837 GCF_963921235.1 Mobula hypostoma
AAGCTTATGAATATTGAAAGATCTAGATAGAGTGAATGTGGAGAGGATGTTTCCTAGAGTGGGGGAGTATCCAACCAGAGGATAGTCCCAGAATAGAGAGACGTCCATTTAGAACAGAGATGAGGAAAAAAATCTTTAGACAGAGGGTGATGAATCTGTGGAATTCATTGCCATGGACAGCTGAGAAGGCTAAGTTATTGAGTATATTTAAAGTATTAGTCAGGGCGTCAAAGGTTACAGGCAGAGAATGGGTTTGAGAGGGGAAATAAGTCAGTCATTATGGAATGGCGGAGCAGACTCAATGGGACGAGTGTTCTAATTCAGCTCTAATGTCTTACAGTCTTATGGTCTAATATTTGTAAATCTATCAGCCTTTCCGGATCACATGTCAGAGATGTAGTGCTTCAGTTGAAAATGGCAAACAAAAGAGAGTACTTTTGCATTTCTCAATTTCACAGATCTACCTAGCATGGAGTAATAACCTTCCAATTCTGCGGCCTGAATGTATCTGTTGAATAAATTGACAGGGAAGGGATTATTTCCTAGTGAAGGAATTTTTCCATAGTAGCTGGCAATCTTCCCAGGTAGCTCAAATTTTCTCAAATTGTAGGCACAGAGTGCCAGCAGATGTTTTTCATAGAGTCATAGAGCACTAAAGCATAGAAACAAGCCCTCTGGCCCATCTAGTTGGTGCCCAACTATTATTCTACCTGGTCCTATGAACCCACACCTGGACATAGCACTCTATACCCCTGCCATTCATGTACTAACCTAAATTTTTCTTGAATGTTAAAATTGAGCCCACATTCACCAGTTCTGCTGGCAGCATGTTCTACACTTTCACCGCCCTCTGAATGAAGAAGTTCCCCCTCATGTTCCCCTTAAAACATTTCACCTTTCACCCTTAACCCATGACCTCTAGGTCTAGTCTCACCCAACCTCAGTGGAAAAAGCCAGCTTGCATTTACCCTATCTCTACCCCTCATAATTTTGTATACCTCTATCAAATCTCCCCCTCATTCACCTACACTCCTATTCTACATCGCCTATTCAGCCTTTCCCTGTAACTCAGAACATCAAGTCCTGGCAACATCCTTGTATATGTCCTCTGTACTCCTTCAATCTTTATTTATATGTTTCCTGTTAGTAAGTGACCAGAACTGGAGATAATACTGCAAATTAGGCCTCACCAACGTACCTGAAAGAAAATAATTTTTAAGGTTACATGGACAAAGTGCCGTAGTAAAATGGTTCTACCAAGATCTATCACGGTCCTGGTGGGGCTGAATGGTTTTCTTCTACTCTATTGCACCTTCACTATAACCCACAGTTGATCAATTATTTTTCTGAATTTCTAACATTGTTGACCTAATAGCTAATTAGTTAAAAATTGATTAGTTAATCTACCTTTTCATGACACTGGCTGTGGACCACACTCAAATGGTGGACAAAACTCCAAGAATAACCTTGTTCTTCTTGAATTGCATGGTATCTTGTATGTATATTTCATCAAGTACGAATTTGGTTTATTGTCTTTTTTTTTCTTTCAGCCCATCACCCCTACTGGGCCACAGGCACAGGCAGCAGTTTGCCGAGTCCTCTGTCCTGGCCATAGCCATAGTCATAGTCATACTTTATTGATCCTGAGGGAAATTGAGTTTCGTTACAGTCACACCAACCAAGAATACAGTATAGATATAGCAATATAAAACTATAAATAATTAAATAATAACAGGTAAATTACGGCCAGGAAATAAGTCCAGGACCAGCCTATTGGCACAGGGTGTCTGACCCTCCAAGGGAGGAGTTGTAAAGTTTGATGGCCACAGGCAGGAATGACTTCCTATGACGCTCTGTGCTGCATCTCGGTGGAATGAGTCTCTGGCTGAATGTACTCCTGTGCCCAACCACTACTTTATGTAGTGGATGGGAGACATTGTCCAAGATGGCATGCAACTTGGACAGCATCCTCTTTTCAGACACCACCGTCAGAGAGTCCAGTTCCATCCCCACAACATCACTGGCCTTACGAATGAGTTTGTTGATTCTGTAGGTGTCTGCTACCCTCAGCCTGCTGCCCCAGCACACAACAGCAAACATGATAGCACTGGCCACCACAGACTCGTAGAACATCCTCAGCATCATCCAGCAAATGTTAAAGGACCTCAGTCCCCTCAGGAAATAGAGACGGCTCTGACCCTTCTTGTAGACAGCGTCAGTGTTCTTAGACCAGTCCAGTTTATTGTCAATTCGTATCCCCAGGCCAGTCTTGCAGGTTGTCCCCAGGTGTAGCCCATCTTCTTGGTGTATCCCATCTCTTCCAGGGATGAGGTCTTTGGAGCCTCTGTTGGTGTTTCTGTAGCTCTGGATTTTTACAGGATTGGGATGCTAGTCCAATGCCCAACCCTCTTCCTTTCATAGCGGTGCTTGGGACATCCACGGTGGAGTTTGGTTTATTGTCACACTGAAAAAATAGTATCCTCAGCTGGAGCTCAAAGAAAGATTAGCTTTATTTGTCACATGTACATCGAAACATTAAAACATACAGTGAAATGCAGTTTTTTTGCATCAACAACCAACACAGTCTGAGGATGTGCTGGGGGCAGCCCACAAGTGTTGCCATGCTTCTGGCACTAACTTAGCATGCCCACAACTCACTAACCCTAACCCATACATCTTTGGAATATGAAAGAAAACTAAAGAACCTGAGGAAACCTGCACAGTTACAGGAAGAATGTACAAACTCCTTTCAGACAGCGGCAGAACTGAACTTGGGTCACTGATGCTGCCATAGCTTATGCTAACTGCTACACTGCTGCCCTAATTACAATTTGGTTGTCATAATCAACAGTAGAATCACTGAAGGATCACTGCACCAGCTGCTTGATAAGCACATCCCACCTATCTTAAGAGACATTTTCAAAAGTAACTACAGTTCTTTTCTAGAAAGAATGAAATTAACATATACTCAGTGGCCACTTTATTAAATACACCTGTACACATGCTTGTTAATGCAAATATCTAATCAGCCAATCATGTGGCAGCAACTCAATACATAAAAGCATGCAGATATGGACAAGAGGTTCGGTTGTTGTTCAGACCAAATATCAGAATGGGAAAGAAATGTGATCTAAGTGATTTTGACTACAGAATGATTGCTAATGCCAGAAGGGGTGGTTTGAGTATCTCAGAAACCACTGATTTCCATGGGTTTTCACGCAGAACAGTCCCTAGAGTTTACTAAGAATGGCTGAAAAAAAAATTCAGTGAGTGGCATTTCTGTGGGTGAAAACACCTTGTTCATGAGAGATCAGAGGAAATTGGTCAGACTGGTTCAAGCTGACAGGAAGGCAACAGTAACTCAAATAACCATGCATAACAACAATGATATGTAGAAGTGTATCTCCGAACACACAATATATCGAACCTTGAACTGGAAGGGCCACAGCCGCAGAAGACCACAAACATACACTCAGTAGTCACTTTAACTAATCAAGTGGCCACTGAGTGCACGTCAATGATATTAAACCTGATTCTGATTCTCTAAAAAATGACAAAAGGATGATGTGTTATAGAGTTATGTAAAGGGCTGACAGGGTTTATCCTGACAATTCGTTTTCACTTGAGCTAAGGACAATCCTTAATTAATCTAACCAGGAGAATCTGGAGAAACTCTTACTTACACAGAAAGTGGTTAGCACCCAGAATTCTCTAAAAATCAGTTCAGGGAGAAAATGAAGATAAATTTAAGCTGTAATACCTAAATGAGAATGGAATATTGAGATAATTTTATTTATTTATTTAGCGATATAACAGGAAATAGGCTCTTGTGGCCCTATGAGCCACACCGCCCCAAAAATCCCCACATTCCTTATTAATCCTAACCTAATCTCATGAGAATTTACAATGACGAATTAACCTACCCGGTACATCCTTGGACTGTGGGAGGAAACAAGAGCATGTGGAGAAAACCCATGCATTCTACAGGGAGGACATACTGAGAATTTGAACTCCAAACTCCAAAGCCCCAAGCCCCAAGCTGTAATAGCATTGCGCTAACCAACCGCTATGCTACGGTGGTGACATATGTAGTGAATGAAAGAACATGGATTATGTATAGGCAAAGGGGACTTGCTATCATTCAGCATTGCCTTCAGTGCAGACATTATCATTTGAAGGGACTGTTCTGTGCTCTGCAGTAAAGGGACACAACAGGGTAGCGGTTAGTTTACAGCACTGACTATAAAACTGGAGGACTCAAGAGAAAACCCACGTGTTCCATGGGTGGTATACATGGGTTTTCTCTGAGTCCTCCAGGGTACAGAGACACCTTACAGAACAGAACAGTGCCAGAAATGAACTCCAAACTCTGGAACATCCCAAGCTGAAATAATGTCTCCCTGCTACCATGTTGCTATGGCTGACTTATAATGAATGAGGTGTTAAGACAAAGAAGCTTAGGAGAAGAGACAATGGTAAGTACTTGTTGTTAGATCCAGCCTGGATTTCTGAGTTGTAATAACTTAACAAGTCTGAGCTTACCAGGTTTACTATACCACTAGGACTTCTGCATTCAATCAATTCATTTTAAATTGTAAAAAGATCTCTATGGTGCACAGCAATTTTCTTTTGAAAAATGTTCATTTTCTCTTGAATTCAATATCCCTAATAAGGAAACAGTTTTTTGTGTGCTTTTGGTAAATTCTGCAAATTTTCAAATTACAAACATTTAATTGGTATTAAAGCCATGTTTTCACATTTCCATTATAAATATTCAATTGTACCAAGACAGGATTATAAATGTCATTGATTTTTTTTTCTGCTGTTTCTGGGAATCCAGCCAGATCTCTTTTCAAAAATTACCCACAATCAGAGGAAATTTATCTTGTTTTAGGAGTAGGATCACAATATATGTAATTAAGTATGATCGGTGACATACCAAAGAAATATGGAAATACTATTCAAAAGATGTTCTCAATCAAAACAAAGACTTAAGAAGATCAATGCATAGTCTACAACAGAGTATATAACGACAGCCACATGAATTACAAGGCTGCATAATTCATTTATGTTATCGTACAACAGGATGCTCACTAAACAGTTTTTAAGCCTACCAGTTTCTTTATTTTTATAACTGGTTCCTTAAGGTTGTGATACCTGCGGGGTGGTAGCGGGGATAAGTTCCCACTACCTATTAAATGCTCCCAATGGCATGCATCTCAAATACCCTCTGACAACCAAGTTCACCTCCAGGCCTTTACAAGTGGCTTAGCTACTAAGCCCAGCAGAATCGTTTCTACTAACAGGAGAAGGGGTAATGGGGGTTACTGGCTCCTTAAAACCAGTTGCTTCAGGGAGATGGGGTTTGTCAGCCATGGTGGAAGCTCATCTAGGAGAAGGAAAACTCTGATCTCAAACCTCCACTGTCTTGCAGCCATACCGACTCACAGGGAAGGCTTCAGGAGTAAAACTCGAGGCAGTCCTATGTTGAGTTCAACGCTGACTGGGAACTCCTGCGACACCGCTGGTACCAAACTGTATCAGTCTCTGCTGTTCCTTTGGATTACTCAGCCATGTGGAGACTGGGAGCCTGCTACATTGACTGTTTGCCCATCCTGTTGGGTGCGGTCTTTGATTGGTTCCATTGTGTTTCTTGCATTTATTGTGAATGCCCGCAAGAAGATGAATCTCAGGGTTGTATGTGGTGTAATATATGTACTTTAATAATAAATTTATTTTGAACTTAAACTTCATAGTGATTGCTCACAAGGTGATCAGTGTGGTTTTCTGTGCCACTTTAGAAGCATTAAGAGTTGTAAGTGGCTTGGTGCTCTCAAATATCAATGATCATTTAGAATTTACAACACTAGTTCAAAACCTTACTAACTTTTGCTATTAAGCCAACTTTTTAATATTTTCTCAGATACTGTGGTTAGTGTAATGCTATTACATGCTATCACCGATCTAGGTTCAATTCCCACCACTAGAGTTTGTGCGTTCTCCCTGTAACCACATGTGTTTTCTCTGGATGCTCTGGTTTCCTCCCACATTCCAAAGACCATACAGTACTGTGCAAAAGTCTTAGATACATATATATAGCTTGGATGCCTAAGACTTGAATGTGGAGCAGACAGCAAGTTTGTAAGTCTGGCAGGAGTAAAGGATGTTCGGATTGATAAGGGTGGAGTGCAGTGGGAAGGGTGTGGGATAGGTGGCAGAGAAGAAGTGATGATAGGGGGATGGCATGGGTGCAGACACACCCAGCCCTGAGACACCAGGCAAGGTAATTTGATTTCAAGCAATTGGTTTATTCATCATCACAGAATGCCTCTTTGGTGCTTCCTGCTCTCTCCCCTCTCCTTTCCCAACCATAATTCACCTCTCCCTGTCCCCTTCCCTCTCTCAGTCCTCAATAGAGACCCATATCAGTATCAGGTTTATCATCACTCACATATATCACGAAATTTGTTTTCTTCTGCTGCAGCAGTACAGTGTGATACATCAAATTATTACAGTACACTGCAAAAGTCAGAGGGACCCTAGATAAGACTCTTGTAACTAAGACTTTTCCATAGTACTATATCGGTTAGAGTTAATAATTTGTGGGCATGCTATTTTGGTGCTGGAAGCATGGTGACACTTAGCTGTTCAGCACAACCCTCACTGATTTGATTTGACGCAAACAACGCATTTCACTTTATGCCTTGATGTATGTATGTCTAATAAAACTAATCCTTCTTTCTTTTGAATCACTAAGATACAAATGGCACAAATACTGAGTATATTTCTGATGTACAGACCCAGGCTGTCATATCAGATTGTTCACTAGTTTGAAGAAAAGAGATGTGCAATTCCAAAAAGTTTGGCTAGCTCTAATCTGATAATTATGTACAGAGGTAACAGGAAAATTTTCCAAAAGCATCCTGAACCTCTCTGTATCTATTAACTAAGAATATATATGGCAGGCAAACCAAGCTTCACTTCACTCATCCTGTTCGTCTGACTTTTTTATTACTGTTATATGTTCACTCTAACTGAGTTTACAGTAAACTATTAGTAAAACTTGCAGGTTAGTTCTCAGTTATGAGACTCTTCATTTTTCGGGGTTGATCATAGATGTTGCATCCTATCTGTCTAAGTGATAACCAAGCCAAGGCAGTACGATATAGAGAGCAAGCTGTTGCCCTTGTAGGAACAATAATTCCCCTCTCCCTGTCCCCTTCCCTCTCTCAGTCCACAATAGAGACCCATATCAGTATCAGGTTTATCATCACTCACATATGTGAGACAATAAACTAATCAAATACAAAACGAAAGAAAAAAAGAAATAATGACAATAATAAATAAATAGGCAATAAATATCAAGAACATGAGATGAAGAGTCCTTGAGAGTGAGTCTATAGGTTGTGGCAACAGTGAGTGTAGTTGAGTGAAGTTATCCCCTCTGGTTCAAGAGCCTGATGGTTGCGCGCTAATAACCGTTCCTGAACTTTGTGGTGTGAGTCCTGAGGCTCCTGTACTTTCTTCTCCATGGCAGCAGTGAGAAGAGAGCATGATCTGGGCGGTGGGGATCCTTGATGATGAATGCTACTCTCCTGCAACAGTGCTGCATGTAGATGGTGAGGAGGACTTTACCCATAATGGGTGTATCCACTACTGTTTGCAGGCTTTTCCATTCAAGGATATTGATGTTTCCGTACCAAGTTGAGAAGCAATCAGTCATTATACAGTACTCTTCACAACACATCTATAGAAGTTTGTCAAAGTTTTAGGTGACATGCCAAATCTTCATAAACTTCTAAAAAAAATAGAGGCACTGCCTTGCTTTCTTCATAATGCATCTTACATGCTGGTCCCAGGACAGATCTTCTGAAATGATAAACCAACGAACTTAAAGTTGCAGACTCTCTTCCACCTCTGAACCCCCAATGAGGACTGGATCATGAACCTCTGGTTTCCTCCTTCTGAAGTCAATAATCAGCTCCTTGGTCATGCTGACATTGGTTGTTGTTGTGGCAGCCAGCAATGAGAAAATGAAGTAATGTAAAAAGGATAAAGAATTTCAGCCCAACCAATCAATCAAGACAATCTTGTATGACCAATACTCTTTGTTCTATGATCACCACTTGCCTCTATTCCCTAGACCACCAGTCCAATTGTACTTAGTTGGGTAAGAGTCCTTGATAACAAATAAAGTATCTTAGCTTTAATTTCAACAAAAAACTAACTGTATTTTGACCAACAGCTTGAAGAAAAGAAAGGAATACAATTATTTTTATTACAATACTGTTTTAAAACTGAGAAAATGATTAACAAACATCTGAAAAAACTCTAACTATAGAATGCAAGGCTCTTTTTCTGGCAACAAAACATCCTATATGAAGAAAGCAAATAAAAAAAATCTACCATTCAGTTAAAGGATAGGTATTAGATATTTCTCATCTAGACACTTTGTTTTTCTCACTTCCCTCCTTCAACCCCAATTTCCTGTCTGTGGTATGAAACATATGTAATAATAACAAGTTTATAGAACACTTTTCACACAGACAATGTAGTTCCAAGTGCTTTACAATTCAATAAAAGTAGAAACATGAAAATAAAATAGGAAAATAAAACTAAACATGAAACTAAAAAATAAAATCATTATCATTAAAAGCAAGGTTAAATAAATAGGTTTTCAGCTGGTGTTTACAAGTGTCAACTGAGTCTGCATGCCTTATAGTTTTAGGTATTGAATTCCACAGTTTAGGAGCATAGGTCAAAAAAGCTGACCTGATAATTAACTTTTGAGGGAGATTGTTTAAATTTAAGAGACTAGCAAAAGAAGACCTATAAGCTCAAGCAGGCTTATAAAATGAAAGTGATCCTGTGATGTAATCCAGTCCCAGACCATTAAGAGCTTTAAAAACAAGTGGAGAACTTTAAAATCAATTCTAAAAGATACAGGAAGCCAATCCAGAGTAACTAGGTCAGGACTGATATGTTCCCTCATCCTGGTTTTGGTTAAAAGTCCAGCAGTAGCATTCTGAATGAATTGACGTTTATCAATAGATTGCTCAGGAAGGCCAGTAGAAGTGCATTGCAGTTTTTTTTTATGTGCCATACTCTGCCAGAGCCTCGGTGATCACTTTTTCAAGTGGTTGTCTTGGAGGAAAGATTCTGTGAGTGGTCCCCCATGTCCTTCTCATAGCGCAGTTTTATTTTTACAAGGCCAAGTTGCGAGCTCGACACTCAAACCGGCACAGATGGAAAGCGTGCCCGGGAGCGGCCCGACTAGATTCGAACTCGGAAACCTTCGCTCCAGAGTCCGGCACTGACATCACTGTGCCACCAACCGGCCTGCATTGCAGTAATCTAGTCTATTTGTTTATAAAGGCATGAAATAGTTTTCAGCATTGTACGATGACAGAAATAGATGTAGATGAACAAGAATGGTCTCAGCCTGAAACATTGACTGTTTATTCATTTGCATGGATGCTGCTGAGCTGCTGAGTTCCTCCAGTATTTTGTATGTGTTATTATTCAGCATCTTTGTGTTTATGTAGATGAGCAAAACTGTACTTAGTACTATATACAAGTTATGGAAAGCAAGTAGACCACAGGAAGACTAAACCACATTTTACCTCAAATATATCCTACTTGTTTCTGTTCACCCAAAACCCTTAAAAAGTGACAATAATTTGAAAAAGAAAAGTAAAGTATCTGATATACTACTTGGACAAAATAATCTACTGGTAAAGAATAATAAATATGTAAACTACTAAAAGAGTAAAAATGCATAATACGGGTGACTGCACACAACATCTCCTCCACAATCTCCAACAGCATAAGTGTGCCACAACATCTCCTCTACAACACCTGCTCCACAATAACATAACATCTTCTCTACAGCAGCTCTGCAGTCTCACCATCAGCACAGGTGTACCACAAATCTGCTCTCCTCTCTTCGTATCTATGCTTGGCTAAGTATGGCTCCAATGGCATATTTTCGTTTGTTAGCGACACCATGTTGTTGCTGTATTAAGAGACAGAGATAGAGTGAACAATCCGAGACTTTTCCCCAAGAGACATAATTGTAAGGTGTTTGGTAGAAAGTATGGGGGTGGGGGAACCTACACTTCCTGCTGCCTTAGTAAAGCAGACAACATAATCAAAGACCACATGCACCAATGACGTTCTCTCTTCTTCCCATCTCCATCAGAATTAAGATACAAAAGCCTGAAAGCTTGTAACTCTAGTTCATGGGCAGCTTCTATCCCACTGTTTTAATACTATTGAATCCTTCCCTACTACAATAAAATAGACTTTTGACCTCACCATCTCTCTCATTATGGTCTACCTGGATTTTTTTTTTAATGATTGTAGCACTTCATTCTGCATTACGATTGTAGCATTTGGTTTAATATTATCGCATGTACCAGGAAAAATTTTGCTTGCATCATTCTCCTTTGAACGACCTCAATATACCGTTGTAATGAAATGATCTGTATGGATGACATGCATAACAAAGCTTTTTTACTGTACTTGGTCTAAATGCCACAGCTTACCTCAGTATTGTTGCTGGCCACATACGAGGAGTGATTGATAAGTTCGTGGCCTAAGGTAGAAGGAGTCAATTTTAGAAAACCTAGCACATTTAAGTTTCAACATAGTCCCCTCCTACATTTACACACTTAGTCCAGCGGTCCTGGAGTATATGGATCTTGGACCTCCAGAAGGTGTCCACAGCAGGGGTGATTGATAAGTTCGTGGCCTAAGGTAGAAGGAGATGAGTTATACAGCTCCCTTTACATGCACATGCAGTTCAACTTTTTGAGTGATTATGCAGAAAGTTTGAAGCTAATAACTCATTTCCTTGTACCTTAGGCCATAAACTTATCAATCACCCGATGAGTTATTAACTTCAAACTTTCTGCACAGTCAAAGAGTTGAACTGTACGTGCATGTAACGAGAGCTGTATAACTCATCTCCTTCTACCTTAGGCCTCAAACTTATCAATCACCCCTGCTGTGGACACTTTCTGGAGGTCCAAGATCCGTATGCTGCACGACCGCTGGACTAAGTGTGTAAATGTAGGAAGGGACTACGTTGAAAAATAAATGTGCTAGGTTTTCTAAAATTGACTCCTTCTACCTTAGGCCACGAACTTATCAATCACTCCTCGTACATCCATTCCATTTTGGCCACAGCCTACCCATCTCCTTAAGACTACTTCCAGCAGGATAACATGCCATGTCACAAGTCACAAAGCACACAGCATCTCAAACTGCTTCCATGTACATGCTAGAGTTCAGTGTACTCCAATAAGAACATACGAACATAAGAAATTGGAGCAGGAGTAAGCCATCTGGCCCGTTGTGCCTGCCCCGCCAATCAGTAAGATCATAGCTGAATTGGTCATGGACTCATCTCCATCTACCTGCCTTTTCCCCAAAACCCCTAATTCCCCTACTATGCAAAAATCTACCCAATCTTGTCTTAAATATATTTACTGAGGTAGCCTCCACTGCCTCACTTGGGCAGAGAATTCCACAGATTCACCACTCTCTGGGAAAAGCAGTTCCTCCACACCTCCATCTTAAATCTCTTCCTTTGAATCTTGAGGTTATGTCCCCTAGTTCTAGTCTCACTTACCAGTGGAAACAACTTTCCTGCCCCTATGTTATCTATCCCTTTCATAATCATAATTCTATATGTTTCTATAAAATCTCCTCTCATTCTTCTGAATTCCAGTGAGTACAGTCCCAGGCGACTCAATCTCTCCTCATAGTCTAAACCCTCATCTCTGGAATCAACCTGGTGAACCTTCTCTGCACTGCCTCCAAAGTCAGTATACCCCTCCTCAAGTAAGGAGACCAGAACTGCAGGCAGTATTCCAGGTGTGGCCTCACCAGTACCCTGTATAGTTGCAGCATGACCTCCCTGCTCTTAAATTCAATCCCTCTAGCAATGAAGGCCAGCATTCCATTTGCCTTCTTGATAGCCTGCTGCACCTGCAAACCAACCTTTTGTGATTCATGCACAAGCACTCCCAAGTCCCTCTGCACAGCAGCGTGCTGCAATCTTTTACCATTTAATTAATAGTCTGATCTTTCATTTTTTTCTTCCAAAGTGGATGACCTCGCATTTACCAACACTGTACTCCATCCGCCAGACCCTTGCCCACCTCCAAAGTCACCAGATTTCAGTTCAATAGAGCACTTTTGATATGTGGTGAAACAGGAGATTAGCAGCATGAATCTGCAGCCGAAAAATCTACAACTACATGATGCTATCATGTCAAGATGGGCCAGAATCTCTAAGGCACATTTCCAGCAACTTGTTAAATACATACCTCGAAGAATTCAGGCTGCTCTGGCGTCAGAGGGACCCTACCCAGCACTAGAAAGATGTTCTAATAAAGTGGCCACTGAGTGCATGTGACAATACTGAACCAATTTACCCAATGTACCACAAACCACCTCCCCCACTGGAGCTCTGAGTTGGTTCATCACTCTCCCTGCCTAGTGCTAGGAACCAGGCTATCACTCTCACAAATAAATAAAACATATCTTCTTTAAAGTTCAACAAATACCGATGATTTATATCAGCGGTCCCCAACCACCGGGCCGCAAAGCATGTGCTACCGGGCCACGAGGAAACGATATGATTTGGGGATATGAGTCAGCTGCACCTTTCCTCATTCCCTGTCACGCCCTCTGTTGAACTTGAACGCACACGAGGTCATTACACACGCATCATCCATGTCAGCGCGGCAAGGAGATCAACTCCTCGAGCTTGCAAATGACAGCGGGCTGAAAAGTATGTTTGACATAACATCTCTGCTGGCATTCTGGAGCAAAGTCAAAGCTAAATATCCTGAGATAGCCACGAAAGCACTGAAAATGTTGCTTCCATTTCCAACATATCTCTGCAATGAATGCAACGAAAACTAAATTGCAATAGACTGGACATAAGGAACTCCTTTGAGTGTCGCTGTCTCCCATCACCCTTCGATAGGACCGTGTTGTTGCAGGAAAACAAGTATTCAGCCCAGGGCTCCCACTGATTCAGCGATATTGGTGCATTGCAATGATTTTATATGTTCATACAGGGAAAATATGTGTTGTGTGTTTAATATCCAACTGTTACTTAAAATGCTAAGCTATTGACTTATAAGTGACTTGTATAACCATATAACAATTACAGCATGGAGACAGGCCATCTCTGCCCTTCTAGTCCATGCCGAACGCTACTCTCACCTAGTCCCACCAACCTGCACTCAGCCCATAACCCTCCATTCCTTTCCTGTCCATATACCTATCCAATTTTTCTTTAAATGATAATATCGAACCTGCCTCTACCACTTCTACTGGAAGCTCGTTCAACACTTACTTCAAGCTCCCCTGTCCTCCCCTGATAATTGACATCGCTATATTCATGTGAGGAAAATATGCGCTGTGTGTTTAATATTAAATTCGTTAGATAATCCATTTTAGAAACGAAATTGAGTGTATTAGCCACTTATTCACCTATATTCTGGTCATGATTAACACCCCACCCCCTGAACAGAATCACCAAAAACGATTTGTAGAAAAAAATCGGCATGTACACGCATGCACACTGGTGCCCGCACAAGGCTTCATGGTCATGGTAGTCTTTTTTGGGGTAAACACAACGTATTTGACTGCTACTCTTGTCCGTTGGCAACCCTACCCCCTCCCCCCCCCACCGGTCGGCCGGTCCGCAAGAATATTGTCAATATTAAACTGGTCCGCAGTGCAAAAAAGGTTGGGGACCCCTGATTTATATAACTCATTATTCATTTATATAATGAAATATTCATCCTTGAGTTAAAGCCCTAAAGATAAGTTAATATGTTGATTGTGTCCTTTTATACTTTTTCTTGCATTTATTAGCTGTTCTTATTTTTTGTAATAGTTTCACTGTACACATTAAATAAATCAGGGGAGAAAACACATCCTTGTCTAATGCCTCTCTTGATTTTCGTAAATTGACTCACTCCTCCATCTATTCTTACAGCAACAGTTTGTTCCCAGTACAGATTTCTGATTAGGTGGAGGTCTTTCGAATCTAGATCTAGAGTTTTAAATAAGAGACATTTTGGGAATCAAAGTTGGCGGCGAAAACATCAATAATTTCAGATATGCAGATGACACTGTGTTAATTGCAAATACAGAGGAAGAACTACAAGTCTTAATTGATATAATCGTTGAAGAAAGTGCAAAAGTGGGCCTATCTATCAATTGCAAAAAGACGATGTATGGTGATATCCAAAAAGGAGAATCCTATCTCAGACTGAGAATAAACGGGGAAAATATAAAACAAGTACAGAACTTTTGCTACTTAGGAAGCTGGGTGACATCAGATGGCAGGTGCGACATGGATATCAAAAGAAGAATAGGGATAGCAAAGACACCTTTACGAGAATGAAGCATATACTGACCAATACTAAACTAGGCATGACAACCCGCCTCAGAGTACTGAAATGTTACATTTATCCAGTTATGTTATATGGCTCAGAATGTTGGACAATATCTAGCAACATGAGGAAACAAATTGAAGCAGCAGAGATGTGGTTTTTGAGGATTATCATGGACAAAACGAATATCTAACAAGGATGTCATGAACAGAGCAAACACAAAAAGAGAAATAATGTATGAGGTTATGAAAAGGAACGTAACTTCATTGGACATGTGATTAGGAGAGAGAAGTTAGAATGCACGGTGATTATGGGAAAGATTGAAGGGAAGAAAGCAATAGGAAGACAAAGACAAATGATGATGGAGACAGCAGCCAGAGAACTGGAAATGAATACCAATGAATTGATCCACTTGACCCGAAACAGGGGTGTGTGGGCCATGGCAGTCAAAGCTCAAACTGGGCAAACTGGGCATGGCACCTGATGATGATGATGATTAGATGCTCTGGGGTAAAACTGCACTTCTAAGAAAAAGAATGTACTCATTAAATATTGTGCTTTTTAGTATTGTATTGAAATGCTATAATGATATCGCTTTACGTTACTTATTTTAACTTAACTACTTAAGATACATATGATTACTGCAATTCAGCTTTACTTCTATACTTACCATGTATTGCATTGTACTGCTGCCACAAAGTTAACAAATTTCATGACGTATGCCAGTGACATTAAACCTGATTCTGCATTTTCCTCAAGTAGCACTATTGTTGTCATGTTATATTTAATTGGGTACATTAAGTATAATTTATGCTAATTTAAGTTTTCGTAATCTATATTTTGTCCTGATGGTAATGAACAGTGCTGCTTCCGCAATAAACTAATTTTCATGGCATTGATAATCTTTGCATTATCAACAGGGACAGAAGTACCAGAGGGTTGGAGGGTTGCAAATGTGTTTCCCTTGTTCAAGAAAGGGAATAGAAATAACCCAGGAAATTATAGACCAATGAGTCTTACTTCAGTCGTGAGCAAGTTATTGGAGAAGATCCTGAGAGGCAGGACTAATGAGCGTTTAGAGAGACATAATCTGTTTAGGTCAGCATGGCTTTGTCAAGGGCAGGTCGTGCCTTATGAGCCTGTTAGAATTCTTTGAAAATGTAACAAAACACATTGATGACGATAGAGCAGTGGATGTAGGATATATTGATTCCAGTAAGGCATTTGATAAGGTTCCTTATGCAAGGCTTATTCAGAAAGTAAGGGGGCATGGGATCCAAGGAGACCTGGTTTTGTGGATCCAGAATTGATTTGCCCACAGAAGGCAAAAGGTGGTTGTAGATGGTTTGTATTCTGCACGGAGGACGGTGACCAATGGTGTTCTGCAGGGATCTGTTCTTTGTGATTTTTATGAGCTGGTGGGTTAGTAAGTTTGCTGATGGCTGATCTCCTGGTGGTTGTTGATGGAGTGACAGCCTTTTGCAGTCGCTCCTACTTTGCTTACTTTACTGTTTCCAACCTGTTATGAAACCTTACTTTTAAAGGTGATATTGTTTTACTATGAGTACAAGGGATGCCAAAGGTAGTAAAAAAAGACCCTCCTGCATCTTTGGAAGCTATAATGGATTTGCTTCGAAAACACAGAAAAGAATCCTCCGACGAGTTTCAGCAGCAGCTCTGAAATTAAACAAATAGATGCAAAATTGGATTCTATCCAAAAAACTTTAACCCGACATGATAAATGAATAGAAGAGAATGAAGAAACTCTGACGATTTTGGATGCGAAAATGGATGACCTACAAAAGCTTTGTGAAAAACAATCTAAGTCTAATGAAAAATTAAGACAGAAGATTATCGATTTAGAAAACAGAAGCAGAAGAAATAACGTACGAATTCTGGGTCTTGAACAGTTAACGGAAGGTGATCAGCCTACGGAATTCTTTGCAAGATTTTTGGCAAAATTATTTCCTAAAATCTTATTGTCTTTGCCTATGATTGATCGAGCTCATAGATCGCTTGTGTCTCGACCACCTCCAGGAGCAAGACCCAGATCAGTAATAATCTGTTTTCATGAATTTCAAACAAAGGATCGTTTAATTGTGAATCCCGTCGAAGAGGAATGATTGATTATAATGGTCAGAAGATCAGGATTGTCGAGGATTTTTCACCTGAGGTCATGAATGAGCGTGCTAAATTCAAAAAGGTTATGTCGGAACTTTTTAACAAAGGTTTCAAACTTTCTCTTCGTTATCCTGCTTGGCTCAGAATTATACTGAAGGATGGCTCTAAGGAATGGATCCATTCGAGTGAAGAAGCTCAGAAATTCTTAAAATCAGAAGATTAACTGTTCAGTACCTTTCTACATGAATAATTGCTTCTTTTACTTTTGGTAAACCTTTGTAGCTAACTCTCCTTTTGAAACTTTAAATGCTTTACTTAGAGAACAAGATTTTAACAACTTAATATCTTGTGTGTTTGTATGTTTTGAATTTTGAAGATTTTTTATTATACTTATTTTTCTTGGTTTTTTTTCTGTCAATAAGGCTTAGTTTGAGTATTTTTCATTTTATCATTTTGAAACTGTAATAATTAATCTATATGTGTTCTTGTTATTGAGGGTTAAGTTCTTTTTCTTTGTCTACTGTTTTGTCGAGATTGGAAGGCAGTTAACCTTGAAACTAATTAGGAGCTAAACCAGTAGGTTTTTTTGGGAGGGTAACGTCATTAGCTGTCGGCTTTCTGACTTTGGGAGGAGGGTGGGGGGATGGATTTTTTTCCTGGAAGCTGTTTTGGATTTTTAGCCAAATCTGTTGCTCGGTTACCTCATTTCAAGGTTTATTGGTGAACGCAGCAGGCCAGGCAGCATCTCTAGGAAGAGGTACAGTCGACATTTCAGGCCAAGACCCTTCGTCAGGTCTCGGCCTGAAACGTCGACTGTACCTCTTCCTAGAGATGCTGCCTGGCCTGCTGCGTTCACCAGCAACTT
The DNA here is from genome assembly GCF_963921235.1 of Mobula hypostoma. Lineage (NCBI taxonomy): Eukaryota > Metazoa > Chordata > Chondrichthyes > Myliobatiformes > Myliobatidae > Mobula > Mobula hypostoma. The sequence continues at coordinate 5,937,622 of NC_086099.1, forward strand.
TGATGTGTGTTGCTTGAATTTTCAGCATCTGCAGAATTCCTGTTGTTCAAGGTTTATTGTTTGGTTTTAATATACATTCCAGTGGTTATTACTTTAACCTTTCTATTAAATAGTATTAAAAATGGATCAAACTATTAACTTACTTAGTCTTAATGTGAAAGGATTAAATCACCCTGTGAAACGGAATAAGATTTTTGCATATATTAAAAAACTTAAGGTTCCAATTATTTTTCTACAAGAAACTCATGTGCGTAATTGTGACAATTTATGCCTTTTCAGTAGATGGAGAGGGCTGCATTTTCATTCCTCCTTTTAGGCTAAGTCTAGGGAAGTTTCAATCTTTATAGATATTAGTTCCCTTTGTCCAACATAAAGTAGTGTCTGATACTAATGGGCATTTTGTCACAGTGTCAGGAAAATTAGAAAATAAATTAATGGTATTTGCTAATTTGTACACCCCAAATACAGATGACCCAGGATTCTTTGAGCATTTTTTTTTTGTTCTTGCCAGATCTGAGCCTTTACTCATTGGTGATGGGAGGAGTCTTTAACTGCTGGTTAGATCCAGCTTTAGATTGGTCATCTTTTAAACCAGCGACACTTAAAAAATCAGCTTTATTTATTCAATCTTTTCTAATGAAATGTGGTATTGTTGATGTATGGCGTTTCTTAAATCCACTAGACAGGGAGAACTCAGTTTTATTGCATGTCCACCATACGTATTCCAGGATTGATTTTTTTTATTGATAGCCAAATGATTCCATTAGTTCGATTCTGTGAATATAAAGAGATTGCTGTCTCAGATCATGCCCCTGTGCTTTTACCTTTAAATCTCCCTGGTCTTCCTCAAACAAACAGATCTTGGTGCTTTAATCTAACTTTGCTATCTGATAACGATTTTTAAAAGTTTCTGGAAAGACAAGTTGTTCTGTTTTTTGAAGAGAATACACCGGAAGAGACTTCTAGTCTTATTATATGGGATGCTTTTAAGACCCATATTAGAGAACAAATTACTTCATATACTGCAAGTGTCAAGAAAAAAGCTAATAAAGAGAGAACTGAGTTAGCTAATCAGTTGAAACAATTAGACCAAAAATATGCCTTGGCTCCAGATCCTGCTTTATATAAAAGGCGTGTTGAAATACAAACTAAATATGATCTTCTTTTAACTTATCCAATTGAAATTCAACTCCTGAAAGATAAAAGTCAATTTTATATTTATGGAGATAAAACAGGTAAATTACTGGCTAACCAATTAAAAACCTTTATAGCTAAACGGCAAAATAAAGAAATTTGTAAAGCTAATGGTGATAGGACAACTGACCATTCAGAAATAAATAATATCTTTACAGAATTCTATTCTAAACTTTATAGTTCTGACCCTCTTAAAGATAATATTATAATGAATAATTTTTTAGACAAACTAAACATTCCTACACTTTCCGTTGATAACCATGAACAGTTGGATCAACCTATTTCTTATAAGGAAATTGCCGAGGCTGTACGTTTGTTGCACTCGGGGAAGGCTCCAGGTCCTAACGGATTTTATGCAGAATTTTATAAGGCATTTTCCTTACTGCTTATACCTCATTTATGTTCAGTTTTTTCAGATTCCTTTAAGTTGGGTCAATTGCCACAATCTTTCTATGAAGCTTCTATTTCTCTTATCCTTAAAAAGAATAAGAACCCAACTGAACGCTCTTCAAACAGACCAATTTCCTTACTTAATGTTGATACTAAAATTCTATCCAAAATTTTGGCCTGTAGGATTGAAAATATTGTACCATCTATCATTTCTGATGATCAGACTGGATTTATTAAAAATCGATATTCCTACTTCAATATTCGTCGTTTGTTAAATATTATTTATTCTCCTTCTAAGGAAATATCGGAATGTGTGATATCTTTAGATGCTGAGAAGGCTTTTGATCAGGTTGAATGGAATTATTTATTTAAAACCTTAGAAAAATTTAATTTTGGGCCCGATTTTATTCAACTGATTAAATTACTTTATTTATCTCCCTCTGCTCGGGTTCTTACTAATTTTCAGAATTCCAAACCTTTTAAACTTCAACGTGGAGCCAGACAAGGTTGTCCCTTGAGCCCTTTGCTCTTTGATCTGGCCTTAGAACCCTTAGCCACTGCTTTTTGAGAATCTAATATTATTGGTATTTTAAGGAGAGGTACTATCCATAAAGTTTCGCTTTATGCTGATGGCCTATTGCTTTTTATTTCTAATGTCGAGACTTCGTTACCTCCTGCGCATTCTTTACTCTCTTGCCAGTTTTCAGGATATAAAGTGAATTTAGATAAGAGTGAATTTTTTTCCTTTGTATAATTTGGTATCAATTAAAACTAGTCATAGTCATACCTTATTGATCCCTGGGGAAAATGGTTTTCGTTACAGTTGCACCATAAATAATAAATAGTAATAAAACCATAAAATAGTTAAATAGTAATATGTAAATTATGCCACTAACCTTCCTTTTAAAATTGTAAGAAATCAATTTACCTATTTGGGTGTAATAATCACTAAGAATTATAAACACCTACTTAAAGAAAATTTTCTTACCCTTCTGAATTACGTAAAAAGGGCACTATCAAACTGGTCGCCCCTTTCGTTATCGTTGATTGGCCGAATTAACTCTATATTTTACCTAACTTTATATACCTTTTTTAGGCCTTACCCATTTTTATTCCTAAATCCTTTTTTGACTCTCTTGATTCTATTATATCTTCTTATATATGGAAAAATAAACATTCTCGACTAAATAAAGTTCATATTCAAAAAGCTAAAAAGAATGGAGGTTTAGCGTTACCAAATTTTAGGTTTTATTATTGGGCAGTCAATATATGAAATCTTATGTTTGATCATATTATATTAACTATGAGGATTGTCCGATGTGGGTTTCTTTAGAAGCTAACTCTGTTAATAAATTTTCTATCATTTCTCTTCTTGGATCCTCACTTCCTTTATCCTTAAGTAAATTAACTGATAATTTGGTAACACACATAAAAGTTGCTGGTGAACACAGCAGGCCAGGCAGCATCTCTAGGAAGAGGTGCAGTCGACGTTTCAGGCCAAGACCCTTCGTCAGGACTAACTGAAGGAACAGTGAGTAAGGGATTTGTAAGGGATTTGAAACGGATTGAAATCCCTTACTCACTCTTCCTTCAGTTAGTCCTGACAAAGGGTCTCGGCCTGAAACGTCGACTGCACCTCTTCCTAGAGATGCTGCCTGGCCTGCTGTGTTCACCAGCAACTTTTACGTGTGTTGCTTGAATTTCCAGCATCTGCAGAATTCCTGTTGTTTGCGTGATAATTTGGTAGTTAAACATACTTTAAGGATCTGGGTACAATTTAGAAAATATTTTGGTTTAATAGGATTTTCTCTTTCAAGTTCAATTTTCTCTAATTTTTTTTAAACCCTCTATGACCGATCCAGTTTTTAAAGAATAGGATAGATTGGGTATTAAATGCTTCCAGGATTTGTTTGTTCGAGGAAGTCTCCTTTCGTTTGAGCAAGTCTCCTTTCGTTTGAGCAAGTCTCCTTTCGTTTGAGCAATTGTCAGCTAAATATAGCTTATCAAAAACCCACTTTTTCCGATATCTACAAATCAGAGACTTTCTGCGTTATCAATTATATTCATTTCCTAATTGTCCTAAAAAGGACTTACTAGATGTAATTTCTAATTTGAAACCCTTTCATAATGGTTCAATATCCAATATTTATGACATGTTGTTGGGAATAAGAAATGCTCCTTTAGACAAAATTAAAAATGTCTGGGAACAAGATTTACAGACTTCAATTTCTGAGGAAACTTGGAATGAAATTTTTAAATTGGTTAACACTTCTTCGTTACGTGCCCGCCACTCCCTCCTACAATTTAAAGTGGTTCACAGGGTTCATATGACTGAGGATAAGCTATCTTGTTTTTATTCCGATATATCTCCCTTTTGTGATAGACATAACAATGGAGAAGCTTCATTAATTCACATGTCCAAGTCTTGAGAGACGTTGGAAGGAAGTATTCCAAACTTTCTCGGTACTTTTAAAGGTAAATTTTAAGCCTAACCCTTTGACCGCCCTATTCTGTATTGTTGGAGGAAAAGATATTATTGTGGAGACATCTGATTTGCACATTTTGGCATTTACTTCTCTTATAGCTAGGAGGGCGATCTTGTTTAAATGGAAGGATGTCGTTCCACCTACTCACACTCAATGGTTATGTGATGTTATGTCATGCTTAAATTTAGAGAAGATCCACTGTTCAATTTCTGAATCTAGTCAAGACTTTCAAACATTGTGGGGACCATTTTTGAACTATTTTCAAAACCTTTAACTTGCTGTTAAAGTACAGATGGTGGATAATAACATATTTCACTTTATGATAGGGATTCTTTTTCCTTTTTTCTTTCTTTACCAAACAGCTTTGATCTTGGTAGTGGGTTTAGATTTTTTTTTGTATAATAAAGTTATTACATTTCAATATTACCATTTAATTTAATTTACATGAATATAGGATAATGTGATTGCAAGTCTGATTCTATTATAATGTAATTCTTTTTTTAAAATTTATAATATATATCTTCTTGTACTCTGTATTCCTCTATGTAGAAACTAATAAAAATATTGAAAGAGTAAGTTTGCTGATGACACAAAGGTTGGGTGTGGTGTGAATAGTATGGAGGGTTGTCAGAGGTTACAGTGGGACATTGATAGGATGCAGAATTAGGCTGAGAAGTGGCAGATGGACTTCAAACCAGGTTAAGTGTGAAGTGGTTCATTTTGGAAGGTCAAATTTGAAGACAGAATATAATATTAATGTTAAGACTTGGCTGCGTGGAGGATCAGAGATAATGGGGCCGTGTCCATAGGACACTAAAGGCTGCTGCACAGGTTGACGGTGTTGTTCAGATGTGTGGTGTGTTAGCCTTCATCAAACATGGGACTGAGTTCAAGAGCCGTGAGGTAATGTTACAGATATATAGGACCTTAGTTAGACCCCACTTGGAGTACTATGTTCAATTCTTATCACCTCATTACAGAAAGGATGTGGATACTATAGAGAGAGTGCAGAGGAGATTTACAAGGATTTTGCCTGGATTGGAGAGTGTGCCTTATGAGAATAGGTTGAGTGAACTTGGCCTTTTCTTCTTGGAGTGACAGAGGATAAGAGGTGACCTGATAGAGGTGTATAAGTTGCTGATCTTGTGGATAGTCAGAAGCTTTTTCCCAGGGCTGAAATGGCTAACACAAGAGGGCATAGTTTTAAGGTGCTTGGTAGTAGATAGAGGGGGTAAATCAGAGGTAAGTTTTTCACACAAAGTGGTGGGCGCGTGGAATGCATTGCCAGCGAAGATGGTAGAGACGGATACAATAGGGTATTTTAAGAGACTCCTAGATAGATACATGGAGCTTGGCAAAATAGAGGGCTATGTGGTAAGGAAATCCTAGGTAGTTTCTAGAGTAAGTTACATGGTCAGCACAACATTGTGGGCCGAAGGGCCTGTAATTTCTATATTCTACATTCTATTATTTCCTGGGTAGTTACCCACTTCTCCAAGAATTGTCACCTTGTCGTGGTGGAGAGGTGTGTGAGTTCCTGAGATCAAGGCTGTCTGGAACATGGCCACCGGGCAATTAGCTCCTGGAAGAGTCACTTATAGTTAAGGAGGAGGATCTGGACAAACAGCGATCAAACCGAGACATCTACGGTGGAGCTGACAAAAGATGATGACATGTCACAACAGCAGTCAAGATGGAGGAAAGTTGCAGCAGTGAAGAGTCCCCGGTCATCTTGCATTCCTTACCACTGGACCCTGACCCCTGACCCCTGACCCCAATCTGTCAAGGGCCATGTGGTGGCTGCCTGAGCGTCAGAATCAAGATCAGGTTTAATATCACTGGTAATTGTCGTTAAATTTGCTGTTTTGTGGCAGCAATACATTGCAATGCATAATAATAAAAACTATAAATGATAATAAGAGAGGCAAACAAAATACTCAGATAGTGTTCTTGGGTTCATTGTTCATTCAGAAACCTGATGGTGAAGGGAAAGAAGCTGTTCCTGAAAGGGTGTTTGTGTCTTCAGGCTCCTGTACCTCCTCCATGATGGTAGCAAGAGAGCATGTATGTCCTGGGTGACATGCTTCCCCACGCTAAACAAAGTCACTCACAGGCCTTCTCCATTAAAGGAATAAACTCTCAGAAAAACATCGTATTTGACTGGAGTAATTCCACTACTACTACTATGTATAACTGTTACATTAAACTTGAATTTGGCTCCAAAGGCAGTCATAGCCGAAGGGTGGTAGTGGGGACGAGCTCCCACTGCTAAACAAATGCTCTTCATGGCGTGAGTCTCAAACAGCCTCTGACAACCAAGTCCAACTCCTGGCCTTCACGTGTGGCATAGTTTTAATGCCCGGCGGAGCTGTTCTCACTGACAGGAGAAGGGGCAAAGGTGGGCCACTGGCGCCTTAAAACCAGTTGCTCCGGGCAGATGGGGCTCATTAACCATGGATGGTAGCTCATCTAGGAGAGGGAAAACTCCGATTTCAAACCTCCGCTGCCTTGCGGCTAAACCTGCTCACGGGAAAGGCTTTGGGAGTAAACCTAGAGGGAAAACCCAGAGTTGGAGTCCCGAAGGTGGCTGACTGTTGTACCTAGCACCGGCACGGCAACTCCTGCGACGCTGCTGGCACCAAACTGTATCGGCTTTCGTCGTTCCTTTGGACCTGTCATCAGCATGGAGGGGGGGGTCCCACTGCATGGGCAACAGATGGATCTCCATATCAACTCTGCCCTGGCTTGCGCCCTGGAGAGGCCACTCTCAGTGACTACCAGAGGTGCAGTACCCTTGGTCGACCACGACCAACGGAAGCCACAGAAACTTTAATTTAATGTTTGTGAACCATGAACGATTTATGACACTGGACTCTGCTTCCTCAACACTACTTGCCCCTGCACCTACCTTCATTATCATCCATAAACTTGGTCACCAAAACATCAATTCTATCATCCAAAATCATTGACATATAATGTGAAAAGATGCAGTCCCAATACCAACCCTGAAGAACAACACTAGTCACCAGCAGCCAACCAGAAGAGGCCCCCTTTACTCCAACTCAGCCTCCTGCGAGTCAGGCAATGCTAGTACCTTTCCTGTAATGCAATGCGATCTTACCCTGTTAAGCAGTCTCATGTGCAGCACCCTGTCAAAGGCCTTCTGAAAATTCAAGTACACAACAGCCACTTTTGTCTATCCTGCTTGGTATTTCTTCATACAATTCCAACGGATTTGTCAGGCAAGATTGTCCCTTATGGAAATAATGTTGACTTTCGCCTAATTTATGTGCCTCCAAGTACCCTGAAACCTCATCCATAATAATGAAATCTAATATCTTCCCAACCATTGAAGTCAGGCTAACTGGCCTATAGGCCCTCAACACAGGAGCCCCTCAGGGCTGTGTCCTAAGCTCCCTCCTTTACTCTCTGTATACCCATGACTATGTCACCAACTACAGCTCTGATCTGCTAATTAAATTTGCTGATGATACTACAATGATTGGCCTTATCTCAAATAATAATGAGGCAGCCTACAGAGAAGAAGTCATCACCCTGACACAGTGGTGTCGAGAAAACAACCTCTGAGGAACAGAGACAGGCTCACCCATATTGACATCAATGAATCTGCAGCTGAGAGGGTGAACAGCTTTAAGTTCCTCTGCATACACATCACCGAGGATCTCATGTGGTCTGTACATACCAGCTGTGTGGTGAAAAAAGCACAACTGCACCTCTTTCACCTCAGACAGTTGAAGGAGTTTGGCCTGAGTCTCCAAATCCTAAGGACTTTCTACAGGAGCACAATTGAGAGCATCCTGACCGGCTGCATCACTGCCTGGTATGGGAACTGTACTTCCCTCAATCGCAGGACTCTGCAGAGAGTGGTGCGGACAGCCCAGTTCATCTGTAGATGTGAACTCCCCACTATTCATGACATTTACAAAGACCGGTGTGTAAAAAGGGCCCGAAGGATCATTGGGGACCCGAGTCACCCCAACCACAAACTGTTCCAGCTGTTACCATCTGGGAAGCGGTACCGCAGCATTAAAGCCAGAACCAACAGGCTATGCGACAGCTTCTTCCACCAGGCCATCAGACTGATTAATTCACGCTGATACAATTGTGTTTCTATGCTATATTGACTGTTCTGCTGAACATACTACTTATTACAAATGACTGTAAATTGCACATTGCACATTCAGGTGGAGCCGTAACGTAAAGATTTTTACTTCCCATGTATGTGAAGGATGTAAGAAATAAAGTCAATTCATTCGTTCAATTTCCTTTCTTCTACCTCCCTCCCTTCTTAAAGAGTGGAATTTTCCAGTCCTTGGAACCACTCCAGAATTTTGCAAGATTATTACCAATGCCTCTTTAGTTACCTTCTTTCACAACCCTGGGATGTAGTCCATCTGGCCCAGGTGACTTATCTACCTTCAGACCTTTCAGTTTCCCAAGCACCTTCTTCTTTGTAATAGCAACTACATTCACTTCTGCCCCCGACACTCTCGAACTTCCAGCATACTGCTCCTGTCTTCCACAGTGAAGACTGATGTTAAATATTTACTCAGTTCATCCCCCATTGTCTCTAGAATCATTTTCTAGTGGTCAAAAATCCACCCACCCCTCTCATATGCTCTATATATATCTGGAAAATCTTTTGGTATCCACTTTCATATTATTGGCTAGCTGAACTTTATACTTCATCTATGTTATGGACTTCTGGCCCAAAACAAATGGGGATTGGTGCTGTGATCTTTCTTGCTTGTAATATACAAAAATGATCCAAGAGGACCACAACTATGTAATGGTTTAGAGGCTTGTGTGCCTCAATAACCTGGAGAGCTATGCTGGCTGGAGTCAGGGCTTTATGCTTTGGCCCTTGGTAGGGTCACCCATGCCAAACAGGTCAAAGGGTAGCAGCCAGTCTAAGACTGGTCCAGGTTCAGGGGTTCAGCTCAGGGCTAACAACCTGAATGGTCAAACAAATCTGTTACAGAAACAGCAATGAAGAATTCTTCTATTTCTGTTTGTGACAGTCCTCATGAGTCCCCACCTAGGATTTATACTTTATACTTTATTGTCGCCAAACGATTGATACTAGAACGTACAATCTTCACAGCGATATTTGATTCTGCGCTTCGCGCTCCCTGGAGTACAAATCAATAGTAAATATCAAAAATTTAAATTGTAAATCATAAATAGAAAATAGAAGAATTCTATTCTAAAAGTAAGGTAGTGCAAAAAAACCAAGATGCAGGTCCGGATATTTGGAGGGTACAGCCCAGATCCGGGTCAGGATCCGTTCAGCAGTCCTATCACAGTTGGAAAGAAGCTGTTCCCAAATCTGGCCGTACAAGTCTTCAAGCTCCTGAGCCTTCTCCCGGAGGGAAGAGGGACAAAAAGTGTGTTGGCTGGGTGGGTCGTGTCCTTGATTATCCTGGCAGCACTGCTCCGACAGCGTGCTGTGTAAAGTGAGTCCAAGGACGAACGATTGGTTTGCGTGATGTGCTGCGCCGTGTTCACAATCTTCTGCAGCTTCTTCCAGTCTTGGACAGGACAACTTCCATACCAGGTTGTGCTGCACCCTAGAAGAATGCTTTCTACGGTGCATCTATAAAAATTAGTGAGGGTTTTAGGGGACAGGCCAAATTTTAGGGGACAAGCCAAAACTGCCTGGCTGACAGTAATGAAATCTGAAAGGAAGTTACCGACATAATGAAGGAAACACTGAACACCAACAGAGATAGAGGACCTTCACTGCTGCCTAAACACCAGCGGCATAATGGGCAGGAAGTAAGAAAGAAGAGGAGGTAGATGCCTAATTAGTGCCTTTGCAGATGTCATGAACATTGGTGGGGGTAGTAAGTAGCAAAGAAGGTTGTCTAAGGATTCGGCTGGACACAGATCAGCTGGAAAGTTGTATGGGGCTGTGGCAGATCAGGTTTAATCCAGACCACTGTGGGGTAACGCACTTTGGGAAGTCAAATTCTGCAGAGATTATGTGTAATTATGACTACTCGAAACCATGAGGACTTCATAAAAACTGCATGCTTAAGTTGACTACTGCCTAAAACTTGGTCCAGCATCTGCAGATTTTCCTTTGACTGGCATTTCTACTGTTCAGTATCAGTACAATTATTGCAAGTTTATTGATAATGTTTTAATTTGTTCTGTCTTTCATTTAAATACATAATTTGTTATTCAGTCAAATGGTAGTGAGTCTTTTTTATACCTTTTTAACTATTTCCAAGAAACTTTGGCTAATTGGGGCAGCCACTTAATAAGACCAAAATGTACTGTTTCCCCATGTGTCTCAATTAACCAGAATCCACTGTACTTTGTAGGGGTAAATAACAGAAAATTAAAGGGAGAAAGACAGCTTCAACACGGACAATTTCACACTCTAGAGACATGCACGAGCAGGCAAAGGGAATTGTTGCATGCAACACAGGACATGGAAGAGCAAATGTTCACAACCTGGAAGCATAGGACTTGAGAACATGCGAGCACGTAAAGTATATTAAGTCCTCTCCTGTGTCACTGCAAGCTGAAAACCACTTTTGCAATGTGGTGCTGTGGGAGCAGGGGAAATATATTTTGTCGAATGCGTACAGGTATCTCCGCAAGAGGCGGCAAGTGTAACTGAAAAACAAAGTTAAGGGAGAAAGGGAGTTAAGGGAAGAATATGATTTCTCTTCATAATAAGGATTTCTGCAATTTAAAAAAATCTATTTGCTATCACAATAAATGCAGAAAGAAGTGATGCAACTGACTGGATTATAACAATATTATTAAAATATACTTATATTTCAAAATGATAAAAAAAATTTAGCGGGAAAATAAGTCTTGAAGAAGAAAACTCTGTACTTTAATTATTTATACTCAATCACATTTATTAGATGGATTAAAGTAGTTGATATAACAAAATAACAAGAAGCAAGAATACACAACATGACCTCTCAGTCCTATTCCACTATTCAATCAGATCATGGATCATCTGAATACACGACGTGGCCTTTCGATCCTGGTCCACTATTCAATCAGATCATGAGTGATCTGATCTTGGCCTCTGTTCCATTGTTCTGTTACCCATCACCCAGGACATGCCTCTTCTCATTGCTTGAACCAAGGAGCCTCAACATTTTAGTAACAGTTTGTTCCCCTCCACTACCAAATTTCTGTATGGACAATGAACCCATGTACACTTCTTCACTATTTGCTTTCTTTTCTTCTCACCTTTTGCACAACTTATTTAATTTATATACACATACACATATTTTAATATTATACAAATAATAATTTATTAATAAGTCCTGCAGAAGGGTTTCGGCCCGAAACGTCCACTGTGTTTTTTTCCATAGATGCTGTCAAGCCTGCTGAGTTCCTCCAGCATTTTGTATGTGTTGCTCTGGATTTCCAGCATCTGCAGATTTTCTGATTTATAATTCTAATTTAATCTTTTTATTATTATCTATTGTAATGTACTGCTGTCGAAAAATAACAAATTTAATGAAGAAAAAGAATTTCAGGATGTATATTGTATACATTTCTCTGATATTAAATGTACCTATTGAAACAAATGCCATTATTCTGATTCTGTTCTTCATTGCCCTCAACTTCCCTACATACGAAACAATCTTGAAATACTGCATAGTTAATGTTTCAGTCTCAACAGATCTCTGGAATAAAGAATTTCAACGTTTCATGACTGTTGAAAGTATGAAAGTATCAATCCCCACCTTAAGTTCTGAAACTATGGCGGCAAGTTCTAGATTCACCATATGGGGAAACATTTTCTCTGAATATATCTTATTGAGCCCTCTCAAAATCATACACACTTCAGGAAATAATATCATTCTTCTACATTCTAATAACCGTAGGCTAAATTTATTTAACATTTACGGAAAAATCAATGTCCACATTCCATTGAATCTTCTCTGATCTTCCTCCAATGCACACAAATAGCAACACCCCCCCACCTTAAGGAGACTGAAACTGTAACCTGGATTCCAACTGCAAACTCAACATCACCTTGTAGAATTTTGACAAGCAAATTCTCTTCTTCCATCCTATCCCTTTTGCAATAATGGCCAACCTTCCATTTCATTTCCATAGATGCTCCAGAATTCCTCCAGCATTTTGTGTGTTGCTCCGGATTTCCAGCACCTGCAGGATCTCTTGTGTTTACAACCTTCCACTTTCCTTACTTTCTGTAGCCATGTGTGTCTAGTGTATAATGACCCCTAGCTCCCTCTATACATCCCTCCATTTTAACAATAATTTAATTTTCTATTCTCCCTGTCAAAGTAGATAACCTCACATTCACCCACATTGTGCTCCAACTTTTACCCACTCACTTAGCCTACATCCCTTTGCAGGCGCTTTGCAACATGTTTTGCCATTGATTGTTGCAACATCAACGAAATGAGCTGCAACGCATGTTTCCTTTAACTAACTCATAAATAGTCAAGGCCCAAGCAGTGATCGCTGAGACAACCAGCTATGGCCAACCCAAAAGCTTTCTGTCGGACGACATATCATTGATGAAGGTAGAGCAAAGGGCAGGGTGTATATGGATTTTAGTTAGGCATTTGCTAAGGTTCCCCATAGTTCATTTCATTCAGAGTGTCAGGAGGCATGGATCTAGGGCTGTACGGATACAGAACTGGCTTACCCATAGAAGGGAGAGGGTGGTAGTAGATGGAGTGTATTCTGCCTTAGAAGGGCAGAGAGACGATTCTGTGGACTCGAACAAGAAACATGGATGGTAGTTTGCATTCCAGGTGCTTGCAAGGGTCCGCAATATTTCTAAACGTGTCCACAATATCCTGAAAGGGGAGGATAAGTCCAGCAACATATTGGTACCAAAGACATAGGTATGAAAAGAGAAGAGGTCCTAAAAACAGAATACAGGAAGTTAGGAAGGAAACTGAGAAGCAGGTCCTCAACAGTAGTAATCTCAGAAATGCTGCCTGTGCCATGCGACAGTGAGGATAGGAATAGAATGATAAATGTGTAGCTGAAGATATGGAGCAGGGATTCAGATTTCTGGATAATTGTGACATCTTCTGGAGTAGGTGTGGCCTGTACAAAAGGGATGGGTTGCACTTCAATCTGAGGGGGACCAATATTCTTGCCATCACGAGGAAATCTGCAGATGCTGGAATTTCAAGCAACACACATAAAAGTTGCTGGTGAACGCAGCAGGCCAGGCAGCATCTCTAGGAAGAGGTACAGTCCACGTTTCGGGCCGAGACCCTTCGTCAGGACTAACTGAAAGAAGAGCTAGTAAGAGATTTGGGAGTGGGAGGGGGACGGGGAGATCCGAAATGATAGGAGAAGACAGGAGGGGGAGGGATGGAGCCAACAGCTGGACAGTTGATTGGCAAAAGGGATATGAGAGGATCATGGGACAGGAGACCTAGGGAGAAAGAAAGGGGGAGGGGGAAGCCCAGAGGATGGGCAAGGGGTATAGTCAGAGGGAGAAAAAGGAGAGTGAGAGAAAGAATGTGTGTATATAAATAAATAACGGATGGGGTACGAGGGGGAGGTGGGGCATTAGCGTAAGTTTGAGAAGTCAATGTTCATGCCATCAGGTTGGAGGCTACCCAGACGGAATATAAGGTGTTGTTCCTCCAACCTGAGTGTGGCTTCATCTTTACAGTAGAGGAGGTCGTGGATAGACATATCAGAATGGGAATGGGATGTGGAACCACTTTCAAATCTCTTACTAGCTCTTGTTTCAGTTAGTCCTGACGAAGGGTCTCGGCCCGAAACGTCAACTATACCTCTTCCTAGAGATGCTGCCTGGTCTGCTGCGTTCACCAGCAACTTTTACGACTGTTGCTCAATATTCTTGCAAGCAGGTTTACTAGAGCTGTTGGGAGTGGTTTAAACTAAGAAGGGAGTCAGTATGATAGAGCTGAGGATGAGCCAGCAGGTTTACAAGTAGATGATGGATGTAACATGAATGAGAGGAAGGACAAGCCAATGATTGGGTACAAATAGAGACAGAGCAAAGAATTAGATTGTACCACAGAGGGAAAATTCAAAGGGCAAAGAATGCAGGACTGAAGGCATCGTATTTAAATACGCGTAGCATTCGGAATAAAAAGGACAAACTCGTGGCGCAATTACAGTTTGGTTGGTATGATGTTGTGGGCATCATTGTGTCATGGCTGAAAGAAAGCCACAATTGAGAGCTTAACATCAAAGGATATACTGGGATGGGGGAAGGGACAGTTTCACTCTGCTCCCTCCCCCAGCTGCCTATCACCTCCCTCATGGTTCCGCCTCCTTCTACTACCCATTGTGGTTTCCCCCATTCCTACTTCACCTTTCCTGCCTATCACCTCCCTGCCTCCCCTCCCCCACCCCTTTATCTTTCTCCTTACTGGTTTTTCACCTGGAACCTACCAGCCTTCTCCTTCCCACCCTCCCTCCACCTTCTTTACAGGGCCTCTGCCCCCTCCCTCTTCAGTCCTGACGAAGGGTTCCGGCCCGAAATGTTGACTGATCGCTTCCACGGATGTTGCCCGACCTGCTGAGTTCCTCCAGCGTGTTTTGAGGGTTGCTTTGACCCCAGCATATGCAGTTTATTTTGTGTTATGGAAAAGAGTATACAGTCAACATTTCGGGCAAAAACCCTTCATCAGATCTGTAGAGGCAGATGTGGCACTTGTCCCACTGTAGGTTGCCAAGTGGCATGCCTGTCCCTACACCTCCTCCCTCACTACCATTCAGGGGCCCAAACAGTCCTTCCAGGTAAAGTGATATTTCACCTGCGAGTCTGTTGGGGTCATCTGCTGCATCTGGTGTTCCCAATATGGCCTCCGGTATATCAGTGAGTCCCGATGTAGATTGGGAGATTGCTTCATTGAGCACCTTCGCTCTGTCCACCACAAAATACAGGATGTCCCAGTGGCCACCCATTCCCATTCCCATTCCAACACGTCAGCTCACGGCCTCCTCTACTGCCATGATGAGGCCACACTCAGTTTGGAGGAGCAACACCTTATATTCCATCTGGGTAGCCTCCAACCTGATGGCATGAACATCGACGTCTCAAGCTTTCGAACTTCCAGTAATTGCCCCTCCTACTTCACTATTCCCCAATCCCATTTCCCTCTCACACCTTCTCTTCTTACGTGCTTCACCTCCCTCTGGTGCTCCTCTTCTTTCCCCTCCTTCCATGGTCTTCTGTCCTCTCCTATCAGATTCCCCCCTTCTCCAGCCCTTTATCTCTTTCACCAATCTATTTCCCAGCTCTTTACTTCGCCCCTCCCACTCTCCCAGTTTCACCTATCACCTGCCACCCTGTACTTCTTCCTCCTCTCCTCCCACCTTCCTTACCAGTTATGGGGAAGGATCTGAGTCTGAAACATCGACTGTTTACTCTTTTCCATTGATGCTACCTGGCCTGCTGAGTTCCTCCAGTATTTTGTGTGTGACACCAAATATTAAATTGTTTACTTACTAATGCTTGGCTCTGCATCATTTTAGAACAGTCTTGGTGCACTACAGCACAGAAACAGACCCATCACCCTATCTAGTCCATGCTAAACTATTAATCTGCCTGGTCCCACCGACCTGCACCAAGACCATAGCTCTCTATATCGCGCCCATCCATGTACTCATCCAAGCTTCTCTTAAATGCTGCAATCAAACCCACATTCACCACTTCCGCTGACAGCTCGTTCCACCCTCTCACCACCCTCTGAGTGAAGAATTTTCCCCCATTCCCCTTAAACATTTCACCTTTCAACCTTAACCCATGGCCTCTAGTTGTAGTCTCATCCAACCTCCATGCAAGAAGCCTACTTGTACTTACGCTATTAATATCCTCATAATTTTGTTTACCTCTATCAAATCTCCCCTCATTCTCCTACGTTCTAGGAAATAAAGTTCTAGCCTATTCAACCTTTCCCTGTAACTCAGGTCCTTGTAAATTTTCTCTGCAATCTGTCAATCTTATTGATAGCTTTCCTATAGGTAGATGACCAAAACTGAACAGAATACTCCATATTAGGCCTCACCAATTGGCTTATACACTTTCAAAATAACATCTCAATTCCTGAACTCAATTCTTTGATTTATGAAGGCAGATAATAATTCACACCCAAGTATGAACACAACACTCACTACCACAGGCTACACCAGACAAAGAGTCACAACAGACATTTGTAATGGTTGGATTCACCCATCTTGCAAATTCAGCCAGCTCCATCATGTGCACTAGCCTCCCCCCATGGAGGACACCTTCAAAATGTGATGCCTCAAAAAGGCAGCATCCATCATTAAGAGACTCCTTCACCCAGCACATACCCTCTTCTTATTATCAACATCAGAGACAAGGTACAGGAGTCTGAAGACCCCTACTCAAAGTTTTCTCAACAGCTTTCTCCCCTCTGCCATCAGACTCACCCCCATGATCAATCCCTCCCTATTTTACTTGTTTAATTCTTTTAAATATACATTGCTTATTGTAAGTTATAGTATATCTTATGCATTGCACCATACTGCCACCACAAAACAACAAATTTCACGACATAAGTCGGTGATATTAAACCTGGTACTAGTAGATATAAGTGGCAGAGTAGAGATAAGTCTCTACCAAAGAAGGTGCAAGGCACTACTTCCCACCACTAGCTTGCAGGTCACCCTTGGGCAAGGTGTTGCACCTGCTTAGCCCCCTGATCAGGGATCACTTGAAGCTACGGGAGCCAGTAGTCGATGAGCAGTGGATATGCAGTGCTGCATATCACAAGTCCTGGTTATGCGACAACCAATGCCAGGTAGACAGTCTCTGACGAGTATTTGTAATGGTTGGATTCACCCATCTTGTAAAGACACTGCATAGAAGAATTTGCCAAGAATAACTATGGTCATAAATAGACCATGATCTCCTATGTCATACAACACAGCACATAACAATGATGATGACTAGTAGATAGTAATACTAAAGACAATTTGCAAAAGGAGAAGACCCCTCATGGTTCCAGTTTTAATTGGAAGATTATTGTGACTGTTGGACACGGAACCTCTGAACCTCAAGAATTCACTGTAAGAGTTGGGCAGGTCAGACTACCAAGCAGAGCTATTATTAACTGCTTTACCAAAGACCCTCTCTCCATCTAACATCAGAAATGGTGCATTGTTCAGCGACATTCACAATTTCTCAGATAATGAAGCTGTGAATCTTCATGAAGATTAGCACAACTTCTTTAAGAAAGGTTGGTACAACACCGTGGGCCAAAAGGCCTGTAATGTGCTGAACTGTTCCATGAATGTCCACATAACCAACATTCATACATGAGTTAAAAATGGCAACTAACACTCATGAGGTACCACCACCACATCAAGGTTCCAAGCTCAAAGTAAATTTATCATCAAAGAATATCTATATCACCATTTACAACCCTGAGATTTATTTCCTTGTGGGCATTCACAGTAAATACAAAGAAATACAAAAGAAGTAATGAAAAAACACACACAAAATGATGGACAAAGAATCAATGTGCAAAAGACAACAGACTGTGCAAATACAAATAGAAAGAAAAAAAAGAAAAAATGTCAATAAATAAATAAGGAATAAATATCATCAGATGAAAAGGACTGGAGGGCGGAGCTTCGGACGATGGCACCTAACAGTGACTCCTTCGCTTGCATCTTTGGAAGCAGCTCTAATTCTATCTTTAATATCTCCCTTTTACCTTTTCAGGTTTTTTTTTGAAAATCCTGAACTGGAGTTACACACTGACTACGGTTCTTTGCAGGAATGCCTCATTACCAGCCACTTTTCGATATCCCAAGGACACGGCCTGGAAGACTAGCAAGCCTTCAGGGTACTGGGTTTTCGTGGCCCTGAAGGCGGGCGGATTCAAGGTGGGTGATGCTGCCTGATGTGTCATGGGAGTACATGGAAGATTGTAAGCAACGAGCTGACTGCCGACTGTGTGCCCAGAGACCCAAGTTCTTTGGGCACAGAGCTCGGAAAAAGCAACGCAACAGACATTTAACACCATAAATCAGCGAGTTGGTTTGTTATGTTTCCTCTCTCGCTGTGAAATGGGGACACTTCTTTTTCTCTTATTAGGGGGACAGAGAGAGAGCCTGTGGTATGTCGAATTACCAGGTGAACGAGTAGGCTTTGGGGTACTGCAAGTCTGTGTCTTTATTGATACTTTGCTGCACACGTGAGTGCTCAGTGGAGGGTGCAAATGCTTTTTTGTTGGTGGGGGAGGGGGTCATTGCTTTGCTGCTGCTTGGGAGGGGCTTTGGGTTTCTAACATTTAACTGTCGCTCATTCTTTGGGGCACTCCTCTGTTTTCATGGATGTTTGCGCAGAAAAGAATTTCAGGATGTACATTGTATACATTTCTCTGACATTAAATGTACCTATTGAAACCTATGGAAAAGCCCTTGAAAGTGAGTCCATAGGTTGTGGATGCAATTCAGTGATGGGATGAGTGAAGCTGAGTGAAATTATCCCTTCTGGTTCAAGAGCCTGAAGAGTGAGGGGTAATCACTGTTCCTGAACCTGGTGATGGGGGTCCTGAGGCTCCTGCACCTTCCTCCTGATGGCAGTAACGAGAAGAGCATGGCCTGGATAGTGTGGATCCTTGTTGATGGATACCGTTTTCATGTGATAGCACTCCATGTAGTGTGCTCAATGGTGGAGAGGACTTTACACATGATGGACTGGGCTGTATCCACTACTTTTAGAGAGTTGAGAGTCTAACCACTTTCTTTGACGTTCAATTTTATTTCCATTATCTCATTCCCCACTATAACCAGTTTGGAGTTATTACCGATTTGAAACAAAGATGATATCATTATTAGAAGTGGTAAATACAGAACAGACTTCAGAAATTATACGGTAGTTGACTTTCTAAAACCTCTCCATAGCACAGAAGGTGCAAATTAAGACAACCATGGGATACTCTTCATTTACCTGGATGAAAGCAGCTGTGACACTCATCCAAAATAAAGTCTGGATGAGGCGAATTTGATTGGAAACAGTAAAACTTTGGATGCTTTGGGACAGAGACCTGTACGAAAGACAGATGGTGATTGATCAATCTCTATCCATGTTTTGGAATCATTTGGACTGATTAAGAATTGAAATAAGAATTATCAGGTTAATTTTTATCAAATTACTTTCTAAATCATTTTTTTGTGGAATCATTTGTCAGGTGGTAGCCTGACTTTGGCAAGTGTGGCCCAGTGCTCATACTCCTGCTCCAATGCCCAACTGTTCAATTGACAAACAAGCAGCTAGTCAAACATTAAAGCTTTTACTGCTGTAAGTGGGGCCCCACATGGTAACACAACTTCAAATGACATATTCAGGTGATATGGGTGGCCAGATCAAACACACAGCAAATTCTAGATTCAAGATTGTTTAATATCATTTCCAGTACATAAGTGTAAAGGAGAACAAAATAATTATTTCTCCAGATCTGGTGCATCACACAAAAACACACATGATAAAGAACAAATAACAAAAAATAATAAATATAAATACATCAAACCACACAGAATGCAAGAGGAACTCAGCAGGCCAGGCAGCATCTATGGGAAAAAGTACAGTCAACATTTCAGGAGAAAGGGTTTCAGCCCAAAACATCAACTGTACTTTTCTTCCATAGATGCTGCCTGGCCTGCTGAGTTCCTCCAGTATTTTGTGTGTATTGCTTAGTTTTCCAGCATCTGCAGATTTTCTCTTGTTTGAAACATAAGTACATCAGATAGTTTATATACATAGATTGATTCTATGTCCATAAAGCGACACTAAGCACAGGAGAGTCTGTACATAAGGTGACTGACAGGAAATGATAAAGTAGCGGTGATTGGGGGTGTGGAGGGGTGGGTTAGTGGGTGGAGGTGTTACCAAACCTTGCTGCTTGGGAAAAGATAGCTGTTTTTGAATCTTGTGGTGCTAGTGCAGATGCTACATAGCCTCCTCCTTGATGGGAATGGGACAAACCGTCCATGAGCAGGGAAGGTATAATCCTTCATGATGTTACTGGCCCTCTTCCAGCACCTTTCTGTAAACTGCTGACTAAATTGTTGACTGATGGCTAAATCATGCCATCAGTTTTATCAGTGTACCAGGATGTCATTGACATACAGAAACAACTAAAAATTATTCAAAAAATACCAAGTCATAAGACTTAAATACTTCTAAATATTACATCAATTAAATGATTATATTTCAGTCCTGATGCAGAAGTTTGACCAAAAACACTGATGATTTATTTCCATATACTGAAGCTGCAGGACCTGCTGAGTTCCTCCAGCAGATAATTTGTTACTCCAGATTCCAGCATCTGCAGTCTCTTGTCACTTAGACAACTGTGTGCCACACAAAATGTAGTATGTGGTTGTGCTGAAGATTTGGAGATTACTAAGGTAAGATTCATCAGGGTGTTGCCTGTATTGGACAACTCCAAATACTGGAGAGAGATTTGTTTTCTCTCGAGTGAAGGGGGTTGAGGGGTACCCTGTTAGAGGCAAACAATATTATGAGGGGAATATATAGGATAGTTAGTCAAAATCTTTGTCCCAAAGTAGGGGTATCAAAAATAAGAGGGCACAGGTTTAAAACAGAAGGAGAGAGTTTTAGAAGGGATTTGAGGAGTATGGTTTCTTCCACGTACACAGTGCCATGTGGAATGCACTGTCAGAGGAGATGAGGGCGGAATCAGATACAGCAACTACATTTGAGGTACTTAATGACACTTACTGCAAAGAAGGACACAGAGTTAATGCAAGCAAATCGAATAGTGTAGAAAGGCAAAAGATCAGTATGAATACAGTTAAGGTGGCGCGGCGGCCTCTTCAAGCTTATCTGCAGAAGGCTTAAATTCCTCTTTTTAGTGATAGTCATATTCATAGTCATACTTTATTGATCCTGGGGGAAATTGGTTTTCATTACAGTTGCACCATAAATAATTAAATAGTAATAAAACCATAAATAGTTAAATAATAATATATAAATTATGGCCGGAAATAAGTCCAGGACCAGCCTATTGGCTCAGGGTGTTTGACCCTCCAAGGGAGGAGTTGTAAAGTTTGATGGCCACAGGCAGGAATGACTTCCTATGACACTCTGTGTTGCATCTCGGTGGAATGAGTCTCCGGCTGAATGTACTCCTGTGCCCACCCAGTACATTATGTAGTGGATGGGAGACATTGTCCAAGATGGCATGCAACTTGGACAGCATCCTCTTTTCAGACACCACTGTCAGAGAGACCAGTTCCATCCCCACAACATCTCTGGCCTTACGAATGAGTTTGTTGACTCTGTTGGTGTCTGCCACCCTCAGCCTGCTGCCCCAGCACACATCAGCAAACATGATCGCACTGGCCACCAGACTCTTTTTTTCCCTTTTCAAAGTGGTTGGGTTCTATCGAGGTCCTGATCTGCAAGTGGCACTCAAACTTCTGTTTTTTACGGCAGATGAGTTCCTGTTCCTGGAGTTCTCCAGCTGGTCATTTTCCACCATTCTCCAGGCGCGGTTTGGAAGATGGCACCTCCGGGGTATGGCCCTGTGGGACTGATTCCAGGCTGGTGTTGCCGACTGAGGCTTCGCGGGAGACAGAACGTCAGGACTGCGCTGCAGCGGATGTATGGACAGAAGTCTCTACCATCGATTGACGGCACTCCCTTTCTTTTTCTCTCAATGTTTGGGAGAGTTTGTTGCCGATTCTTGAGTCGAAAAATCTCAGAATAAAAAGTGACGTGGCAGACGGTAATATTGTAACAGCGACTGTCAGTCTCCCCTTTTGCTGTGAAAATGGGTGGTATCTCTCTATCCCTTGTGGCATGTCAAATTGTTGGGTAAACAATAGATTTTGTTGACTGCAGATCACGGTCTTTCTTTGGGTGCCTTGCTGGTGCTTGGAGGTGATGGGCGCTGACGCTTTTTGCTGAAGCAGGTGGGGGGGGAGGGGGAGGTTGATGCACTGCTGCTTGCGCGGGGGAGAGAGGGGCTTTAGGGTTCTAATGTTTTTCTGTCATTCATTCTTTTGGGGTTCTTCTGTTCTTCATAGATGTCCGTGACGACAAGTATTTCAGGCTGTACACTGTATACATTCCCTGATAATAAACAGAGCCCTTTGAACCATTTGAACAATGGGCTGAAGAGCTGGTTTCTGTAATATGGCTCTTCATCAAAATAGTTTAATGCAGAATCAAAAAGCAATGCACTGTTATAGGCAATAGACAATAGGTGCAGGAGTAGGCCATTCGGCCCTTCGAGCCAGCACCACCATTCACTGTGATCATGGCTGATCATCCACAATCAGTACCCTGTTCCTGCCTTCTCCCCATATCCCTTGAACTCCACTATCTTTAAGAGCTCTATCTAACTCTTTCTTGAAAGAATCCAGAGAATTGGCCTCCTCTGCCTTCTTAGGCAGAGCATTCCACAGATTCACAACCCTCTGTGTGAAAAAGTTTTTCCTCAACTCCATTCTAAATGGTCCACCCCTTATTCTTAAACTGTGGCCTCTGGTTCTGGACTCCCCTAACATCTGGAAAATGTTTCCTGACTCTAGTGTGTCCTATCCGTTAATAATCTTATTTGTTTCAATCAGATCCCCTCTCATCCTTCTAAATTCCAGTGTATACAAGCCCAGTCGCTCCAATCTATCAACATATGACATTGCTGCCATCCCTGGAATTAACTCAGTGAACCTATGCTGTACTCCCTCCATAGCAAGAATGTCCTTCCTCAAATTTGGAGACCAAAACCACACACAATACTTCAGGTGGGGTCTCACCAGGGCCTTGTACAACTGCAGAAGGACCTCTTTTTTTCTGTACTCAACTCCCCTTCTTATGAAGGCCAACATGCCATTAGCTTTCTTCACTGCCTGCTGTACCTGTCTGCTTACTTTCAGAGACTGCTGAACAAGGACACCCAGATCTCGTTTTACTACCCCTTTTCCTAACAACATCATTCAGGTAGTAATCTGCCTTCCTGTTCTTGCCACCAAAGTGGATAACCTCACATTTATCCACATTAAACTGCATCTGCCCACTCACCCAACCTGTCCAGGTCACCCTGTATTCTCATAACATCCTCCTCACATTTCACACTGTCTCCCAGCTTTGTATCATCTGCAAATTTGCTAATGTTACTTTTAATCCCTTCATCTAAATCATTAATGTATGTTCTAAATAGCTGCGGTCCCAGCACCGAGCCTTGCGGTACCCCACTAGTCACTGCCTGCCATTCTGAAAAGGACCCGTTAATCCCTACTCTTTGTTTCGTGCCTGCCAACCAATTTTCTATCCATGTCAGTACCCTACCCCTAATACCATGTACTCTAATTTTGCCCACTAACCTCCTATGTGGGACCTTATTAAAGGCTTTCTGAAAGTCCAGGTACACTACATCCACTGGCTTTCCCATGTCCATTTTCATAGTTACATCCTCAAAAAATTCCAGAAGATTAGTCAAGCATGATTTTCCCTTCGTAAATCCATGCTGACTCGGACCTATCCTGCTACTGCTATCCAAATATACCGCTATTTCATCTTTTATATTTGACTCCAGCATGTTCCCCACCACTGATGTCAGACTAACTGGTCTATAATTGCCTGTTTTCTATCTCCCTCCCTTCTTAAAAAGTGGTATAACATTAGCTACCCTCCAATCCGCAGGAACTGATCTTGAATCTACAGAACATTGGAAAATGATTACCAATACGTTCATGATTTCTAGAGCCACCTCCTTAAGTACCCTGGGATGCAGCCCATCAGGCCTGGGGGATGTATCACCCTTCAGTACAATCAGTTTAACCATATAACCATATAACAATTACAGCTCGGAAACAAGCCATCTCGGCCCTTCTAGTCTGTGCTGAACTCTTACCCTCACCTCGTCCCACCGACCTGCACTCAGCCCATAACCCTCCATTCCTTTCCTGTCCATATAGCTGCCAAATTTAACTTTAAACAACAACATCAAACCTGCCTCAACCACTTCTGCTGGAAGCTCGTTCCACATAGCTGCCACTCGCTGAGTAAAGAAGTTCCCCCTCATGTTACCCCTAAACTTTTGACCTTTAACTCTCAACTCATGTTCTCTTGTTTGAATCTCCCCCACTCTCAATGGAAAAAGCCTCTTCACGTTAAGTCTATCGATTCCCCTCATAATTTTAAATACCTCTATCAAGTCCCCCCCAACCTTCTACGCTCCAAGGAATAAAGACCCAACTTGTTCAACCTTTCTCTGTAACTTAGGTGATGAAACCCAGATAACATTCTAGTAAATCTTCTCTGTACTCTCTCTATTTTGTTGACATCTTTCCTATAATTCGGTGACCAAAACTGTACACAATACTCCAAATTTGGCCTCACCAATGCCTTGTACAATTTCAACATTACATCCCAACTCCTATACTCAATGTTCTGATTTATAAAGGCTAGCATACCAAAAACTTTCTGCACCACCCTATCCACATGAGATTCCACCTTCAGGGAACTATGCACTATTATTCCTAGATCCCTCTGTTCTACTGCATTCTTCAATGCCCTACCATTTACCATGTAAGTCTATTTTGATTAGTCCAACCAAAATGTAGCACCTCACACTTATCAGCATTAAACTCCATCTGCCATCTTTCAGCCCACTCTTCCAACTGGCCTAAATCTCTCTGCAAGCTTTGAAAATCTACTTCATTGTCCACAACTCCACCTATCTTAGTATTATCTGCATACTTACTCATCCAATTTACCACCCCATCATCCAGATCATTAATGTCTATGACAAATAACATTGGACCCAGTACAGATCCCTGAGGCATACCACTAGTCACCGGCCTCCAATCTGACAAACAGTTATCCACCACCACTCTCTGGTATCTCCCATCCAGCCACTGCTGAATCCATTTTACTACTTCCATATTAATACCTAACGATTGAACCTTCCTAATCAACCTTCCATGTGGGACCTTGTCAAAGACCTTACTGAAGTCCATATAGACAACATCCACCGCTTTACCCTCGTCAACTTTCCTAGTAACCTCTTCAAAAAGTTCAATAAGATTTGTCAAACATGACCTTGCACGCACAAATCCATGTTGACTGTTCCTAATCAGACCCTGTCTATGCAGATAATTATATATACCATCTCTAAGAATACTTTCCATCAACTTACCCACTACTGACGTCAAACTCACAGGCCGATAATTGCTAGGTTTAGTCTTAGAACCCTTTTTAAACAATGGAACAACATGAGCAATACACCAATCTTCCGGCACCATCCCCATTTCTAATGACATTTGAAATATTTCTGTCAGAGCCCCTGCTACTTCCACACTAACTTCCCTCAAGGTCCTAGGGAATATCCTGTCAGGACCCAGAGACTTATCCACCTTTATATTCCTTAAAAGCTCCATTACTTCCTCTTCTTTAATCATCAGAGTTTCCATAACTTCCCTACCTGTTTCCCTTATCTTACACAATTCAATATCCTTCTCCTTAGTGAACACCATTTTACACATTTTACCCAACACCATTTTCTGCCTAATGTGAACCTCCTTCAGTTCCTTCGTTACCCTAGTCCCTCTGGCCACTATTACATCTGGGAGATTGTTTGTGTCTTCCCTAGTGAAGACAGATCCAAAGCACCTGTTCAGCTCGTCTGCCATGTCCCTGCTCCCCATAATAATTTCACCCGTTTCTGTCTTCAAGGGCCCAACTTTGATCTTAACTAATTTTTTTCCCCTTCACATACCTAAAGTAGTTTTTACTATCTTCCTTTATATTCTTGGCTAGCTTACCTTCATACCTCATCTTTTCCCCCGTATTGCCTTTTTATTTATCTTCTGTTGCTCCTTATAAGTTTTCCAATCCTCTGGCTTCCCACTCATCCTTGCTATGTTATACTTCCTCTCTTTTATTTTTATACTGTCCTTGACTTCCCTTGTCATCCACTGTCGCCCCTTACTCCCCTCTTTGGAATGAACTGATCCTGCACCTTCTGTATTATTCCCAGAAATACCTGCCATTCTTGTTCCACTGTCATCCCTGCTAGGGTATCTTTCCAGTCAACTTTGGCTAGCTCCTCCCTCATGGGTTCATAGTCCCCTTTGTTCAACTGTAATACTGACACTTCCGATCTTCCCTTCTCCCTCTCAAATTGTAGATTAAAACTTATCATATTATGGTCACTACCTCCTAATGGCTCCTTTACCTCGAGTTCCCTTATCAAATCTGGCTCATTTAAAGGCAACTGTTAGTCTTGCGAGACCATGGATCTCCGTCTGGAAAGTCTTCACTCTCCAGGGCGCAGGCCTGGGCAAGGTTGTATGGAAGACCAGCAGTTGCCCATGCTGCAAGACTCCCCTCTCCACGACACCAATGTTGTCCAAGGGAAGGGCATTAGGACCCATACAGCTTAGCACTAGTGTCGTCGCAGAGCAACGTGTGATTAAGTGCCTTGCTCAAGGACACAACACGTTGCCTCGGCTGGGGCTCAAACTCACGACCTTCAGGTCACTAGTCCAATGCCTTAACCACTTGGCCACGTGCCCACATTACACAACACTAAATCCAGAATTGCGTTCTCCTTGGTAGGCTCTAATACAAGCTGCTCTAAGAATCTATCTCTTAGGCTCTCCACAAACTCCCTTTCTTGGGGTCCAGTACCAAACTGATTTTCCCAGTCTGCCCGCATGTTGAAATCCCCCATAACAACCATAGTATTACCTTTGCGACATGCCAATTTTAACTCTTGATTTAGCTTGCACCCTATATCCAGGCCTGTAGATAACTCCCAGGGTGTATGGGGTGTCAGGGAGGGGTAGCACCTCTGGTGGGGGAACATGTCGCATCCTTTTCAGGGCGGTTAGTCCACCTTTGGCCCCACCTGGCACTCAGCTCTCACTTGTGGCTCCCCGTAGCTGTTTGCATGCGACAGCGGCCACACCCCGGGCAACGGCTTCGACAAGCCGGCTAAACCAGGTGAGGGTAACCGACGGGTCTCAAACCCTCGGTGTGATAGGAAGTTGTCTATCCCAGCATGTGAAGACAGACTCCGGCAGATTGAGCGGACGAGACCAATGGAAGGTCCAAAGGTCAAGAAGGCGGTCTCTGCAAGCGTCGTGGAATGTGTAGAGCAGGACAAGACACAGAAGACGTCCTGGTCATCCACTGCGCCTGGTCCCACCTCCAGCCGTCTAGACTCTGTCTTGCCACTGGATCCAGATGGGAATTGGGAAGAGAGAGTGAGGCTGACGCTGCGCAACTCTCCCTCACTTAAATCCAAATCACGCACTAGTCTCGACACCATCATAATGGTGTCAAGGTCCTCATCGACGTCAACGATGGACGAACAACCAACCAGATAACTCGCATTAGGGTCTTTTTGCCCTTACAGTTTCTCAGTTGTATCCATACTGACTCTACATCTCCTGATTCTATGTCCCCCCTCGCAAGTGACTGAATTTCATTCCTCACCAACAGAGCCACCCCACCCCCTCTGCCAACCTGTCTGTCCTTTCAATAGCTTGTATAACCCTGAATATTCATTTCCCAGCCCTGGTCCTCTTGCAACCATGTCTCTGTTATTCCCACAACATCATACTTGCCAATTTCCAATTGAGCCTCAAGCTCATCCACTTTATTTCTTATACTTCGTGCATTCATATATAATACTTTTAATCCATTACTCCCCTCACCTTTCACACTGATTGCTATTGCACTTGGCCATATTCTCCGATCCCTTCCTGAGCTTTCTGCCCTGTTAATTCTGTAGTCTTTCTTAACTTGTCTCATTCTCTCTTTCCCCTTTAACTCCTTCCTTATATTTCCAGTTCATCCCCTCCCCCCCCACTACTTAGTTTAAACACATCCGGGTAGCAGTGGCAAACCTGCCTGCCAGAACGCTGGTCCCCCATCTGTTAAGGTGCAACCCATCCCTTCTGTACAATTCATCCTTACCCCAAAACAGATCCCCGTGGTCCAAGGATCTAAATCCCTGCCTCCCGCAGCAGCTCCTCAGCCACACATTCAGATCCCCTATCTCAAGCACTCAATGTTTTAGAAACAGCTTCTTCCCTCTACTATCAGATTTCTGAATGATTCATGAATCATGAACACTATCTCACTATTTGCTCTCTTTATGCACTATTTTGATATATATATTTCTTATTGTAAATTATAGTTTTTTTTATGTATTGCAACTGTAATGCTGCTGCAAAGCAACAAATTTCATGACATATACCAGTGATATTAAACCTGATTCTGAGCAGGACATGCATTCGAGGCCTCCACTGGTCAGTTCAACCATGGGTGTTGTGTCCTAGCCCTCTACGTTGAAGTCGATTCACAAGCCAGTACACATGCCGCAGTAGTATGATTTGGAGAATGAGCTGCTGCCCATGCAGCTCAGAGGAATGGCAGAGACTGATACAGTTTGACACCAGCGACATCACAGGAGTTACCAGACAGCACTGAACTCTACATGGGACTGCCTTAGGGCCTCCAGGTCCAGATTTTTCCTCTGAGTTTACTCTTGAGGCCTTCCCCAAGGCAACGGAGGTTTGAGATCAGAGTTTTCTTTCTCCTAGAAGAGCTGCCAACCACGGCTAACAAGCCCCATCTCCCCAAAGTGTCTGGTTTTAAGGCAAAAGTAACCTGCCTTTGCCCCTTCACTTCTCAGTAGAAACGGTTCTGCCAGGCTTAGCAGTTAAGATAGCTGTGAAGGCTAGGAAATGGACTTGATCTTCAGAGGCTATTTCAGATGCATGCCATTGAGAGCATTTAAGAGGCTCTCTGTTAATATTGTCTCTCCCTCATAAATCAGTACTCTTGGAAAATCCACCGAGTAGCTAGAGTACACAGCATTCAATTTCAGACGAGGCTGAGAGAAACCTCAGGCTGGTGTCTGGGCCACTGCAAGGGATTTTGTCTTTGGTGGCCCTGCAGAGGTAATGCTGTTGAATGCCACAAGGAATGTGATGTGTAGTCAAGTTGTTGGAACTTATGTAATGTGAAGACAGGGAACTCCAGTTCAGCATCTTCACATCTTCTACGGCTCGAATAACTGGCTTCCAACAAGAGTAACTCATTTCCTTCATGCTAGGTGTGATTGCGTTCACTGGAAAAGCTCTTCCAGAACCTTAATGACCTCATTTTAATTCGTGACTCTACACTTTGCCACTTTCCTGTACTAACAAGTATAAACAAGCTCCTATAGTAACAAGCATAAACACAAGAGATTCTGCAGATGCCGGAAATCCTGAGAACCACAAACAAAATTCTGGAGGAACAAGGCAGATTAGGCAACATCTATAGAAAGGAATAAACAGTTGACGTTTCAGAGCAAGACCCTTCATCAGGATTGGAAAGGAAGGGGGCAGAAGCCACAATAAGATGGGAGGAGGGGAAGGTGAAGTCAGGTGGAAGGGGAGGGGGAATAAAGTGAGAAGTAGGGAAGTAATAAGTGAAAAAGATAAAGAGCTGAAGAAGAAGGGTTCTGATGGGAAAGGACAGTGGACCATGGAAAAAAGGGAAAGAGGAGAGGCACCAGTGGGAGGTGATGGGTAGGTGAGGAGAAGAGAAAGGATCAGAGGGGAACCAGAATGGGGAACAGAAAAAGAGAGGCAGGGGTAGAGAAATCGATGCTCCTGCCTTCAGGTTGGAGGCTATCCAGATGGAATATATAATAATAAGCTCATTCACTCTCATCTTGTATATACAATTCAGTCCTTGTTTCTGAAGTTTGAACCAAGGTTGAAATGTGTTCAGAAGAAATTGAAACCATTGATATCAACAGTTTTCCAGCCACCCACGCCCCCACGTCATATTTGTTGTTTTAAGAGTAAGTTCTGATGACTGTATGATCAAGAGTTGCAGTTGTAGTGGAGGAACTTGCTGTAGGTAGTTTTAGATAGATGTGTGCTTTCTGCATCCACTTTGTTTTGTGCCATCAAGTGGATTGAAATGGTTACTCTGATGGTCAGAAGCTCAGGAGCAGGCTGAGCTGAATTGTTGACTCAGTACTTCAACTCAAACTCAGTTACAAACCCTGCATCTTTATGCACTCAGGAACAAACTACTAAAACTCTCATGCTCTGTCTGCCTGTTTGTGACCTCCAATTAGCGCAAACCGTGCATTACAGCGGCACTTTTTTTGGCTAAATCGAATTAAAATGCGCTAACTTACAGAATGCAGGCAAAGTTCAGGGTTATATATTCGTAGAAAATTGCTCATTCGCAAAACTCAACAGGCTGCCTTTCACCCAAGAGCTGATCCGCCATCATGAAAATCGGGACGCGACAGCCCGACGCATGTGCACGGCCAGTCTCAGCAGCAACACCTACCGGAGCAAAAGGGCAGGGCAGCTCTATTTCGAGGGGTCACATTCTGCTAATCACTATCAGCATGTGCAGGATTGGGACAGACCTACCTGCCACCCATCAATAAGAGATAATTAAATTTTATTGTAATGACGTACTTTGAGACACCCATAAAACCCTTTGCTGCAGTCAACGGACAGCAGCGACTATATCACGTCCATTTAGGAGCGCCAACCACATCATCAAGAATAATCAGCATCCGTTGGTGTTACTGTTTCGTATCAGTGCATGGGCGAGAGGAGTACGAAGTGCTATGGCTTGGGTGATGGGTTGATAGGCAGCATAAGTTTGGCAAGGATTAGATAGGTCAAAAGGCCTGTTTCAGTTTTGTAGTATTCTATGACTCTATCTAAAGTGTTAGGTAGACCACAGTTGGAGAACAGTTTGATTTTGGTCATCCAAGTAAAGATGCAATTGAACACGACAGGATGCAGAGGGGATTGATCAGGATGTTGTCTGATATTGAGAGAGAATGTCACATATGTGTTCCATGGAGAGAAGAAGGCTGCAACTGGGGGGAAACAGACTGAGGAATTGGTTGTTGATTTCAGAAGGAGTGGTGGACCGCACAACCCAATTTACATCGGTGGTGTGCAAGTGGAACAGGTCAAAAACTTTAAGTTCCTCGGGGTCAATATGACAAATGAACTGACTTGGTCCAACCAAGCAGAGTTCACTGCCAAGAAGGCCCACCAGCGCCTTGACTTCCTGAGAAAACTAAAGAAATTCGGCCTGTCCCCTAAAACCCTCACTAATTTTTATAGATGCACTATAGAAAGTATTCTTCTAGGGTGCATCACAACCTGGTATGGAAGTTGTCCTGTCCAAGACCGAAAGAAGCTGCAGAAGATCGTGAACACGGTGCAGCACATCACACAAACCAATCTTCCTTCCGTGGACTCACTTTACACCGCACTCTGTCGGAGCAGTGCTGCCAGGATAATTAAGGGCACGACCCACCCAGCCAACAGACTCTTTGTCCCTCTTCCCTCCAGGAGAAGGTTCAGGAGCTTGAAGACTCGTACAGCCAGATTTGGGAACAGCTTCTTTCCAACTGTGATAAGACTGCTGAACGGATCCTGACCCGGATCTGGGCCATACCCTCCAAATATCTGGACCTGCCTCTCGGTTTTTTTGCACGACCTTTCTTCCCATTTTTCTATTTTCTATTTATGATTTATAATTTAAATTTTTAATATTTACTAATTTTAACTATTTTTAATATTTAATATTTGTAATCCAGGGAGTGTGAAGCGCAGATTCAAATATCGCTGTGATGATTGTACGTTCTAGTACTAATTGTTTGGCGACAATAAAGTATAAAGTATGTCAACAAGTATATCTGCCATTTCTTTGCCCACTCTCCTAAACTGACCAAGTCTCTCTGCAACCTTTCCGTTTCTTCAACACTTCCTGCTCCTCCACCTGTCTTGGCACCGTCCACAAACTTAGCCACAAAACCATTTAATCCATAATCTAAATCATCAATATACATTGTAAAAAGAAGCAGCCCCAACACCAGACCCTGCGGAACACCACTAGTAACCGGCAACCAATCGGAATAGAATCCCTTTATTCCCACCCTTTGCTTTCTGCCTATCAGCCAATGCTCCACTCATTCCAATATCTTTCCTATAATTCCATGGGCTCTCATCTTATTAAGCAGCCTCTTATGCGGCACCTTATCGAAGGCCTTTTGAAAATCCAAATACACAACATCCACAGCCTCTCCCTTATCAATCTTATTTGAGATTACCTCAAAAAATTCCAATAGATTGGTGAGACAGGATCTTTGCTTCATGAAACCATGCTGGCTTGGGCCTACCTTGTCTTGCACCTCGAGGTATTTCACAACCTCGTCCTTGAGGATCTACTCCAATAACTTTCCAACTACCGATGTCAGACTAATAGGCCTTAATTTTCTTTTTGCTGCCTCCCTCCTTTCTTAAACAGCGGAGCTATATTTGTGACCTTCCAGTCCTCCGGAACCATGCCAGAGTCTATTGATTCCTGGAAGATCATTTCCAATGCCTCCACAATTTCCAAAGCTACCTCCTTCAGAACCCGTGGGTGCACCTCATCCAGTCTGGGACACTTATCTATTCTTAGTCCATGTAGCTTCCCAAGCACCTTCTCTCTAGTAATCTTGACTGTACCTAATTCTAGGAGCGTCATAGGAAGTCATTCCTGCCTGTGGCCATCAAACTTTACAACTCCTCCCTTGGAGGGTCAGACACCCTGAGCCAATAGGCTGGTCCTGGACTTATTTCATAATTTACTGGCATAATTTACATATTACTATATAACTATTATGGTTCTATTACTATTTATTATTTATGGTGCAACTGTAACAAAAACCAATTTCCCTCGGGATCAATAAAGTATGACTCTGACTATGACTATTCCCTGAGACTTCTGGCTATCAGGTATGTTGCTGATGTTTTCCACTGTGAAGACTGATGCAAAATACTCATTTAGTTCCTCTGCCATCTCTTTGCTACCCATTATAATTTCTGCAGCATCATTTTCAATCGGTCCTATATCTACCCGTGCCACTCTTTTACTCTTCATATATTTAAAAAATCTCTTAGTATCCTTCTTTATGTTAATTGACAACTTCCTTTCATAATTCATCTTTTCTTTCCTAATGACTTTCTCAGTTTCCTTCTGTAACTTTTTAAAAGTCGTCTAGTCCTCAGTTTTCCCACTAATTTTTGCTTCCTTGTATGCCATCTCTTTTGCTTTTATTTTAGCCTTAACCTCTCTCCTTAGCCACACTCGTGCCATTTTTCCATTCATGATTTTCTTTTTTCTTGGAATACATTTATCCTGCACATACCTTATTCCTTGTTGGAATTTCATCCAATTCTGCTCTACCATCCCTCCATCTAGCTTACTTTTCCAATCAACTTGGGCCAGTTCCTCTCTCATACCACTGTAATTTCCTTTGTTCCAGTGAAATATCAATACACCTGATACCAGCTTCTCCTTTTCAAATTTGAAACTGAACTCAATCATATTATGATCACTACTTCCAAGGGGTTCCATTACCTCCAGCTCCATAATCGCCTCAGGTTCATTACACAGCACCCAATCCAAAACAGCCAGTCCCCTGGTGGGCTTATGGACAAGCTGCTCCAAAAAGCCATCCTGTAGGCATTCTACAAACTCCCTCTCCTGAGATCCAGTACCTTCCTGACTTTCCTAATCCACTTTCATATTTGATATCGTTACTTACTATCAGGGCCACGCCACCCCCTTTACCTACCTTCCTATCTTTCCTATACACTGTGTATCCTTGGACATTCAGCTCCCAATCACATCCATCATTTAGCCATGACTCAGTGATGGCCATCATGTCATATCTTTTAACCTGTAGCTGTACAACAAGGTCATCCACTTTATTTTTAATGCTGCGTACATTTAAGTACAGTACATTTAGATAAGTATCAGTTACCGATTTTGCTACATTTCCATTGCACAGCAAATTATCCTGTCTATTCACCTACCTGTCCTTCTTGCCATCTTTGCTGCACAGTATCTTTGAATTATTTCTATTTTCCTCTTCCTCGACCCTAACACCCTGGTTTCCTTCCCCTTGGCAACTTGGTTTAAACCCTCCCTAACAGCTATATTAAACAATCCTACCAGGATATTAGTACCCTTTGAGTTCAGGTGTAACCCATCGTTTTTGTACAAGTCATACCTCCCCAAAATAGATCCCAATGATCCAAAAATTTGAAGCCCTGCCCCCCGCACCAGTTACTTAGCCACACATTCATCTGCTTAATTTTGCTATTCTTACCTTCATTAGCGCGTGGCTCAGGCAGTAATCCTGAGATTATTACTCTGGAGATCCGGCTTTTCAATTTTCTCCCTAGCTCCCAGTAATCTTCCTACAGGACCTCCTCCCTTTTTCGGTCTATGTCATTGGTACCAACATGAACCAAGACTTCCGGCTGCTCGCCTTCAGAATACTCTGCACCTGATCTGAGATATCCCGTGCCCTGACACCAGGGAGGCAACACACCATCCGGGTATCCTTGTCTGGCTCGCAGAATCTCCTGTCTGTTCCCCTCACTATGGAATCCCCTATAACTACTGCATTTCTCCTTACTCTCTTGATCACAGCACTGGGCAGAGTGCCAGAGTCCCGTTCGCTGTGGTCTTCTTCTGTCAGGTCTACCTCTCCAACAGTATCTAAAACGATATGTCGATTTCTGAGGGGGACTGTCACAGGGGTGCTGTCCACTATCTCTCTCTAGGTATTATCAATCACCTCCTCACCTTCCATAACTAGCTGAAGGTCATCAAGTTGTAGCTCCAGATCCCTAACATGGTCCTTAAGGAGCCTCATCTCAATGCACCTGCTGCAGATGTAATCCTTGGGGAGGCTGGGAGTCTCCCAGGGTCCCCACATCTTGCACTCCAAGCACACTAATCCTAGATGCATACATCTAATGCTACTGTTATTACTAAATAAATAAACCCGTAACTTAACCCTTTATTATGAGACTCAACGGTCGCAGGAAGTCTCTTCCCGTTTCCGCCAAAGCCCGTTCAGCCAAAGGCCTCTCACTCTGCGCCCTCTCACTCCACAGCCCGCTCCGACGCTGCCCGCTGGCTAGTGCAGTGCTCTGTTTAAGCCTTCTGCGCCCTGAGGTCACGCACCTGCGCAGTTATTTTACCCCAAGAAGTTAAAAAAATATATATCTGAATTTTCTCCCAAAAAATGGCAACTTACTCTGCTCAACCAACACACATAAAAGTTGCTGGTGAACGCAGCAGGCCAGGCAGCATCTCTAGGAATGCTGCCTGGCCTGCTGCGTTCACCAGCAACTTTTATTTGTGTTGCTTGAATTTCCAGCATCTGCAGAATTCCTGTTGTTTGAACTTACCCCGCTGCCTGCTTGCTATGAATCGAAAGAAACTGTTGAAGATCGCTTCATTTCTTAGCCTTCCGCGCTCTGTCACGCGCCTGCGCAGTCGTGCCTCTTTTATCCCAAGAAGTTAAAAAAAAATCTGAATTTTCTCCCAAAAAACGGGTTCTTACTCCGCTGCCTGCTTGCTGTGAATCATTTTGGGCCGCTTATCAAAGAAAGGATGTGCTCACATTGGAGAGGGTTCAGAGGAGGTTGAAGAAAATGATTCCAGGAATGAAAGGGTATCATATGTGCAATGATCGAAGGCTCTGGGCCTGGAATTTAGAAGAATACGGGAGATCTCATTGAAATCTATTAAACGTTGAAAGGCCTAGGCAGAGTGGATAGAAGAGGATGTTTCCTTTGTTGGGGGAGTCTCAGACCACAGAGCAAACTTCTATAGACCTGTGGCAGAAACTGTGCTTACTGGCTGCATTACGGCCTGGTATGGGAACTCCAATGCCTTTGAAGAGAAAATCTTGCAAATGTAGTGGATTCGGCGCAGTACATCATGGGTAAAACCTTCCCGAACGTTGAGAATATCTACAGAAAACGTTGCCGTAGAAAAGCAGCAACCATCATCAAAGGTCCTCACCACCCAAGCTATGCTCTTTTCTCTCTGCTACCATCAGGTAGAAGGTACAAGAGCCTCAGGACTCGCACCACCAGGTTCAAGAACAGTTACCACCCCTCAACAATCAGGCTCTTGAAGAAAAGGAGATAACTACACTCATTTAAGGGCTCCTTAATCTAATTTCATGCTCGTTATTTATTGCTATTTATTTATTATCTGCATTTGCACAGTTTGTTTACAGTCTGCAGTTCCTGAAGTTTACAGTTACTACAGTTCTACAAATTTGCTAAGTATGCCTTCAGAAAAAGAATCTCAAGGTTGTATGTGGTGACATGTACGTACCCTGATAATAAATTTTACTTCGAACTTTTTGAACTTTGAACAGCCTCAAAATAGAGAGGCATCCATTTAGAACAGAGATGAGGAGGAATTGGTTTAGCCAGAGGGTGGTGAATCTGTTGAATTCACTGCCACAGGTGGCTGTGGAAGCCAGGTCACTTGCTGCATTTAAGGCGGTGGTTGATAGGTTCTTGATTAGACAGACTATGAAAGGATATGGGAGAAGGCAGAAGGATTTTATTGAGAGGGAAGTGGATTAATCATGATGATACAGCAGAGCAGACTCAATGGACTGAATGGCCTAATTCTGCTCCCATAAGTTAGGGCCTTATGGTCTAAAAATTAACAAGCACATTTATGCCTTTTTGTTATGAAATGAAGTATATATTAAACATGAAAAGCAAGAGGTTGGAATTGTCACTGGAAGGGAAAAAGCCAGGAGCTACTTGACACATGCTTTCTTCAAATATGTTGAAGCGTGATAGATATAGGGAGTGCATTTTGACCTGAAGCATTTCTTAAAACAATTATAGATTTATTATATTTTATTAATTGTGGTAATATTTTGGTTTATGTGCTGTGTGTGACGGAGGGGTGGAGCTTAGGATGATGGCACCTAACGGCGACTCCTTTGCTTGTATTTTCAGAAACAGCTCTATCTCTATCTTCAATATCTCTTTTTATCCCTTTCAAGGTACTTTTGAAGACCCCGACATGGAGTTACACACTGACTTCGGTTCTTTGCTGGAATGAGACCCACTTTCAGGGCCTCACGACCGGCCGCTTTTCAATACCCCAAGGACATGGCCTGGGAGACTAGCACACCTTCTGGAGACTGGCGGATTCGAGGCCGGTGTCACCGCTTGAGGTGTCGTGGAAGTACACGGAAGATCGAAAGCAGCGAGCTGGCTGAAGGCTGTGTGCCCAGAAACTCAAGATCTTTGGGCACAGAGCTCGGAAAAAGCAACATAACAGACCTCTAACACCATAAACCATCGAGTTGCTTGTCATGTCTCCCCACTCGCTGTGAAACAGGGACACCTCTTTTTCCCTTATTAGGGAGAGAGAGAGACTGTGGTATGTCAAATTACTGGGTGAACGTGTAGTCTTTGGGGTACTGCAAGTCTGCGTCTTTATGGATGCTTTGCTGCATACTTGAATGCTCGGTGGGGGGTGCCGATGCTCTTTTGCTGGTGGGAGAGGGGGATCGTTGCTTTGCTGCTGTTTACACGTGAAGGGGGGAGTTGGGAGGGGGCTTTGGGGTTCTAACATTTAACTATCATTCATTCTTTGGGGCACGCCTCTGTTTTTGTGGATGTTTGCGAAGAAAAAGCATTTCAGGATGTATATTCGGCTGGTGGTGTAGTGGCATCAGTGCCGGACTTGAGGACACAAGGTCCCAAGTTTGAATCCAGCTGGCTCCTCTGCACGCTCTCCATCCTTGCTGAGTTACAAGCTGGTGATCTCTTTGGAAACTCACCTGGCAGAAGGCAATGGAAAACCACTGCTGTAACTTGCCTTGCACGCAGTTCCCCACTACATCAGAGAGGCGTGGAGGGAAATCGTCCGCTAACTGGAGAAACTCCAGATGCGACATACCTTTCCTTTCCTATATTGTATACATTTCTCTGACATTAAACGTACCTATTGAAACCTATTGATACGTTTTGTAGGTGCACCGTGGTCTGAAGGAATGTTGGATAAATACACCAATAAAAAACCACTTATTTTGTTTCTTTAATGTAGCAACATTCTGTAAGATTTAATATTTGCATGGAATCCATTGCAGGCCCCTAATAGAGCATGTCTACAATTGATGAAGAACTGGAGGTCAGTTCAAATGGCAGCAAGGAAGAATGTTACAAAGTTTACATAGTTGCCCCTTTGGAAGGGAAAATATGCCAAGCAGCATATTCTGACTTTAGTCTAAAAATAAAGGGAGCCACAGTAGCGTAGTATTCACAATACTATTACAGCTTGGGGTGTTGGAATTCAGAGTTTAATTCCAGCATTCTCTGTAAGAAGTCTGTACATCCTCCCTGTGGAAGTATTGGGTTTCCTCTGGGTGCTCCAATTTTCTCCCACAATCCAAAGACATACCGAGTAAGTCAATTATTCATTGTAAAATTGTCCCTTCATTAGGTTAGCGTTAATTAGGCCTGACTATAACAAATATATTGTTTCAACAGAAAGCCAGGGTCAAGACAACCTAGGGACTTCCCCGATCCAAACACTGGCACTCCTGGTACACCAAAAGGATGTGTCAGGAGTTCTACACACCAGGGTCATGCCAAGCACAGACAGTCAGACAGATCTGAGACTGGCTATCAAGCTAGCAATAAGGAATGGTCGAAGAGACTTCAGCTGGATAAGCTCTTTGATCTTTGAGAAGTATTGCAGATCAAGCTAAGGGAGAAACTGGATAGCAAAGGCACCCCAGGAGCAGACTCTGATACAGGAAAGAAATGGGAGCAACTGAAGGCTGCCATCCAAGATCGGCTGTCGAGGAAGTTGAGTACTCCCCAAGAAGAAACAAGGACTAGTTTGATGAAAATGCCATTGAAATCTGAAATCTGCTCCTCCCATCAAGTGGTGCTGTCTGGTCCCAATGACCAAGCGGCCAAGGCGGAATACAGAGCTGCATGCAGCACTCTCCAAGTCAAACTGAGACAGATGCAAAACGACTGGTGGACACCCTAGCAGAACAAATGCAGGACTATGCAGGCATTGTGAGAGACCACCTCAGAGAGCATCTACATTTGGCTCCACAATGACAGAATTATTTTCGACCTCCACTGTCTCCTCACCCAAACAAAACCATCCAACAGTCCACTCTCAAGCTACCATATGCAGACGACTGTGCTCTTCTCACATACACACAGAGGGTGCAGTCACTCAGTTTGAAGAAAAAAATGATCCTCCATCAGAAGCCCCCTCGTGGCATTTACAACCCAGCTCGGATAACCATTGACGACCACCCTCACCACAGTTCAGCACTTCACCTACTTGAGCAGCATCATCTCCAACGACGCTACAGTAGTAAGGGACATAGAAATATAGAAAACCTGCAGCACAATACAGGCCCTTCGGCCCACAAAGTTGTGCCGAATATGTCCCTACCTTAGAAATTACTAGGCTTACCCACAGCCCTCTATTTTTCTAAGCTCCATGTACCTGTCCAGGAGTCTCTTAAAAGACCCTATCGTATCCACCTCTACCATCGTTGCCGGCAGTGCATTCCACGCACTCATCACTCTCTGCGTAAAAAACTTACCCCAACATCTCCTCTGTACCTACTCCCCAGCACCTTAAACCTGTGTCCTCTTATGGCAACCATTTCAGCCCTGGGAAAAAGCCTTTGACTATCCACACGACCAATGCCTCTCATCACCTTATACACCTCTATCAGGTCACCTCTCATCCTCCATCGCTCCAAGGAGAAAAGGCTGAGTTCA
Organism: Mobula hypostoma; assembly: GCF_963921235.1. NCBI lineage: Eukaryota > Metazoa > Chordata > Chondrichthyes > Myliobatiformes > Myliobatidae > Mobula > Mobula hypostoma. The sequence goes on from NC_086099.1 coordinate 5,977,368, forward strand.
CTCAACCTGTTTTCATAAAGCATGCTCCCCAATCCAGGCAACATCCTTGTAAACGCAAACACGAGGAATTCTGCAGATGCTGGAAATTTGATGTGTGTTGCTTGACCATCCTTGTAAATCTCCTTTGCACCCTTTCCATGGCTTCCACGTCCTTCCTGTTGTGAGACGACCAGAACTGAGCACAGTACTTCCAAGTGGGGTCTGACCAGGGTCCTATATAGCTGCAACATTACCTCTCCGCTCCTAAATTCAATTCCATGATTAATGAAGGCCAATACACCATACGCCTTCTTAACCACAGAGTCAACCTGTGCAGCTGCTTTGAACGTCTTATGGACTTGGACCCCAAGTTCCTCCTAATCCTCCACACTGCTGACAGTCTTACCTTGACAATCAATTCACCAGAGCCAGCAGAGCCTTCAGCCGCCTCCAGAAACGTGTGTGGAAGAACCACCAGCTGTGTCTGTCCACAAAAATCCAGGTGTACAGGGCTGCCATTGTTACAACACTGCTGTACAGCTCCAAAGCCTGGGTCTTGTACCGCAAGCAAATCTGATTGCTCAAATGCTTGCATCAGCGTCGTCTGGTCTCGAAAATCTGCAGATGCTGGAAATCCAACCAACACACACAAAATGCTGGAGAAACTCAGCAGGCCAGGCAGCATCTATGGAAAAGAGTATAATCGATGTTTCGGGCCAAGACCCTGCATCAGGATTAATTCATAAGTGAATGAGCAGCATTGCAGACAGGGTCACGGCCCGGTCTCTTTTCCATAGATGCTGTTCAGCCTGCTGAGTTCCTCCAACATTTTGTGTGTGTTGCCTCCACTCCATCATGGATATCAGCTAGCAGGATCGTGTCTCCAACAATGAGGTCCTGGAGAAGGCTCAGCTTACTTTGAAACCGCTCTGCTGCTCAGGCCACATGTCTCACATGGACAATTTCAGGGTACCGAAAGCAGTACTCTACAGAGAACTCTCTCAGGGCAAGAGCAAGGTGCCCATGCAAGAAGTATAAAGACCAAGTGAAGCAGCAGCTCTTTCAGGTGAATATCGAGGTCAATGAGTGGCAGCGGATGACTTGTGGCAGAGACTGCTGGAGAACGCCAATCCACGGAGCAGTCAAGAATTAAGAAGAATCCAGAGGAGCAGCTGCTGAAGAGAAGAGGAGACGCAGGAAGCACCCACATTCCAGCAGTGCCCGTGTCCCTAATGCTCCAGAGTCTGCAGATCCAGAATTGGCCTCTACAGTCACCAACGATTTGTGCTGTCGTCCCCAAGGACTCTTCTTCCCACCTGATCTTCGCAAGTGAAGAACCAGCCATCATCAACTTGAGGGTTGCTGGGTGGCACGGTTCGAAGGGCTGGAAGGGTCTATTCCATGCTGCATCTCAATAAATAAATAAATAAATAAAACCTGTGTCGGAGGATCTGAAAATAAAGATGTACAAAAGCTATATAGATGCTTGATGTTGGAGGCTGTATCTAATGCTACTTTTTAAATCGGCCAAGTTCTACTATCCTCAGTTGAGTATGTATGTGTGTGTCTGCGTTTGTTTATGTAATTTTTCTATTTATTTATTTATTTGTTTGTTTGTTTATTGAGAGATACAGCGCAGAAACCCCTGATTTAACTCTAGCCTAATCACAGGACAACTTACAGTGACCAATTAATCTACCAACCGGTACATCTTTGGACTGTGAGAGGAAATTGGAACAACAGAAGGAAACCGACACAATCACGAGGAGAACATACAAACTCCTTACAGGCAGTGGCAGGAATTGAACCCAGTTCGCTGGTACTGTAAAGCATTGTGCTGACCACTACACTACCATAAAAAAAGTCAAATAAAATTGTCTCTCATAAGCGATGAACAAATGAAAAGGGGCATTTTTTAAATAAAAGACAATATAAGTGTTTACCTAGTAGTGATCAAAGATTGCGTAAGAATATCAGGAGACTCTTACCTTATAATTCTCTGAGCTGCATACTGATGCAATGAACGAAACTGAGAGGACATATTGGCCAATGCCGCCAAACAATTAGTATGAAGGTATTTGTCCTGACAGAAAAGAAGTGAATAAGAAGAAGTAAAAAGTATGTACAGCAAGGAATAAAATTAGTCAATATAAAATATTAACATCAGAAGGGCAGTAGCATAGCAGTTACCACAACCACTTTACAACCCCAGCCAAAAGGAATTTGTACACTCTCCCCATGACTGTGTAGGTCTCTCCTGGGTAATCTGTTTTTTCCCACATCCCAAAGGTGTATGGGTTAGGTTAGTAAGTTGTGGCCATGCTATGTTGGTGCCAGAAACTTGGCAATACTTGTGGGCTGCCCCCAGCACATCCTTGGTCTGTGCTGGTTGTTAACTCAAACATCACATTTCACTGTATGTTTTGAATTACATGTGACAAATAAAGCTAATCTTTAATTATTTAAAAATCTCAAGATGTTTTATAGAAACCATTGGATACAAATGGAAACCAAGATAAAGCATATTAGAGTAAATGACAGCTTGGTCAAAGAGGCGAATTTGAATAAAGATCTTAAAGGAGAGCAACAAGAGGTATGGGATGAGTGTTAGGACCTGAGGGTCTAACAGCAAAGTACGACAATCTATTCTGAAAAAGCAGAGATAGAGAGAACAGCTAAACACAGAACATAGAGCAGCACAGCACACTACAGGCCCTTCAGCTCATGATGTTGTGCTGACCCTTTGATCAATCCATCCCTACCCTCCCACATAACTCTCCATCCTTCCATAGTCTCTGTGACTATCTAAGAGCTTCTTAAATATCCACAATGTATCTACCTCTACCACCATCCCTGGCTACGTGTTCCATGCACCAAAACTATCTGTTTAAAAGCCTCTGACACGCCCCTTATACTTTCCTCCAGTTACCTTAAAATCCTGTCCCCTCATATCAGCCGTTTCCAGCCTGGGAAAATGTTTCTGCCTGTCCACTCAAACTATGCCTCTTATCATCTTGCGCATCTATCAAGTAACCTCTCATCCTCCCTCTCTCCAAAGAGAAAAGCTCCAGCTCGCTCAAGACTAAAGACTGAAGATTGTTTGATTTCATTGCCAGTACACAAGAGTAAAGAACAAAATAATTGTTACTTCTACACATCTACAGAAGTTTATCAAAGTTTTTGATGTCATGCCAAATCTCCACAGACTCCTAAGGAAGTGGGGGTGCTGCCATGCTTTCTTTGCAATTGCATTTACATGCTGGGTCCAGGACAGGTTCTCTGAACTAATGACACCCAGGAATTCAAAGTTGCTAACCCTCTCCACCTCTGATTCCCCAATGAGGACAGGCTCATGGACCTCTGATTTCCTTCTCCTGATGTCTACAATCAGTTCCTTGGTCTTGTGGACATTAACTGAGAGGTTGTTGTTAAGACACCACGCAGCCAACTTTTCAATCTGCCTTCTGTATTCATCACCAGCTTTGATATGGTCCACTACAGTTGTGTCATCAGCACACTTGGAGATGGTGTTGGAGCTTTGCTTAGCCACACAGTCATAGAAGTACAGTGAGTAGGGCAGGGGGCTAAGCACACTGTGCTGATGGAGATCATGGAGATGTCTTTGCCAATCTGACTGACAAGGGTTTACAAGTGAGAAAATCCAGGATCCAATTGTACAAGGAGGTATTGATGCCTAGGTCTTGGATCTTATTGATTAGTTTTGAGGGGAAGATGGTATTAAATGCTGAGCTGTAGTCGATAAAAAACATCCTGATGCATGCAACTTTGCTGTCCAGATGTTCTAGGGTTGTGTGAGGAGCCAATGACATGACATCTGCTGTGGACATGTTGCTATGATAGGCAGGTTAGAGCAGATCTAAGTAGCCTCTTAGACAAGAGTTGATATGTTTCATCACCAACCTCTCAAAACACTTCATCGCTCTCCTATTCTCCTGACGAGGATATCCACATCATGACAAGTGATAGTGTGATAAATAGCATTGTGGAATGGTGGAGCAGACTCGATGGGCCAAATGACCTAAATCTGCTTCCATGTCTTAAAACTGTTGGATTGTCAATAATCTAATTTATCAATCCTCTATAATCTTTATTAATCTGGCCTCAAAACATGGTGACAACCAGACAACAGCATTAGAAAATTAATGTGGACAATTTTATTACAGATTCAGCATGGTAACATGGCCTTCCAGCCCAATGAGCCTATTCTGTACAATTACACCATGTGACCAATTAACTTGTTTTTGGAATGTGGGAGGAAACCAGAACACCCAGAGAAAACTCACGAAGTCATGGGGAGAACGTACAAACTCTTTACAGATAGTGGCAGGAATAGGACCCTTGTCACTGGTGCTGCAATAACATTGTGATACCCACTATGCTATGGTGCGACCCCAAAGAAATTCACCAAGACAGGTCTTCTCAGACAGCCCTGCACAAAACACCCAACCCCACTCCCCCAATTAATGGGAGTCACAGAGTGCCCTAAAATATACCATATTTATATCTTAAGACATAGGAGCAGAATTAGGCCATTCGGTCCATCCAGCCTGATCCAACATTCCATTTTGGCTAATTTATTAACCCTCTCAACCTGATTTTCCTGCCTTTACCCATAACCTTTGGCGCCCTGACTAATCAACAATCTATCAACCTCTGCTTTAAATATACCCAATGATTTGGCCTCCACAGCCACCTGTGGCAATGAACTTGAAAGATTCAGCACCCTCTGGCTAAAGAAATTCCTCCTCACTTCTGATCTAAATGGACTACCCTCTATTCTGAGGCTGTGCCCTCTGGCCCTGGACTTCCACACAATAGGAAACATCCCCTCCGTGTCCACTCTATCTTGGCCTTTCAATATTCAATAAATTTCAATGAGCTCCCCCTTCATTCCTCTAAACTCCTGCAAGTACAAGTGCAGAGCCATCAAACACGCTACATATGTTAACTCTTTCATACCCGGTATCATTCTCATCAACCGCATCTGAATCTTCTCCAATGCCAGCACATACAGTGACATGCAAAAGTTTGGGCACCCCGGTCAAGATTTCTGTCACTGTGAATAGCTAAGCAAGTAAAAGGTGAACTGATTTCCAAAAGGCATAAAGTTAAAAATGACACATTTCTTTAATATCTTAAGTAAGAAAACTTTATTTCCATCTTTTACAGTTTCAAAACAACAAAAACGGAAATGGGCCCAAACCAAAAGTTTGGGCACCCTGCACAGCAGTACTTAGTAGCACCCCCTTTGGCAAGTATCACAGCTTGTAAACGCTTTTTGTAGCCAGCTAAGAGTCTTTCAATTCTTGTTTGGGGGATTTTTGTCTATTCTTCCTTGCAAAAGGCTTCTAGTTCTGTGAGATTCTTGGGCCGTCTTGCATGCACTGCTCCTTTGAGGTCTATCCACAGATTCTCAATGATGTTTAGGTCAGGGGACTGTGAGGGCCATGGCAAAACCTTCAGCTTGCGCCTCTTGAGGTAGTCCATCGTGGATTTTGAGGTATGTTTGTACAAGCCACCCTCATTTCATCTTGTTTCAGTTAGTCCTAAAGAAGGGTCTCGGCCCGAAACGTCAACTGTACCTCTTCCTATAGATGCTGCCTGGCCTGCTGCGTTCACCAGCAACTTTTATGTGTGTTGCTCTTTTCATCTTCGGTTTTTTTACAGACGGTGTGATCTCTGCTTCCAGAATTTGCTGGTATTTAATTGAATTCATTCTTCCCTCTACCAGTAAATGTTCCCCATGCCACTGGCTGCAACACAAGCCCAAAGCATGATCGATCCATCTCCGTGCTTAATAGTTGGAGAGGTGTTCTTTTCATGAAATTCTGCACCCTTTTTTCTCCAAACATACCTTTGCTCATTGCGGCCAAAAAGTTCTATTTTAACTTCATCAGTCCACAGGACTTGTTTCCAAAATGCATCAAGTTTGTTTAGATGTTCCTTTGAACCTTTTGAATAGAACTTTTAGCAAAGGTATGTTTGGAGAAAAAAAGGTGCTGAATTTCATGAAAAGAACCCCTCTCCAACTGTTAAGCGCAGAGGTGGATCGTTCATGCTTTGGGCTTGTGTTGTAGTCAGTGGCACGAGGAAAATTTACCGGTAGAAGGAAGAATGAATTCAATTAAATACCAGCAAATTTTGGAAGCAAATATCACACTGTCTGTAAAAAAGCCGAAGATGAAAAGGGGATGGCTTCTACAACAGGATAATGATCCTAAACACACTTCAAAATCCACAATGGACTACCTCAAGAGGCGCAAGCTGAAGGTTTTGCCATGGCCCTCACAGTCCCCCCACCTAAACATCATCAAGAATCTGTGGATAGACCTCAAAAGAGCAGTGCATGCAAGACGTCCCAAGAATCTCACAGAACTAGAAGCTTTTTGCAAGGAAGAATGGGCGAAAATCCCCCAAACAAGAATTGAAAGACTCTTAGCTGACTACAGAAAGCGTTTACAAGTTGTGATACTTGCCAAAGGGGATGTGCCCAAACTTTTGGTTTGGGACCTTTTCCTTTATTGTTACTTTGAAACTGTAAAAGATGGAAATAAAAAAGTTTTCTTGCTTAAAATATTAAAGAAATGTGTCATCTTTAACTTTATGCTTTTTGGAAATCAGTTCATCTTTTACTCGCTTAGCTATTCACAGTAACAGAATTTTTGACCAGGGGTGCCCAAGCTTCTGCATGTCACCGTACTTTCTTAGATAAAGGACCTAAAACAATGCTCCAAGTGCAGAGCGACATTACATCCTTGCTTTTACATTCAGTCCCCTTGAAATGAATGCTAATATTTTAACGTTGTTGGCATCTACAAAGATACTTCTGGATCCTTTACCATAAAATCTGAGTACTGATCTGATGAAAAAGATGAGGCAATTTATTTATCTTTTCTTTTACTCTGACAGTCCAATTAGCGGCAGGAACAGGCCACATTGATGAGGTTTCTCGTAGGTCGGCAACGCTTGTTTAAAAGGAGAGCTTCGCAAGCATTCAGTCTCATTCCGACGGCCCTGTCAGCAGTGGGAGCAAGCCACAGCGACAAGATTTCTTGCAGGTCGGCAACGCTTGCTTAAAAGTACAGAAAGGACAAGCGAGGCGGCCATTGTTGGGAGTAGGCCAATGGTGATAGCAGGAATGTCAGGCTTTGGCTCTGGGTAAGCTTCTGGTAAGGTTCCCTTTTTTCCCCCTCTTACTGTACCTAGTGTAGTAAATGGCTGTTGTGTGTTCTTCATGCCAGAGGTTGGAGTCCTGGAAGACCCAGAGTCTCCCAGGGAACTACATTTGTGTGAAGTGCATCCGGCTGCAGCTCATTGAAGACCGTGTTAGAGATCTGGAACAGTAGCTGGATGACCTTCAGCTTGTACAGGACAGTGAGGAGATAATCGATCAGTTACAGGGCAGTAGTCACCCCGAAGCTGCAGGAGGTAAGTAGCTGGGTGACTGGCAGGAGAAATGGAAATGTGAATAGCCACTTAGTGGAGCGCCCCTGTCGCCATACCCCTCAATAGTAAGTATACCACTGTGGGGGATGACCTTCCAAGGGAATGCCACGCAGACCATGATACTGGCACTGAGCATGGGTACATGTTGCAAAATGAAAAGAAGCAGAAGAAGGCAGTGGTAGTGATAGGGGACCCAATGATCAGGGAACAGACAGGGGATTCTGTGAAAGTGACCTGTACACCCGATGTTGCCTCCCTGGAGCCAGGGTCAGAGATGTCTTGGAGCACGTCCACAGCATTTTGGAGGGGAGGGAGAGCACCAAGATGTCTTGGTACATATTGGTACCAATGACATAGGAAGGAAAAGCAAAGAGGTCCTGAAAAGACAATTTAGAGAGCTTGGTAGAAAGCTGAGAAGCAGGACCTCCTGGGTAGTAATTTCCGAATTGCTGCCTGTGCCACGCACCAGTGAGGGTAGAAACAGTATGATCTGACAGATTAAGGTGTGGCTGAGAAGCTGGTGCAGGGGACAAGGCTTCAGACGCTTGGATCATTGGAATCCCTTCTGGGGGAAGTGTGACCTGTTCAAAAGTGACAGGCTGCACCTGAACCCAAGGGGGTCCATATTCTTGCGGTCAGGTTCATTAGAGCTGTTGGACAGAGCTTAAACTAATTTGGCAGGAGAGTGGGAACTGGAGTGACTGGACTTAGGATAGGTAAAAAAAGAACAGCAAAGATAGCATGCAGTCAGCTGTCAGGAAGGGTGGGCGGACAATAGGACAAAATTGCAGCCAGCATGGTGAGTATCACTGCACTAGGGATGCAGAATCAAAAAAAAGGTAGCAAATGCAGCATTCAAAATGTTATACCTCAATGCATAGAGTATAAGATATAAGGTGGATGATCTTGTTGCATTATTATGGATTATCAGGTATGATGTTGTAGCCATCACTGAATCGTGGCTGAAGGATGGTTGTAGTTGGGAGTTGAATGTCCCAGGTTACACGTTGTATCAGAGGGATAGGAAGGTAGGCAGAGAGGGATGTGGCTCTGCTGGTAAAGAATGGCATCAAATCCGTGGAAAGATGTGACACAGGATTGGAAGATTTTGAATCCTTGTGGGTTGAGTTAAGAAACTACTATACTAGTCAGTTAATTTGATCAGAATCAGAATCAGGTTTAATATCACTGGCCTATGTCGTGGAATTTGTCGTTTTGTGGCAGCAGTACAATGCAATACATAATAATAAAAACTATAAATTACAATAAGAAGTATATATAAAAATCAAATGAAATAAGTAAATCAAAAAGAGAAGGGAAAATAAATAGTGAAGTAGTGTTAATGGGTTCATTGTCCATTCAGAGATCTGACAGCAGAGAGGAAGAAGCTGTTCCTGAAATATTGATATCAATAGTTGGAAAATTGCTGGAATCTATTCTTAAGGAAGTGGAAAATAACAATAGGTCTTGGCAGAGTCAACGTGGATGTTCGCAGGACAAGTTATATATTAGAATTCAGCAAACAATGAGCAAGAAATTAATAAAAACAGGAAAATAGGAAAGAAGAGTAAACAAAAGAGAAACAGGATTCAAGGTTGCTTAATGTCACTTCCAGTGCACAAGTGTAAAGGAGAATGAAATAATTGTTACTCCAGACACGATTGCGTTGGCACGTAGCCAAGTTGTTAAGGCATCAGTCTAGTGATCTGAAGGTCAGAAGTTCGAGCCTCAGCTGAGGCAGCGTGTTATGTCCTTGAGCAAGGCACTTAATCACACATTGCTCTGCGACAACACTGGTGCCAAGCTGTATGGGTCCTAATGCCCTTCCTTTGGACAACATCGGTGGCGTGGAGAGGGCAGACTTGCAGCATGGGCACCTGCCGGTCTTCCATACAACCTTGTTAACCCTGCACCCTGTTAACCTTCCAAGGCACAAATCTATGGTCTCATGAGACTAACGGATGCCTGTAAGAAAAAGACCCAATGCAGCACAAAAAAAACACAATGAACACAATAATAATAAAATCACAATAAATATAATATGTAAAATAGCTTATATACGTAGATTGACTGTATGTCCATAAGGTGAAGCTAGGCACAGGAGTGTCTGTGCATAACGTGACAGACAAGAAATGATAAAGTAGTGGTGGTTGGGTTAGTGGGTGGAGGTGTTGATCAACCTTACTGCTTGGAAATCAGGGTAGGGAAAGTTAGAGGCCGAGGGAAGGAGCCAATGGTTGGAATCTAGGTCAGAGCACTCTGCCATTGAAGGCCAGTGATCCTCGAGGAACTGAACACAATATTCCGAATATGAACTGCATGAGAATCCAAAATTTAGCATTTTGGCTCTTGCCACAAAATTGTTTTGGGCTGCAGATTTTTGTAGTTATTCTTTATTCAAGATCGTTCAAACTTGTTTCCACTACACAAGTGTAAAGGAAAATGAAATAATCGTTACTCCAGATCCAATTCAGCACAATAAAACTCAATATGATAAAGAACACAATAAAATCTCCAAGAAGACCACAACCTTGTCATGGTTTGGAGGCTTGCGTGCCTCGATGACCCAGAGAGCTATGCAGCTGGAGTCAGGGCTTTATGTTTTAGCTCTTGAGAAGGTCACCCAGGCCAACTGGTCAAAGGGTAGAAGCCAGACTAAGTAATCCACAGGTCCTCAAGGATCAGAGGTACAGCTCAGGGCTAACAACCCTGACTGTTAAAACAAAACTGTGATGGAAGCAGCAATGAAGAATCCTTCTACATCTGAGCACAATGGAATTCCTAACTTGCATGACTGACAATAGTGAAAACCGAGAAAGGTGGAAGCCACTGTCACCTTGAACACCGCCAGAGTTCGAGGGCCTACATCTCTGCATAAGCCAGTGGTATAACAGGCAGTAAGAAAGTAAGAAGAATTAAGCGAATACTTAGAGTCTGCCTTTTGAGAAGAGACAAAAAAATCTCTCAGAAAGCATGGATAGCTAGAAGTCAGTACAAATGATAAAATAAAGGAAATTCGTATTGGTAAAATAAACATAGTGCTGGAAAATGTTTGAAAGAGTTGGCCACAGAGATACTGGATACTCTGGACATTATCCAAAATCATGCACAATGTGGAATGGCTCCTGCAGATAAAAGGATAGCAAATTTGATCCCATTACGTGGGTTACCACGAGACCTTTACAGCTCAAGGTGTCGGAGTTCGAAGTTCAATTCCAGCATACTCTGTAAGATGTTTGTACACTACTTCTCATGTTTTCCTGGGTTTCCTCTGGGTGCTCTGGTTTCATTCCACAGTTCCACAGTTAATTAGTTAAACAGTCATTGCAAATTGTCCCATAATTAGGCTCGTGTTAAATAGGTGCTGCTGGGAGGTGCGGCACAAAAGGCTGCAAGGGCCTGTTACACGCTGTATCTTGAAATAAATGTTTTCTTCACGAATAACTTGACAAATAAGGCAGAAAAAAAATTGGGAGCTACTCAGCTATTACTCTAAGACTGGCCACAAGGAAAATGCTGCATAAAGATGTTTAAAAACAAGGCTAAACAGAGGCAACTTAGTTTGATGAATGGAAAATCATGTTTGATTCATGTATTGGAAGTCTAGTGGAAGAGGAAGAGCCAGTGGATGTAACACATTTCAGAAAAAAACATGGAACGTAGATCATTAGAGCAGAGTATAGTCCCTTCAACCCATAATGCGGTGCAGACCTTTTAACCTAGTCTAAGATCACCTCATCTTAGCACCACCGGCACTAGTATACCTGCCATCAAGAACATGTACACAGAAAGGTGCTGGAAAAGGGCCAGTAATATCATGAAGGATCCCACCCACCCTGCTTATGGACTGGATATCCTAATCCCATCAAGGCGGAGGTGATGTACCATCCACGCCAGGACCACCAACTCGGAAGGTTACTTTTCCCAAGCAGTAAGGCTGATCAATCCCTCCACCCACTAACCCACCCCTTCGCACCCTCAACCACCACTACTTTATCATTTCCTGTCAGTCACCTTAGGTACAGACTTTACAATCAATCTATGTATGTAAGCCACCTTATGTATTTATAATTATTGTGTTTCTTTTTATTATTATTGTGTTCTTTATGTTTTTCTGTGCTGCATGGGATCCTGAGAAACAATTATTTTGTGCTCCTTTATACCTGTGTACTGGAAATAACATTAAATAATCCTGAATCTTGAATCAATCTAACCTTTCCCTCCAAACATAGCTTTCCACTATCTATCACCCAAAGCTCTCAATGAGTTCCATCCAGGCCAAAAGGATTGGTGCATGGGATAATATCCCCATGAAGATTGAGATTATGGATTGGTTTTACATTTGTTTAGGCTACAATTTATGGGACACCTTTGGTCATTTTTTTCCATGTTAGGGTTGCTTTACAATCAAAAATTGACAACTACCTTTATCTTTGAACTAAACTTGAACCCAATTTCTTGACAAGGAATAGAGAATGTCACTACCCAACTCTCATATAACATATGAGAAGTGCTTGAGGCTCTGGGCTTGTACTCGCTGGAGTTTAGAAGAATGGGGGGGGGGGGATCTCATTGAAACCTATTGAATATTGAAAAGCCTAGATAGAGTGGATGTAGAGAAGTTGCTTCCTATAGTGGAGGAGTCTAGGACCAGAACGCACAGCCTCAGAATAGAGAGATATCTATTTAGAACAAAGATGAGGAGGAATTTCTTTAGCCAGACGGTGGAGAATCTGTGGAAATCATTGGCACAGATGGCAGTAGAGGCCAAGTTATTGAGTATATTTAAAGGAAAAGTTGAATAAGTTCTTGATTAATCAGGATGTCAAAGATTGCAAGGAGGAGGCAGGAGAATGCAGTTGAGAAGGATAATAAATTGGCCATGATGGAATGGGGGAGTAGCCTCAATGGGCCAAATGGCCTAATTCTGCTCCTATGTCTTATGGTGTCAACATATATGAAGCACCACTAGTGTTATACAGCTTATATTTTAATTTATTCCGTAAATTCATGCACCTTATTATTTATTAATCTATTTGTGGTAATTTACTTTATGTGTTGGGTGTGAATTATATGCACTGCGTTGTGCACCTTGGTCCACAGGAATGTTGTTGAAATAACAACAAACACACTTGAGAAAGTCAAAATGAGGACAGGAATAAAATTTTAGCTTTATGTATTAAATCCATTAATTGTAGTTTTATTATATTCAAAAGTACAATACTTAATTCAGTCATAAGAATTATATGTCAGTGAATTATACAACATAGAAGAGTACAGCACAGGAACAGGCCCTTCAGCCCTCAATGTTGTGCTGAACCAACTAAATTAGTAATCAGATGGCCAACTAAACTAATTGCCTCTGCCTACACAATGCCCATATCCTTCCAATTTTCTCACCCTCTGATGTTTCAGTCTATATAGACACAAATTTTGTTTCATTCAATTCACTTATTAAACTACAACCCAAATACAATTGGTTTTGCAGTGCTCTCAATAGTTCACATTCTTTACACCAGGTATAAGAGAAAGGAGAGACGGGGAAACCATGACAGAGGGGAAGAGGGAGGTGTTCGATTCTGATGTTTTTAATCCAAGGATTTTTAGGGAATCAGGAAAGAGGCACAAAACGTGTTGCTTCACAATCATTTTGTTCAGTGTTCGTAGAAATCCAGAACAGAGAGAAAGAAGAGCAGAGGCTGTATTGTGTTTGACTGCAGATTGCTGCAATATTCATAGACCTGGATTATATATTCTGTGTGACTGTATTTTCTGCTCTTATATATGATATATGTGCCTTGTGCTGTGTATGACTGTTGGTACTGTGTTTTACACCTTGGCCCCGGAGGAATGCTGCTTCCATTTTCGCTGTTTTCATGGGTATTCAGTCTGGTTGAAGGACAATTAAACTTGAACTTGAACTTGAGGCTCGGGGAGGGAGAAGCAAAAAAAGAGAAGAGGAAAGAAAAGGCACCACCACATGGTCAGCTCTTTTTGAACCTCAATTGTTAAGAAACATTCCATTCAAGTTTGCAGTTAAAAGTCAGCCAATCAGAGAGTCCCTATTCAAACAATGCAGCACCAGAGAAGCTTCCGTAGCTTTCCAGAATGATACAAAACGTCACCACAAGGAGACACACTGAACAATTGCATATACATATTGTGACCACTAAAGAACATACTAAATAGTTACATGTATATAAGTAGTTATAAATTACAAACAGGTAACTGTTAAACTACAAAGAAAATAACAATTAATCAGTCTATCTAACAGGAGGAAGGTAAAATTTGGGTTCAGAAATTTAAAACATACTTTAAAAGATCTTACCCTGGTTCTGGTCATGTTATACTGCACTGTTCTTATCACCACCAGGATGAGGAGACTTCCCAAGGAGATTTCTGTCAGGGGACGTTCGGCATACCAAGTAATATTTTTCAGTATCTGTGAGAGAAGAAGTAGGAAAAGGAAAAAAAATCTTTTTTAAACAGGAAAATGTTTTTAATGTCCAATTGTTTAATTACAGCTTGCAATCTTTCAACATTGCCTATAAAACCATAAATTCAAATTTTTTTTCAGCTGATTTTTCCAAATCAAGTTTTCAGAGGCATGTCAAGTATGCCAGCAACGCATGCGAAGGGTCTCGGCCTGAAACGTCAACTGTACCTCTTCCTAAAGATGCTGCCTGGTCTGCTGCGTTCACCAGCATTTTTTGCGTGTGTTACACACATTAAATGCAAGTTTTCATACTAACACATATCAATAAAACCCCAGCTCACATAATGATCCCATGCAACGCCAGAAGTAAGAATGAAAGTGATTGTTGAGTGCAAGCTCACAAGCAGATGAGTCTGGTGATGGTTTTAATTTTCATAATTAAACCAGATAATAATCTAGGCATACCAAGTTTGCTTCTTAGGCCCAGAAAAAGTAAAGGCATATGTAGTTTCGTATCCTATTTGCTTTGTTAATTGCTGCACCAGGGTGGCACTGTTGCGTAACTCTATTACAGTGTCAGTGACCCGGGTTTAATTCTGTCACCGTCTGTAGACCATAAGACATAGGAGCAGAATTAGGCCACTGAATCGGCTCTGCTCCATCATGACTGAATAAGTATCCCTCTCAATCCCACTCTCCTGACTTTTCTCCGTAACTTTTGACATCCCTACTAATCAAGAACCATCAATCTCCACTCCTTTTGAAGGTCTCGACCAGAAACTTCAACTGTTTATTCATTTTCATAGGTGCTGCCTGACCCCCAGCATTTAGTGTGTGTTGCTTCAGATTTCCAGTATCTGCAGAATCTCTTGTGTTTATACACAATAATGGCCTCCACAAGCATCTGTAGCAATGATGTCCACAGATTCACCACCCTCTGCCCCACTATAAGAAACATCCTCTATCTAGGCCAATATTTGATGTTTTCACGCGATTTCCCCTCACTTTTCTAAACTTCAGCAAATAAAGGCCCAGGGACATCAAACTCCCTTCATATGTTAATCATTTAATTCCTGGAATCATGCTTATCAATCTTCTCTGGTTAATTTCCAATGCCTGCTTTCCAATCTTATAATTTCCCAGTAAATTTTGCTATATTGTATGCCTTCTTTATATTCAATGCAATATTTAGTGCCTATAAAAAGTATCCATCTCCCTTGAAAGTTTTCATGTTTTACTATTTTACAACATTGAGTCACAATGGATTTAATTTGACATTTTTTTGACTCTGAACAACAGAAAAAGACTAATGTGTATTCAGTAGATGTACCTTTGGCAGCAATTACAGCCTTAACTCTGTGTGGATAGGTTTCTATCAGCTTTGCACATCTGGACACTGCAATTTTTCCCCATTTTTCTTTACAAAACTGCTCAAGCTCTGTCAGATTACGTGGGGATCATGAGTGAATAGCCCTTTTCAAGTCCAGCCACAAATCCTCAAAAAGATTGAGCTCTGATGTAGCCACCACCATGCTTCACGGTAGGGACAGTGTGTTTTTGATGATGTGCAGTGTTTTGGTTTGTGACAAACATAGTATTTAGTTTGATGGCCAAAAAACTCAACTTTTATTTCATCAGACCATAGAACCTTCTTCCAGATGTAATTCAGAGTCTCCCACATGCCTTCTGGCAAACTCTAGCAGAGATTTCATTTGAGTGTATTTCAACAGTGGCTTTCCCTTTGCCACTCTCCCATAAAGCTGCGACTGGTGAAGCACCTGGGCAACAGCTGAATACACAGCCTCTACCATCTCAGCTACTGAAGCTTGTAACTCCTCCAGAATGTCATACGTGTCTTGGTGGCCTCCCTCGCACGCCCCCTTCTTGTACGGTCACTCAGTTTTTGAGGATGGTCTCTCAAGGCAGATTTACAACTGTGTCATATTCTTTCCATTTCCTGATGATTGAGTTAACTGTACTCCAAGGGCTTAAAAATTTTCTTGTATCCATCTCCTGACTTGTGCTTTGCAATATCCTTTTCGTGGCATCAGTTGGAGTGTTCTTTTGTCTTCATGGTGTAGTTTTTGCCAGGATACTGACTCGCCAACAGCTGGACCTTACAAATATAGGTGTATTTTTGCTACAATCTGTTGTAACACCTTGACTGCACATGGTGATCTCCAGTTAACTAATTACATAACTTCTAAAACCAATTGGCTGCACCAGTGATGATTTAGTGTGTCATATTAAAGGGGGTGAATACTTCCACCATCAACTATTTAGTGTTTTATATTTGTAATTAATTTAGATCACTTTGTAGAGATCTGTTTTCACTTTGACATGAAAGAGTCTTTTTCTGTTGATCAGTGTCAAAAAAGCTAAATTAAATCTACTGTGATTCAATGTTGTAAACAATAAAACATGCAAATTTCCAAGGGGGAGATGAATAATTTTTATAAACACTGTAAACTCCAGTTATTTCCTTATTGAAAGTACCCATCTTGATAAGGCCAACCATCATGTTCTCTAACAGGTAAACATTAAAGTCATTAAGGCAATTTGTTAGATCATAACTTTCCGATACACAAATTACTTAAGTTATATTTCTACACTGCTGGGTCAACTTGTTCCAGGTAAATGTTTAATGGTTTCATAAGTTCATAAATGACAAGATTAGATCAATTGAAAAGGGGTGTTTCTCATTACGTAGTGCTTTACACCTAGTGATAACTTTTTTTTTCTTTCTTTTTTTCCATTGAAAGCGCACACACCAAGGTGCTGCTCCAGAGCCTGGCTCCAAACCAATCTATTGCTCAAGCAAAGAGATTCTGCAATTGCTGGAAATTCAAAATAACACTCACAAAATGCTGGAGGAACTCAGCAGGTCAGACAGCATATATGGAGAGGAATAAACAGTTGATGTTTCAGGCCGAGATCCATCATCACATCCTGATGTTTAACTGGTGTAAACACTGAGCCAGATTCAAAAGATCAAGACATCGAGGCCGAGAGTGAAGGACGGCCCAGTGTTCAGCTCACTACTCCGTGAAACTTTACTTGCCTCAGCGTTGAACTGACTCTGCAGCCATCAGCACTGAACCTGACTCCATAACAGTGGCTTGCAGCATGGGGCTCCTGGACCAGCTGCAGCGCTGAACTGACTCCATGACTGTGGACTCACTTTCAGGGACACTGCAGCTCATGTTCTGGGTGCTATTTGTTTACTTTTCATTGTTTGCACGATTTATTCTTTTTTCACACATTGAGTGTTTGATAGTCTTTGTTGTGTGGGTTTTTTTCATGGTTTCTATTATGTTTCTTTGTTTTGTGGCTGCCTGTAAGTTGTATATACTATACATACTCTGATAATAAAAGTAGTTTGAACTTTGCTGAAGGGTCTAAGCCCAAAATGTCAACTGTTTATCCCTCTCTATAGATGCTGCCAGACCTGCTGAATTCCTTGCTACACACATCAAAGTTGCTGGTGAACGCAGCAGGCCAGGCAGCATCTCTAGGAAGAGGTACAGTCGACGTTTCCGGCCGAGACCCTTCGTCAGGACTAACTGAAGGGTCTACTAACTAACTGATTGGTTTCCTTCAGTTAGTCCTGATGAAGGGTCTCAGCCCAAAACATCGACTGTACCTCTTCCTAGAGATGCTGCCTGGCCTGCTGCGTTCACCAGCAACTTTGATGTGTGTTGCTTGAATTTCCAGCATCTGCAGAATTCCTCGTGTACTGCTGAATTCCTTGTTTGTCATTATGTTACTCAAGCAGCCATTCCACCATGGACCTGGAACCCATGATGCCACAAAAGTTTCAATACCAAAGACAAGGATTTCACATACAGACGTACAGGCCTTGTTTATCATCAGAAGTCAGTAAATAGCGGGAACTTGTGTGACTAATGCTCGGTACATTCACACTTCTGTTGCAATGGCCTATCTGGTACAGCATCAGAGACAAGTTAACTCCTGACACTACACGGACCTCCTGATTAACATGTTCATACATCCAAAGTGGCCTTTACTAAAGCCTTGAAAACCCAAAATTTTGGTTGCAGACAATTCATTCTGTGTTTTTTTTTAATTTAGCTTCATAGATAATGGCCATGATTTACTGCTGAGGCCATCTTCTCTCTGGGCACATGGCAGCCTTCTCAAAACATTAAATCCTCCAACTTCAGGTAAACCATTCTATCTTCCTCTCAAACTCAGAACTGGCAATCTTTATTAGTAGTAAATTATTCTCATCTATGTCAGCAAGACAAAGAAGTTGGTTATCAATTTCAGGAGAATCGCACCACTCCGGGGCGCCTAGGTGCGACTCGAGTAGCAGCAGTACTCTCAATGGATACGATTAGAGTTACAAAATAAATGTGGACTAAGATGTTAACTGTCCTGTGCTATCACCAGTGGGATCATCAGTTGATCTGCCACCTGTCTTCAGGAGTTTCGGCCCGCTTATGATCAAGACTCCCTCGAGGTGGTGGGTCAGCAGCGCTAAAGCACCACCTCCCACTGGTGAGCTTAAGAACTTGGCATCTGCCTCTATCAGTCACTTCCATCCAACAGATAGTCTGCTCTTCAGGTGTCTATGCAACTACTGCAGGGTTTGCAAAATATGTATACACTGTCTGACTATCTGCCCCTCTGGACATACTTGGTCCACACCCATGCTGATCCTTTCTCTGCTGCCTCAGCTACAGCCCTGCTGGTTGACTTGATCTCTCTTCTAGTGAAGCCAAGGTCATGCAGCCACTTCTGGAGAGTGAATGCAATAAACCCACGGGATTAAATATTCCTGTTTCAGCCTGATACAGCTAAAAAGCACAAATGCTTCCAAGGTCAGTACAGTTAACAAAGTTGTCTTAATGAATTTAATTGAACTATAGCTGCTTAAAACTGACGGAAACAACACCGATTGTGGTCAGAAGCACCCACGTAGGATACCTCAGAGGAAGTGTGGGTGTAGAGCAGGGTTACAAGTGCATTTAAGGAAACCGGGTTTTAAACTCCCTATACCGACTAACTTGCAGGCAAACGTGTAGTCTCTGGTGAATAAAATCAATGATCTCAGAGCTAGGGTGCTGAATCAGGGGGACATTAGGAGAACGTGTATCCTTTGTTTCACGGAATCCTGGTTAACCCCTTCCGCACTAGATGCAGCGATTAAGATCGGTTTACTATATACCGTCAGGATAGATCTATAGAGTCTCTCAAAAGCAGAGGTGGAGGAGTATGCCTCAGGGTATGGCGAGAAAGCAGGGCAGTGGGATGACTGGAAGAATTGGATCAGCCTGTGATTGAATGGCAGAGCAGACCTGATGGGCTGAATGGCCTACTTCTGCTCCTATATCTTATGGTCTTATGATCAACTCTTCTTGGTACACAAGTATATCAGTGCTGAACCAATTCTGCTCACCAGACCTGGAATATCTAGCAGTTAAGTGCTGTCCTTTTTACCTACTACAGGAGTTCTCCAGGGTCACTTTGGTAGCAGTATACACTCTACCTCAGGCCAATGTCAAGCAGGCTTTAGATGATCGGAACAATGGGATCAACATGCACGAAACAGCGCACCCTAATGCCTTCACCATCATTTCGAGAGATTTTATCCAGGCCAGTCTGAAAAAATCACTAAGCAATTACCATCAACAAATCACTTGCAATACCAGAGGAAACAACACACTGGACACCATCAAGAATGCCTACAGGGCTATTCCACGCCCTCAATTCGGGAAGTCTGATCACCTGGCTGTACTTCTACTCCCTGAGTATAAGCAGAGACTGAAGACTGCAGCACCAGCAACGAGGACCAGGAAGGTATGGACAAGGGAAGCGCAGAAGTCGCTATAGGACTGCTTTGAATCGGTGGACTGGACTGTATTCAGGGATTCATCTTCGAACCTGGATGAGTATGCTACAGTTGTTATCGACTTTATTAAAACCTGTGTGGATGAGTGTGTGCCTATAAAGACATAATGTGCATTCCCAACTCAAAAGCTGTGGATGAACCAGGACATATATCATCTGCTGAAGGCTAGATCTGAGGCATCCAAGTCTGGCAACCCAGGCCTGTACCAGAAAA
Organism: Mobula hypostoma; assembly: GCF_963921235.1. Lineage (NCBI taxonomy): Eukaryota > Metazoa > Chordata > Chondrichthyes > Myliobatiformes > Myliobatidae > Mobula > Mobula hypostoma. The sequence goes on from NC_086099.1 coordinate 5,997,338, forward strand.
CCTGGTATGATTTGCGGAGGGCTATTTCAAGGGCGAAGGGACAATTTCAAAACTAGGTTGGAGGCAAAATTGGATGCACGGCAACTCTGGCAGGGTTTGCAAGATATTACTTCCTACAAAGCAAAACCCAATAGCATCACTGGCAGCAATGCTTCACTACCAGATAAACTCAACGCCATCCATGCCCACTTTGAAGGGGAAAACACAACTACAGCTGTGAAGATCCCTGCTGCACCTGATGACTTTGTGATCTCTGTCTCAGAGGCCGATGTTAGGCTGTCTTTAAAGAGAGTGAACCCTCGCAAGGTGGGAGGTCCCGATGGAGTACCTGGTAAGGCTCTGAAAACCTGTGCCAACCAACTAGCAGGAGTATTCAAGGATATTTTCAACCTCTCACTGCTACAGGTGGAAGCTCCCATTTGCTTCAAAAAGGCAACAATTATACCAGTGCCTAAGAAGAATAATGTGGGCTGCCTTAATGACTATTGCCCGGTAGCACTCACATCAACAGTGATGAAATGCTTTGAGAGGTTGGTCATGACTAGACTGAACTCCTGCCTCAGCAAGGACCTGGACCCATTGTAATTTGCCTATCGCCACAATAGGTTAACAGCAGACACAATCTCAATGGCTCTCCACACAGCTTCAGACCACCTGGACAATACAAACACCTACGTTAGGATGCTGTTCATCGACTATCAGCATTTAATACCATCATTATCTCCTGGCTTTTATATTCGATTCCTTTTGAAATAAATGCCAACATTGTATTTGTCTTCTTTACCACAGACTCAACCTGTAAATTAACCTTCTGGGAGGCTTGCACCAGGACTCCTAAGTTCCTTTACATCTCAGATGTTTGAATTTTCTCCCCATTTAGATAACAGTCTGCTCTATTGTTCATTTTACCAAAATGTATTATCATACTTTTCCCAATACTGCATTCCATCTGCCACTTTTTTGCCCATTCTTCCAATTTGTCTAAGTCCTGCTGCAATCACATTGCCTCCTCAGCACTACCTACCCTTCCACCAATCTTCATATCATCTGCAAACTTTGCCAAATCCATCAATTCCATTATCCAAATCACTGACAATGTGAAAAGTAGCAGTCCCAATGCTGACCCATGAGGAACACCACTAGTAACTGGCAGCCAACCAGAAAAGGCCCCCTTTATTCCGACTCGCTGCCTCCTGCCTGTCAGCCATTCCTCTATCCATGCCAGTATCTTTCCTGTAATGCCACAGGATTTTATCTTGTTAAACAGCCTCATGTGTGGCACCTTATCAAATGCCTTTTGAAAACCTAAGTAAATCTAAGCAAGGCCACTAAGAAGGTTCCAGCATGAAAGGGAGTCACTGACTAGTGGAGCAGTCGTCGGAGTACTGTGAGTCAGAGTGGTAGGGCTTTGGCTCGTCAGGGCAGGAAGTAAGTTACTTTCATATCTCTATTTTCCTCTAACTAAATAGTGGGTATGACCACAAGGCCAGTTTTCTGCTCTGGGTCTCAGATGGGGGCTATCTGGGAGACTTCCGGTCTGGTACATCGAGCTGCAGCTCCTTAGAGACCAAGTTAGGGATACCGGAGCTCAGCTCGATGACTTTCGGCTTCTTAGGAGGTAACAGACAGGAGCTAGAGGCAGGTAGTCACACTGGGGCCACAGGAGACAGATAAGTGGGTGACTGTCAGGAGAGGGAAAGGTGGTGGAGAGCACTCCTATGGCCATAGCCTTAACAAGAAGAGCACTGTTGGGGGAGGGGGGACCTACCCGTGGGAAGTAACAGCAACCGTGTCTCTGGCACTGAATCTGACACTGTGGCTCAGAAGGGTAGGAAATGGAAGAGGATGACAGCAGTAATAGGGGAGTCTATAGTTAGGGGGACAGATAATATTTGCTAATGCTATTGGGGAGGGTTTAAACTAGATTTGCAGGAGGGGTGGGAACTGACGTGAAGTGGCACAGGATGAGGCGGTTTGTAGGGAGATTGTGAGGAAGGATAGGCAGATGATAGAGCAAAGGTGCAGTCAGCCAGGTGTATCTATTTTAATACAAGGAGTATCATAAGCAAGGTGGATGAACTTAGAGCATGGATCAATACGTGGAACAATGATGTTGTGGTCATTACAGAGACTTGGATGTCTCAGGGGCAGGAATGGCTGCTGAGTGTGCCGGGCTTTAGATGTTTCAAAAAGGACAGGGAGAGAGGCAAAAGAGGTGGGGGCATAGCATTGCTAATCAGGGATAGTGTCGTGGGTGCAGAAAAGGAGGAAGTTTTGGAGGGATTATCTACTGAGTCATTGTGGGTGGGTCAGAAACAGGAAGGGGGCAATAACACTACTGGGGTTTTTATTGTAGGACCCCCAATAACAACAGGGACATCAGGGAGCAGAAAGGGAGACGGATTCTGGAACAGTGTAATAATAATAGGGCTGTTGTGGTAGGAGATTTTAACTTACCTAATATTGACTGGCATCTCCTTAGAGCAAGACGTTTAGATGGGGTGAAGTTTGTTAGGTGTGTTCAGGAAGGTTTCCTGATGCAATATGTAGATAAGCCAACTAGAGAAGAGGCTGTACTTGATCTGATATTGGGAAATGAAGCTAGTCAGGTGTCAGATCTCGCAGTGGGAGAGCATTTTGGAGGTAGTGATCACAACTCTATCTCCTTTACCATAGCTCTGGAGAGGGATAGGAGCAGACAATTTGGGAAAACATTTAAGTGAGGTAGGGGGAAAATTTGATGCTACTAGGCAGTGATTCCAGGCACTTATCTTCCACCTCATTCTATTCCTGTCCTCACTGTCTTTTGTGGCACAGGCAGCAATCCTAAGATTATCACCCTTGAGGTCCTGCTTCTCAGCTTCCTTCCTAACTCCATGTATTCTGTTTTCAGGACCTCCTCCCTTTTTCTACCTATGTTGTTGGTACTAATATGTACCATGACTTCTAGCTGCTCACCCTCACTTTTCAGGATACTGTAGACACGTTCAGAAACATCACGGACCTGGAAAGCAAACTACCACATGGGTTTCTTGTTCACATCCACAGGATCGTCTATCTGTCCCCCTGACTATAGAATCCCCTAGTACTGCTGCCATCATCCTCAGTTCCCTACCCTTCTGAGCACGACCGCTGTTGCTTCCCCCAGGTCGTGCTCCCCCCCCAACAGTACTCAAAATAGAGTACATTGTTGAGGGGGATAACCAGAGGGGTGCTCTCCACTATCTGACGTTCTCTATTCCCTCTCCTGACAGTCACCTTTTTATCTGTCTCTTGTAGCCTTGGGGTGACTACCTCCCTGTAGCGTCTGTCTATCACCTCATCACTTACCTTAACAAACCTAAGATCGCCGAGCTGCAGCTTCACTTCCTTAACACTGTCTCTAAGGAGCTGCATCCCGATGCACCTGGTGAAAACGTGCCCATCAGGGAGGCTGGCTGTCTCCCCAAAATCTCACGTCTGACACCCAGAAAAGAACACTGGCCCTGTAGACATACCCCCTATTCTCTCAAGAGTTAAATAAGAAAAAAGAAATAATGAACTTACCTATTTACCTTGTCTTCGCCTGTTCTCACCAAAGCCCTGTTGAGCCAAAGCCTTATCACTCTGACTCAGACCACTCCCACGATGACTGCTCCCATATGACCACTCCAATAGATGGTACCCCTCTTTTATGGAGACTCATTTTTTAAAGCTCTTCACTGGACTTGCGTGGGAACATTTCTACTGCGTCTGCGCAGTACTCTAATCAAAGACTCCTGTTGAGAAAACTTCCTGGTTTTTAAAGCTCTTCACCTGACTTGTACAGGAACACTTCCACTGCATCTATGCAGTACTCCAATCAAACACTCCTGTCAGATCCATCATATGTACCGTCACTCCTGCGCCTAGCGTCACTTTATGGACATACAATCAGTCTGTCTTATGTAACTGCTAAGCTACATGGTTCTTAAGGCAAACAGCGATATTTCTTTTTCGTTGCAGCTGACAGAGATCAACTGACATGTCACCAAATGTAAATGATGCCTGAAGCTCAGTGAACATACTACAGATTCACAGTAGCAGCTTCTGTTCTGTGAAATCAGGTTTGCAGGTTTGATGAGTGGGGACAGAAGACACTCAGTACCAGTAAGTAAATAAATTATTTATTTACAGACCCTAAACATTCAAGTTACACCTGAAACCCTTCAAGTTACACTCAGTTGCTAATACTTATTTAAAATGAGCACTCAAAGTGGTGGGATATGGCAGACACTAAACATTCAGTAACCAATTCAAGTTACACACAATAGCAAATACTTATCTAAAGTGTGTGTCTCGGCCCTCTTTACTGCACCTCCATATTTACTGTTTCCACTGCACTGTGACCCCACCCCCCCAGCCTAACGTGACTCAGAGCGAAAATAGACAGGTTGCTTTCAGCACATCAGATTTAAACTCCACTGGCGCCATGATGTTATCAACTAGTGGGAAGAGCTGCAATGCTCCTTAAACAGGCTCATCCCTATCTAGCAGTAGAGAGCAGCTTTCAATGAACAAATAATATGGACACTTACTTCCACAACTGAGCAATCAGAATCGTAGAGTAAGAACTTCGTTTCAAACAAACTTGTTTAAAATACGAATACTACGAAAAATTGGCAAAAAATGTTTTGAATATATTACCATTTTAGTCTTAGTTGTCTCAGAGTGTTAGTAATTTAGTGATTCAACATCTTCATTGTATTCCAGTTATGAAATAAAATGTATAATAAGTAAACCCATCAATAGAGTGATTGGCACCAAAAGGCGCATGAAGAAATTCAAAGCAAACAACTCACCACTTCATGAACAGAACGATTGAATGAATCTTCCTCAGTTAGGATTAGCAAAATAATAAGTGCCATGTAGACGTGGTGGGAATTTCGCTTTTCAACATGATATAAAATTTCAAGAATTGGAAGAACCTACAAATGGAAAAGAAAATGAAGGGTCAAGGATACTTCATCCCATTTATAACCCAATCTCAATTAATTGAACCATTAATTTCCAGCTGCTATCTTAAAATAAATGGAAAATCTACAGTCAAGATACTCAGTAATTAACCTGTACAAGTTCACCCCTCCACTATCAATTCCTCACTTCAAAGTAAAAGTAAATTTATCATCTAACTACCTTGATATACTACCTTCAGGTTAATTTTCTTGCCAGCATTTACAAGAAAATAAAGAGATACAACAGAATTTATGAAAAACTTTTACATAAACAAAGACTGACAAACAGTTGATATGAAAACAAAAAGTACAAATACAAATGAATAATATATGCACAAGATGTACAGCAGATGCTGTAAATCTAGAGCAATACACACCACGTGCTGGAGGAGCTCAGCAGGCCAGGCAGCATCTATGGATGGGAATAAACAGTCGATGTTTTGGGCTGAGACTCTTCATCAGTAATGCTGCGAACATTGTAGAGGCTTTGAAAGTGTGACTGTAGGTTGTGGAATCAGTTAATTGCTGAGGTGGTTAAAGAGCCCGATAGTTGAGGGGTAATAACTGTTCCTGAATCTGGTGGTGTGGGACCTTGTACCTCCTTCCTCGTGACATCTGCCAGAAGAGGGCACTGCCTGGATGGTGGGGTCCTTGATGATAGATGCTACTTTCTTCTGACAGTGTTCTTTAAAGATGTGCTCAATGGGGCAGTGGGGGGGGGCGCGGGGGGAAGGCTTTGCCTGTGAAGGACCAGGCTGTTTTTGTGGATTTTTCTGTTCCTGGGCACCGGTGTTTCCATAGGAGGTCGTGATGCAACCAGTCAGGATACTCTCCACTGTGCATTCTTTAAAGCAGAATCCCGAGCTGCAGCACAATCACTGAACCTGGATGCCAATTCCCCAATGCAGGCACATGATACATCCGTGTTCACATCATTTAAGACTAGGCTCAATGATATTACTCTCCAGGTGAAGTTGGATCCCGACAGCAATTTGACCAACCTCCCTACCTCCAAGCAGACTTTGCTGTTGCAGCCACCGAGGAGGAAGATGCTGTAGCTGGCTGTGTGCCACTGGATTCCACACTGGGATGGAGGCTGGCCCTTCCATTTGGTTTTGCTCTCTAGTTTTCGTTAGGTGAAAGACAGGCTGGATTGCATTCGTCCACAGCTACACCGTGTGATATAAGGATCTGCTGCGGGCTTATGCTTGCAGAAACATGGCTGCAGGAATAGATCCATGCACCATCAATCTACAGGCCATGACACTCAGGGACCTGGGCAATATTATTATTTTTAAAATATTATTTGTGACAGTATGATTTCTGCTATCATAATTATATGTACTATATGTGCTGTGTGCTGAGTGTGAGTGTTGTCTGTGTTTTGCACCTTGGCCCCAGAGGAATACTGTTTTGTTTGACTATATTCATGTGTATGGTTGAATGACATTTAAACTTGAACTTGAAACTTGAACAAAGCCCATGAAGAAGTAAGGAAGAAAAACAACTCACTGTAACACAAGAGCAAATAATATCAGAGATCAGTGGCAGACCAGTGAATAGTAGAGCAGAATACAGAAGCACAGCAGATGATCCACAACCAAGGATCAATGATCTAAGGAAGGGCCTGTGCTATGTCACTATATAAAATAAGAAAAAGATGCAAATATAATTCTCATAAAACAGCTGAAAGATTTCAGATTAACTCAATAAATAACTTGGAAATAAAAAGCTAAAGTCAGTAACGGTTAAAACAAAGTTCAAAGTAGACTTATTATCAAACTACACAGAGTATATGTCACCATATACAACCTTGAGATTCATTTATAAGCAGCATGCAACAAGTCACTGTTGATCACCAGCACCATCTTGGGCGTAAAGTCAAAACATGCAATTAACTGGAAACCAAGGGTCCAAGAGAAAACAGCTCAGAAACTGGCCTTTAAACCCACTGAGACCAGGCCAAAGATTAACACTATGAGGGGTGATTGATAAGTTTGTGGCCTAAGGTAGAAGGAGTCAATTTTAGAAAACCTAGCACATTTATTTTTCAACATAGTCCCCTCCTACTTTACACTCTTAGTCCAGTGGTCGTGGAGCCATACGGATCTTGGACCTCCAGAAAGTGTTCACAGCAGGGGTGATTGATAAGTTTGTGGCCTAAGGTAGAAGGAGATGAGTTATTAACTTCAAACTTTCTACATAATCACTCACTGAGTTGAACTGCATGTGCATGTAACGAGAGCTGTATAACCCATCCCCTTCTACCTTAGGCCATGAACCTATCAATCACCCCTGCTGTGGACACTTTCTGGAGGTCCAAGATCTGTATGCTCCACGACCGCTGAACTAAGTGTGTAAATGTAGGAGGGAACTATGTTGAAAAATAAATGTGCTAGGTTTTCTAAAATTGACTCCTTCTACCTTAGGCCACGAACTTATCAATCACCCCTCGTAGTTCCAAGTCTCCACATCTCCAGCTTCTGTTAGGTCTTGCCATTCATCTACAGGCTAGGTGAAATTTATAGTGGTTAATTAACATATCGGGGTTTGATCCCCACTACTGTCTGTAAGGAGTTTGTATGTTCTCCCTATGACCGTATGGGTTCCCTCCAGGTACTCTGGTTTCCTCCCACATTCCAAAGACGTACAGGTTAGGGTTAGGGTTAGTGAGTTGTAAGCATGCTATGTTGACATCAGAAGCATTCTTGTAGGCCGCCCCCAGCACAATCTTCGCTGATTTGATTTGACTTGACACAAACAACAAATTTCACCATATGTCTCCACATTTCGATCAATATGTAACAAATAAAGCTAATCTTTAAAAATCTTTATCAAGCCACACATTTTTGAGAAAGGGAAAAAAGCTGGAGAACCCAGAGGAAACTTCATCGACACAGGGAGAGCAAACAAACTCCACAGAGACAGCACTGGGGAACTGGACTGAACCCAGGTTGATGAAGCTGTAAGAAACTCTGTTAGCTATATTGTCAAAAGTTCCAAGTCTGAGGTAATTGCATTATCAAAGTATATATATGCCATCATATATTTTCTTGCAGGCATTCACAGTAAGTGCAAAACAACAAAAAAAAGCAATAAATATCGAGAACATGAGATGAAGAGCCCTTGAAAGTCAGTCCATAGCTTGTGGGAGCAGTTCAATGTTGGGATGAGTGAAGTTAAGTGAAGTTATCCCTTCTGGTTATGGAGCTTGATGGCTGAAGGGTAATAATTGTTCCTGTACCTGGTGGTGTGGGTTCTGAGGCTTCAGTACCTTCTTCCTGATGACAGTAATGAGAAGAGAGCACAGCCCAGATATTGGGGGGGGGGGGGGCTTGATGAGAGATGCTGCTTTCAGAGTTCAGAGATCTCTTTGATCCCTGATACAGGATTTTGGTCTAAGATGTTCACCGATTTTGGTCTAAGACGTTCACTATCCCTTTGCCACCACAGATGCTGCTGGACCTACTATGGAGGCAGAGGCACACTACAGCTTCATGTCATAAAACACTACAGCATAGAAACAGGCCCTTCAGCCCATCTAGTCCATGCCAACCTGTTATTCAGCTTAATCCCATTAACTCTCACCTGGACCATAGCCCTTCATACCCTTCCTATCTATGCACTTAGCCAAACTTCTCTGAAATGGTGCAGTCAAATCCACACACACATCATCCTCGAGTGAAGAAGTTCTCCCTCATATTCTCCTTAAATATTTCACCCTTAACCTATGACTCACCCAATTTCAGTGGGAAAAAACCTGTTTGCATTTACCCTATTTATCCTTCATAATTTTGTATTCCTCCTTCATTCTCTTACACTCCAGGGAAAGAAGTCCAAACCTATTCAACCTTTCCCTATAGCTCAGGTCCTCAATTCCTAACAACATCCTTGAAAATTTTCTCTGCACTCTTATCGATCTTCTAGATATCTTTCCTGTAAATAGGGGACCAGAACTGCTCAAAATAGGCCTCACCAAAGCCTTGTACAATTTTAACATAAATTCCCAAATCCTATTGTGCAATACTCCAATTAACAAAGGTGAGTTGTGAAAAATAACTTGTTTTCATACACCACCTTCTCATCAAAATTCAAGTGTAATGAAGAACAAAATAATTGTTACTCCAGATCTAATGCAGAACAAAAAACACAATAAGATAAAGACCACAATAATAAAATATAAATACGTAACATAGCTTATATACATTGACTGATTATATGTCCATAAAGTGATGCTCGGCACAGGAGTGTCTGTACATAAGGTGACTGACAGGAAATGATAAAATAGTGGTGGTTGGGGGTGTGGAGGGGTGGATTAGTGGGTGGAGGTGTTGATCAGCTTGGGGAAAGTAATCGTTTTTGAGTCTAGTGGGCAATTAGGGACTGGAACAAAACCCTACACCAAATACTGACATGTTCTTCAATTTTTTAAGTTGCCCTTTTAAGATGGTTTGGTATGTTCCTCTGAACCATCGGTTGCCTTAATGCTCATACCCAATGGTTCGCAAGCCACAGCAATGAGCAAAGTGACCCAGTATACAAGTCTTGCTTCTCTTAACTCTAGATTTTCTCACTCATTGAACGTTTTTTGTGGTGCCAGAAACTTTCTGTGACCCATGTGAAGCACTACAGTCTACAGAGAACACAGTAGACTTAACACACACCACTAGATTCAGGACGTTATTACCCTACGACCATCAAGCTCCTGAACTAACATGGATAACTTCACTCACTAAACACTGAACTAATTCCACAACCTACAAGTTCACTTTCAAGGACTATATAAATCATGTTCTTGATATTAACTAATTAATCTATTCTTAGTTATTGGTTATTAAATATTATTATTTGCTTATTTAACACACATAAAAGTTGCTGGTGAAAAGAGGCCAGGCAGCATCTCTAGGAAGAGGTGCAGTCGACGTTTCAGGCCGAGACTTTTATGTATCTGCTGCGTTCACCAGCAACTTTTATGTGTGTTGCTTGAATTTCCAGCATCTGCAGAATTCCTGTTGTTAGTGTTTTATTTGTAATTGCACAGCTTGCTTCTTTTGCACATTGTTGACTGTCTTTGTGTGTAGCTTTTCAATGATTATATTGTGTTTCTTTGTATTTAGTCTATACACCTGCAGGAAAATGTATCTCAAGGTAATATGATGGTAAATCAGTCCCCTGGTCCTGATGGGATGCCTCCCAGGATGCTGAAGGAATTGGCGGAGGTTATAGTAGACGCGTTGGTAATCATGTATCAAAACTCTCTAGACTCTGGGCAGGTCCCAGCAGATTGGAAGACAGCAAATATCACGCCACTTTTTTAAAAAGGATGTAGGCAAAAGACGGGCAACTATAGGCCAGTTAGCTTAACATCTGTAGTGGGAAAATGCTTGAAGCTGTCGTTAAGGAAGAAATAGCGAAACACTTAGAAAGGAGGGACTCCAGACAGATGCAGCACGGATTCAAAAAGGGCAGGTCCTGTTTGATAAACTTACTGGAGTTCTTTGAGGACATAATGAGTGCAGTGGATAGAGGGGAACAGATGGATGTCATATACTTGGATTTCCAGAAGGCGTTTGATAAGGTGCCGCACAAGGGATTTAAAAATAAGATACGGATGCATGGAGTCGGAGGAAGTGTATTGGCATGGATAGTGGATTGGTTAACCAATAAAAGGCAGAGAGTTGGTATAAATGGGTGTTTCTCCGGGTGGCAGTCTGTGGTGAGTGGGGTGCTGCAGGGGTCGGTGCTGGGCCCGCAGCTGTTTACCATTTACAGTGATGATTTGGAAGAGGGGACTCAGTGTAGCGTAGCAAAATTTGCTGATGACACTAAACTGAGTGGAAAAGCAAATTGTACAGAGGATCTGGAGAGTCTGCAGAGGGATATAGATAGGTTAAGTGAATGGGCCAAGGTCTGGCTGATGGAATACAACGTTGGTAAATGCGAGATCATCCACTTTGGAAGGAATAATAGAAGAGCAGATTATTATTTAAATGGTGAAAGATTGCAGCATGCTGTTGTGCAGAGGGACTTGGGAGTGCTTGTGCATGAATCGCAAACAGTTGGCTTGCAGGTACAATAGGTTTTAAGAAGGCAAACGGAATGTTGACCTTCGTTGCTAGAGGGATTGAATTCAAGAGCAGGGAGGTCAAGCTGCAACTATACAGGGTACTGGTGAGACCGCACCTGGAGTACTATGTGCAGTTCTGGTCTCCATACTTGAGGAAGGATATACTGGCTTTGGAGGCCGTGCAGAGGAGGTTCACCAGGTTGATTCCAGAGATGAAGGGGTTAACCTATGAGGCGAGATTAAGTCGCCTGGGACTATACTTTCTGCAATTCAGAAGAATGAGAGGGGATCTTACAGAAACATACAAAATTTTGAAAGCGATAGTCAAGTCACTTTTTATTGTCATTTTGACCATAATTGCTGGTCCAATACACAGTAAAAACTAGACAACGTTTTTTTCAGAACCATGGTGCTACATGAACAATACAAAAACTACACTGAACTACGTAAAAATACAACACAAACTACACTAGACTACAGACCTACCCAGGACTGCATAAAGTGCACAAAACAGTGCAGGCATTTCAATAAATAATAAACAAGACAATAGGCACAGTAGAGGGCAGTAAGCTGGTGTCAGTCCGGCTCTGGGTATTGAGGAGTCTGATGACTTGGGGGAAGAAACTGTTACATAGTCTGGTCGTGAGAGATAGATAAGATAGAAGCAGGAAAGTTGTTTCCATTGGTAGGTGAGACTAGAACTAGGGGACATTGCCTAAAGATTCCGGGGAGAAGGTTTAGGACGGAGATGAGGAGAAACTGTTTTTCCCAGAGAGTAGTGAATCTGTGGAATTTTCTGCCCAGGGAAGCAGTTGAGGCTTCTTCACTAAATATATTTAAGATCTAGTTAGATATATTTTTACATAGTAGGGGAATTAAGGGTTATGGGGAAAAGGCAGGTAGATGGAGCTGAGTTTACGGACAGATCAGCCATGATCTTATTGAATGGCGGGGCAGGCTCGATGGGCCAGATGGCCTACTCCTGCTCCTATTTCTTATGTTATGTTGTTATATGATGACATATACATACATACTTTGATTATAAATTTACTTTGTACTTTGAAACCTTTGACTGTGGAAGAGAAGTCCCAAAAACCGTTAAGGATGAAATATGCAAACAGAATAACGATAGCAAGGGTATGAAAGGTGACGAAAATCACAAAAGTTGGAGTTTCTGGAAATCTGAAATAAAAATAAAATGTCAGCAAGGCTCAGTAGGTCAGCATCTGTAGAAACCGAAACAAAGAAGTCATTCCAGATGCAAAAGCTTCCATAAAGATAATTTGTGAGATGAAGAATGAACATGATTAATTGAAAAGGAGCACAGGATCAGCCATGGGTTTGAACAGCCTGGTCCTGTTCCTACGCACTGGCCAACTGGGCAGAATATAAGAATCAAGTTCAAGTTCATATATACATATATACACCAGATGAAACAATGTTCCTCCAGACCATAGTATACCAAAAAACATTATCTCACACAGCACATAAACCAACATATTACCATAATTAAGTGAATAAGATATAAAGTGCATGTAGTGCATAGCACAAGTAAACAGTAAACAGCTCGCTGTCCGAGTGATGAGACTTCAGTGGTGGCAAGGCATTCATGAGTCTCACAGTCTGAGGGAAGAAGCTGTTACCCAGTTTGACAGTCCTAGTCCTGATGCTCCTGTACCTCCTTCCTGATGGTAGTGGGTCAGAGAGATTGTGGGATTGATGGTAAGGTTCCTTAACAATGCTTCCGGTTCCGGTCCTTCGTCTACAATGCTCATAGTTAAGTATCACAAATAGGGATGCGGGAGACACTGGTGATCCATTGGCGGATTTGACTATCCTCTGTAGGGTCTAACAGAACAGTCCGACGCCTTGCACCTTCCATATTACACAATGATACAGATGGGACGCTCTCAATGGTGCTTCTGTAGAAAGTTGTTAAAATAGGGGCAAGGAACCTCACACGCCTGTGGAAGATAGTAATGCTGTGACCAACCTACAGTTTGAACAATGCATCCAGTTCTAAATCATCATGAAATGGAGCCAACCAAGAGCTCAGAGCAAAATGCTTCTGGAAGGAAAAATGTAGCCAGGTGACTCAGGTTTGCATCTCTGATCTATATCTTTCCATTGTCCCACTAAGGCCAACTCTCACCCAAAGTACGATCTCCAAAATTTATTATGGATAAAGTACATCAACGTTCCTGAATATTTTCAAAACATGAACTCCTAAATCCATCCAATTTAAATGTCAAAACTGAAATTATTCTCTTCCCTTGACTTATTCCATTCTGTTCTGTCATGCATAAAAGAGATAATACAAAACAAAGAGCTTAGATTCGACTTAAGCCATCAATCACTTTGGAAGAATTTAGTCAAATTCAAATTAATCAGAGGTCATTATTTCAGTATAACATCAGTCATTAAGAACTTGAATTGGGCTACCATAATAGCGTAAATGCAAGCAGACGTTTTGTAGCAAAAGAGAACATAAATAGCGAAAGATGATTGTGGACAGAAGTAAGTTTATCTGAATACAATTAGTATGCTTGACAGACAACCATCCTGTAGAAGTGTATGGGTGTGCAGGGAGGGGTAGCACCTCTGATGAAATGGCTTGTCGTATCCATTCTGGGGCAGCTCACTCACTGGACAATCAACTCTCACATGTGGCTCCCGGTATCTGTTTGCATGCGACAGTGGACTAAACAAGATGAGGGAAACCGGCGGGCCTCATACCCCAGTGAGGTACGGACATGACTGTCCTAGCACATGAAGTCAGGCAAGCTGGGCCAATGAGATCAACAGTGAGATCCAACGGCCAGGAAGGCAGTTCTGTTGTGCCTCAAGAGCAAAGGGCCTGACAAGGCACAGAAGTCATGGTCATCCACTGCGACCAAGGAAGGCTCCAGTTGTGATGATCAGTCAGACCACTGGATCTGGTCAAGGGAGTGAAAGTGCCCCTTTTTAAAGTGCTTTTCATCGATGTATAGAACGGACAACCACCAGCTGTTATGCTTAATCCACGTTTCATAAATGAGAGCAAACTTATGGCCTGGTGGAACCTTCCTATGTTTTTCTATGTTTAGCTATCGTCTTCAGTCCAAGGAGATCACAGAAAAACTGGAATTCCATTTGGTAAAATGAGAAGAAAAACAAAATAATAACTGCTAAATCAAATTCCAAACTTTCTGGTATTGAAATCTAACCCCAGCAGATTTGAACCACAGCCTGCTAATAACTGAAACACATTTTTGAAGTGTGGCAAATTTATGTTCTCTATTTGGGATGAAATAAGCCTCCATGTCGTAGCGGATAAAAGCATCGCCACTGTGGTTCTTGGCCAAGATGATCAAAAGGTAATAAATTCAATTTCTCATCACTGCCGACTGCAATTCAACTGCTCCTGCCAAGAAGTTCAAAGACACACTCACCAGGTTCTCCACGTCAGTACGGGCCAAAACATACGTTCTCACATTGGGGTTCTGGTGCAACAAGGTATAGAGCAGGAGAGTAGCCTGGTCAGATTTCTGTTGTTCATACAATGCCGTGTACAGACTGTTAAAGTTTATCTGGAACGCATGAGGATTTGGTGACTGAATGGCAGAATTGTCTGAAATAAAGGAATAATCAGATTCAGAATTGGAATCAGGATTAGGTTTAATATTACCGGTATATGTTGTGAAATTTATTGTTTTGCGGCAGCAGTACATTGCAATACATAATAATAAAAACTATAAATGACAGTAAGTACAGATTAAAAAAATAAATTAAATAAGTAATGCGAAAAAAGGAGGAAAAAAATAGTGGGGTAGTGTACATGGGTTCATTGTCCACTCAGAATTCTGATGGCGGAGGAGAAGAAGCTGGTCCTGATATGTTGAATGTGTGCCTTCAAGCTCCTGTACCTCCTCCTTGATGGTAGCCATGAGAAGAGGGCATGTCCTGGGTGATCGGGGTCCTTAATCATGGATGCTGCCTTTCTGAGGCATCATCTTTTCAAGATGCCCTCACTGCTGTGCCCATGCAAGTGCTCATGATGGAGCTGGCTGAGTTTACAACTTTCTGGAAATTTTTACAATCAAAATTATCGTCAATAGCAAAACTTGAAAATTGCTCTTGATTTGTCAATGTATAATTTTCTACAATTTTGTAAAAATTCTAAAACACTTGTAGAGTTTCTCATTTTTTTAAAGAGTTACACCACAGTAACAGGGCCTTCTAGCGCAACGAACCCCTGCTATTCAATTACATCCTTGAGACCATAAGACTATATAAGACACTGGAACAGAATTAGGCCATTCGGCCCATTGCATCTCCACTGCCATTCCATCATGGCTGATTTATATTCCCATTCTCCTGCCTTCTCCATGTTAACTTCAATGCCCTGACTAATCAACCTCTGCTTTAAATACACTCAATGTCTTGGCCACCACAGCTGTTTGTGGCAACGAATTCCACAGATTCACTAACCTCTGTCTAAAGAAGTTCCTTGTCATATCTGTTCTAAATGGATGTCCTTTTATTCTGAGGCTGTGCCCTCAGCTCTTAGATTCCTCCACTATAGGAAACATCCTCTCCATAGCTACTCTATCTAGGCCTTTCAATATTCAATAGGTTTCAATGAGAACACCCCTCATTTTTCTAAACTCCAGTAAGTATAGGCCCATAGCCATCAATTAGTGACCAATTAACCTACAAACCCGTAGGTCTTTGGAACGTAGGAAGAAGCTGGAGCACCAGGAGGCAACCGGTGTGATTACGGGAAGAATGTACAAAGTTGTGGGAATTGAACCCAGTTCACTGACGCTGTAATACCATTATGCTAATTGATATGCTAATGTGTTGTAATATCTGGTTGTCATTTCAGCAAATTAGTCATCTAAAATGTTTGATTAACCCACTGCAGGGTGGAAGCTGCAAGGCATCAGTCCGCAATTCTGTGCAGAGGATAGTCGGGGGTCACCCTCCCCCCTACTTGTGACATTTACCAGGAGCACTGTAGACAAAGGGCCCAAAGCCTTGCCGAGGATCCTTACCACCTATCCCGCAATCTCTTGGTCCACTACCGTCAGGAAGGAGACACAGCAGCGTCAAGCCTTCGACTGCCACACTGGGTATCACCTTCTTCCCTCATGCAGTGCACTACATGTATTTTGAATTTTATTTTATTAACTTATTTATGAGAATATTTTGTTTTATGTGCTGTGTGCAGTATAAGTTTAATGGCTGGACCATTGTCTGGATGAATGTTGTTTCGTTTAGTTATATACAGTATGTGTATGTGTATACACACACACACACACACACACACACACACATGATGACAATGAACTTGATAAACTTGAACTTGGAAGGTATCGGAGATAGCAAGTTCTGTGGTTCAACTGTGGCATGCCAAAGTTAAAGAAAGTGAAGTCTTGTATACTGAGGGGTCAGTCCCTCCAAAGGTAGGGAGAAACAGGAGTTTGAACTAGATTTTGTGATGCGTTTCATTCATATGTGATGAAAAGTAACCAAACCAGGGAATGAAAGGTCTCAGTATGAAGCACTGGCAATTTTGATGTTCTCTCTTGCACTTCTCACTTTAATTTCAATGTGCTGTATCCAAAATTCACTTCCCTCCCATCGGTGCTACTTGTTACAAACACCTGTTAGGGTGCATTCTCCAGTTACCTTATAAGGTAACCGTAGCCTTCAGCCAGGAGCAGATGTCATCAGGTGGTTCCCAACCTTCACCGAGCATTTCGACCCATAACCACGACACTCTCCAGTTGGTGGGCCAGCAATGATGGCCATATCACTGCCCATCTGCTCCTGGCTTCCAGCTTCCCTCCTCTCGCCTACTCCACATCCAACAAGAGGCCCATTCTGCCTCTTCCCCGATCCTACGAGCTGCTTGTTTTTTGCTCCTTTCGTCCAGGCCCAGATCCGACAACAACCGCCATGCTGATTTGGTTGGGAAATCTCTGCAACCGATCGCCACAGGGAACAACCATGCCTGCCATCCCTTGTCTTTACACTCCTGCACTAAGGGCTGGTACTTCATGGCCTTTCTCTCATGGGCCTCTTCCCATCCCTCCTCCCACGGCACAGTCAGCTCAACCAGAATTATTTTCTTGTCTTCCGTTGACCACAGTACAATGTCTGGGCGTAGGGTTGTGTGCACCACATCCTGGAACTGCAACCTTCTTCCCACTACGACCCTCATCTCCCAGGGCTTGGCCATTAGCAGCAGATTGGACTTTGGTTGTTTGGTTACGAAAGGCCTGGCTCCCTCTTTGATGAAGGTGATGGCTTTCCTCAAATCTGTGCCAGCCGTCCTCTTCTTGCATCTCTCTCACTCTAGTGTGTCAGCAAGAGCCAGAAGCACCTTATCATGGTGCCACCTATACCGTCCTTGAGTTAGAGGTGTTTTACACCCGGACAGTATATGAGCCAGTGTCCCCTTTTGACCACAGAGCTTACAGTTCGGGTCCTCTCTCATCCCCCATGTGTACAGATGTAATGATGAAGGAAGGGTGTCATACACGGATCGCAAGAGGAAGGAAATACGGAAGGGCTCCAGTCTCCATAACTCTGCCCATGAGATCTTGCGCTTAGGCAGATCCCATTTTGTTCAGGCACCCTGGGACCCTTGTTCCACTGCTTTTGAAATCCGCTTCTCTTCCTCACAGATCCGTGCGTCAGGCTGTACCATGTCTCGCCTGTTCCTTATGCTTGCGTTTCCCCACTGCCGGAAGTGAACTGAGCCAAGGCCTTGCCGCCCGACGCAGGGGTTGCCAATGATATCTCGCAGCTTCAGAGAACACACTGCCTCCTCCACAGCCACTTTGGCTGCCCACTTGTGCCCAGATCTGGTTGTAATGCCTGCTGCTTTACCAAGACATCATTGGAATCTCTCAAACTTAATAAGGCTCTGCATTTTGCCACCTTGAATTCCTCCACAACAGATGACAGGGGAACCTGCAGTTTCCCAGAACAAATGTAGAGGCCCACTGAAGAGAAGCTTGGGGGAATTCCCAACCATCTCCGCAAGTGCTTGTTGGTTTTCCACTCGATGGCCTCTACGGCAGTCATGGGGAACTCATAAATTGTGAAGAGCCAGAGAAGCCTGGGCAGAATGCCGTATTGGTAGAGCCAGGTCTTGAATTTACCCGGAAGTCCGGATTTGTCGATCTTCTTCAGCCATTCGTCTGTCTACTTCACAGTATTGGTGACATTGGCCCCATCTGTCAGTGACACATTAATCCTCTTCCCCAAGCATTTTATCGGGTTATCTTCGATGGAAGGGATGACCTCACCCTGAACTTGGAAGCTAAACTTGCTAGTAACTTTGCCCTTTCTGATCACCATGCACTTGGACTTCTTGGCCTTGAAGGACATCCTCACCCAAGTGGGTACATTACCCAGGGTTTCCAATACCCATCTTGCTTGGACATGTGACACAGTTGTTATAGTGATGTCGACCATGAACCCTCGTAGAGTTACACCTTATTTTCTCATTTATATGCCTTTCTCTCTATACAATTTACATGTTACTTTGATGTTTTTAAAATCTCTACATCACCTATGAATTTATTTGTACTAACAACCTGCTAGCCATTATGAAAAAAAATCCTTCTCCACTCCCTCTATTCTCACAGGCAGAATTGTTCGAGCTGTTGGGGAGGGTTTAAGCTAACTTGGCAAGGTGGATGGGAACTGGAGAGAAGGACCCAGAATAGGACAGATGGTAAAAAAGCAAAGAGAGCATGCAGTCAGACTGTGAGGAAGGGCAGGCTGATGATAGGACATAATTCCAGTTAACAAGGCGAATATCAGTGCATTAGGCATGCAGAATCAAAAAGGATAGCAAATGCAGGGATGTTGGAATGATGGAGCAGATTCAATGCGATTAATGTCCTAATTCTGCTCCAATATCTTATTTTATGGTCTTATTTTCCTTCCAACACTGCCTATTTAAATTCCAGTATTTAGTTTTCTAAAACACAATAAACTGGAAACATTAATATGTATGCTCCCTATCCAGAATTTTCTTTGTAATGAAGAGGAATTTATTTAACCAAAGGGTGGTGAATCTATGGAATTCACTGCTGCGGATGGTGTGGAGGCCAAGTCATTGAATACATCTGAAGCAGAGATTGATGGGTTCTTGATTAGTCAGGGCATCAAAAGTTATGGGGAGCAGTTTAAGGGTTATGAGAAGGGCTTGGAGAATGAGGTTGAGAGGAATAATAAATCATCCATGATGAAATGGCAGAGCAGAATTGATGGGCTGAATGTCGTAATTCTGCTCCCACGTCTTATAGTCATATAGTCTAAATTCATAGCTCGATTGAATTTTAAAAGGAAGTTATTGATGACATAAAGAAGTGAGTAATATTGATAAAAAGATTACAGTGATATGGTAACTCAGGAGACCAAGTGCATTTGTTCAGATGTATATCAATTCAAAATAAAATCCTTATTTTAATGTTCCAAATTTTAGGCCTGCTGTGTAATCTATGAAACTAAATGGCTCCTCCAATTTTTAGAAAATGGCTACCAAATGTCTTTATAACGTATTGTTAATTGTAAGATGCCAACTGAATTTGGAATGCTACCAAATAGTAATATATAGAGGCAAAGGGAGCAGGGGGACATCTGGACTGTTGATGCAGAGATACAACTTTGAAAGCCAGTCTGACAGCTGAGAGATATGAATTTTAAATACATTCACAATTTGCGGAAAAAAAGGTAGCATCAGTAATGGCTAACTGAGCATATCTACAAGGAGCGATGTCACAGGAAAGCAGCATCCATCATGAAAGACCTTCACCATCTAGGCCATGCTCTCTTCTCAGTGCTGCCATCAGGCAGGAGGTACAAGAGCTTCAGGTCCCACACCACCAGGTTCAGGAACAGTTACCTCTCGACCATCAGGCTTTTGAACCAAAGGGGATAACAACACTCACCCCAACACTGAACTATTTGCACAACCTATGGACTCACTTTCAAGGACTGTTCATCTCAAGTTCACAATATTTATTGCTTACTTAATTTTTTATTATTATTATTTTGTTTTTTTTTTCTTTATGTATGAATTTGCACTGTTTGGTTGTTTGTTTGTCTTCTTGTGTGTGGTTTTTCCTTTAATCTACTGCCTTTCTTTATATTTACTGCCCACAAGAAAATGTATCTCAGGTTTGTATATGGTAAAGCATATGTACTTTGATGATAAATTTACTTTGAACTACTAATTTTTGCACTACTTAATTTATGTGTGTGGGCCATGGCAGTCAAAGCTCAAACTGGGCATGGCACCCTGATGATGACAATGATGAATTTATATATATATTTCTTTTTGTAACATGATTTTTTATGCATTGCACTGAACTGCTACTGCAAGACAACAAACTTCATGACATACTGTATGTCAGTGACAATAAACCTAATTCTGGTAACTATGGCCATTAAATAACTGCATTCCCAATTTGCTTTAGTGAAGACAATTTGCCACCCTACCCAGTCCAGACCATCTAACGTGTGAATCCACACCAAATATTATGAATGATTTTTATTTGTCTCCTCAGGACGATTTATCTCAGACTGCTAATTATGACATGTCTGCTAAGAGACATTGATCAATAAGTCAGCAGAGACCTTTTCCCAAAGCAGAAATGGCTAATGCAAGGATGCATAATTTTAACGTGATTGGAGGAAAGTTTAGGGGGATGTCAGAGGTAAGATCTTTACACAGAGTGGTGGGTGTTTGGAATACACTGCCAGGGGTAATGGTAGAGCCAGATACAGTACGTAAGGGCTTTTAAGAAATTCTTATATAGATACATGGTTGATAGAAAAAAGGAGGGTTATGTAAGAAGGAAGGGGTAGATTAGTCTTAGTGTGGGTTAAAAGGTCAGTTACAACACTGTGAACTGTACTGTGCTATAATGTTCTACGTTCTGTAATACTCTACCCCTGCAGCAATGAGGGTCAGCTGAGAGTTTCGGTCTGGGAATGGTCGTAGCACTTTTCTGATATCCCTTTTGCAAAAATCAGTTTATGCGTGTTGGCAGTATGTGGTGTGCATGCTGAGGTTATTCTGCCTGGCTGCCACACTGATGGCACTTGCTAGACTTGAAATCCAATGAAAGGGCCATGACTCTGTTTCTTAGACATTTCTTGCAGAATAAAAGCAGAATACTGGAATTATTTTATATTATGGACACAGAACATGATAGCACAGTACAGGCCCTTCAGCCCACAATGTTCTACTGACCTTTTATCCCACACCAAAATCAATCTAACCCTTCACTTTTCTATCATCCATGCGTCTATCTAAGAGTCTCTTAAATGTTCCTAATGTATCTGCCTCTACCACCACCCCAGGCAGCACGTTCCACACGCCCACCATAGCTTTTCTATTTTATTTCTTTATTTTCCGGTAAATACCCACATTAAAATTAATCTCAAAGCAGAATAAGATGGCATATATGTACTTTGACAATAAATTTACTTTGACTTAGACCCTGTGTGAAAAGCCCACCTCTGACATCCCCTTGACAGAGTGGATGTGGAGAGGATGTTCCCTATGGTGGGGGAGTCTAAGACCAGAGGACACAGCCTCAGAATAGAGAGAGATCCATTTAGAAAAGAGATGAGGAGGAATTTCTTTAGCCAGGGTAGTGAATCCGTGGAAGTCTTTGCCACAGACAGCTGTGGAAGCCGTCTTTATATATAATCAAGACAGAAGCTGATAGATTCTTGATTGGGCAGGGCTTGAAGGGTTATGGAGAGAAGGCAGGAGATTGCGGCTGAGAGGAAAATTGGATCAGCCATGATGAAATGGCAGAGCAGACTCGATGGGCCAAATGGCCTAATTCTGCTTCTATATCTTATGGTCTAAGTCCAATAAATGCTCTGCGGAACCTACAGCTCACTACTAATTAGAAATAGAGACCAACAAAACCAATCTGATGGGGTCCAGCAATTAATGTGAAGTACTTAATGAGAACGTGATGTTATAAGGCATTGGAAGGATGTAATGCTGTGGTTTTATAAGGTATTTGATGTATTGTGATCAGTTTTGGCCCCTTATCTAAGAAAGGATATGCTGATATTGGACAGGGTCCAGAGGAGGACTAAGAGAATGATCCTGGGAATTAAGGGTTAATGCTTGAGTGGCATTTGACAGCTCTGGGCCTGTACTCACTTGAGTTTACAAGAATGGGGTAGGGAGGCAGATCTCATTGGAACTTACTAGATATTGAAAGGCCTAGTGGATGTGGAGAAGATGCTTCCCACAGTGAAGGAGTCGAGGACCAGAGGGAACAGCCTCAGAATACAGGGTCATCCATTTAGAACAGAGATGAGGAGGAATTTCTTTAGCCACAGGGTGGTGAATCTGTGGGATTCATTGCCACAGATGGCTATGGAGGCCAAGTCATTGGGCATATTTAAAGTAGAGGTTTATGGGTTCTTGTTTAGTCAGGGTGTCAAAGGTTATGGAAAGAAGGCAAGAGAATGGAGTTGAGAAGGAAAATAAATCAGCTCTGATGGAATAGTGGAGCAGGTTCAGTGGGCCGAACAGCCCATTGGTTTTATGGAACAGTGTCCTTTTTCAAGTGATCCAATTTTTAGGTCAAACGGGCAAAATGTAGCTAATGTAATGAGAACAGGATTAGTTAGCAGATGTACAGTGAACAAAGGCATTTCATTTTTACATTCATCACCTGAATGGGGGGGGCGGGGCACGGTAACATCATTAGCGAGACACTGTTACAGGTTGGGGTTCAGAGTTCGGAGTTCAAATCTGACATCCTTAGTAAGCAAGTTCATACATTCCTACCCATGTGCATGTGGGTTTCTTTCAGGTGCTCTGATTTCCTCCCACAATCCAAAGACATATGGGCTAATAGATTAATTGGGTCATTGTAAACTGTCTGTGATTAGGCTAGTGTTAAAACATTGAGTTGCTGGGCGACGCAGCTCAAAAACCGAGAAGGGCCTGTTCTGCGCTGTATCTCTAAATAAATAAAATGAAATAAACCTTTTTACAAACCTTGTGTGTTTTTGAAGGACATTATTGACTGTCGGTATGGATTTGGACTCTCAGACACGTTACTGATATTTGATAAAACGAGTAGCAGTAATAGACTCCGATTAGCCAGAGGGGACGAAGGCTCCTCTTGCTGGGCTGGCTTACTCCCAACACCCCCCAACGTCAGGACTGTCCACAGGCCGGCTGTGTTAAGAGAAAAAGAAATGTCAGAAGGAAAAACAATTAAACATGAGGACTTTATATTGATAGTAATTTTATGTCTTTGCAGTTATTGCTGCCACAAAATAACTAATTTCATCAGATCGAAATCAATGATAACACATCAGATTTTGAGAAATCATGTCTAAGAAATTATCAAGAGGTGACCAAGAAGACAGCTATATTTACTATATTTCAATATTATGAATTAGTCAATTTGTATGAATATAGAGTAAGGAGTTTGTATGTGCGAATCAGAATGATGTATTCGATATATTTCTTTTTTCTTAAACTCTGTATTCTCCTATGTAGAAAATTAATAAAAATATTGAAAAAGAACAAGAAGACAGCTGAGTGCAGGATAGTAGACAATATCTACATGGATTTTAGAAAGGGCTTGTACAACATCCACATGGTCTGAAAGGTCATATAGTCCAGGGAGAGCTAGCCAAATGGACACAGATTGGCTTAGTGGAAGGAGTCAGCTGGTTAAGGATTTCCAGAGTGGAGATCTGTAACCAGCATTGTTATTTTGACACCTCTATCTGGGTCCTTCTCTCGACAAATTGCGTGCACCATGCTCTCATTGTAACGGATCACCTATTTCCATCAAAAGGAAAAGCCCAAGGTCTTATAACTGACACCTGTGAGATTATGCCATCTTGTGACCAAAGGACTGCAAAGATGTCCACATCAACTAAAAACATCATTAATAGCACTGAGTCCATGGTGCAGAAGGGAAAGAGGGAGAACAGGGAAGCAGTAATGATAGGGACTCATTAGGCCAGGGAACAGAAAGGAGATGCTGTGGACATGAACAGGCCACCCAAATAGTATGTTGCCTCCCTGGTGCCAGGGTCAGAATATCTCGGAGCGCATCCACAGCATGTTGGAGGGGGAGGGAGAGCAACAAGATGTCTTGGTACATAGTGGTACCAATAACAAAAGAAGGTTATGCTGTTGTGACTATCACTGAATCGTGGCTGAAGGATGGCTGTAGTTGGGAGCTGAATGTCCAAGGTTACACATTATATCAGAGGGATAGTAAAGTAGGCAGAGGAGTAATGTGGCTCTACTGGTAAAGACTGGCACCAAATCAGTAGAAAGATGTAAAACAGGATCGGAAGAAGTTGAATCCTTGTGGGTTGAGTTAAGAAACCGCAAGGGTAAAAGGACCCTGATGGCAGGAATATACAGGCCTCCCAACAGCAGCTGGGATGTGGACTACAGATTACAATGGGAAATAGAAAAGGCTTCTCAAAAGGACAATGTTATGAGAGTCATGGGAGATTTCAACACGCACATCAATTGAGAATCAGGTTGGCAATGGATCTCAAGAGAGTGAGTTTCTTCAGTGCCTACGAGATAGATTTTTAGAGTAGTTTGTTGTTGAGACTATTAGGGGATCAGCTACACGGGACTGGGTGTTATGTAATGAGCAGGGATGTGATGCTGAGGCTTTATAAGGCACTAGTGACCTCACCTTGAGTATTGTGAACAGTTTTGGACTCCTCATCTAAGAAAAGATGTGCTGGCATTGGTGAGGGTTCAGAGGAGGTTCACAAGGATGATTCTGGGAATGAAAGGGTTATCATACAAGGAATGTTTGATGGCTCTGGGTCTGTATTCACTGGAATTTAGAAGAATGTGGGGGCGATCTCATTGAAATGTTGAATATTGAAAGGCCTAGACAGAATAGATGTGGAAAGGACGTTTCCCATGGTGGTGGAGTCTAGGACAAGAGGTCACAGCCTCAGAATAAAGGGGCATCCATTTAAAACAGAGATGCGGAGAAATTTCTTTAGCCAAAAGGGTGGTGAATTGGTGGAATTTATTACCACAGACAGCCGTGAAGGCCAGGTCATTGGGTGTATTTAAGGCAGAGATTGATAAGTTCTTGATTGGACATGGCATCAAAGGTTACGGGGAGAAGGCCGGGGAGTGGGGCTGAGGAGGGAAAAAAAGGATCAGCCATGACTAATTGGCGAAGTAGACTTGATGGGCCAAATAGCCTAATTCTACTCCTATGTCTTATGGTCTAATAACACTTTTTCTGAGGTAAATTGTGGTAGACTATCACTGAAAATAATGAAGAGGTGAGTGAAGGCGAAGCTAACTCGAAGGATGAGCCATGCTGATGCACTGCAAGGTCGGAACAAAACGTGTTCGAGACGGTTTCTCAGTCAGGGATGCAGTTGGAGCGAGCTATTTGGAAAGGTATCAAGGTGGAGCAAGGCTGTTCACTCCTTTTTCTGAGGCTCTAAGATTCCTCCGGCTCCTATGCACTTTGTGTATGCGAGCTTCGCAGCAATTTGCCCACTATATAATAAACTGAAACAGAAGATTGAGCCTACTCCAGCTGCTCTGGGATACGGGTTTATTGACTCATTTTGGTTTGAAATGCTGTTACTTGCTTCTATTGTTTGCATGATTTATGTTTTTTTTCTTCTTTCTCTGCACATTGGGCTTTTTTTTAATTAGGTTCTTTCAGGTTTCTTGTTTTTTGGTTGCCTGTAAGCAGACGAATCTCAAGGTTACACATACAAAAAATGCTGGTGAAGGCAGCAGGCCAGGCAGCATCTATAGGACTCCCTGACGAAGGATCTCAGCCCGAAACGTCAACTGTACCTCTTCCTATAGATGCTGCGTGGCCTGCTGTGTTCACCAGCATTTTTTGTGTGTGTTGCTTGAAATTCCAGCATCTGCATATTTCCTCGTGTTTGTGAATCTCAAGGTTATATCATTTATACATACTTGGATCATAAATGTACTTTACACTTTGAACAGGCAACAATGACCTCTTCCAAATACAAACAACAGGAATTCTGCAGATGCTGGAAATTCAAGCAACATACATCAAAGTTGCTGGTGAACGCAGCAGGCCAGGCAGCATCTATAGGAAGAAGCGCAGTCGACGTTTCAGGCCGAGACCCTTCGTCAGGACTAACTGAAGGAAGAGTTCTACACACTGTTTTACATATCTTTTCACCTGGCTCCACAACACCAGCATCAACAAAAATGTTGCTAGAGGAAGATCAATGTCAATGATCTTGGGGACCACAAAGCTAGATCCTTACAGACAGTGCCTCACAGAGTCACCACCCAGTCCACAGCACTTCATGACACCAGTATGCAAAGACACACTCCACTAAGAGCCAAGAACAAGTGTAAACCCATCAAGGTCTGAGGGGAAGCTCAGTGGAAGGAACATTTAATCTTTTTCCTTAACCATCCACAGTAGCCTATCTAAGTCATACAATACTAAGCACAGAAACATGTTCTTTAGTTCATCTAGTTCAGATCTGCCACCATTCCTACTTTAACTACTAATCCTGGAAGGAAATTGGCTTATATTGAGATTGGACAGCGACATGAAATCGAGGAGACAATGCAGAAACACTATGATCATAAACAAACAGTAAGAAATGCTGTTGCCATGAAAAGTGTTACAAAGAAAATTGCATATGTGTCTGAAACAAAATTTTGAAAAGCCCCTCTTCAAATGTCTGTGTAATGCCCTGGTTCACATCTTAGTTGTTGGTATTTCAATTAGCAGCTCTGTAAAAGCAGTTTGTTCTGCTTTCAACTTGTTTGGGTTATTGTTGAAGAGAAGGGATGATGTGGAATGTGTGCCATCCAATTAGCGGGAGGTTTTCTTGGTGAGGGACAGTAAGGTTGGTCTTGGGCATGTGTTCAACGGGAGATGGAGAGAGAAGACACTGGGGAGAACTGGTTGCAGCATAAGATCCAGGAGGAGACCTGTTTATTCTAGATGATTGCGAGCGATGTTCGGAAGGTGGTGTGTGCATTCACACTGACCGAGGGCCCAACTCGTGAGTGACAGAGAAGTTCAAGATGAGCTCCAACTTGTGCATGTTTTACTGTTTAATTAGAATGGGCCCTTTTCTTTTTGTTATTCTTTACTAACCTTTTAGTTAAGCTAAGATTCATAAACATAATTCCTTTGATCGTATGCAGTGTACTGTCTGTTATTTCGTGGCACTAATTTGTAACAGGGCAGCAGATTACACAGCATCCACACAAACCGGAGTTTGGGGTGGACGAGCCATCTCAATCTCACGAGACTGGCAGGGCTTGAGAGTGTCTTCCCTAGTCTTACCCAGCCAAGAAGACCAGGGTGTTTCATCTGGTATAAAAGTGCTATTGCACACTACTAACTTATCCCACTCCCCACTACTGAGCACATTTACTAGGGGTGCTGCCACAAGAAAGCTCCATCATCGTCAAGGACCCCAGCAGTGTTCTCTCTCTCACTGCCGCCATCCGCAAGGAGATAAAAAAGCCTTAAGTCCCACACAACCAGGTTCAGGAACAGTTATTACCACTCTACCATCATTAAAGAAACCCTTAGGAGGCAGTGATCATAATAAGATTGAATTCATACTGCAATTTGAGAGGGAGAAGCATAAGTCACGTGTATCAGTTTGGCAATGGAATAAACGGAATTATAGAGACACGAGAGAGGAGCTTGCCCGGGTGTAATGGAGGAGGATGCTGGTGGGGATGACGACAGAACAGAGGAGACTGAAGTTTCTGGGAATAGTTCACAAGGTGCAGGATAGATATGTCCCACAGAAGTTGTTTTCAGGTGGCAGGACTTGACTGACAAGGAAGTTAAGGACTGCATAAAAGCCAAGGAAAGGCCATATAAAGTAGCTAAAGTAAGTAGAACGTTGGATGATTAGGAAACTTTTAAAATCCAACAAATGGCAACTAAAAACGCTATATGAAGGAAAAAGATCGGGGTCCTATGTCTAATGGTTTTATCAAGATCACTCACCTCAACTCTGAATTGATTCTACAACCTACAGACTCAAGGACTCTACAGTTCATGTTCTCAAAAAATTAACTTCCTTTTTGCAAAATTTGTCTTTTTTTGCACAAGAGAAAATCTGCAGATGCTGGAAATCTAAGCGACACACACAAAATGCTACAGGAACTCAACAGGCCAGGCAGCATCTATGGGAAAAAGTACAGTTGACTTTTCACAGCTATTTGTCAGAAACAAAAGAAAATCTGCAGATGCTGGAAATCTGTGCTCCCCTTTTTTTCTTTCTTCCATGGCCTTCTGTCTCTTTCACCAATCAACTTCTAGCTCTTTGCTTCATCCTTCCCCCTCCAAATTTCACCTATTGCCTGGCGTTTCTCTCTCCTCTCCCCCCACCTTTCAAAACCACTCCTCACCTTTTTTTCTCCAGTCCTGCCAAAGGGTTTCAGCCCGAAATGTTGACTGTACTTTTTTCCATGAATGCTGCTTGACCTGCTGAGCTCCCCAACATTCTCTGTGTGTTTTAAAAACGCAAACAACAGGAATTCTGCAGATGCTGGAAATTCAAGCAACACACATCAAAGTTGCTGGTGAACACAGCAGGCCAGGCAGCATCTCTAGAAAGAGGTACAGTCGACGTTTCAGGCCGAGACCCTTCGTCAGGACTAACTGAAGGAAAAGTTAGTAAGAGATTTGAAAGTGGGAGGGGGAGGGGGAGATCCAAAATGATAGGAGAAGACAGGAGGGGGAGGGATGGAGCCAAGAGCTGGACAGGTGATTGGCAAAGGGGATATGAGAGGATCATGGGACAGGAGGTCCGGGGAGAAAGACAAGGGGGGTAGGGAACCCAGAGGATGGGCAAGGGGTATAGTCAGAGGGACAGAGGGAGAAAAAGGAGAGTGAGAGAAAGAATGTGTGTATAAAAATAAATAATGGATGGGGTACGAGGGGGAGGTGGGGCATTAGCGGAAGTTAGAGAAGTCGATGTTCATGCCATCAGGTTGGAGGCTACCCACATGGAATATAAGGTGTTGTTCCTCCAACCTGAGTGTGGCTTCATCTTTACAGTAGAGGAGGCCATGGATAGACATATCAGAATGGGAATGGGATGTGGAATTAAAATGTGTGGCCACTGGGAGATCCTGCTTTCTCTGGCGGACAGAGCGTAGGTGTTCAGCAAAGCGGTCTCCCAGTCTGCGTCCGGTCTCGCCAATATATAGAAGGCCACATCGGGAGCACCAGACGCAGTATATCACCCCAGCCGACTCACAGGTGAAGTGTTGCCTCACCTGGAAGGACTGTCTGGGGCCCTGGATGGTGGTAAGGGAGGAAGTGTAAGGGCATGTGTAGCACTTGTGTGTGCCTTTCTGTCAGCCTTTATTTGAGTTTTTTTTTTGTAAGTTCAAATTTATTTCTTTATTTTTCTGTAAATGCCTGCAAGGAAAAAAAAATCTCAGAGTAGAACTGTAAGTGGTGACAGATGCGTACTTTAATAATAAAGGATTATGAAGGATCCCACCCACCCTGCTCATAGACTGTTTGTCCCACTCCCATCAGAGAGCAGGCTACGTAGCATCCATACCAGGACCACCAGACTCAAAAACAGTTACTTTCCCCACGCAGTAAGACTAATCAACACCTCCACCCACTAACCCACCCCTCCATACTCCCAACCACCGCTACTTTATCATTTCCTGTCAGTCACCTTATGTACAGACACTCCTGTGCCTAGAATCACTTTATGGACATACAATCAATCTATGTATATAAGCTAACTTATGTTTTTATATTTATTGAGGTTTTTTAAAATTATTATTGTTTTTTTAATTGCGTTTTTTTGTGCCACATCAGATCCAGAACAACAATTACTTTATTCTCCTTTACACTTGAGTTCTGGAAATGACATTAAATAATTTTGAATATTGAATCTTAAAGTGTTACTTTGACATTGACTTGACTTCTTCAACAACAGAACAGACAAAGCCATCCACGGCACCAAAGCTCCAGAGTTCACAGAGTATTTCAGATAAAACCTGACATTCTTTTGCATTCTGCTAGCAAGATAAACAGCACCGGCTGACTGTCTGTCTCCAGTGGAGATTACTGCCCAGCCTGAATGCAGATAGTGGCTTGCCAGAGCTCACAGAAGGAGGGAAGGAGAGAGATTGTTAAGCGCTGAAAAACAGAACCGAATGTTTTAAGAATTTTGGAATCCAGTCATGGAACATAGAACTGTGAGCACAGAAACCAGCCCTTCGGCCCAAAATATTGTGCTGAACCAATTAAAATGGTAATCAAATGGCTAAATGGTCTTTCCTGCTTTCCTTGTTCAGTTGATATTTATTGAGTCTGTTCATCTGTTCACATTTATTTAATTGTGATTACTGACATTTGTGCATGTGACCATCCTGCTAATTGTTGATTGCTCATGGCACTACTGTCTTGTAATCTATTGGTTGTTATTGTGTTGTCTGTTATGTTGTTGTCCTGTGTTTTATGCTTTGCACTGAACCTCAATCAATTTTGGTTTGTTTCACATACCAGCAATGAAGAGATTCTGATTTGGAACTAATCTGTTGTGCCTACAAAATGTCCATACCCTTCTATTTTCCTCACATTCACGTGTCTATCTAAACATCTTTTAAAAGCCCTTAATGTTTCTCCCTCTACCACCACCCCAGGCAGTGCATTCCAGGCACCCACCATTCTCTGGGTAAAAAACTTCCTTCACATCTTCTTTGAAATTACAAACAAGGGGAAGTCTGCAGATGCTGAAAATCCAAGCACAACACAAGCTGCTGGAGGAATTCAGCAGTACAGGTGATGCTTTGGGCCAAATCATCAACTGTACGCTTTTCCATAGATGCTTCCTGGCCTGCTGAGTTCCTTGAGCATTTTGTGTGTTTTCCTTTGAAATTATCCCAACTTACCTTGAATACATGCCCTCTGGTATTAGACATTTCAACACTGGTAAAAAGATATTCTATGTCAACTCTATCTATGCATCTCACAATCGTATCAACCACTATCAGATCTCCCCTCAGCTTTTGCCGCTCCAGAGAAAACAACCAAAGTTTGTCCAACCTCTCGTTATAGCACATATCCTCTAATCCAGGTAACATCCTGGTAAACCTGCACCCTCTCCAATGCCTCAATATCCTTCCTATAGTGAGGCAACCAGTCATTAAGGAACCTCTGATACAGGAGCTTTGATCCAGCTTTTCTGTTATCAACAGTGAATAGGGAACACAAGTCACAAGACACATCTAAGTCACATCAGACTACAATGGACAACAATTTTTTTTGTTGTCCTTGGAAATTTTTTTTTGTTTATGACAGACTGTTAGAAGCTGAACACAAATATAACATCAGACTTCTTGAATCACATAGGAATTTGTTAAAACAAGAAATTAACTTTTATTGAATATAATGCATTTAATTGCATAGCAGCGCTAATGCTTTGCATTAGTTCAACTAAGCTAAAAATATTTTGCTAATGATTTTCATTTGTACTCTGTGTCTGAGGTTTCTTGTTTAAATGTTCAACAATAATCAGCCAGCATTGATGGATTGCAGTTGCCCTGATACCAATTCTCCATGACCACAATGTCCAGTTGAAACCTTTCACCATGCTCATCACTGACAGCGTCAAGATTTTCAGGGAAGAAGTTTAAACGGGAATGCAGAAAACAAATCTTTGCTGACATTTTACACTTCATGGCTTTGTATGCTTGAAGCATGTTTTCAACCAAAGTTAACAAGTTTCATGACATATGCCGGTGATATTAAACCTGTTTCTAATTCTGATGTGACGCTAGGCTCAGAAGTGTCTGTACATAAGGTGACAGGCAGCATTCTGACAAATCTCTCTATACTCTCCCATGAAAGCTTCCACATCCTTCCAAAATGAGGTGCCTAAAATTGAACGCAATATTCCAAGCGTGGTCTGTATGAGAACTCCAAAATCCAGCAGACTGGCCCGTACTCCAAAGTACATTAGGACAGCAGATTTTTGGAGTCATTCTCCATTCAACTAATAATGTGGTTTATCACTTCTTCCTCAAGAGAATATCACATTTCCCACATTATATTGTTTGCTAACTTTCTTCCACTCATTTAAGCAATTAATATTTCTCTGCAAACTATATAATCTCCCGACCTACCAACTTCTCTATCATTTACAAATGTGATTACAGTAAATATCCCCTCCACTGTAAACAGTAAACAGTTGTGGCCTAGCACTGACACTCATGACACACTGTTATCAAACTGAAAATAAACCTGTTGTCCTACTCAGCAGTTCCGGTTAGTTAGCTCAGCCTCGATATATGGAAATATATTAACTCCCACATCATGAACTCTTAACCATGGGCAGTACAAACATGCACTCAGAAGCCACTTTATAGGTACAGGAGTGGAACCTGGTATAGATTTCTGCTGCTGTAGCCCATCCACTTCAAGGCTTGATGCACTGCGTGTTGAACCAGTCTGGACATTCTCCTCTGACCCTTCCCATTAACAAGGCATTTTCACCCACAGAACTGCCACTCACTGGATGTTTTTTGTTTCTTGTACCATTCTCTGTAAACTCTAGAGACTGGTCGTGTGTGAAAATCCCAGGAGGTCATCAGTTTCTGAGATAATTAACCAGCCCATCTGCCACCAACAATCATTCCACAGTCAACGTCACTTTTATCACCTTTCTTCCCCCATTCTGATGTTTGGTCTGAACAACAACTGAACCTCTTGACCATATCTGCATGCTTTTATGCATTGAGTTGCTGCCAAATGTTTGTCTGATTAGATATTTGCATAAGTGTTGCTTACTTCGATGTACTCATGTTAATTTTGGATAATAATAATAAAAAGATTTGAAAAGAAAGATATTTGCATTAACGAACAGGTGTACCTAATAAAGTGGCCACTGAGTGTATTAAGTCTCCTGTTAGCAAATTGGCCAATGCTTCCTCAACACAATCTCAGTCTGTCAGATGCAATTTCCTCCTCATGATGGTGTGCTGATTCTGCTTTGTCAGATTATGATTTCCCAAATGGATTAATGAAAAATGGAGTGCTGTGTGGGAGGGAAGGGTTAGATTGATTATAGAGTAGGTTAAAAGGTCAGCACAAATCATGGGACAAGGGGCCAGTAGTGTCCTGATGAAGGGTCTTAGCCTGAAACTTCAACCATTTATTCATTTCTATAGATGCTGTCTGACTTGCTGAGTTCCTCCAGCATTTTAACGTCTGTTGCTCTGTCCTGTAATATTCTATGTTCAAATGTTCTTCAACCTACTCAGTAATAGACTAACACATTTTTTCAATAATTGCTACCAAATCAACCATTGTCTGCTTTTTGTCTCTATTTTTCTCAATTAGGGCATTACATTGGCAGGCTTCCAGATTTCTGGTACTTCTCAAGAACTTTGAAAGATTATAACTGTTGCATCCACTATCTCCACAGCCACTTATTTTCCGAGTCCTGTATGCAAACTATCAGGTCCTGCAGACTTGGCATCCTTTAGCCTCATTAATTTGCCTGATACAAATTTTCAAGCAGTGGTAATTAATTTCTGTCTTGTAAATATTTTCAAATTAATGGAATGTTTACATTCTGCTATAAAGAATGACGCAAAGTATCTGTTTCCTCCTCTGTCATTTCCTAGTCCCCTTAACTCACCCTCATTCTCTCATCAGGAACTTATGTTCATTTAAACCTCTCTCTTCCCTTGTACAACTTAAAGACATTCACTGTCAGTTTTTATAGATTTAAGATTCAAGACTGTTTAATGTCATTTCCAGTACACAAGTGTAATACAGAATGAAATAATTGTTATTCTGGATCTAATACAGCACAAAATGTCAGCATGGCTTTGTCAAGGGCAGGTTGTGCCTTACGAGCCTGATCGAATTTTGTGAGAATGTGACTCAACACATTGACGAAGGAAGAGCAGTAGATGTAGTGTATATGGATTTCAGCAAGGCATTTGATAAGGTACCCCATGCTAGGCTTATTGAGAAAGTAAGGAGGCATGGGATCCAAGGGGACAATGCTTTGTGGATCCAGAACTAGCTTGCCCACAGAAAGCAAAGAGTGGTTGTAGACAGGTGATATTCTGCATGGAGGTCGGTGACCAGTGGTGTGCCTCAGGGATATGTTCTGGGACCCTTACTCTTCGTGATTTTTATAAATGATCTGGATGAGGAAGTGGAGGGTTAGTAAGTTTGCTGATGACACAAAGGTTGGGGATGTTGGGGATGTTGTGGATAGTGTGGAGGGCTGTCGGAGGATACAATGGGACATTGATAGAAAGCAAAACTGGGCTGAGAAGTGGCAGATGGAGTTCAACCCAGATAAGTGTGAGGTGGTTCATTTTGGTAGGTCAAATATGATGGCAGAATATAGTATTAATGGTAAAACTCTTGGCAGTGTGGAGGATCAGAGGGATCTTGGGATCTGAGTCCATAGGACGCTTAAAGCAGCTGCGCAGGTTGACTCTACGGTTAAGAAGGCATACCGTGTACTGGCCTTCATCAATCGTGGAATTGAATTTAGGAGCCCAGAGGTAATGTTGCAGCTATATAGGACCCTGGTCAGATCCCACTTGGAGTACTGTGCTCAGTTCTGGTCGCCTCACTACAGGAAGAATGTGGAAACCATAGAAAGGGTGCAGAGGAGATTTACAAGGATGTTGCCTGGATTGGGGAGCATGCCTTATGAAAACAGGTTGTGTGAACTCGGCCTTTTCTCCTTGGAGCGACGGAGGATGAGAGGTGACCTGATAGAGGTGTATAAGATGATGAGAGGCATTGATCATGTGGATAGTCAGAGGCTTTTTCCCAGGGCTGAAATGGTTGCCACAAGGGGGCACAGGTTTAAGGTGCTGGGGAGTAGGTACAGAGGAGATGTCAGGGGTAAGTTTTTTACGCAGAGAGTGGTGAGTGCGTGGAATGGGCTGCCGGCAACGGTGGTGGAGGCGGATACAATAGGGTCTTTTAAGAGACTTTTGGATAGGTACATGGAGCTTAGAAAAATAGAGGCTATGGGTAACCCTAGTAATTTCCAAGGTAGGGACATGTTTGGCACAACTTTGTGGGCCAAAGGGCCTGTATTATGTTGTAGGTTTTCTATGTTTCCATGTAAAATTACACAGTAAGATAAAGAACACAATAATAATAAAAAGCACAATAAATATAAATACATAAGATAAATTATATACATAGATTGATTGCATATCCATAAAGTGATACTAGGCACAGGAGTGTCTATACATAAGGTGACTCTGACTGGAAATGATAAAGTAGTGGTGGTTGGGATTGTGGAGGAGTGGATCAATGGGTGGAGGTGTTGATCAGCCTTACTGCTTGGGGAAGGTAATTGTTTTTGAGTCTGGTGGTCCAGGCATGGATGCTACATAGCCTCTTCCCAGATTAGAATGGGACAAATGAGCAGGGTGGGTGGGTTCCTTCATGAAGTTACTGCCTCTTTCCTGGCACCTTTCAGTACCTAAGAAATGGCAAGGGTAAAAGGACCCTAATGGCAGTTGTATACAGGCCACCAAACAGCAGCCAGGATGTGGATTACAAATTACAACAGGAGATAGAAAAGGCGTATCAGAAGGACAATGTTGTGATAATCATTGTGGATTTTAACATGAAAGTGGCTTGGGAAAACCAGGCCAGTACTGGACCTCAAGAGAGAGAATTTGTAGAATGTCTACGGGGTGGCTTTTTAGAACAGCTTATTGTTGAGCCCACTAGGGGATTGGCTGTTCTAGATTGGGTGTTGTGCAATGATCTGGAGGTGATAAGAGAGCTTAAGGTTAAGGAACGCTTAGGGAACAGTGATCACAATATAATCAAGTTCACTTTGAAATCTGAGGAGAAACTAAATTCCAATGTGTCAGTATTTCAGCGGAATAAAGGAAATTACAAAGGCATGAGAGGGGAACTGGCCAAGGTTAAGTGGAAAGGGACTCTAGCAGGAAGGATAGCAGAGCAGCAACGGCTGTAGTTTCTCTGAAAAATGAGGGAAGTGTAAGACAGACATATTCCAAATAAGAAGAAATTTTCCAATAGAAGTAGGATGCTACCGTGGCTGACAAGTAAAGTCAGAGCCAAAGTAAAAGCAAAACGGAGGGCATACAAGGAAGCCAAAGCTAGTGGGAAGATAAAGGATTAGGAAGCTTTTAAAAACTTGAAGAAGGAAACTAAGAAGGTCATTAGGGAGGAAAAGATGGATTATGAAAGAAAGTTGGCAACCAATATCAATGAAGTTACAAAAAGCTTTTTTAAGTACATAAAGGGTAAAAGAGGGTTGTGGGTACATATAGGACCAATAGAAAATGACGCTGGAGATATTGTAATGAGAGATGCAGAGATGGCAGAGGAATTGAATGCGTATTTGCATCAGTCTTCACAGAGGAAGACATCTGCAGTCTACCGGACATTCAAGAGTGTCAAAGAAGTGAAATATGTGCAGTGGAAATTGTGACTGAGAAGGTGCTCAGGAAGCTTAATGGTCTGAGGGTGGATAAATCTCCTGTACCTGATGAATGCACCCTCGGGTTCTGAAGGGAGTAGCTGGAGAGATTGCAGAGGCATTAACAATGATCTTTCAGGAATCGATAGGCTCTGGCATTGTACCGGATGACTGGAAAATTACAAGTGTTACTCCGCTATTTAAAAAGGGTGGGAGGCAGCAGAAAGGAAACTATAGACCTGATAGCCTGACATTAGTGGTTGGAAAGTTGTTGGAATTGATAGTTAGGGATGAGATTATAGAGTACCTGGAGGCACATGACAAGATAGGCCAAAGCCAGCATGATTTCCTGAAAGGAAAATCCTGCCAGAGGAGGAAAAGATGGCGGCGCGAGAGCAGCGCGCGCGCGGCCTCTCCGGTGAATGATATCTGTAATCTGTCAAGTAGGGTACCATGCACAATTCTGATTTGATGGAGACGGACATGAGAGTACAGAGGAACATCGGGAAAACTTCTGAAATGCCCGCTTCGCTGCCGCTGCTACTGTGTGGTAACCCGAATCTCCCGAGCAGAAGGCCCCGAAATCCACAGCTTTGCTTGTTTCAACGGCCGGGGCTAGGCTGAAGGCACTCGGCAGAGGATGGCACTCGGGAGGCTGTATCGGAAGGGCTGGTCGGAGGCTCGAAGTTTTCGGACAGACGGACTCAGTGTCAGCTGTGGTCGGCTGCTTCCAATGCATCGGCAAGTTGACGGTGCCTGGAGGTTTATGGCAGGGAGTTTCTCCCTTTTGCCATCTGCTATCAGCGACTCGGGAGCCGATCCACTCGGGGACTTTGAGACTTTTTTCTACCGTGCCCATGGTTTGTTCTTCATCAAATTATGGTATTGCTTTGCACTGCTATAACTATATGTTATAATTATGTGGTTCTGTCAGTGTTAGTCTTTGGTTTGTCTTGTTTTCTGTGCTATCACTCCAGAGAACATTGTATCATTTCTTAATGCATGTATGCATTTCTAAATGACAATAAAAGAGGACTGAGTGTTCTCATAATCTAATCTACTGCAATTTTTTGAGGAAATTACAGGCAGGGTAGACAAAGGAGATGCAGTGGATGTGATGTACCTGGATTTTCATAAGTCCTTTGACAAGGGAGGCTGCTTAGCAAGATAAGAGCCCATGGAATTACAGGGAAGCTACTAGCATGGGTGGAGCATTGGTTGATCGGCAGACATCAGAGAGTGGGAATAAAGGGATCCTATTCTGGCTGGTTGCCGGTTACCAGTGGAGTTCTACAGGGGTCTGTGTTGGGACCAATGCTTTTTACGATGTACGTCAATGATTTGGACTATGGGATTAATGGGTTTGTAGCTAAATTTGCCAATGATACAAAGATAAGTGGAGGAGTGGGTAGTGTTGAGGAAACAGAGAGCCTGCAAAGAGATTTAGATAGTTTAGGGGAATGGGCAAAGAAGTGACAAATGAAATACAATGTTAGAAAGTGTATGGTCATGCACTTCGGTGGAAGAAGTAAACCCACCTATTTAACATGGCAGGACAATTTAAAATGAGCAATTATCCTACTAACTGGTACTTCTTTAAACTGTGGGAGGAAACCCACGCAGCCACATGAAGAACAAATACACTCCTTACAAACGCGATGAAATTGAACTCTGAACTCCAGAACACCCTGAGCTGTAATAGTGCCATGCTTTTTTGTTGTGTTACTCAGTGTATCAAATGGCATTCCTAGTGCCGAGTATCAACTGAGGAGCAACAGAAATTGAACAGGTATTTTAATTCCTATAATAAAACATACTGTACTTACATGCTACACCAGATGCTAATCCGTACAGCAATCCATTTCCCACAGAGTTCTGCTCAAAGATCTGTGTTCCTTGAGGTGGGCATTTCTCTTGCCTGATGAAATTGTAAAGTAATGTTTTGACAACCCTGCTTGTGTCCTGAAGGCTGTGAAAAGAGGTGGGGTGAGCA
Source organism: Mobula hypostoma (assembly GCF_963921235.1). Taxonomy (NCBI): domain Eukaryota; kingdom Metazoa; phylum Chordata; class Chondrichthyes; order Myliobatiformes; family Myliobatidae; genus Mobula; species Mobula hypostoma. The sequence continues at coordinate 6,035,883 of NC_086099.1, forward strand.
GGGACAGAAAGGAAGGAGGAAAAATAAAAGGGAAAATTAATACACGAAAAATCACTTGGTTACGCTGCCCAATCTGCCAACTATCAGATAAACTATCATGAAAGAACAAGGATTACCAAATGTAAATCAGATCCATCCCTAAATTAGAGTTTCTGCAATTAACTCCATGAGGTTAAAAAGCATTATGCAGAAAAGAGATTGCATCTACATGATCTCAAAACGAATAAATCACCACAGCGAGTTTTCATCAACTGCGCCCACCTCAGTCTTTTGAGGCTCTTAAAATTAATCTTCATCGTTTCTTAAGAGCTCTAACAGACACCAGTTAAAAGCTTTAAAACATTTAATCACTGATATTTATTAACCAAGGAATGGTTTTATCTATTTCTCAATAAAGTATTTGTCTTTACAATGTTCTGGGTGAGAAAAATATCTTGGGTAGTAAGCAAAAGAATATGCTGGAGGAACTCAGCGGGTCAGGCAGCATCCAAGGTGAAAAATGGACAGACAACGTTTCTGGTCAAGACCCTTCATGAAGGGTGTAAAGTTGAAATGTCGACTGTCCATTTCCCCCTACAGATAATAACTTCCCTGCTGAGTTCTGTGTTCTATGTTCCTCCAGCATCTTTCTGTTACTCAAGATTTCAGCATGTGCTGCCTCTGTGGTTGCAGGCCACAGAGTTCTTGTGATAAGCAATGCAATCCGCAATCCCCTCTGATCTGCGCCGACATTTACGTGCCGGGCAGCACCTAATTAATTAGCATGTTTATTTCGGCTTTTTTCTTAAGGATGTGCGGTGTGCCTCCCGGCTACTGCTGCGTTCTTCGCAGCAATGTATCGGGTCGGCGGCCCAGAGGGTGGGGGCCACTGCACCACCCAAATTCCGACTCAGTCTAACATACCATCATTAGTGTGCTCGGCGCTGTTCTCCCAATTCTGGTAAGTGATACTACACTGTACATACATTATTTCTACTTTATAGAGGCTGTGTATTTTTACGTGTTATTTGGTAGATTTGGCAGCTTCACAGTTTAAAGGTTACTGGACAGCGCGTTTATGCCAACAGCGCTTGCGTGAGATTTTCTGCCGAAAGCGTTTGCGTGAGATTTTCGCTATGGAGATCTGTGCAGGCAATCGTTGCAGAGAAGTATTTCTACTTTATATAGGCTGTGTATTTATCATATCATTCCTGCTTTTACTATATGTTACTGTTATTTTAGGTTTTATGTGTTATTTGGCATGATTTGGTAGGTTTTTTTGGGTCTGCAAATGCTCACAAAATTTTCCCATATAAATAAATGGTAATTGCTTCTTCGCTTTACGACATTCCAGCTTAAGAACCATTTCATAGGAACTCTCTACCTTCGGATGGCGGGGGAAACCTGTATTAAATATTACCATTCCTGAAATGTTCCCACAAGCTATGGACTTCTTCTCATGTTCTCAACATTTAGTAATTATTTATTTATTATTATTATTTCTTTCCTTTTGTATTTGCACAGTTTGTCGTCTAAGAAGGACTTAGACAGATTTGGAGAATGGGCAAAGAAATGGCAAGTGGAATACAGTGTCAGGAAGCATATGGTCATGCACTTTGGCAGAAGAAATGAAAGGGATGACCATTTTCTAAATGGACAGAAAATACAAAAAATCTGACACAAAAAGGACTTGGGAGTCCTTGTGCAGGATTCCCTGAAGGTTAATTTGCAGGTTGAGTCTGTGGTGAGGAGGGCAAATGCAATGTTCGCATTCGTTTCAAGAGGACTAGACTATAAAAGCACGGGTGAGGCCTCATTTGGAGTACTGTGAGCATTTTGGGTCCCTTATCTTAGAAAGGATTTGCTGAAACTGTGGAGGGTTCAAAAGAGGTTCACAAAAAGGATTTCAAGGTTTGCACGGCTAGTCACATGAAGAAAGTTTGATGGCTCTGGACCTATATTCACAGAGAAGATTGGAGCTGAGAGGAAAAATGGATCGGTAATCATGAAATGGTGGAACAGGATTGATGGGCCAAATGGCCTAATGCTGCTCGTATATCTGATGCTCCCACAGTCTTTTGGACAGCAGTGTGGATTTACTATTATAGCTTAACTGTGAAAGCCTGCAAAAAAATGGGAAAGGGGCTTGGAGGTTTTATCCTCTCTCAGACTGCATTGGCTGACTCTTACTGCTCAGATCTTTTTCCACACATTCCCAAGTCATCTTAGTGGGTTGGTGGTGTTGTGGACAGTGCAGAAAGTTGCGGCAGGTTACAAAAGGATGCAGGATACAGAGCTGATCTGAGAAGTGGCAGACAGAGTTCAATGCAGAAAAGTATGAAGTGATAAAGTCTGGAAGGATGAACTTGAAAGCAGAGTACAGGGTTAATGGCAGGATTCTTAGCAGTGTGGAGGAACAGAGGGATCTTGGGGTCCACATACATGGATCTCTAAGTTGCTGCACAGGTTGATGGGGTTATTAACAAGGCACAACGTGTGTTGGCCTTTATTAGTCAACGGATTAGATTCAAGAGCCGTCTTTCATGCAAACCTGTTTTTAATCAACATGACTTCACTTGTTACTTCATTTGTGGTAATATTACCAGAGAGTGGTGGATGTATGGAATGCGCTGCCCCAGAAGGCTGTGGAGGCCAAGTCTCTGGATGTTTTCAAGAAAGAGATGGATAGAGCTCTTAGAGATAGCAGAATCAAAAGTTATGGGGATAAGGCAGGAAGTGGATACTGATTGTGGATGATCAGCCATTATCACACTGAATGGCGGTGCTGGCTCGAAGGGCCAAATGGCCTATTGTCTATTGTCTATATGTGTTTTGTGTGTGAGTTATATGTATTGTGTTGTTCACCTTGGTTCAGAGAAATATTGTTTCATTTGGTGGTATACATGTTTTCAGTTGAATGACAATAAACTGAACAAACTTCATTTGCTGAAGTATAAGTTTTAGAATTTTTTTCCATTACATTTTCTTCCCCTTTAAACTAAAAACTCTTTGTTCTATCTTCTGATCATCCACCTAATTTTCCCTGTAGCTTTTCAGACAAAATTTGATACTAACAGGCCTTGGGCCATGTGACAGTGTTAAAAATGAAATATAAATACAAGTTGTTACTGTTAGAGAGTAAACGCGGTGTGCAAGAATTAGTGGTGGGAGAAGATACGAGGAAATTAATCCAACAGTTTGGAACAGCCATTCCTTCAAACTTTTAATAGCCTCATTTAGAGAGCTGAAGGTTGTTAGTCAAGTTGTTGTGTAAAGAAAAGGAGTGAGCAAGTGGTGAAAATATCTATCATTTGAAAATTAATTTAAGGAAGGTTACATCGAAAATATTTCACCCAAATTAGAACAGTTTATTTTACCCCCTTTTCAAATGAAAAGCAATGCCACTAGAAAGCAGTATCCATCCTCAAAGACCCTCACCATCTAGGCCATGCCCTCTTCTCATCACAACCATCGGGAAGGTGGCACAAAAGCCTTCAGGCCCAAACCACCAGGTTCAGCAACAATTAATACCCTACAACCATCAGGCTCCTGAACCAGAGTGCATCAATTCACAGACCTCAATTCTGAACTGATTCACTTTCAAGGACTCTACAAGTCATGTTTTCTGTATTATTTATTTTTATATGCACTGTTTGTCTTCTTTTGCACATTGGTTGTTTGTCAGTCTGTTTATGTATGTATTTTTTCATAAATATATTGGATGTCTTTATTTTCCTGTAAACGTCTGCAAGAAAAAGAATCTTAAGGTAGTATATGATGAAATATGCACTCAGTGGCCACTTTATTAGGTACACCTGCTCATTCATACAAATATCTAATCAGCCAATCATGTGGCAGCAACAGAACACAAAACGCATGGTCAAGGGGTTCAGTGGTTATTCAGACCAAACATCAGAATCAGGAACAAATGTAACCTAAGTGACTTTGACAATGGAATGACTGTTAGTGCTAGACAGGATGGTTTGAGTGTCTCAGAAACTGCTGATCTCCTAGGATTTTCATGCACATCAGTCTCCAAAGTTTACAGAAAATGGTGCAAAAAAACAAAAATTATCTAGTGAGCGGCAGTTCTGTAAGTGAAAAAAACCTGGATAATGCGAGAGGTCAGAGGAGAGTGGCCCGACTGGTTCAACACACAACAAATTGAGCCTTGAAATGGATGGGCTGCAGCTGACAGGAAGGCAACAATAACTCAAATAATCACACATTACAACAGGGGTGTGAGGAAGAGCATGACTGAATGCACCACATGTAGAACCTTGAAGTGGATGGGCTACAGCAGCAGAAGACCACAGACATACACTCGTGGCCTCTTTATTAAGTGCCTAATAAAGTGGCATGGGGTGGCAGAGTGGAGATACGTCGCTACCAAAGGAGGTATAAGACATCCTTTACCTCTGCTAGCCTGCAGTTCACCCTTGGGCAAAATGTAGCCCTGCACAGATCTCCCCCCACCCCCCGCACCCCACAGTCAAGGTCACATGAAGCCATGGGAGCAGGTGGTGGATGGTCGTACAAGCAGACGGTGCATATCGTGAGTCCCAGTTCTGTGATCACTGATGCCAGGCAGACAATCTCTGAAGAGTGTTGATAATGGCTGGGGTCACCTGTCTTGTAAAGACTCTGCCCAGAAGAAGACAATAGCAAACCACTTCCACAGAAAAATTTGCCAAGAACAATCCTGGTCGTGGACCATGATCACCCACGTCATACAACACGGCATATAATAAATTAATAAATAAAGTGGCCACTGAGTGTACGTACTTCAATAGTAAATCTACTTTGACTTTGAATTCAATGTTTTTCAGAATTACTTGTGAATTATTGAGAATAGAGAATTCTTAACGTATTATCCAGCAAATGCAACTATTGAAAACTCATCTTAAAAGAAACGGTTTAACTCGCATGTGAAACATCACATTACACATCTGTAAATACCTATATGGTGACCATTTTCTGTTGCCATGGCAAACAATGCTAAACATAAGGAGGATATTGGATCATGCTTCAAGTTTATTCTACCCATCCATCAACTGTGGAAATTCCATTGCTGGAAGTATCTACATTTCAGAATGATCAGTCCTAAAAAAACATTTCAGTAATAGCTCATGACTTTTGTTTGGAGAAGTTAGGGTAGAAAGTTACATATTTTCTCAGTTGTAAAGCTGTTGATGTAGTTCCCTTCCTTTTCTTTGAATTAATTCCACATGAGTGACACAGTTAAAAACAAGACAATGCCAAGAGCCTTCACTCTGAATTGCATCGATCCACTGCAGCTTGAGCTGATGATCACCACTGGAGTCACTAAGGAGTTTTCCAGATGTTTCCAGTTCATTGGTTAAATGTTACCAAGGATGGCCTGTATAACCAGTGACGATAATGCCAGGCAAGTAAAGGAGGAAAAACCAACATACTACAAAGCCTAAGAAATTTTTCAAGAGGGTATAGAAGAAATTTACCAGGATACTGCCTGATTTAGAGGGCATGTGCCATAACACAAGGTTGGACAAACTTGCAAACACGAGGAATTCTGCAGATGCTGGAAATTCAAGCAACACACATCAAAGTTGCTGATGAACGCAACGGGCCAGGCAGCATCTCTAGGAAGAGGTACAGTCGACGTTTCGGGCTGAGACCCTTCGCCAGTCCTGACACGTCGACTGTACCTCTTCCTAGAGATGCTGCCTGGCCTGTTCCGTTCATCAGCAACTTTAATGTGTGTTGGACAAACTTCGGTTGTTTTCGCTGCAGCAGCGGAGGCTGAGGGAAGATGTCATAGAGGTTTTTAAGATTATGAGAGGCATAGATGGAGTGAGTAAACAGACAGTACCTTTTTCCCAGGGTTTAAATGTCTAATATCAGAGGACATGTATTTAAGGTGAGAGGGAGTAATTTCAAAGGAGATGTGAAAGGCTGTTTTTTTTTCACACAGAGAGTGGTGGGTGCCTGGAATGAAATGCCTGGGGTGGTGGTAGAGGCAGATACATTAGAGATTCTTAAGAGACATTTAGATAGGCACATGAATGTGAGGAAAATGCAAGAGTATGGACATTGTGCAGGCAGAAGGATTAATTTAGTTGGCTATTTGATTACTAATTTAACTAGTTCTGTACAGCATTGTGGGCTGAAGGGCTTATTCCTGTGCTGTACTGTTCTATGCTCTATGTTACATATAATAAACAAGTACTAATTGTTAGTTATATGGTGGAATATATTGCGTGTTGCTAATTAGGACAGAGACAGTACAACCCTTTGGCTGACAATTTCCTGTCAGACTTTTAACCCAATCAATCTTCTGTAGGTTGGCAAGTTTGCAGATGACACAAAGGTTGGTGGTGTTGTAGATAGTGTAGAGGATTGTCGAAGATTGCAGATAGACATTGATAGGATGCAGAAGTGGGCTGAGAAGTGGCAGATGGAGTTCAACCCGGAGAAGTGTGAGGTGGTACACCTTGGAAGGACAAACTCCAAGGCAGAGTACAAAGTAAATGGCAGGATACTTGGTAGTGTGGAGCAGCAGAGGGATCTGGGGGTATATGTCCACAGATCCCTGAAAGTTGCCTCACAGGTAGATAGGGTAGTTAAGAAAGCTTATGGGGTGTTAGCTTTTATAAGTCGAGGGATAGAGTTTAAGAGTCGCGAGGCAATGATGCAGCTCTATAAAACTCTGGTTAGGCCACACTTGGAGTACTGTGGCCAGTTCTGGTCGCGTCACTATAGGAAGGATGTGGAAGCATTGGAAAGGGTACAGAGGAGATTTACCAGGATGCTGCCTGGTTTAGAGAGTATGCATTATGATCAGAGATTAAGGGAGCTAGGGCTTTACTCTTTGGAGAGAAGGAGGATGAGAGGAGACATGATAGAGGTGTACAAGATAATAAGAGGAATAGATAGAGTGGATAGCCAGCACCTCTTCCCCAGGGCACCACTGCTCAATACAAGGGGACATGGCTTTAATGTAAGGAGTGGGAAGTTCAAGGGGGATATTAGAGGAAGGTTTTTTACTCAGAGAGTGGTTGGTGCGTGGAATACACTGCCTGAGTCAGTGGTGGAGGCAGATACACTAGTGAAATTAAGAGACCACTAGTCAGGTATATGCAGGAATTTAAGGTGGGGGCTTATATGGGAGGCAGGGTTTGAGGGTCGGCACAACAATGTGGGCTGAAGGGCCTGTACTGTGCTGTACTATTCTATGTTCTATGTAATCTAACATAATCTTAACAGATTCAGCAAAGCTAATATCTTTACTTTAAGTATACATTTTCCATAAAATGTGCTACAACCAAATTGGTATTTTAAAGGCATCTGGTGCAAAACAATGCTCAAAGCTTGCAGGTTAAAAAAGGAAGTTACCATAACACATAGGAGCAGAATTAGGCCATTTGGCCCCTCAACACTGCACTGTCATTCCATCATGGCAGGCTTGTTATCCCTCTCAAGCCTAATCTCCTGCCTTCTCCCCATAACGTTTGATGCTCTTACTAATTAAGAATCCATCAAGCTCCACTTTAAATATAAGACTATAAGCCTATAAGACATAGGAGCAGAATTAGGTCATTTGGCCCATCGAGTCTGCTCCGCCATTCAATCATGGCTGATCATTTTTTTTTCTCCTCCTCAACCCAATTCCAGGCCTTCTCCCCGTAACCTATTTTGCCATGTCCGATCAATAACCTATCAGTCTCTGCATTAAATACACCCTGGCCTCCATCGCTGCATGTGGCAACAGATTCACCACTCTCTAGCTCAAGATATTTCTCCACATCTCTGTATGAATAGATGCCCCTCTGTCCGGAAGCTGTGCTCTCTTGTTCTAGACTCTCCCACCATGGGAAACATCCTTTCCACATCTACTCTGTCTAGGCTTTTAAACATTCGAGAGGTTTCAATGAGATCCCCTCCCCATCCTTCTAAATTCCAGAGAGTTCAGACCCAGAGCCATCAAAAGTTCCTCATATGATGACCCTTTCATTCCTGGAATCATCCTTGTGAATCTCCTCTAGACCCTCTCCAATGCCAGCACACCTTTTCTAAGATGAGGAGACCAAAACTATTCACAATACTCAAGGTGAGGCCTCACCAGTGCCTTATAAAGCCTCAGCATCACATCCCTGTCCTTGTACTCTAGACCTCTTCAAATGAATGCTAATATTGCATTTGCCTTCCTCATCACTGACTCAATCCACAAGTTAACCTTCAGGGTGTTCTGCACTAGGACTCCGAAGTCTTTTTGCAACTCAGATTTTTGGATTTTCTCCCGATTTAGAAAATAGTTTGCACATTTATTTCTCTACCAAAGTGCATGACCATGAAGTTTCCAACATTATATTTCATTTGCCATTGTCTTGCCCATTTCCTAATCTGGTTAAGTCCTTCTGCATTCTACTTGTTTCCTCAACACTACCTGCAGCCAACTAGAAAAGGATCATTTTATTCCCACTCGCTGCCTCCTACCAATCAGCCAATGCTCTAACCATGTTAGTAACTTGCCTGTAATACCATGGGCTCTTAACTTGGTAAGCAGCCTCATGTCTCCTCACAGAATTCCAACAGGTTCGTCAGGCAGAATTTTCCCTGAAGGAAACCATGCTGACTTTGTACTATCTTGTCCTGTGTCACCAAGTACTCCATCACCTCATCCTTAACAATTGATTCTAACACCTTCCCAACCACTGAAGTCAGACTTACTGGTCTATAATTTCCTTTCCGCTGTCTTCTTCCTTTCTTAGAGAGTGGAGTGACATTTGCAATTTTCCAGTCCTCTGGCACCATGCCAGAGTCCAATGATTTTTGAAAGATCATTTCTAATGCCACCACAATCTCTAACGCTACCTCTTTCTGAACCCTAGGGTGCAGTTCATCTCTCCGGGTGACTTATGTACCCTGAGGTCTTTCAGCTTTTTGAGCACTTTCTCCCTTGTAAAAGTAACTGCACTCACTTCTCTTCCTTCACACACTACAACATCTGGCACACTGCTAGTGTCTTCCACAGTGAAGACTGATGCAAAATACTCATGTAGTTCATCTGTCATCTCCTTGTCCCCCATTATTATTTCTCCTGTCTCATTTTCTAGCGGTCCTATATCCACTCTCATCTCCCTTTTATTTTTTACATACTTGAAAAAGCTTTTACTATCCACTTTGACATTATTTACTAGCTTGTTTTCATATTTTATCTTATCCCTTCTAACGATTCTTTTAGTTGCTCTCTGTAGATCTTTAAAAACATCTCAACCCTCTATCTTCACACTAATTTTTGCTTTGTTGTATGTCCTCTCTTTTGTTTTGATATTTAAATATTCAAGTTCGTCAAGTCCTTCCGAAGACCCCAAAATCTCTACAACTCATGTTCTGGACCCTACAACTCATGATTTCAATGTTTTTTACTTATATATTTCCAAGCAACACATACAACATGCTGGAGGAACACAACAGGCCAGGGAGCATCTACGGAAAAGAATACAGTCGACGTTTCAGACCAAGACCCTTCATAGGATTAATTAGTAGGAGCAAATTAAAGGAAGGCAGGGGCAACCACATCGTCTGAGTGGACATAGTCTTCGAGGCTTCAGCGAAGAGAGGCTTCACTCAGAGAAAGCAAAGCTCAAGTTTTTTTCCTTCTCTTCTTTCTATCTGCTCAGCTACGACAATATAGTGCAATGCTCCTCTTGCAGGATGTGGGAAGGCAGGGAGACCTTCAGTATCCCTGACCACTACAATTGTGAGAAGCGTATCCAACTGCAGCTTCTAACAAACTGTGTTAAGGAGCTGGAGCTGAAACAGGATGAACTCTGGATCATTCGGAAGGCTGAAGGGGTAATTGATAGGACATATATATTAAAAGGCATCCGCTAGTCTCGCAAGACCATGGATCTGCGCTTGGAAAGTCTTCGCTCTCCAGGCCACAGGCCTGGGCAAGTTTGCATGGAAGACTGGCAGTTGCCCATGCTGCAAGTCTCCCTCTCCACGACACCAATGTTATCCAAGGGAAGGGCATTAGGACCCATACAGCTTGGCACCAGTGTCGTCGCAGAGCACTGTGTGATTAAGCGCTTTGCTCAAGGATACAACACACTGCCTCGGCTGGGGTTCGAACTCACGAGCTTCAAATCGCTGGTCGAACGCCTTAACCACTTGGCCACATGGATAGGACACATAGAGTGGTAGTTGCAGTACACAGGAAACTGGGTAACAGTCAGAAAGGAGAAAGCAGTTAAGGAGTCAGTGCAGAGTATCCCTGTGGCCATCCCCCTCAACATCAGGTATGTCACTTTGGATACTGTTGGGGGCGGGGGGGGCAGGGAATGACCTAGCAGAAGAGAGTTACCATGCCTGGCTCTGTGACTTAGAAGAGAAGGGGTGAGAAGAGGTACACTGTGATGATAGGGGATTTATTAGTTAGGGGAGTGGAAGGGTCTCGGCCTGAAACGTCGACTGTACCTCTTCCTAGAGATGCTGCCTGGCCTGCTGCGTTCACCAGCAACTTTGATGTGTGTTGCTTGAATTTCCAGCATCCGCAGAATTCCTGTTGTTTGCGTTCCTAGATGGTAGGTTGCCTCTCGGGTGCCAGAGTCCGGGATATCCCGTATTGAGTTCTCAGCATCCTCAAGTGAGTAAGTGAACAGCCAGAGGTTGTGGTCCATGTACGTACCACTGAGATGGGTAGGATGAGTGACGAGGTTCTGTATAGGGAGTTCAGGGATTTGGGTACTAAGTTAAAGGACAGAGCCTCCAGGATTACGATCTCGGGACTGCTACCCATGCCAAGTGCTAGTGAGGCTAGAACTAGGAAGGTTATACAGTCCAACACGTGGCTAAGAAGCTGGTGTAGGACGGAGAACATAACATTTTTGGATCATGGGGCTCTCTTCTAGGGAAGGTGGGCCCTCTACAGAAGGGACGGTTTGCACCTGAACTGGAGGGGGACTAATATCCTAGTGGGAAAGTTTGCTAATGCTGCACAGTGGGGTTTAAACTAGAATTGCAGTGTGATGGGAACAAGAGTGCCAGAACAGTTAGTGGAGAGGTGTAGAGAAAGATGTTGGTAAGACCTCGAACAAAGTTGGAAATCAAAAGAATGAACATGATGCAACTAGTGTCCTGAAATGTGTATATTTCAATGCAAGAAGTATCATAGAAAAGTCGGATTAGCTCATGGCATGGATCAACACCTGGAATTATGATATTGTAGCCATTAGTGAGAGGTGGCTGTAGGAGGAGCAGGAATAGAAGCTCAATGTTCCAGGGTTCGGTTGTTTCAGACTGAGAAATGAGAAAAGTATGACCATGTTAATGGGGCTATATTACAGACCACCCAACAGTCCTAGGGACTTAGAGGAACAAATCTGTAGAGAGATCGCAGACTGCTGCAAGAAACATAGGATTGTTATTGTAAGTGAATTGACCTGATATCCCATACTGTAAAAGAACTAGATGGGATAGAGGTTATCAAATGTGTTCAGGAAAGTTTCCTTCATCAGTGCACAGAAGTCCCAATGATTCAGTCTGCGATACTGCATCTGCTACTAGGGAATGAGACAGGGCAGGTGACAGACTTTTGTGTCGGGTTAACACTTTGCATCCAGTAACCACAATGGCATTAGTTTCAAAGTAGATATGCAAAAAGATCTGGTCTGGTCTGCAGGCTAAGATTCTAAATTGGAGAAAGGCCAATTTTGATGGTATCAGAAAGGATCTGGTAAGTGTGAATGAAGACAGGCTGTTGTCTGGCAAAGGTAAGTGGAGGGCTTCAAAAGTGAAATTTTGAGAGTACAAAGCTTGTATGTACCAGTCAGAATTAAAGATAGATACAAGATAGCCGTGTAGGGAAGCTTGGTTTTCAAGAGATATTGAGGTCCTGGTTGAGAGAAAAAAGGAGGTGCATAGCAGATCGGAACAAATGAGGTGCTTGTGGAGTACAAGAAATACATGAGAGCACTTAAGAAATAAATCAGGAAGGCTTAAAGAGGGCATGAAGTTGCTCCAGCAGACAAGGTGAAAGAGAATCCTAAGGGCTTCTACAGATATGTTAAGAGCAAAAGGATTGCAAGGGACAAAATTAATCCTCTGGAAGATCAGAATGGTAATCCATGTGTGGAGCCAAAACAGATAGGGTGGGGAGGAAATAAATAAATTTTTTGCATCTGTATATACTCGGGAGATGGACAGAGAGTCTACAGAAGTGAGGCAAAGCGCCATCAACTTCATGGACCCTGTACAGATTGTAAAGGAGGAGGTGTTTGCTATCCTGAGGCAAATCAGGGTGATTAAATCCTCAGGGCCTGACAAGGTGTTCCCTCGGACCCTACAGGAGGCAAGTGTAGAAATTGCTGGGGCCCCAGCAGAGATATTTAAATTATCCTTAGCAAGAGGAAAGGTACCAGAGCACTGGAGGATAGCCAATGTTGTTCCGCTGTTTTAAAAAGGCTCCAAACATAAACCAGGAAATTATAGGCTAGTGAATCTGAAATCAGTTGTGGGAAAGTTATTTGAAGGTATTCAAAGGGACCGGATATCCAAGTATTTGGATAGACGTGGACTGATTAAGGATAGTCAACAGGGCTTCGTGTGTGGAAGGTCATGTCTATCCAGTCTCAGAGCTTTATGAGGAAAGTGGATGGAGGCAAGACAGTGGAGAAGGTTCAGTCACTTGGCATTCAGGATGAGGTTGTAAATAGGATTGAATATTGGCTTGGTGGGAGAAGCCAGAGTGTGGTAGTAGATGGTTGCCTCTCTGGCTGGACGCCTATGGCCAGTGGTGTATTGGATCAGTAAATTTGCGGATGACACTAAGATTGGGGGTGTAATGGACAGCAGGGAAGGCTATCATTGCTTCCAAAGCGATCTGCATCAGCTGGAAAAATGGGCTGAAAAATGGCAGATGGAATTTAACGCAGATTATTCCAAGATTTTGCACTTCAGTAAGATCAACCAGGGTAGGTCTTATACAGTGAATGATAGGGCACTGAGGTGTGTGGTAGAACAAAGGGATCTGGAAATACAGGTCCATAATTTGTTGAAAATGGCATCACAAGTAGATAGGGTTGTAAAGAAAGCTACTGGTGGCACATTGGCTTTCATAAATCAATGTACTAGAGAGGAAGGATTTGGGATGTTAAATTGAAGTTGTATAAGACGTTGGTGAGGCCTAATTTGGAGTATTGAGTGCAGTTTTGATCACCTACCTACAGGAAAAATGTAAACAAGGCTGAAAGAGTACAGAGAAAATTTACAAGGATGTTGGTGGGTCTGGAGGACCTGAGTTATAAGGAAAGATTGAATAGGTTAGGACTGTATTTCTTAGAATGTAGAAGACTGAGAGATTTGATAGACGTATACAAAATTATGAAGGGTACAGACAAGGTAAAGGCAAGCAGGCTTTTTCCACTGAAGTTAGGTGGAACTACAACCAGAGGTCATGGGTTAAAGGTGAGAGGTGAAAAGTTTAAGGGGAACGTGAGGGGAATCATTTTCATTCAAAAGGTTGTGATAGTGTGAAACAAGCTACCAGCACAAGAGGTATATGTGAGCTCAATTCCAACCTTTAAGAGAAGTTTGGATAGGTACATGGATAGCAGGGGGATGGAGGGTTTTCGTTCCGGTGCAGATCAATGGATGTAGGCAGCTTAAGTGGACTAGATGAGCCAAGGGACGGACCTGTTTCTGAGCTGTACTTCTCTATGACAATGGCTGCAGCACCTCCTCTCTTATGGTAGTAACAAGAAGAGGGCATCTCAATCTTCAGTGATATATTATCCCGTGCACCAATCTTTTTGACACGAATGGACCTTATCGAAAATGCTGGGTGTGTGTCTTCATGCTCCTATACCTCTTCTTGGGTAGTGTTGACCCCTCGATGAGGACCCTCAACTATTCCTTCCTGAAATCTATAATCACTTCCTTGGTACAAACAGTGTACAGAATCACAGCAAAGCTCAACCTTAAACACAAACAGAAGCCGGCAGGAGTCAATAGGTGTCAGCAAAGAATGAAGACACTCGTTTAATTTTCATGCCATTTCCATCAGCGTTAATACCAATTGTGATGCTTCAGTCTGTTATCGTAGATCAATGTCAAGGGATCATCAAATACCACAATAATATAGAAATATTATAATATTGTTATACTAATGTTATATTATAAACTCCCAGCACCCACCTGGCTTCACCTATCACCTTCCTCTCACCCCCACTTCTTATTCTTGCTTCTCTTCTCCCCCTTCCTCTCTAGTGCCGATGAAAGGTCTCAACCTGAAATAACAACTGTTTATTCCCCTGCATAGAAGCTACCTAATCTGCTGAGTTCATCCATCATTTTGCGTGTGATGCTCTAGATTTTCAGCATCTGCAGAACCTTTTGAATTTATAATATTCTCAAATACTTTTAGCAGCAAAAAAACAAGTCTATCGACTGGGGAATTGCCAAGACATTTTATTGCAGAATCCTGTAAGTAATCCTAAATTTTGTTAAAAGATTAAATAATATTGACTCTTTCCATTCCATGTGCATTTCATTCATTTTAGCTACAGATTTATGATTACCTTCACCTATTAACACCACTGCTTGTGGAAACTTGCATAAAGTAGACAACGAAAACAAATACAGGCTCGTTTTATTTAAAACCTTCAGAACTTTTGTCAAGAAATGTTGATATTATTATGGTTACATAAGACAGGAGCAGAACCATCACGGCTGATTTATTGTCCCTCTCAACCCCATTCTTCAGTATTCTCCCGCCAACCTTTGACACCTTTACTAATTAAGAACCTATCAATCTCTGTTTTAAATATGCCCAATGACTTGGCCTTCACAGCAGTCTGTAGCAATGAATTAGACAGATTCACCACACTCTGGCTAAAGAAATTCCTCCTCATCTCTGTTCTAAATGGAAGTTCCTCTATTCTAAGGCTGAGCCCTCTGGTCCTAGACTCCCCCACTGTAAGAACATCCTCTCCTTATCCACTCCATCTGGGCCTTTCAACATTCGATAGGTTTCAATGAGATTGTCCCTCATTCTTCTGAACTCCAGCAAGTACAGGCTCAGAGCCATCAAATGCTCTTCATGTGTTAACCCTTTCATTCTTGGAATCATTCTCATGAATCTCATCCAGACTCTCTCCAATGCCAGTACATCATCTTTTCGATAAGGGGCCCAAAACTGATGGGATTCATCTGTCATCACCACTGTTCGTGGGATCTTGTATAAAGCAGACAATGAAAATAAATACTTCAGTAAACAAACACTTCAGTAATTTTGTCACAAGTAGCAAAAAAATCAAAGTTCAAACAAAATTTATTATCAAAGTACATATACGTCACAATATACAACCCTGAGATTCATTTTCTTGCGGACATACCCGATAAATCCAATAACCATAATAGAATCAATGAAAAACCATGCCAAACAGGGCAGACAACCAGCATGCAAAATACAACAAACTATACAAATACAAAAAGATAGAAAAAAATGAAATATTAATAATAATAAAAATAACCAATATTTAGAACATGAGATGAAGAGTTCTTGAAAGTGAGTCCATTGGTTGTGGGAACAATTCAGTGATGGGGCGAGTTAAGTCAGGTGAAGTTAAAACAACAAACACAAAATAATGGAGGTCCTGCTGAGGAGTCTTGGCTCAAAACGTCAACTGTATTTCCATTGATGCTGCCTGGGCCTGCAGAGTTCCTCCAGCATTTTGTGTGTGTTGCTTGGATTTCCAGTATTTGCAGATTTTCTCGTTTGTGTTGAGTTAAGTTATCCCCACTGGTCAAGAGCCTGATGGTTGAGGACTAATAACTGTTCCTGAACCTGGTGTTGTGTGTCCTGAAGCTCCTGTACCTTCTTCCTGATTGCAGCAGCAAGAAGACAGCATGAACTTGGTGCTGGGAATCCCTGCGTGGCTACGCACAGCTCCAATACCACATTCATCTTGACAACACCACTGTCATTGGCCAAATCAAAGGTGGTGATGAATCAGCATATATGAGAGAGATTGAAAATCTGACTGAGTGGTCTCATAACAACTTCTTACTCAATACCAGCAAGATCAAGGAGCTGATATTAGTCTTCAGGAGAAAGAAACCAGAGGTCCATGTGTCAGTCCTCATCGGAGGATCAGGGATGGAGAGGGTCAGCATCTTTAAGTTCCTCAGTGTAAATATTTTGAAGGAACAGTCCTGGGCCCAGCAAGTAAGTGCAATTATGAGGAAAGCACAGAAGCGCCTCTACTTCCTTATGAATTTTAAAAGATTTGACATGACATCTAAAACCTTGACAAACTTCTATAGATGTGTAGTGGAAATTATATTTTCTGGCTGCATCATAGGTTGGTATGGAAACATTTTTATTGTAGTGGACACTTTATCCACTGTACTGATGATAAGAGCGTTGAGTGGGTGAAAAGAACAGCAATCTACATAATTTTAGTTTTATATAATGAAATTTATAGATGAAAAGCACTGAGAATGGAAGGAGTGTCTTGGCTACACATGGGTATTTCAGAAATACCATATTCAAGTAGTTTCATCATTCAGTGAACATCAATATCTCAAGAAATATAGATTAAATTGGCAATTTGGGAAACTAACACTAAGATAACACTGTCTCCTGTAATCACTTTGTACAAAAAAGTAAGGGGCCCAATTCAACTTAGATCAGTACAAGTAATTTTTTCTGTACAAATTTACTTTTCCATTGGTTATTTGTCAATCTGTGTCCACTTATGTATAATTTTATTGTGAATTCCATTATATTTCTTGATTTTCCTGTAAATGTCTGGAAGGAAATGAATTTTAAAATCTGGCTGAGTGCTGCAATAGCAACAAGCTTTTGCTCACTGTCAGTAAGACCAAGGGGCAGATTATTGACTTCAGGATGACAAAACAAGAGGTTCAAGAACTAGTCCTCATTGGAGGATCAAAGGTGAAGAGGGTCAGCAACTTTAAATTCCTCAGTACTGTCTTTTCAGAGGACCTGTCCTCGGCCCAACACATAAATGCAATTAAGAAAGCATGACAACGCCTCTACTTCCTTAGGAGTTTGTGAAGATTCACATAACATCTAAAACTTTCACAAACTTCTGAGGATGTGTAGTGGAAAGTATTTTGACTGGCGGCTGCATCACCAATACCCCTGAATGGAAAATCCTACAAAAAATAGTGGATACAGCCCAGTCCATCACAGGTAAAGCCCTCCCAACCACTGAGCACATCTACATGAAACACTGTCACAGGAAAGCAGCATCCAGTATCAGGTAGTTGGGGTCCCTAGGTCATGCTCTCTTCTCACTGTTGCTATCAGGAAGAAGGTACAGGAGCCTCGGGACCTACACCACAGGTTCGGGATCAGTTATTAGCCCTCAATCATCAGGTTCTTGAACCACTCAACTTCACTCACCCCATCACTGAAATACTACCAGTACCTGTGGACTCACTTTCAAGAACGTGTTCTCAATATTATTATTGTTGTTATATATTTATTTTTTCTCAGCTCAAGCTGGCAAAATCTGAGGTACAGGCATAACCAAGTACACTCATTTCTCAATTGCTAGGAACATTTGGACGATTCTAGTGGTGTTTAGTATTGTGGCTTTCTGAAGATTTACATAAATATTGCTGTGTAGGCCTAATTGTTTAATGCTATTGTGTAGTGACATTGGGATGATACCAATTGTAGACATTACTGCTGGGACAACGTATACCCTGTTCATGTTACATAGTCTTTCAATTTCCACTTTTAATTCAGCGTTTTTCACTTACTGATTTCTGTATGTTGTTTGTGTTTGGAATGGCTATATCTATTAAGTAAGTTGTTCCTGCTTGTACATCCTGCAAAATTATATCCAGACAGTAGTCATGGATTGTCCTATCTGTAATAATGGATCAGTCATAATAGAATTTGTAGGATTTATTAATTTATTTCTGTATTTATCATGCATTGCATTGTACTGCTGCAGCTAAGTTAACAAACTCCACAACATGTGCCGGTGATATTAAATCTGATTCTGTTTCTGATTCTGATTTATAGCAAGGTATGGTGCCTTTTATGAGCTTGTACTTTCAAGCAGCATTTTGATGAACGATGTTTGCCACTTGATTGTGCCTGTGTAAGTAACCAGATTGAGTTAAGCTGCTGCAGGATCCTATAATGTGCTGGATTGTTTCTGGTTTCTCTTGGCATTTTCTGCATTAATCACCTTGAATTTGCTGGTCTGTTACAATTTTTTTGTGTAAACCACCAGTTTCTGTGCTGTACTTTTCTATGACTGTGGTCCTGTCTTGCCACAAGGAAACCACCTGTTTCTGGGAAGACATCTCCAACTCTGAGCCAGGTATTCAATGCTTCCTTGTCGACATCTAGTCTGCTCAGATCGTGGGAATGTCTTCCATGGAGGGTCATGCTCTTCCATTGGCTTTTTCTTCTATAGTGATAATTTCTTCATTTTTCTAAGTTGTGCTTTCATTTAAGTTTAATGGTGTGCACTTCTTATCAGAATTGTGTATGCTCACGTGAAGCGCTGAATCCTGGTTTCATGGATGAAAATATATCCTCAGTCATTTTATCGACCTGTTGTGTAATTTTTTATGTCTGTTATTCCTCTTCCTCCTCTGTCCTGGGTAGTGTTAATCTAAGTGCACTTGGGTGTATATAGTGTTCTCTAAAATTTGTCATATCAGTTCCTATTTTCTTTGTAAATTTTCCAGATCAGTTTCAGACCAAGATATTAAGCCAAAAGAATACATTAATATGAGTATAGCGAAAGTGTTTATTGTCTTCGTTATATTTTTACTACTAAGCTCTGTTTGGCAGATCTTCTTAAGCTTTGCAATACATTCTGTCGCAAGTTTTCCCATTATCACACGATGATCTATTTTTTTTGCGTGTGGATATCCCAGATACTTACATGTTTCATATTCATCCATCAGTTGTATTGTATCCTGCTGCTCTGTTTCATATTCTACTGGTTCTATTGCAACTTTCTTTGTTTAATGATCTGCACTTCTCTGGTCCAAAATTCATGTTTAGATCTTTTGAAAATCGTTCTACAATTTGAATTTACTGCTTTAGCTTTACTGATGAGGGAGCATTTAATTTCAAATCATCCATGTATAGAAGGTGTGTCAAGGTAAAAGTTATTCGGTTGTCTCTGATTTGATACCCTGTTTTCGTCCAATTCAGTAAATTAGAGAGCATGTTTAAAGCTAGACAAAACTATAGTAGGCTTAGAGACTCGCCCTGAAAAATGCCTCAGTTTACTTTGATAATGGTGGTTTTTCTTTTTTGCCTGTTAATAGAGAGAGAGATTATAGTATGCAAGTGCATAATCAGATGCTGTAAGAATTTCACAGGTATTATTATCATAGAAACATAGGAAACCTACAGCACAATACAGGCACTTCAGCCCACAAAGCTGTGCCAAACATGTCCTTAATTTAGAAATTACCTAGGGTTACCCACAGCCCTCTATTTTTCTGAGCTCCATATACCTGTCCAGGAATCTCTTAAAATACTCTATCATATCCGCCTCCACCACTGTCACCAGCAGCCCATTCCACACACTCACCACTTTCTGAGTAAAAAACATATCCCTAACATCTCCTCTGTACCGACTTCCAAGCACCTTAAAACTGTGCCCTCTCATGCTAGCCATTTCAGTCCTGGGAAAAAGCCTCTGACTATCCACATGATCAATCCCTCTCATCATCTTACAGGTCACCTCTCATCCTCCGTCGCTCCAAGGAAAAAAAAGCCAAGTTCACTCAACCTATTCTCATAAAGCATGCTCCCCAATCCAGGCAACATCCCTGTAAATCTCCTTTCTATGGTTCCCACATCCTTTCTGTAGTGAGGCGACCAGAAGTGAGCACAGTACTCCAAGTGGGGTCTGACCAGCATCCTATATAGCTTTTATTATCATTTCTTTCTTTCGCATTTGCACAGTCTGCTGTCCACCCAGTTAGAGCAGTCTGTCATTGATTCTATTAAGGTTATTGGAGTTATTGTGTATGCCCACAAGAAAATGAATTTCATGGTTGTATATGGTGACATATATGTACTTCGAAAATAAACTTACTTTGAATTTTACTTGAAAAACTATCCTACAATTTGCGATCAAAGATTAAGTGCATGAAAAAAATGCACTGCTTCAGAAAAAAAGTGCCAATTTTTACAAACAAAAATTTGTTGTTTAAATATTTATCCACTTGCCTCCAAAGTGCTCAAGTTCAGCGACCTGGTGATGTATTTAATATTTAGATTCTTGGCAAGTTTTTTTTTTCTCTAGTCTCCCTTAATGCTTTTAGGAGTAACCATGAGGTCAAAGCCCTTGTTATGAAGTCAATGGGCAGAGCAAGCGGTGTTTCATGGAACACTACAGTACAGGGCCAAAGGCCAGCCTGTTCCATTGAAATAGTACCTCTCAATGTTTTAAAAGCCTGATATCTTAAACCAGTCTCCCTCTCCAAACACTGCCTGATCTACTAAGTATTTTCCTGACTTTGACTTTATATCTGTTTTCCAATTTATTTATCGCCTCTGACTTAATTTGAATTTTACAAGTCCCACCAGAACACTATTAGTTCAACTCCTACACACAAGAGATTCTGGAAATCCAGAGCAACATACACAAATTGCTGGAGGAACTCTGCAGGTCTGGCAGTGTCTATGGAATGGATTAACAGTCAACATTTCACGCTGAGGACTGGACTGGAAAGGAAGCGGGAAGAAGCCAGAATAAGAAAAGATAGAAGATGATAGATGAAGCCAGGTGGGTAGGGCGATAAAATAAAAAGCTGGAAGATAATAGATGGGAAAGATAAAGGGCTGAAAAAGAAAGAGTCTGACAGGAGAGGAGAGAGAACCATGAGAGAAAGGGAAGGAGGAGAGGCACCATGGGGAGGTGAGGAGAAAAGGTAAGACCAAAGTGGGAAAATAAAAAAGAGGGAGGGAGGAGGGGGAAAAAGTTGGAAAAATCTTAATTCCTATCACTGCTTTTCATGATTGTTTCAATCATTTTAAACAAATAAAATGAGCCCAGCCATAATCAACAGATCCACAGGCATATCCTAACTTTAGAATTTGAATTTCTGAAACACAGGACATGTTTTTAACTTTTCTATTTGCAATCCTGATCATTTCTATATTTCTCATTCAATTGAGAAGTCTGTGCACCAAAAGGAAATGGTTAACTATCTTCTCAGAAAATACGCACAGTGATTCTGCTCTGATCTCCTCCAAGATTAACAGAGGTTTCAAAGTCAGGGTGGAGAACTTATTATTCACACTTACATATTTCTCTTAAATTAAATCATACAAAGTCGAATAAAGTCGTCATACCATTGTCCTTGCATCAAGTACTTGTATATTGTACTCTCTCGAATTATCTCTTTCTGGAACAGCTGGCAAGACAGTAGAACCAAAAGGGTGGTCACAGACTCGAGAAGAATGCTATATGTAATATCTCTGCAAGCAAACATCAAAATAGTTTAGATCAACATGCCATCTTGCAATAACTCGCTGTAAGTGAATTTATACAACATAAAGCACCAAAACATAAGACAGGTTAAACAGCTTTTAATGGTCCATTTAAATAAAGCATTCATTATATTAGTCACAAAATACATTTATATTCTATAAGACCATAAGACATAGGAGCAGAACATAGCCCATTCAGCCCATCAAGTCTGCTTTGCCAATCTATCATGGCTGATATATTATCCATCTCAAACTCATTCCCCGCTTTCTCCCTGTAACCTAATCAAGAACCTATCAACTTACGCTTTAAATACCTGTATACCCAATAACTTGGCTTCCACAGCCGTCTGTAGCAACGAAATCCACAGATACAGCATCAGATTTGCTGAATACTCTGTGCAATATTCGGCAAATCTAACTGCAAGAGAAATGTAAACCCAAGGAAAATTAGACCAAGATTGTTTGTCATATATATTAATGGTCTGGATGACGGGGTGGTAAATTGGATGAGTAAGTATGCAGATGATACTAAGATAGGTGGAGCTGTGGATAATGAAGTAGGTTTTCAAAGCTTGCAGAGAGATTTAGGCCAGTTAGAAGAGTGGGCTGAAAGATGGCAGATGGAGTTTAATGTTGATAAATGTGAAGTGCTACATTTTGGTAGGACTAATCAAAATAGGACATACATGGTAAATGGTAGAGCACTGAAGAATGCAGTAGAACAGAGGGATCTAGGAATAATGGTGCATAGTTCCCTGAAAGTGGAATCTCATGTGGACAGGATGGTGAAGAAAGCTTTTGGTATGTTGGCCTTTATAAATCAGAGCATTGAGTATAGGAGTTGGGATGTAATGTTGAAATTGTACAAGGCATTGGTAAGGCCAAATCTGAAGTATTGTGTACAGTTCTGGTCACCGAATTATAGGAAAGATGTCAACAAAATTGAGAGAGTATAGAGAAGATTTACTAGAATGTTACCTGGGTTTCATCTCCTAAGTTACAGAGAAAGGTTGAACAAGTTGGGTCTTTATTCTTTGGAGCGTAAAAGGTTGAGGGGGGACTTGATAGAGGTGTTTAAAATTTTGAAGGGGATAGATAGAGTTGGCGCAGATAGGCATTTTCCATTGAGAGTGGGGGAGATTCAAACAAGAGGACATGAGTTGAGAGTTAAAGGGCAAAAGTTTAGGGGTAACATGACGGGGAACTTCTTTACTCAGAGAGTGGTAGCTGTGCGGAACGAGCTTCCAGCAGAAGCGGTTGAGGCAGGTTCGATGTTGTCGTTTAAAATTGGATAGCTATATGGACAGGAAAGGAATAGAGGGTTATGGGCTGAGTGCAGGTCGGTGGGACTAGGTGAGAGTAAGAGTTCGGCACAGACTAGAAGGGCCGAGATGGCCTGTTTCCGTGCTGTAGTTGCTATATGGTTATATGGTAATACAGATTGCTTAAGTAATTATCGCTAGAGGAACTTATGTGGATGTCAAACTTGGCTATGCAGATTCATTATCTCTGCTTGCGTGGCACGCCGTAAAGAGGCCACCTTACCTTTCTCTGCTTAATTAAAAGCAGAATATTACTTTAATCCATATCATTTATTTAATTCTGATCCAATTCAGGATTACTTCCTCAATACTTATTTATGTATGTACTTATTTCGTCATTTTGAATTACAGCACAGAACAGGCCCTTCTGGCCCAACAAGCCTCACCAGCCAGCAATTTATAATGACCAAATTAACCTACTTACCAGTATGTTTTTTTGGAACATGGGAGGAAACCAGGGCACCCGGAGGAAATCCATGCAGTCAAGGGCAGGAAATACAAAAGCCTTACAGATTGCGTCAGAACTGAATTCCAGACTGAACTAACCACTAGACTACTGTGACAACCCAAAATATTCTTACTTTTAATTTTTTAAAATTTTTTAATGCCATATTTTTATCTTCCAGAAGTCACCTGATCACACCCTTAACCTCTTAATTTCTGCTTTGGTTTTCCAGTAAACATCATAACACCATTCAAATTTAATTGAAAGTTTCATACGGTGGGAGAGTCTAGAGCCAGAGGACATAGCCTCACAACAGAGAGGCGTCCTTTTAGAATAGAGATGAGGAGGAATTTCTTTAGCCACAGAGTGGCGAACCTTGGAATTCTTTGCCACAGGCAGCTGTAGAGGCCAAGTCTTTATGTATATTTACAGCAGAGATTGATAGGTTCTCGATCAGTCAGAGCTTGAAGGGATACAGGGTGCAGACAGGAGAATGGGTCTTAAGAGGAAAATTCGATCAGCCATGATGAAATGACAGAGCAGACTCGATGGGCCTAATGGCCTAATTGTGCTCCTAAATCTTATGGTTTTTTGGTCTTAATGATTTTCTAGCCACCTTATTTATGTGTGATACTCAATAGTTAGTAACAATTTCCTTTTATAGTAGAATATACAGTGCTTTGAAAAAGTATTCAGCCCCCAACCTTTTTTTCATATAAATGAGTATTACAACCAAATATTTTGATCAATTTAACTGAGAATTATTATTTGTAAAACAGGTGCTCCTTTTTTTCCCCACAGTGGAGCCCAAAAATCTGGGAAAATTAAAAAGCATAAAAAACTAAAAACTCAAAAACTCAAATGTCAGCAAATGTCAAAAGTATTCATTCCCCCTTCCTCAATAATTAGTTGAACCACCTCTCACAGCTATTACAACCAATAGTCTCTGTTAGCTTTGTATAATGTGATAGAGCAAGATTTGCCCATTCTTCCTTGCAAAATTGCTCAAGTGCCTGGTTATTTGGGAACGAAGGTGGACAGCAATCCTGAGGTTTTGCCAGAGATGTTCGATCAAGTTAAGATGAGGCAGGTTAAGGCCAATCAAGAATGTCAATTGTCTTCATTTGAAGCTACTCCATGGTTGCTCTGGCTGTGTGCTTTGGGTCACTGCCCTGCTGAAAGACAAACTTCCTTCCCAGTTTAAGCTTTCTGGCAGAGGCTATCAGGTTTTTATCCAGGATCTATCTGTGTTTAGCACATTCATCTTCCTTTCAAACCTGATCAGATTTCCAGTCCCTCCTGCTGAAGAGGATCCCCAGAGCATGATCCTACCTCCACCATACCTTACAGGTAGGGATGGTGTTACCAGGCTGATATGCAGTATTAGATTTTGCCACAGGTACTGCTTAGTGTCGAGGCCAAAAAATTCCTCCACCAGATAGCTTAAACTGGGGAGGATGTTTATCTTTCAGCAGGACAACAACATAAAGCACACTACCAGATTAACCATGGAGTGGCCTCAAATGAAGAAAATTGATGTCCTTGAGTAGCACAGAGTCCTGACTTTAACCCAATCGAACGTCTCTGGAAAGACCTCGATTGCTGTCCACCGCCTCTCTCAAACTAATCTGGCACAGCTTGAGCAATTTTGCAAAGAGAAATGGGCAAATCTTGCTCCATCACGTTGTGCAAAACTAATAGAGATATATCCAAAATGACTACTGGCTGTAATCACTGCAAGAGGTGGTTCAACTAAAAATTGAGCAAAGGGGATAAATACTTGTGAACTGCTGACATTTCAGTTTTTGAATTTTAAGTTTTCAAGCTTTACTATTTTCCCTGTTTTTTGGGTCTACTGTGAAAATAGAAACACGTGATTCACAAATAAAAATTCTCAGTTAAA
Organism: Mobula hypostoma; assembly: GCF_963921235.1. Classification (NCBI taxonomy): domain Eukaryota; kingdom Metazoa; phylum Chordata; class Chondrichthyes; order Myliobatiformes; family Myliobatidae; genus Mobula; species Mobula hypostoma. The sequence goes on from NC_086099.1 coordinate 6,061,025, forward strand.
TTGATCAAAATCTCTGGTTGTAGGACTCATTTTTGTGAACAAAAGGATTGGGGGCTGAATACTTTTCCAAGGCACTATATTTGTACATCAGTTTCTGAAAAGAGAATGAAATACTAACACCACTAATGTAAAAGGAAGAAATAGCGAACCTTCAGGGAGTTAAAGAGAAACAGCTTTGACATGGTTGGTACAGAATATGCATGACAACAGCTATATTTTATTAGGAATTTGAGCAGAATTGTTAAGTTACCAAAGACACTCACAAATTTCTACAAACGTGCTGTGAAAAGCATTCTAAGTGTCTGCATCACTGTCTGGTATGGAGGGACCACTGCACAGGATCAGAAAAAAGCTGCAGAACTTTGTAAACTCATCCAGTTCCTTCATGAGCACTAGCCTTCCCAGCATTCAGGACATCTTCAAAAGGCAATGCCTCAAAAAGCTGGCATCCATCATTAAGGAACCCCATCACCCAGACATGCCCTCTTCTCATCAAGGAGGAAGTACAGGAACCTGAAGCCATATACTCAATGTTTCAGGAACAGCTTCTTCTCCTCCGCCATCAGGTTTCTGAATGGAGAATGAACCCCTCAGTAATTTTTCTGTATCTCTCTGCACTACTTATTTACTTTTTTTATATATACTTCTTACATTTTGTAGTTTTTATTATTATTAAGTATTTCAATGTATTGCTGCCCTAAACAAACACATTTCATGAAATATGCCAGTGACATTAAACCTGATTCTGAATATCAAACCAACCATTCAAGCAAATATACACATAATTAAGCTCTTTTAAATTGTTTTTCAGTTCCGTTATTTCATATAATTACCACAGTTGCCTCAAGACCATAAGACATAAGAGCAGAATTAGGCCATCTGGCCCATCGGGTCTGCTTTGCCATTGAATCATGGCTGATCCTTTTTCTCTCTCCTCCCAACTCCGAGTCCTGGCCATCTCCCCAAAACCCTTGATGCCATGTCTAACCAAGAACCTATCAACCTCTGCCTTGAATACACCCAACGAACTGGCCTCCACAGCTGCATGTGGCAACAACTTCCACAAATTCACCACCCCTTGGCTAAAGAAATTTCTCCACATCGTTGTTTTGAAAGGGCGCTCCTCTATCCTGAGGCTGTGTCCTGTTGTCCTAGACTCTCCCACCATGGGAAACATCCTTTCCACATCAATTCTGTCTAGACCTTTAAACATTCAAAAGGTTTCAATGAGATACCCCCTCATCCTTCTGAATTCCAGCAAGTACAGACCCAGAGCCATCAAACATTCCTTGTATGATAACCCTTTCATTCCTGGAATCATCCTTGTGAACCTCCTCTGGACCCTCTCCAATGCCAGCACATCTTTTCTAAGGTGAGGAGTCCAAAATTGCTCACAATACTCAAGGTGAGGCCTCACCAGTGCCTTATAAAGCCTCAGTATCATTCTTTGCTCTTGTATTCTAGACCCCTTGAAATGAATACTAACATTACATTTGCCTTCCTCACCACTGACTCTACCTGCAAGTTAACCTTCAGGGTGTTCTGCACAAGGACTCCCACGTCCCTTTGCATCTCAGATTCCTGGATTTTCTCCCTGTTGTTATTTCTCCAACATTGTATTTCATTTGCCACTTTCTTTCCCATTCTCCTGTTCTGCCTTAGTCCTTCTGCAGCCTTCCTGTTTCCTTAACACCACCCGCCCCTCCATCAATCTTCATATCAACTGCAAACTTGGCAACAAAGCCATCTATTCCATCATCTAATTCATTGATAAACAGCATAAAAAGAAGTGGTTCCAACACAAACCCCTGCAGAACACCACTAGTCACCATCCAGAAAAGGATCCTTTTATTCCCTCTCGCTGCCTCCTAACAATCAGCCAATGCTCTAAACGTGGTAATACCATGGGCTCTTAACTAGGTAAGCAGCCTCATGTGTGGCACCTTGTCAAAGGCCTCCTGAAAGTCCAAATTTACAACATCCACTGCATCCCCTTTATCTATCCTACTTATAATGGCCTCAAAAAATTCCATCAGGTTCGTCAGTCAGGAATTTCCCTGAAGGAAACCATGCTGACTTTGTACTATCTTGTCCTGTGTCACCAAATACTGCATCACCTCATCCTTAACAACTGACTCCAACATCTTCCCAACCACTGAGGTCAGGCTAACTGATCTCTAATTTCCTTTCTGTTGCCTTCCTCCTTTCTTAAAGAGTGGAGTGACTTTGCAATTTTCCAGTCCTCTGGCACCATGCCATAGTTCAATGATTTCTGAAAGATCATTTCTAAATTGTCACCATAATCTCTAACGCTACTTCTTTCAGAACCCTAGGGTGCAGTTCATCTGGTCCGGGTGACTTATGTACCTTTAGGTCTTTCAGCTTTTTGATCACCTTCTCTCTTGTAATAGTAATGCACCCACTTCCCTTCTTTCACACACTACAACATCAGGCATACTGCTAGTGTCCTCCACAGTGAAGACAGATGCAAAATACTCATTTACTTCATCAGCCATCTCCTTGTCTCCTGTTATTATTTCTCCTGCCTCATTTTTTAGCAGTCCTATATCCACTCTCACTTCTCTTTTATTTTTAACATATTTCAAAAAACGTTTACTATCCACTTTGGTATTATTTGCCAGCTTGCATTCATATTTCATTTTTCCCTTCTAATGATCTTTATAGTTGCTCTCTGTAGGTTTTTTAAAACATCGCAATCCTCCGTCGTCCCACTAATTTTTGCTTTGTTGTATGCCTTTTCCTTTGCCCTTAGGTATGAGAGAGGAGTTGGCCAAAGGAAATTGGAAGGAGCTACCGGCAGGGATGTCAGCAGAGCAGCAATGGCGTATATTTCTGGGAAAAATGAGGAAGGTGCAGGACATACGTATTCCAAAAATGAAGAAGTACTCAAATGGTAAAATAGTACAAAATAGTTGTACTATTTTACCATTTGAGTATTTCTTCATTTTTGGAATACATATGTCCTGCACCTTCCTCATTTTTCCCAGAAAGACATGCCATTTCTGCCCTGCTGACATCCCTGCCGGCAGCTTACTCCACTGAAATACTGCTATGTCAGACTTTACTTTCACCCTATCAAATTTCAAGTTAAACGCAATCATATTATGATCACTGGTTCCGAAGGGTTCTTTTACCTTAAGCTCCCTAATGGCCTCGGGTTCATTACATAACACCCAATCTAGTATAGCTGATCCCCTAGTAGGCTCCATGACAACTGCTCTAAAAAGCTTTCTCTTAGGCATTCAACAAATTCACTCTCTTGAGATCCATTACCAACCTGATTTTCCCAATCGACCTGCATGTTAAAATCTCCCATGACTACCATAACATTGCCCTTTCGATTTGCCTTTTCTATTTCCTGTTGTAATCTGTGGTCCACATCCCAGCCACTGCTGGGAGGCCTGTATATAACTACCATCAATGTCCTTTTACCCTTGCAGTTTCTTAACTCAACCCACAAGGATTCAACAACTTCCGATCCTATATCACATCTTTCTACTGATTTGATGCAATTCTTTACCAGCAGAGCTACACTACCCCTCTGCCTACCTTCCTATCCCTCCAATACAACATATAACCTTGGACATTCAGTCCCCGACTACAAACATCCTTCAGCCACGATTCAATAATGACCACCATATCATACCTGACAATCTGTAACATTGCAACAAGATCATCCACTTTATTTCCCCTACTACGCGCATTTAGATACAACACCTTGAGTACTGTATTTGCTATCCTTTCTGATTCTGCATCGCTAATAACTTGATACTTAGTCTGTTGGCTGCAACTAAGTCCCATCACCTGCCTGCCCTTCCTGACAGTCTGACTGCATGCTATCTTTACTTTTTTTACCATCTGTCCTTTCCTGAGTCCCTTCACACCAGTTCCCAACCCCGTGCCAAATTAGTTTAAACCCTCCCCAACAGCTCTAACCAACCTGCTCGCGAGAATATTGGTCCCCCACGGGTTCAGGTGCAACCTGTCACTTTTAAACAGGTCATACTGTTACAAGGGCGTTGGAAGCGAAACCAAGTGCAGGACACTGACACGTAGGTAGCATTAACAGAAGTGTGTTTATTAATAGTTGCAAGGAAGGCCAGAGAGTGATGAGTAGGTCGAGGGGAGCCAAGGAGATAGCAAAGCTGGACCGGGGATTGAACCCAGGTCACTACAGCAAGACTCTGGCGTTTAGTGGTGGGACTTAGGCAAAGCAGGGATGTGGAGCAGAGGATGAGCGTGGCCGGGAAAGAACAGAGGGCAGAATACCCTACTCCTATTAACACGGGGGGAAATTAACACAGGCAACCGGCGCGGGAACGGAACTTAAAATATAGAGCATTCAGCGGTCAAGAGACAGCGTAAACATAGGCAAACAGTGCGGGTGAACAGAGGAGCAGTAGGCAGGCCAAACTCTTCTTGACCCGCGGCATTGGTGGAGCTGGACTTCTAACTGGAGACAAGCGGCAGACAGCACTTCTCTTACCGCGGATCATTAACTGCAAAGGCAAATGGCTGGCAATCCTCATCTCGACACAGAATAGTGCAGACAAACAGCAGGCAATTCGTATCTTGACTCGGAGTAGCACATGAAGCAGCAAACAACCAGCAAAACTCATCTGGACACGAAACGACAAAACCAAACAACGACAGACAATTCGTATCTTGACACGGAGTAGCACATGAAGCGGCAAACAGCCAGCAATCACTTAGCTGGACACGAAGAGACAGAATTTCTGAAGCAACCCCAGACACCGAAGCAACTTAGAATCCACCATTCTCGGCAGCCCGGAACGTGCATTGCCGCACTGGTTCAGGTGACGGTCCCGCCCTGAGTAGATGTAAGTCGGAGTTTTTATGCTGCCGGTTGGATGGGAATCAGGTGCCTTAATCAAAGAGGCTGGTAGAACACGGGGAAAAGGGAATTAAAAGAAAATGAGGAGTCAACGGACCGGACCGTGTCACATACCTCCCCCAGAAGAGATCCCAATGATCTAAGAACCTGAAGCCCTGCCCCGTACACCAGCTTCTCAGCCACGCATTAATCTGCCAAACCATCATGTTTCTACCCTCACTGATGCGTGGGACAAGCAGCAATCCAGAAATTACTTCCCTGAGGTCCTGCTTCTCAGCTTTCTACCCAGTTCTCAACTGCTCAAGGTCTCGTGTGAAGAACCGCTGAAATCAAGACTGTACAAAACTAACACAAACTGAGTTTTAATCTGGAAGCCCTACACTGTTTTCACCTTGCTTTAATAGAGCAAATTGAAACACAGTCATAATTCCAATTAAAAGTTTTTAAATGGTGGATAATCTTAGAGCCATAATCACCTCCTAGACTGCACTTTTATCCTCTCCCCACCATTAATATAGCATTAATGGTAAGACCCTTGGCAGTGTTGGAGGATCAAAGGGATCTTGGGGTCCGAGTCCATAGGATGCTCAAAGCAGCCACGCAGGTTGACTCTGTGGTTAAGAAGGCGTACAGTGTATTGGCCTTCATCAATCGTGGACTTGAATTTAGGAGCCGAGAGGTAATGTTGCAGCTATATAGGACCCTGGTCAGACCCCACTTGGAGTACTGTGTTCAGTTCTGGTCGCCTCACTACAGGAAGGATATGGAAGCCATAAAAAGGGTGCAGAGGAGATTTACAAGGATTTTGCCTGGATTGGGGAACATGACCTATGAGAATAGGTTGAGTGATCTTGGCCTTTTCTCTTTGGAGCGACGGAGGATAAGGGGTGACCTGATAGAGATGTATAAGATGATGAGAGGCATTGACCGTGTGGATAGTCAGAGGCTTTTTCTTAGGGCTGAAATGGTTGCCACAAGAGGACACAGGTTCAAGGTGCTGGGGAGTAGGTACAGAGGAGATGTCAGGGGTAAGTTTTTTACTCAGAGAGTGGTGAGTGCGTGGAATGGGCTGCCGGCAACGGTGGTGGAGGCAGATACAATAGGGTCTTTTAAGAGACTTTTGGATAGGTACATGGAGCTTAGAAAAATAGAGGGCTATAGGTAAGCCTAGTAATTTCTAAGGTAGGGACACCTTTGGCACAACTTTGTGGGCCGAAGGGCCTGTATTGTGCTGTAGGTTTTCAATGTTTCTTATTCTGCCTTCAGCTCCCATCCTTTCCAGAACTGATGAAGGGTCTCAGCCAAAAGCCTGACTGCTTATTTCCCTCCACAGATGCTGCCTGACCTGCTGAGATTCTTCAGCACTTTTTTCTCCACCATCTGCAGGACCCCCTGTGCTCGCAACTATCAAAGGTTCAAGATTCAAGACTGTTTCATATCATTTCCAGTACACAAGTGTAAAGGAGAATGAAATAACTGTTATTAATAATTGTTATTTGATAGGTGGTTTCAATGAGATCTTCCCTCATTGGACGGGTATTAGAGAGATGAAAGGTAGGTAAAATATCTGGTACCCTGGACTTCTGATGAAAGTTTCCACCCCAGAATATTTACCCTTTTCCCAGAATATTTACCCTTTTATCGGTTTCTCTCTGTCCAGAACGTTTAGCCTTTTACTTCTGTTCCTCTGTGACAATGGACGCCCTGAAGTACAATTCCTGCTTTTAGAGACATACAGTTATGGAAAAAGGCCCCTCAGCCCACATAGTCCATACAGTTCACCACACATTCATTTTTACACTCATCCTTTGTAACCCACTACATTCTCCCCACAGTCTCACCATTCTCACCAGGATCTACAACTCATCTATGTTCACTGACCATGGTCAACAGCTGAACAACCTGCACATGTTTGAGATGTGAAATAAGATCACAACACACAGAAGCCTCGAAGTTCACAGAAGAACGAGCAGATTCACACAGACTACTGGAGGGCAAGACTGAACCTGAGTCATTGCAGCTGTGAGGTAGCACCTCTACTAACTCTGCCACTTTGTTTGCCATTTCAATGATTTCCACATTGAATCTTTTCTATCAACTGTACAATAGATATGAGAGAAAAGGCTCTCAGAACTGCATGTGAACCACATATTGGTTGAAGGAGGGATCAGATTCATATTTCTTGTCCTGTGATGCAAAGCATCCCCACCCTTCTGCTCAAGATTCAAGATTCATTTCCTGCACACAAGTGTAAAGGAGACAAAATAATTGTTACTCTGGATCCGGTGCAGTTAAAAAAAAATTAAGATAGTTTATATACATGGATTGACTGTGTGCCCATAAAGTGACGCTAGACACAGGAGTGTCTGTACATAAGGTGACTCTGACAGGAAGTGATAAAGTAGTGGTGGTTGGGGGTGTGGAGGGGTGGATGTGTTGATCAGCCTCTCTGAATGGGGAAAGTAACTGTCTTTGAGTCTGCTGGCCTGGCGTGGATGCTACGTAGCTTCCTCCCTGATAGGAGTAGGACAAACAGCCCATCAGCAGAGTGGGTGGGATTCTTCATTACGTTACTGGCCTTTTTCTAACTCTGTAGTCTCACTTCCCTATCACCAATACATCAAGCACTTCCCAGATCAGAGTTCTCATTGTTTCCACTTTCAAAGGTTAACCTGAAGAATCATTTATTTAATTGCAGAATAATGCCAAAGGAGTAATTCTAAATAAATAAATTCAAAAATCACACAGGAACCAGGCTTTATGGTTATCCTTCCTGAAAGCCAATTACTAGAGTAAAAGGTTAACTACAAATTAAAGCAAGGTATTCAGTTGCCTCCAAGTGCTTAACATCAAATAATAATTGATAAGAGACAGGAAATGATGCCTGTTTAAGAGAGGAAAGCCTTTCCTCTGTTGGTACTTCATATCAGCCTACGTTACCATAGTGATTGAGCCAACAACACTCAGAGTGAGTCAACTAATAGAACTGATTCAACAACCTACAGATTCACTTTCAAGGATTGTACAACTCAAGTTCTCAGTATTATTTATTTTACTTATTTATTATATCCTTTTATTTGTACAGTTGGTCTTCTTTAACACATTGTTTTTTGTCAGTGATTTCTTGTGTGTAGTTTTTCATCGATTCTATGGAAAGGAATAAAGGGCAGATGTTTCAGGCAAGGTGCTTCATCAGGCCTGAAACGACGACACATTATTCATTTCCATTGATGCTACCTGACCTGCTGAGTTCCTTCAGCATTTTGTATATGTTGCACTGGATTACTAATACCGGCAGAATCACTTGTTTTTGTTTCATTGATTCTATTGTATTTCTTTGTTCTACAATGAATGCCTGCAAGAAAACGAATCTTAGGGCAGTATATGGTGACATATATGTACTTTAATAATAAATTTACTTTGATCATTATCTACTTTGAAAAGATACAGTACTTTAACAATGGGATTAAGAATGCACTGACAAACCATTAAATTGGTCCAGGTCTATTTACTTAAGCACATAGCTAGGGTGCCTAAGACTGCAGTAATTTTAAGTACTGCACTGTACTGCTGCCAAAAAAAAACAAATTTCATGACATTGTGAGTGATGATAAACCTAATCCTGATATGGGTTATCATTGAGGACTGAGAGTAGGAAGGGGGCAGAGACAGGGGAAATCATGGTTTGGAAAAGGGGAAGGGAGTGGGAAGCAACAGATTCTGTAATAATCAATAAACCAATTGTTTAGAATCAAATGACCTTACCTGATGTCTCAGGGCTGGGTGCATCTGCACCTGCACCAACACCGCCCCCCCACATCCGATACTCCTCCTCTGCTATCTGTCCCACACCGCTCCCACGGTGCTCCACCCTCAGCATTTCCAGCATCCTTTGCTCCTGCCAGGTTTACAAACTCACTCCCCGCATAACGTTGACAAATTCAGTACTGTGCAAGTCTTAGGCACCCTAGTTATATATGTGTGCCTAAAACGTTTGCACAGTACTGAATATTAAAATTTATATTAATGTTTCTTGGAGGAGTGATTTGGTATCAGTACCTAGTTGAGTGGGATCCTACCTGATAAACATTAATCCACGTCACAAGGTATCATTAGGCTAATACAAATAACCTCAATAACCAGAATCAGGTTTATTATCACTGACGTGTCATGAAATCTGTTGTTTTGCTGCAGCAGTACGTTACAATACATTAAAAATTACTATGTGTTACAATAAAAATATTTTAAAATCCCATTATTGCTAGCATAAGGGAGAAGATACAGGAGCCTGAAGATATACACTCAATGTTTTAGGAACAGCTTCTTCCCTTCAGATATTAGATTTCTGAACAATGAACCAATCCATGAACACTACTTCACTATTTTTGCTCTTTTTGCACTACTCTTTGAAAAAAAACTCACCCGGCAGAAGGCAATGGCAAACCACTGCTGTAACTTGCCTCGTACGCAACTTCCCACTACGTCAGAGCGGTGTGGGAGGAAGTCATCTGCTAACTGGAGAAATTCCGGATGCAATGTACCTTTCCTTTTTAAGTATGTCTGTGTGTGTTATTTATAGTATTTTATGTATTCATGACATATGTCAGTGATATTAAACCCGATTCTGATTCTGAAATAAGTAGTACAAAAAGAGAACAATTAGGTGTCCATTCAGATATCTTCCTTAGGCCCAAACACTAATCTGCAAAGTCAAGTAAGAATAGCATCGAGAAATACTCCAGTATAGTCTGTAGTCAAATAAACTACTAGCACTCTCTGTCTGAACTCCTAGATAAAGGCTCTGAGGTGGAAAGGGAAGATCTGGAGACATGCACAGAGTGACAGGGACATTCATGTACTACTCAAAAGATATTTTATATTTTATACTTTATTGTCGCCAAACAATTGATACTAGAACGTGCAATCATCACAGCGATATTTGGTTCTACGCTTCCCACTCCCTGGAGTACAAATTGATAGTAAATATTAAAAATTTAAATTATAAATCATAAATCGAAAATAGAAAATAGAAAATGGGAAGTAAGATAGTGCAAAAAAACCGAGAGGCAGGTCCAGATATTTGGAGGGTACAGCCCAGATCCAGGTCGGGATCCGTTCAGCAGTCGTATCACAGTTGGAAATCTGGCCGTACGAGTCTTCAAGCTCCTGAGCCTTCTCCCGGAGAGAAGAGGGACGAAAGTGTGTTGGCTGGGTAGGTCGTATCCTTGATTATCCTGGCAGCACTGCTCCAACAGCGTGCGGTGTAAAGTGAGTCCACGGACGGAAGACTGGTTTGTGTGATGTGCTGCGCCGTGTTCATGATCTTCTGCAGCTTCTTCCGGTCTTGGACAGGACAACTTCCATACCAGGTTGTGATGCACCCTAGAAGAATGCTTTCTATGGTGCATCTATAAAAATTAGTGAGGGTTTTAGGGGACAGGCCAAATTTCGCTAGCTTTCTCAGGAAGTAAAGACGCGGGTGGGCCTTCTTGGCAGTGAACTCTGCTTGGTTGGACCAAGTCAGGTCATTTGTGATATTGACCCCGAAGAACTTAAAGCTTTTGACCTGTTCCACTTGCGCACCACCGATGTAAATTGGGTCGTGCGGTCTGCTACTCCTTCTGAAGTCAACAACCAATTCCTTCATCTTGCTGATGTTGAGGGATAGGTTATTGTCTTCGCACCATGCCACCAGGTTTTTAATTTCCTCTCTGTACTCAAGCCCATCATTACCCGAGATACGGCCTACAATTGTTGTGTCATCAGCAAACTTATATATTGAGTTCGATGGAAACTTGGCTACACAATCATGGGTGTACAGTGAGTACAGCAGGGGACTGAGTACACAGCCTTGTGGGGCACTGGTGCTCAGAGTGATTGTAGAGGAGAGCTTGTCCCCTATTTTTACAGCCTGGTTCCTGTCTGTGAGGAAGCTGAAGATCCAGCTGCAGATCTGAGTGCGAAGGCCCAGGTTCCAGAGCTTAGGAATCAGTTTATTTGGAATGATGGTATTAAAGGCAGAGCTGTAGTCAATGTATGCGTCTTTATTCTCCAGGTGTTCTAAGGAGGAATGTAGGGCCAGAGAGATGGCACCTGCCATTGATCTGTTGCTCCACTAGGTGAATTGCAAAGTGTCGAGGTTGACCGGTAGGCTGTGGTTGATGTGTGCCATAACCAATCTCTCGAAGCACTTCATAGCAATTGATGTCAGAGCCACAGGTCGACAGTCATTCAGGCATGCCACCTTGCTCTTCTTCGGCACTGGGATTATCGGTGCCTTCTTAAAACACGAGGGGATCTTAGACTGAAGCAAGGAGCAGTTGAAGATGTCAGCAAACACTCCAGCTAGCTCGCTTGCACAGGCCCGGAGAACCCGTCCTTTCAACCTAACAGGAACATAAAAATTCTGTACCCTCAAAATTTCACCTTTAAATGACCTCCATTTCTCTATTACATCCGTCCCATAAAACAAATTGATCCAATCCACTCCTTCTAAATCCTTTTGCATCCCCTCAAAGTTAGCCTTTCTCCAATCAAAAATCTCAACCCTGGGTCCAGTCCTATCCTCCTCCATAATTATATTGAAACTAATGGCATTGTGATCACTGGACCCAAAGTGCTCCCCAACACAAACCTCCGTCGCCTGCCCGATCTCATTCCCTAACAGGAGATCCAACACTGCCCCTTCTCTAGTTGGTACCTCTATGCATTGCTGCAAAAAACTATCTTGCACACATTTTACAAACTCTAAACCATCCAGTCCTTTTACAGAATGGGCTTCCCAGTCTATGTGTGGAAAATTAAAATCTCCCACAATCACAACCTTGTGCTTACTACAAATATCTGCTATCTCCTTACAAATTTGCTCCTCCAGTTCTTGCTCCCCATTAGGTGGTCTATAATACACCCCTATAAGCGTCACTACACCTTTCCCATTCCTCAATTCCACCCAAATAACCTCCCTAGACGAGTCCTCTAATCTTTCTGCCAGGTACCGCTGTTATATTTTCTCCGACAAGCAATGCAACACCTCCCCCTCTTCCCCCTCCGATTCTACCACACCTGAAGCAATGAAATCCAGGAATATTTAGTTGCCAATCACACCCCTCCTGCAACCATGTTTCACTAATAGCTACAAATCATATTTCCAGGTATCAATCCATGCTCTAAGCTCATCCACCTTTCTTACAATGCTCCTAGCATTAAAATAGATGCATTTAAGAAACTCTCCACCTCTTACTCTCTGTTTATCCCTAATGGTACAAACAACTTTGTTATCTTTTTCTTCCTTCTTCCCTACATCTTCGGTCTGAGTGCTCCCGTTCTCTGTCCCCTGCCTATCCCCCCTCACACACTGTCTACTAGCTTTCTCTATTTGTGAACTAACCTCCTCTCTCCTACTCTCTTTAATTTGATTCCCACCCCCCAACCATTCTAGTTTAAAGTCACCTCAGTAGCCCTCGCAAATCTCCCCGCCAGGATATCGGTCCCCCTAGGATTCAAGTGTAACCCGTCCTTTTTGTAAAGATCACACCTGCGCCAAAAGAGGTCCCAATGATCCAAAAACTTGAATTCCTGCCCCCTGCTCCAATCCCTCAGCCACGCGTTTATCCTCCACCTCACTGCATTCCTACTCTCACTGTCGCGTGGCACAGGCAGTAATCCCGAGATTACTACCTTTGCGGTCCTTTTTCTCAACTCCCTTCCTAACTCCCTATATTCTCCTTTCAGAACCTCTCCCCTTTTCCTACCTATGTCATTGGTACCTATATGTACCACGACCTCTGGCTCCTCACCCTCCCACTTCAGGATATCTTGGACGCCATCAGAAATATCCCGGACCCTGGCACCAGGGAGGCAAACTACTACCCAGGTCTCTGGACTGCGTCCACAGAATCGCCTATCTGACCCGCTTACTATCGAGTCCCCTATTACTACTGCCCTCCTCTTCCTTTCCCTACCCTTCTGAGCTACAGGGCCGGACTCTGTGCCGGAGGCACGGCCACTGTTGCTTCCCCCAGGTAGGCTGTCCTCCCCAGCAGTACTCAAACAGGAGTACCTATTGTCAAGGAGTATAGCCACTGGGGTACTCTCTAGTACCTGACTCTTCCCTTTCCCCCTCCTAACCATGACCCACTTGTCTGCCTCCCGTGGCCCCAGTGTGACCACCTGCCTGTAACTCCTCTCTATCAACTCCTCACTCTCCCTGACCAGACGAACGTCATCCAGCTGCAGGTCAAGTTCCCTAACACGGTCCCGTAGGAGCTGCAGCTCGGCGCAGATGTGGACATCTGGGAGGCTAGGAGACTCCAGGACCTCCCACATCCGACACCGAGAACAAGCTGCCCTCACACTCATACTTGCCCCTTTCCTCAAATAACAGGGAAAATTGAAAACCAAACCTACTTTGCCTCACCCATTTCCACCTAAGCCTGTTGAGCCAAAGCCCTTAAGCCTTCACTCTGCTCCCGGCTCACTCGGCTGCCCGCAGTATACGGCTGTGTTCCTTTTAAACCTTCCGCATTTTACTGCCCGACGTCACACACTTGTGCAGTCCCGCCTCTCTTAACTCCGATGAGAAAAAGAAAAAATCAAAATGGCTTCTGCCGCACTCCTGCTCCGATTCTCAGACTTCCTTCTCCGAATTAAACCTGAATCAGGATTTCTGACCTTTTAAATCTTCCACGCTTCACTGCCCAATGTCACACGCCTGCGCAGTCCCGCCTCTCTTAACTCCAATGAGAAAAAGAAAAAATCAAAATGACTTCCACCGCACTCCCGCTCTGATTCTCAGACTTCCTTTTCCAAATTGTTTTTGATTTCTCTTTTTGTATTTGCACAATTTGTTGACTTTTGCACGTTGGTGTTTATCCGTCTTGTTAGGTGCAGTCTTTCATTGATTCTATTATGTTTTTGTATTTACCATGAATTCCCACAAAAAAATGAATCTCAAGGTTGTGTTTGCCAGAAAGAACTAGTCTGTAAATCAGTGAATTTGAATAAATCAAGGACAATGGAAGGGGACAGACCAATTGTCTTTGTACCCTGCCATGAGGTTGAAAGAATAGAGGCATTTAGTGAAACTGCTGTGTATCCTCCATGATATAACATGCAGGCTTGTGAATGGTGCCTTGAGTGATTTGAACTGGTTACTGGTTTGGTAACTGATTTAGAACAAAGCGCCATTAATTACCAGTTGTCACTTACTGAAGAGGGCATTAAATGGATGTTGGTTTGGATCAGAGCCAATAAGAAGGTGATATAGGTCAGTCAAATAACCTATAGTCAAGGAGACTGAAATGTGACATTTAAGCTGCTAAGGAAAGAGTATAAAAGCAGAGGCTTCAACAGAACCCCATGGACACATGGAGATTGGACTGGGACAACAAGTAACACCTGGCCATCAAAGACTCTTTTCCCAAGTATTACCTTTTCTATTCTTTGATTATTCATGGAGGGTCAGGGAAGCCTAGTAGATGTGCACACAAGTATTCGGTTGTGTAATTTCATGTGTTCGTCCGTTGAGACAATAAAGATACATGTCTGTAAATGCAGATTCTCTCTCTGTGCCTATCTGATCAGTATTACTAAGGAGGAAGCCTTGGAACAGTTGTATATGGTGACATATAAATTTACTTTGAACTCCAAACATCCCCACTGATTTCTTCTTTTATCTTCCAAAGCAGCCGATAGAGCCTATCAGGCCTAGGGGATTTATTCACCTTTAAGTCTGCTAGAAATCTTATGCCTCCTCTATTCTCATAGTTATGTTACCAAATTTCACAGTTCCACTTGGTAAATTTTCCAACCATATCATTGTTCTATTTATTGAATGCAGATGTGAAATATTTATTTAAGCCATCACTTACATTCTCCAGCTCCACAAAAATATTGCCCTTTGGTCTCAAATGAACCTATGATTTTCTGATCCTTTGCTTGCCCTTAATATAAAGTTCTTTCAAATGTTCTTGTCCTCCAGTGATAATTTGTTCCTCCTCTTTGACCTCTTCATTTTATGTACCCCCACTCTTTTTATTAGGGTTGCAGGGTGGAGATACACCTCTACCAAAGGAGGTATAAGGCACTCCTTCCCTCCACAAGCCTGCAGGTCACCCTTGGGCAAGGTGTAGTACCTGCTTAGCCCTCCGATCAGGGTCACATGAAGCCAGGGGTGCAAATGGTGGATGGTCGTCTGAGCAGCTGGTGCGCATCACAAGTCCTGGTTCTGTGACCACTGATGCCAGGCAGACAATCTCTGAAGAGTATTGTAATGACTGGGGTCACTTGTCTTCTAAAGACACTGCCCAGAAGATGGCAATGGCAAACCACTTCTGCAGAAAAATTTGCCAAAAACAATCATGGTCATGGATAAGAGAGGAGAAGACCATGATTGTGCATGTCATACGACGCAGCACATAATGATGGTGACTCTTTCTATACTCCTGTCAAGCTTCCTCCATTTTCAGTTCTCCTACCTGCCAAATTCCTATCACTTTTCCTCAATATTGCTTGAAAGTGATGTTCAGGAACACATTAGACCTCAACTATCAGTAATACAGTTCTAAATGACTCTCATTTGTAAACTTACACTCAAGCAACCATTTTATTACTCACACCTGTATACTCCTTGTTAATGCCAATATCTAATTAGCCAATCATGTGGCTGCAACTCAAGGCATTAAGGCATGCAGAAATGGTCAAGAAGTTCAGTTGTTATTCAGAACAAACATTAAAGGGAAGAAGGAATGTGATCCAAGTAACTTTGACCATGGAATGATTGTCAGTGCCAGACAGGGTGGTTTGAGTATCTCAGAAACTGCGATTTCCTGGGATTTTCACACACAAGTCTCCAGAGTTTACAGAGAATAGAGCGAGAAACAAAAATATCTAATGAGCAAAATGTTCTTTGGGCAAAAATGCCTTATTAATGAGAGAGGTCAATGTAGCATTGCCAGCATGGTTGCAGCAGACAGAAAGGTGACAGCAACTAAAATAACTATGTGTTACAACAGTGCTGTGTAGAACATCAGTAAAAAACTAAATAACAAGTTTGGTTTTAGGATGAGTGAAGTTCAGTGAAGTTATCCCCTCTGGTTCAAGAGCCTGTGGTTGACAGATAAGAACTGTTCCTGAACCTGGAGGTGTGGGTCTACAGACTCCTGTACCTTTCCCAATGGCAGCAGCAAGAAGAGCACATGGCCTGGATGGTGGGGGTCCTTGACGATGGATGCTGCTTTCTTGTGACAGCACTCCTTGTAGATGTCCTCAACGGCTTTACTCATGACAAACTGGTACTTTTTTAAAATCTGCGCAATTTGTTTTCTTTTGCACACTGTTTATTGGTCATTCTTTATGTATACTTTCATCTATTCTACGTTCTTTTTTATTTTCCTGTAAATGCCTGCAAGAAAACGAATCTCAAGATAGCATATGGGGGTATATACGTACTTTGACACTAAATTTACTTTGACTTTGAATATTTCCAGTATTTTCTACTTTTGTCTTATATTTCTTTTGATGACGTTGACAGGAACAGACAGTATTCTGGAAACTAGGAATCATACATAGTTTACAGACAGGACTTAGGCTTATTGCCACTCAGACTGTAGAACAGTGTCTCAAATACCACACAGGAGTGTCTGCTTAGACACTTCCACTTGCTGAGTCATAGGAGCAGAATATTCAAACATACGCAGGGCCCTTGGCATTGTCAAGTACCCCCATATCCATCCCACAATTTCTTTGACCCTCTACCATCAGACAGGAGGCATTAGGACCAGAACTGTTAGGATGGGAAACAACTTCTTCCCCCAGGCCATGAGACTACTGAACTCCCTATCACCACCCAGGTCTCATCACGTATGAAGGGACAGTAGCGTTATACTGTTTACTTTTTAACTTGTATCGTAAATGCACCTTATGCTAAATGTCAATTTTGTGGAATATAATTTATTATTTGTTCATATATTTGTTGTGTGGCAGAGTGGAGATATGTCTCTACCAAAGTAGGTGTAAGGAGCTCCTTCCCTGCACTAGCCTGCAGGTCACTCTTTGGTAAGTTGTAGCACCTGCCTGGCCACCCTCCCACCCCTGGTGGAGCCATGGGAGGAGATGACCGGTGGCCATTACGAGCAGCTGATACATATTGTTTATGTGACCAGTGACGCCAGGGAGACAATCTCTGAAGAGCATTGATAATGGCTGGGGTCACCCATCTTATAAAGATACCGTCCAGAAGAAGCAAATGGCAAACCACTTCTCCAGAAAAACTTGGCAAGAACAATTATGGTTGTGGATAGTGGAAGACCATGATCACCCACATCATATGACACCGCACATAATGATAATGATAATGATGATGAGTGTTATGTGAGTGAGTTATATGTACTGTGTCTTGCACCTTGGTCCGGAGGATCGTTGTTTCATTTGGTGGAATACATGTGTACAGTTGAATGACAATAAACTCGAACTTGTATTAGTGTGAGGGTGTTACCAGCTGCAGCAGATGTGACAAAATTCTAGGTTAACTTCAATCCTGACTCCAGGAGCCAAAATTTCACATGCAAACCAACTTTTAATGCAAGAAAAATCATGAACAAAGCAGATGAGCCGAGAGTGTGGATTAGTACTTGGAGCTATGATGTTGTGGCCATTACAGAGACCTGGATGCTCAGGGGCAGGAATGGGTTACTTAGAGTGACAGGCTTTAAATGTTTCAGAAAGGACAGGGAGGGATGCAAAAGAGGTGGGGATGTGGCACTGCTGATCAGAGATAGTGTTATGACTGCAGAAAAGGAGGAATTCATGGAGGGATTGTCTACAGAGTCTCTGTGGGTGGAAGTTAGAAACAAGAAGGGGTCAATAACTCTACTGGGTTTTTTTTATAGACCACCCAATAGTAACAGAAACATTGAGGAGCAGATAGGGAGACAGATTCTGGAAAGGTGTGATAATAATAGGGTTGTCTTGGTGGGAGATTTTAATTTCCCAAATATTGATTGGTATCTCCCTAGAGCAAGGGGTTTAGATGGAGTGGAGTTTGATAGGTGTGTTCAAGTAGGTTTCTGACACGATATGTAGATAAGCCTACAAGAGGAGAGGCTGTACTTGATCTGGTATTGGGAAATGAACCTGGTCGGGTGTCAGGGCTCTCAGTGGAAGAGCATTTTGGAGATAGTGATCACAATTCTATCTCCTTTACCATAGCACTGGAGAGGGATAGGACAGACAAGTCAGGAAAGCATTTAATTGGAGTAAGGGGAAATATGAAGCTATCAGGCAGGAACCTGGAAGCATAAGTTGGGAACAGATGTTCTCAGGGAAATTTGTGGCAGAGATGTGGCAAATGCTCAGGGGATATTTGTGTGGAGTTCTGCATAGGTACGTTCCAAATGACACAGGGAAAGGATGGTAGGGTACAGGAATCATGGTGTACAAAGGATGTTGAAAATCTAGTCAAGAAGAAAAGCTTACGAAAGGTTCAAAAAAACTAGGTAATGATATGAATCTAGAAGATTATAAGGCTGGCAGAAAGGAGCTTAAGAATGAAATTAAGAGAGCCAGAAGGGGCCATGAGAAGGCCTTGCCGAGCAATTTTAAAGAAAACCCTAAGGTATTCTACAAGTATGTGAAGAGCAAGAGGATAAGACATGAGAGAATAGGACCAATCAAATGGAAAAGTGTGTATGGAACCAGAGGAGATAGCAGAGATACTTAATGAATACTTTGCTTCGGTATTCACTGAGGAAAAGGATCCTGGCCTTACAGTGGATTGAAAAGCTTGAGCATATAGACATTAAGAAAGAGGATGTGCTGGAGCTTTCAGGAAGCATCAAGTTGGATAAGACCCCGGGACCAGATGACATAGAAACATAGAAAACCCTCAGCACAATACAGGCCCTTCAGCCCAGAATGCTATGCCGAACATGTACTTACTTTAGAAATTACCTAGGATTACCCATAGACCTCTAGTCATCTAAGCTCTATGTACCTATCAAGGAGTCTCTTAAAGGACCCTATCATATCCGCCTCCACCACTATCGCCGTCAGCCCATTCCATGACTCACCACTCTCTGCGTAAAAAAATTACCCCTGACATCTCCTCTGTACCTACTTCCAAGCACCTTAAAACTGTGCCCTTCCGTGTTAGCCATTTCAGCCCTGGATAACAGCCTCTAACTATCCACATAATGTACCCCAGGCTACTGTGGGAGGCGAGGGAGGAGATTGCTGAGCCTCTGGCAATGGTCCTTGCATCATCAAAAAGAGATAACATCAACATTTCTAAAATGTATGAATGTTACCACATATCAAGAGCAAAAGAAATTCTACAGATGCTGGAAATTCAAAGCAACACACACAAAATGCTGGAGGAACTCAGCAGGTCAGGCAACATCTATGGAAATGAATAAACAATCAAAGTTTTGGGCTGAGATCCTTCATTAGGACTGGAAAGGAAGGGGTAAGAAACCAGAATAACAGGTGGGGATGGGCAAAAAAGTACAGGCTGGCAGATGGTAGATGAGACCATATGGGTAGAAGAGCGGAGATGGGAAGACCTGCCCAATCACCTCCCTCTAGTTCCTCTTCTCCTTCCTTTTCTCAGATAGTCCATTGTCTATTCCCATCAGATTTCTTCTTCAACCCTTTACCTCTTCCACCTATCCCCTCCTAGCTTCTTGCTTCTTCCTCCTCTCCCCCACACACTCACCTTCCCCCTCACCTGGTCTCAGCTATCACCTTATAGCTTGTACTCCTTCCTCTCACCCCATTTTCTTATTCTGGTTTCTTTCTCCTTCCTTTCCAGTCCTGATGAAGGGTCTCAGCCTGAAATGTTAACCGTTTACTGCTCTCCATAGATGCTGCCTAACCTGCTGAGTTCCTCAACCATTTTATACGTGTGACTCTAAATATCATGTATAAGTTAAACAAAATGACATAGTCATAAAGGTCACATAAGCAACAAAACTTACAACAATGGCAATTCAATAATGAGATGTACTAAGGTGCATATCAATCCCTCCAGGAGACCTTCTGGCTCAGCCCCTTAAAAAAAAAGATTTAAATACATAAATGTTAGAATGACAATAAAATTATATTTACCTAGTGATATATACTATTATATATCTGGGCACATGGCCAAGTGGTTAAAGCATTGGACTAGCAATCTGAAGGTTATGAGTTCAATTCCCAGCCAAGGCAGCGTGTTGTGTCCTTGAGCAAGGCACTTAACCACACAGTGCCCTGCGACGACACTGGCACCAAGCTGTATCGGCCCTTGCCCTTCCCTTGGACAACTCGGTGTCATGGAGAGGGGAGACTTGCAGCATGGGCAATTGCTGGTCTTCCATATAACCTTGCTCAGGCCTGCACCCTGGAGAGTGAAGACTTTCCAGGTGCAGATCCATGGTCTTGCAAGACTAACGGATGCCTTTAATATACTCTCAAATTATTGAATTTGGGCTAAATTACCTAATTTTGCTCCTGTCTTATGGTCTTTGCAAGCTGAGTTGTCACTTCCTTCTGCACAGCCACTCAGAATGCACATATCAGTTCTCAGCACATGGACACAGTTCAGCAGGGCAATTTCACAATTCTCTGTACACATTAGTGAGGCCAAATTAGGAATATTGTGTGTAACTCTGATCACCAACCTACAGGTAAGATATCAATAAGAATGAAGGCAGCAGAAAAAAATTACAAGTATATTGCCAGACTTGAGGGCCTGAGTTATAGGGAAAGGGTGAAAAAGTTCGGACTTTATTCTCTGGAGCATAGCAGAATGAGGAGAGATTTGACAGAGATGTACAAAATTATGAGGGGTATAGATAGAGTAAATGCAAACAGGCTTTTTCCACTGAGATTAGATGAGACTAGAACTAGCTGCAAGGGTTAAGGATGAAAGATGAAATACTTAAGGGATACTTGAGCAGCAACTTCTTCACTCAGAGGATGGTGAGAGAGTGGAACAAGTTGCCAGTGGAAGTGGTGGATGTGGGTTCAATTGCGACATTTAAAAGAAATGTTAATAGGTACATAGATGAGAGGGGTGTTGAGGGCAATGATCTGGGTGCATGTCGATGAGACTAGGCAGATTAATAGTTCGGCACTGACTAGATGGGCCAAATAGCCTGTCTGTGCTGCAATGTTCTATGAATCTATAACTGCTGGGATAGGTGCATGGATTGCTGGGATATGGAGGGCTATGATCCAGGGGCAGGTCCACAGGACTAGGCAGACTAGATGCACCGAATGGCCTGTTGCTGTGCTGCAGTGCTCTATGACTGTAGTGCTCCTAGACTCTATGACAACAGTCCTTCTACCAACTCTTCAAGGTACTATTTTTTTCACAATTCATAGCCCTCAACCATTCGGCTCTTGAACCAAAGGGGATACCTTCACTCACCCCAACACTGAACTATTCCCACAAGCTATGGGCTCACTTTCAAGGACTTTTCATCTCATGTTCTTGATGTTTATTGTTTCTTTTTCCCTTAAAATTCACACAGTTTGCTGTCTTTTGTGCAGACTGTTTGTCCGCCTTTGTTGTGTGTGGTTTCTCACTGATTCTATTATGTCTCTTTGTATTTACTGTAAATGCCTGCAAAAATGAGTCTCAGGACAATATATGATAACATACATGTACTTTGATAATAAATTTACTTTAAACTTTCAACTTAGAGTAATTAACAGTGGCAGGTACAACCCAAACAATATACACCACTAGTATGTCGTATTTGATTGCCAAGTATGTTTAGAAGAGAAATTGACCAGCAATCTTGCCAATTTACCATACTGCAATCACTACCGGAAAGATTATGTATGTCTGCTGTCAGGAATGAAAACAACGGGCTTCGTTGTTGCACCCTTCATGGTCAAACATAGTCCTCTGAAGCCTCCGTGAGTCAAGGTGGACCATGGATGTTGCTTCCTAGCTGTAATCAATACGCAAGCCAAGGCAGTACAATATGGAAAGCAAGTGGTTGCCCATGCAGCAGGCTCCCCCTCCCCATGCAACTGATGAACCCAAAGAATGGCAAAGATTGACACAGTGTGATACCAGCAGCATCGCAGGAGCTGCCAACTAAGGACTGCCTTAGGGACTCCAGCTCTGGATTTTCTCCTCAGGGTTTACTCCTGAAGCCTTCCTATATATATATATATATAGCCCCAAGACAACAGAGGTTTGAGAGCATAATTTTAATGCCATTGGAATTGTCAGCTCCATTAGTCTACAGCCTTCTTACCATATTATATTTATTATTGTCTATGACAATTTACAATAAAAACCAAGTAATTCACTAAATCCACCATAAAAGCATTGTGAACCTTTACATATGCAATAAAACCAAGGAAAATGGGCATTCATGCAAATCAGAAAAGCAATCACACTGCAACCCGGAATATAAATTACTCCTTTGTAATTCCAAACACCCTGAGTTTGTGACTATTTTGTTGTATTTAAGTACCATTATGCAATTTACAGAAATATTGCTATTTTACCTATTTTCTGCGTCATAGCCAAGGTTAGTGGTGCTAGCCATGGCTCAGTTGATAGCACTCTTGCCTGTTAGCTGCACCAAGGTGGCCAGGAAGGCTCTACAACAGGTAGTTACTAGACTACCAGTCATCAAGGATATATAACCCACTCCTCCACACCCTCAACCACCATTACTTTATAACTTCCTGCCAGAGTCACCTTATGTCCAGACACCCCTGTGCCTAGCTTTATTTTATGGACATACATCAATCTATGTATATAAGCTATCTTATGTATTTATATTTATTGTCTTTCTTAAATTATTGTGTTCTTTATCTTATTGTTTTGTTTTTGTGCTGCTTCAGACCCAGAGTAACAATTATTTCATTCTCCTTTACACATGTCTACTGGAAATGATCTTACACAATCTTGAAAGATATATCACAAAGACATATATAATGCAAAGTAAACAGTACCTCAAGTTTAAAGGCCAAAGTAATACTAAGAAATATGACTCAAGATAAATGTGCCATAAAATAGATAAATATAAATCTTCAGTTAATCGATTTTCCTTTCAGCTTTACTCACCGTAAGTCAATGGTGCCCTCTCTTGGTATGTAAAGTTAAGCAGAAGCTCCTCCTCGGGCATGTGGCTAACAAAGATTTTCAGTAAACATCGTATGATGAACAAGGCATTATGAGCCTGCCAAATAAACAGCTGGCTGATGAGAGAAACACAAGAAGAATGGTGAATTTGCATGTTATAAATGGATTGCAAAATATTTTTAGAGATTATCTTTATTTGCCAATGTACATCAAAACACTGAAACATACAGTGAAAGGTGCTGTTTGCATCAACGACCAACAATATCCAAGGAGTGCTGAGGGCAGCCCGCAAGTGTCTGGTGCCAACATAGTGTGCCCAAAAATTACCAACCCCAACCTGTATGTCCTTAAAATGTAAACAGGAAATAGTGTCAAAAACACACGCATTCATGGGGCGAATGTACAAACTCCTTTTAGAGAGTGGTGGGAAATGAATCGAGGTTGTTGGCGCTGTAAAGCGTTACAATAACCACTACACTACCATGCCACTCTGACCACATTAGAAGTTATAGTCCATTGCTTTGTAAAATGAGTTTACATTACTGATTACTCAAAAATTATAAAATTCATTAACAGAAACAAGAATAAGCTATTCTAAAATTATAAAAGAGCATGGATACAGACATGGAATTATGATGTAGTGGCCATTACAGAGACTTGGCTGGCACCAGGGCAGGAATGAATTCTCAATATTCCTGGATTTCAGTGCTTCAAAAGGGATAGAGGGGGGAAGGGGAGGAGGGGTGGCATTACAGGTCAGGGATACTATTACAGCTACAGAAAGGGTGGGTAGTGTAGCAGGATCCTCTTTTGAGTCAATATGGGTGGAAGTCAGGAATGGGAAGGGAGCAGTTACTCTACTGGGGGTATTCTACAGGCCCCCTGGTAGCAGTAGAGATACCAAGGAGCAGGTTGGGAGGCAGATTTTGGAGAAGTGCAAAAATAACAGGGTTGTTATCATGGGTGACTTTAACTTCCCTAATATTCATTGGCACCTGATTAGTTCCAATGGTTTAGACAGGGCAGAGTTTGTTAAGTGTGTCCAGAATGGACTCCCGTCACAGTATGTTGACAGGCCGACTGGGGGGAATGCCATACTAGATCTAGTATTAGGTAACAAACCGGGTCAGGTCACAGATCTCTCAGTGGCTGAGCATCTGGGAGACAGTGACCACCACTCCCTGGCTTTTAGCATTATTATGGAAAAGGATAGAATCAGAGAGAACAGGAAAATTTTTAACTGGGGAAGGGCAAATTATAAAGCTATAAGGCTAGAACTTGCAGGTGTGAATTGGGATGATGTTTTTGCATGTACTATGGACATGTGGTTGAAGTTCAGGGATCTCTTGCAGGAGGTTAGGGATAAATTTGTCCTGGTGAGGAAGATAAAGAATGGTAGGGTGAAGGAACCATGGGTGACAAGTGAGGTGGAAAATTTAGTCAGGTGGAAGAAGGCGTTATATGGGAGGCAGGGTTTAAGGGTCGGCACAACATTGTGGGCCAAAGGGCCTGTACTGTGCTGTACTATTCTATGTTCTATGTCTTTAATAAACTGGGGCACCTCCACAGAGTCAGGAAAGCAGCCAGCATAATAAAAGTCCCTCCGCTCTGGTGATTCTCTCTTCTTCCCCCCTCCCAATTGGGCAGAAGATACACAAGGCTGAGAGCAGTTGTCAGCAGGTTTCCACCGTGCTGTTATAGACTCTTAAAAGGACCTCATATATGCCGAAGATGAATTCCTGATCTCTTATTCTACCTCATCATGGCCAATGCACGTTATTTCTCTACCTGCACTGCACTTTCTCTGTAACAATAACGCTAACACTATATTCTGCATTGTGTTTTTTAGTTTTGTACTACCACAATTATCTGTGAAGTATTTCAGTATGGAATGATCTGTCTGAGTAGCATGCAAACAGTGCCATGGTGGCATAGCAGCTAGTTCATTGCTATTACAGCTCGGGGCATCAATGTTTCGAGTTCAATTCCGGCGCCCTCTGTAAGCAAGCTTCTACGTTGCTTTCCGTGTACGCATGGGTTTCCTCCGGGTGCTCCAGTTTCTTCCCACAAATAGTGGGTTGCTGGGCAGCGCAGCTCAAAGAGCCGGAAGAGTTGTTCTGTGCTCTACTCTTAATAATTAAATTATAGCATTTTGCTACATCTCATACAGCCAAGTCATTCGGTATATTTAAAGCAGAGGTTGGTAGGTTCTTGACTAGTCAGAGTGTCAAAGGCTATTGGGAAGAGGCTGGAGAATGGGGTTGAGAGGGCAGTGGTAGTGGTTAGCACAACGCTTTACAGTGCCAGCGACCCAGGTTCAATTCCCACCGCTAACTCTAACCACGTGAGTTTCCTCTGGGTGCTCCAGTTTCCTTCCACAGTCCAAAGATGTATGGTTGGTCGGTTAATTGGTAATTGTAAATTGTCCCATGGTTAGGCTAGGTTATATCAGGAGATTACTGGGCAGTGTGGCTCGAAGGGCCAGAAGGGCCTAGCCACGCTATATCTCAATAAATTTTTTTAAAAAGCTGTGATGGAATGACGGAGCAGACTCGGTGGGCTAAATGGCCTAATTCTGCTCCAATGTCTTAAGGTCTTATGTGGTAACAATAAACAAATTGACAATTGAAAAGTTTACAATTATAAATGGAAAAGAGGTGTCGAAATCTATATGGGCTACTGAAATGGATGTTGTTGCAAAAGATACCAACTGGGAGATATACTGAATAATTACTTTACATCTGAATGAAGCTCGCCCACCACCCCATGGGTGTCTCTGGAAATGCAGCACATTAGCCCCTTGCTAACAACCACTGGATTCCATGGCGAGAACCCACCTTTCTCTGCCTTCAGGGAGTCTAGGGAGTATATGACTTTGGGCCCACCAAATCAACTCATCAAGTCAAGTCAAGTCACTTTTTATTGTCATTTCGACCATAATTGTTGGTACAGTACACAGCAAAAACAAGACAATGTTTTTCAGGACCATGGTGCTATATGAAACAATACAAAAACTACACTGAACTAGGTAACACAACACAAAAACTACACTAGACTACAGACCTACCCAGGACTGCATAAAGTGCACAAAAAAGTGCAGGCATTACAATAAATAATAAACAAGACAATAGGCACAGTGGAGGGCAGTAGGTTGGTGTCAGTCCAGGCTCTGGGTATTGAGGAGTCTGGTGGCTTGGGGGAAGAAACTGTTACATAGTCTGGTCGTGACAGCCCGAATGCTTCGGTGCCTTTTGCCAGATAGCAAGAGGGAGAAGAGTTTTATGAAAGGATCGGTTGACGTTCCGGCCCCAAACGTCGACCGATCTTTTCCATGGATGCTGCCAGACCTGCTGAGTTCCTCCAGCGTGTTGTGAGTGTTGCTTTGACCCCAGCATCTGCAGATTATTTAGAGTTTGTATGAGGGGTGCGTGGGGTCCTTCATAATGCTGTTTGCTTTACGGATGCAGCATGTGGTATAAATGTCTGTAATGGCGGGAAGAGATACCCCGATGATCTTCTCAGCTGACCTCACTATCTGCCGCAGGGTCTTGCAGGGTCTGGGGAGTATATGACTTTGGGTCCACCAAATTCATGGGTTTGGGATGTCTCACTCACCCAAACCCCAGTTTGTGTGAATTACTGCCTCTGCAATAGCCCGTCAGAATGAAATAACAGATCACACACTGCATTCAATTATAAATAAGTATATTTATGAGCGTCAACCTATCCGAAGAGTTAGTAAAGAAAAGAAAAAAAAATCAAAAGTGCCCATTATAATTAGACAGTCAAATGTGCAGGGGTTGGAGCTTAAATCTTCCAAAAGCCATATTCACTGATCATTAGCAGACCCCCATGTCTTGCCTCCATCAATTGGCATTTTCCAGCCAGATCGAATCCTACAACCAGTTCCATCCAACATCTTCTCTCTTCATCTCCCGCCAACCAAACCCACACTATGTCAGCCAAAAGCCACACCACAATCTTCTGTAGAACCACTCTCCTAGTTGGATAGCCCACCTTCCGAAGTATTCTTTATCTCTAACAGTAACCCAAACACTGTTTCTGCAGAAAGACCATTACATGAAATACCCTACAAAATTAGCAGTATAATCTTTACCATAGCATTACACTCTCCCCCACCAAACAATCCCCCTATTAATAACACAGTTTTCAAAGGAATTTCATGATGTCAGACCCTCCAATCCATTTGTAAATGGTAGTGACATATCTCACTAGGGGAATAGGCACAACACTCTGATCCCCGGTGCAACAGAGGCCAGCCTATCTGGGAGTTTCCTGATTCTTTGAGAACTACTTATCCCAACATCTAGTTCTTCAGCTTGAGACACTCCCGGGGATTTTTCCTGTCTACCTAGAGAGGCCTCCCCCTGTCTATTACCCATGCCTTCCGACAACTCAGGTCCCCCTGTCACTTGGTTGAGCTCAGCTTCATTCCCAGGTACTTTCGAGCCAAGTCTCCCATCATTGTCCAGCTGCAAGCCTGCCCATCCATTGCTAGACCCCCCCCCCATTTCATCCGCATCCACTTGGGGAGGTTTGAAAATCTCTTTGTCAATGATCGGGGAGTTTGCATAAGGTAGTGTGTACCATACCGTCACTTCCTCATCCTCTGAGTCCATACCACGTTCAGTGGTTAAATCCCTTCCAGACCTTTCCACTACTTTCCTTTTGTCCTCCCACGTTGCTGCAGAGACCTCTTATTAGGTGTAGCGCCCAGGTCAGGCGATCAGTCAACACGTACCCTTTGACCCAGAGGTAGAAGATGGTTCCTAGGGAGAATCTTGACAGGACCATTCCCATCCTCTGGTTTCACCCAGAAAATTGGTACATTTGGCATCTGACTCTCCACCATGTAAGGCGTAGCCACCCAGCAGTCAGCCTGCTTCCCTGGTAGCCCCAGGCTCTTTATGAGAACTCTGTCCCCAAGCATCAGTTGGGAGAACCTAATCTTTTGATATCTCCTCTTATTTCCTTGATTCTACTTTGTAGCAGAGACCTCCACTAGTTCATAAGCCTTTTGCAATTCCTTCCTCATGTCAGGCACATACTTCAGATAGGTCTTCTGTGGCAAATCTTCCCCATCAGTCCCAAACCAGAGGTCAAAAGGCAACCTTGCTTTGCACCCAAACATTAAGTAATATGGCAAGTATCAGTAGCTTCATTCTGTCTACAGTTTTAGCAGTAGACCAGATGCTCAATATGCTGACTCCATTTGTTCTTCTTGCTGACCTCCAAGCTGATCAGTAATAACCAAGACATTCGCCGTATTTCTAGAATCAGGCTCTAAGGAGAGGAAATCCATACATACCAGAACAAGTGGCCCCACACTCTGCAAGTGGGACAATGGAGTGGACCTCGTAGGCAGTGTCTTCCTCCAAATACGCCGAACGTACGACTTACAGTACTCTTCAACTTCAGTCTTCATTCAGGACCAGTAGAACCGATCTCAGACCAATCCATAGGTCTTGTCGAACCCCAAATGTCCTGAATCATTGTGAAGTGACTTCAACAAAATCCTACAGTATTTCTCAGGCAGTACCAAATGGGAACAGTGAGGCCTGTCTGGAGAAGACGTGACCCAGAATAGAATCTGATTCCTCAACTACAGGTTGTTCTGTTCTCTCAACAGTAGAGATACAGGAGGGTGTTTCATCTTAACAACACACATCAAATTTGCTGGTGAACGCAGCAGGCCAGGCAGCATCTCTAGGTACTAGGAAGAGGTACAGTCGACGTTTTGGGCAGAGACCCTTCATCAGGACTAACGGAAGGAAGAGCTAATAAGAAATTTGAAAGTGGGAGGGGGAGGGGGAGATCCAAAACGATAGGAGAAGGCAGGAGGGGGAGGGATGGAGCCAAGAGCTGGACAGGTGATTGGCAAAAGGGATATGAGAGGATCATGGGACAGAAGGCCCAGGGAGAAGGAAAAGGGAGAGGAGGGAAAAACCCAGAGGATGGGCAAGGGGTATATTCAGAGGGACAGAGGGAGAAAAAGGAGAGAGAGAGAAAAAATGTGTGTATATAAATAAATAACGGATGCGGTACGAAGGGGAGGTAGGGCATTAGCAGAAGTTAGAGAAGTCAATGTTCATGCCATCAGGTTGGAGGCTACCCAGGCGGAATATAAGGTGTTGCTCCTCCAACCTGAGTGTGGCTTCATCTTTACAGTAGAGGAGGCTGTGGATAGACATATCAGAATGGGAATGGGATGTGGAATTAAAATGTGTTTCATCTTTTCAGCTTGGGCCACATCTCCTTCTGCAACAGTTGACCAAACGGTACTGATACATGGGTCATCTCGCTGAGCGGCAGCCACTTCCCCTGGACTCAACTCAGGCAACTGCTTTGTATTAAGAGCAGACAGGTTGTGGAATGGTACAACCAGAAGCTCCCAAATGATCCACCGCTTGATCCTGCCCTAGCCTCACCTCTGACTTCCCCATGACTGAAAACTCCAGGTGTAGGAATGCTCTGCCACTCTCCGTCCATTTCCAGCCCTTCATGCATACATCAGGATAACATATCTGCATCAATATTTCAGCTCCCCAGCCTGTACTTCAGACCGAAATCATAGGCAGACAGCGCAGCCAACCAACAAGGGCCTGTGACATCCAATTTCACCAAGGTCAGGATATAAATTAATGGATTGTTGACCATCCTCACCTCAAACTTGGCACTATATTGATAAGCACTTAACTTATCCACCACATCCCATTTTAATGCCAGAAACGCCAATGTGTGCTTGGGGTAGTTTCACTGGGAGGGTGACAGACTCCAGCGACAGATCTCAATCCCGTGCCCTGATACTGATAGAGAACACACCTAAGCCCACTCGGCTGGTGTCTGTATGTAATACATATCGCAATGGGGGTTTGCAAAAACCAACACAGGCACTTTTGTCAGCAGCTCCTTCAACAACTGAAAGACTGCTTCACATTTCGCACCTCATCTTGCTCCAAAAGGCTTCGAAGGGCTAAGATAATCTTTACCATATTCTCCTTTCATCCTGCTCCAGTTCTTCTCCAAGGGAGGGTAACCGCACAGAAGCTGATTCAAAGGGTGACTCACTTCAGAGCAGTCTTTCACAAACCTCCAATAGTACCCACAGAATCCAAGGAATGAGGCTAGGGCACTCACATTCTTGAACCTTGGCCGTGTGGTCACCGGCTCTATCTTTGAGGATCTGTAACTACTCTGTCCCATGAGACTATGTTCCCAACGTAGTTGAAAGATGTCTTGCAGAGCTGGCACTTGTCCACAGACAGTTTTAACCCCTCAGCTTTCAGGCAGCCTAACTCCTTCAGTAGCCTCTTCCAGGGTGGACCCGAACATTTTGAGATCATCCAGGTATACAAGCGCCTCAAGCAAGTTCATATTGCCAGCAATTTTCTCCATGACACACTGGAAAGTAGCTGGTGCTCCTGATATACCCTGGAGCATCTTTTTAAACTGAAAGAATCCAAGTGGACATATGAATGCCATCTTCTCCTTGCCAGCCTCACTCATGGTACCTGATAATACCCACTCCTTATGTCCAACACATTGAACCACTTCGCTCCACTCAGGCAGGACAGGTCAGAACAGAACTAACCTTAGAACAGGTCAGGGACTGTGCGTCGGTTCAGAATCCAATAGTCTACACACATACGTACCTTCCCATTCCTCTTCCTCACCACCACTATGGCACTCGAACTCAGTAATAATCACAGCTTCCTTCAGCTTCCACAGATGCTGTCTAACATCCTCCACCTTAGCAGGTGCCCGTTGCTGAGACCTTTCCCTGAAAGGGTGTCTTCCGTTACTCAGATGGTGTGGTGAGCACTCTTGGAACAACCCACATCAAACTCCTCTGTAGAAAAGACATCTTTGAACTTCAACATCTTCTCTGTCAATCTCCTCTTCCAACCTCCAGGTACCAGGGAGTCACCAGATTTGAATGCCTTGGCTGTCAACTTCCCCTTTCCTGGTGATGGTTTCTCTCCTGCTTGCCTCACAGGAAAACTAGACATTACAGTCACCAGAAAAAGGTGTGCCATTCACATTCACCACCTGAGGGTGACCTCCCTTTCCAGGATGTTCCCGATAATCACTGTCATCCTGTTTAACCTGTACAATCGATGGCTTCTGCATTTTGGGCCTCACTAGTACCCCAGCAGGTAACCGTGACTCCTCTTCGTGGTCTTCCGGAGCATCCACCAGAAGGGCCTTGGCATTCCGGGAAATTTGGGGTTTCCCGTCACTTGAGCTACTTCCCCAGGCCGCAACACAACAGTCCCTCGTTTGTGCTCATCATCCAGCCTAGGATGGGCAAGCACTTCTTCAAAAGCAGCTCTGAGCACAAGATGAATGGACAACGTTTTCAAAAAGCTCTCCCCAACTCTCTCCTTGCAGGTTTCCACTAGCCTCCTCACAATAGGAGTATTTGTTCCCACAAGAATTAAAGCTTCATCCTTCTTGACCGGGTCTGGACAAACCAACAGTAACATGTCAAGGACCTCAGCTACTCCCACATCTGTTTCCAAAAACTCCAGCTTCAAAGGCAAATAACCATCATATGGGTAGTCATCTGTACTAAGGCCCCAGAGCTCTAGGGCACTTAATGGTGTCAATGGTAAATGTGACAAATACTAGTTGTAGCAGGATCTGCACAACAGAGCAACCTCAGAACCTATGTCAAGTATGGCTTGAGCATAAATACTCTCCATCCATGGGA
Organism: Mobula hypostoma; assembly: GCF_963921235.1. Classification (NCBI taxonomy): domain Eukaryota; kingdom Metazoa; phylum Chordata; class Chondrichthyes; order Myliobatiformes; family Myliobatidae; genus Mobula; species Mobula hypostoma. Next base: position 6,092,720 of record NC_086099.1, read on the forward strand.
CACACTGGAGCTTGGCTCCACTAAGACTTCAAGAATAGGGTTTTTCACTTTGGTGTCTTCCTTGATACACTGTTTAGAACGTGCTCCCCGAGACATCAGACCGTTCCCTCAGTGGGTTTCTCTGAAGTTTCTCAACTTCCCTTTCTGCTTAATTCACTGTGGGCTCACTTTCCAAAGGGCTTCCTGTCCTTCACACTCCGCCGGAAGCATCTGTCCTCACCACAGTTGTAACAGACCATACTGGTCACTCACCTTTTCAAGGGACCCCATTCAATAGCAGCTCTCTGCCTAGTACGTCCCATCAGTGGGTCCGGTTTCCTATCGGCTTTGTTATGCTTGGCAGCAGCACCCGCCAGTAACAACCAGGATACCTCAGCTCTAAAATCTGCCATGGACTCCTGTAACACCCTCGTTTGTGGGGCATCAGGGGTCACTTCAGCAACAGAGGCTGTTACTGGGAACTGGACCCAGCTGACGGAGGCCTCCCTCTCCTCTGTCACAGTTTCCTCATCTTTTACTTCTCTGATCAGCTCAACAAACATGGGGGAGCATGCATTTTATGAGACATTCAGAAGCTGAAAGCGATCATGTTCTGTGACTGTGCACTCTTTGCCACTTGGTCCATTCTTAATTGATTCACCTCAGCTACTTGGGTGACCCATCTATGCCACAAGCAATGCAGCTGTCTCCCTAGATGAAAAACACAGGCAGAAAATTTCTCCCCATTCTCCTGAAACATGCTCTGAAACTCCATCATAAGCTCCATTGGGCTTCCTGTCATGCCAAAAACATTCTCTAGTGCTTGCATGTAACGGGCAGAAGTAGCTAAGGAGTTCTCTGCCTTTAAAGACCTCACGACTTCAACAGCTGGACCCTTTAGACTCTCGACCAGCAACTGACTTTTCACATTTCAGAGCACTACCACTCATCCAGCATCTGAGAGGTCTGCTCCACCCAAGTCTCATAACCTCCTCCTCCTTAGGGGTGGGCTGCACTCCTGAGAACATCCTCAGCCTATGGTAACTTTCAATCTCTGCCGGTGCCCTTTGCCATGTAGCTGCTGAATGTAAGGGCCATACCAACTCAGAATTCTCACCCCTCGCCGTGGGACTCATTAGACCTTCCACATCAGTCAATTCCACCCATCACTCCTCAAAAGCGAGAGCTTTAAAGTCTCCACCTTCAGCTACAGGAAACTCGGCTTCCAATTCGGCACTCTCGCCAATGCTCTCTTCTTCTCAGAAAGTATGGACGGCCCATGACCCTGCCTCTCCGGGCATTCCAATGGCACCAGGCAGATCCACTCCTGTTACGTCAGCGTTAGTCTGAACTAAAACAAAATCTTTGCCTGCCATTTGGTCAAACTGCCGCTCCATGACCGCAACTTTCCCTAATATTTTAACAGTGCTTAAGACCCTTATCAACAATTCACCTGGGCTGCAGATATCTACCCCACTCAGAACAGGCATTAACTACAGGTAACCTCTTTGAATAGTACCAATGCTTAACCCCTGCAGCGACCATAACCACATATCTTAATCACTTTCCCGGACAACAGTTTAACACAGGCTTAAACACGAACTCACTTTATCAATGCCTAGGGCAATTACATAGTTTCCAATGAACTCAATCCAGGCAATACCCCCACAATGAAACTAACCCACCCCCCCCCCTTTTCTGGGCATCTCTTGAAATGGTTTGTTAGTCCCTCACTAAGAAGCCACTGAACTCAGCACCAAGAAAAACCCACCTTTCTTCAGCTTCATACATCTGGGCTATAAACAACTTTGGTCCCACCAAATTCATGAGACTGGGATGTCTCGCCCACCCAAACAACACACATCAAAGTTGCTGGTGAAAACAGCAGGCCAGGCAGCATCTCTAGGAAGAGGTACAGTCGACGTTTCGGGCCGCAACCCTTTGTCAGGCCAGTCAGGAGGCAGCAAGTGGGAATAAAGGGGGTCTTTTCTGGTCGGCTGCCAGTGACTGGTGGTGTTCCTCAGGGGTCAATATTGGGACTGCTATTTTTCACATTGTTCATTGGTGATTTAGATAATGGAATTGATGGCTTTGTGGCAAAGTTTGCAGATGATGTGAAGATATGTAGAGGGGTAGGTAGTGCTGAGGAAGCAATGCAATTGCAGAAGGACTTAGACAAATTGGAAGAATGGGCAATAAAGTGGCAGATTGAATACAGTGTTGGGAAATGCATGATAATGCATGTTGGTAAAAGGAACAATAGTATTATCTAATAGGGAAGAAGGTTCAAACATCAGAGGTGCAGAGGGACTTGGGAGTTCACATGCAAGACTCCCAGAAGGCTAATTCAAGGTTGAGTCTATTGTAAAGAAAGCAAATGCAATGTTGGCATTTATTTCAAGTATTGTCCACAGTTTTGGGCCCCTTATCTCAGAAAGGATGTGTTGTCATTGGAGAGTGTCCAGAGGAGGTTCATCAGAATGATTCTGGGAATGAAGGGGTTAACATATGAGCAGCATTGGGCAGCTTTGGGCCTGTACTCACTGGAATTTAGAAGAATGTATGAGGATCTCATTGAAATCTACTGAATGTTGAAAGAACTAAATAGGGTGGATGTGGAGAGGATGTTTCTTATGGCAGGGGTATCCAAACTGGTGTTCCATGATTGCAACATTTCCTAATGATTTCACCGTGCTTACAACTCTAGTCAACAAATCACCTGGGCTGCAGATATCTACCCCGCTCAGAACAAGCATTAGCTACAGGTAATCTCTTTGAATTGTACCAATGCTTAACCCCTACAGTGTCCATAACCACATATTTTAATCACATTCCTGGACAATAGTTTAACACAGGCTTAAACACAAACCCACTTAATCAATTCTTAGGGCAATCACGCAGCTTTCAACTAATTCCATCCAGAACGATACCCCCACAATGAAACCCCCTTTTGATGGGCGTTTCTGAAAATGCCGCTTGTTAACCCCTCACTAACAGCTACTGGATTCTGCAGCGAGACCCCACCTTTCTCCACCTTCATACTTCTAGGGAGTATATGACATTGGTCCTGCCAAATCCATGCAAGTGGGATGTCTTGCCACCCAGACCCTGGTTTGTGTGAATGCTATGTGAGTTACAGCCTCTGCAATAGCCTGTCAGCTTGAAACAACAGATCACACACCCCATACAATTATAAAGTATATTTATGAGCGTTATCTTACTCAAAGAGTTATTAAAGAAAAGAAAAAAAACAAAATGGGTCCATTATAATTAGACAGTTGGAGCTCAAATCTTCCAAAATCTATATTCACCGATCCTTGGTAGACCTCCATTGACTTGCATTTTCCCACCAGATTGAATCTTTTGACCAGTTCCATCCAGTATCTTCTCTCTTCATCACCCGCCAAACAAAGACCTTCTCCGTGTCAGCCACAAAGCTACACCCCAGCCTTCTCTAGAACCTTCGCCCTGTTCCACTCTTCTTATTAGAAGGTCCACATTCCTTAAGTATTCCTTATCTCTAACAGTAACCCAAACATTGCCTGCACAGAAAGACCATGACATACGACACCCTAGAACATTAGCAGTAAAACCTTTAACAGGGAGTAATATGTACTCACAGTAGAGAAATAGAAAAGCATGCTGAATTTCTGAGTATACTAATGCTGAGTTGGGGAAGGATTCAGCAAAAATAATCACAGGCAAGTTATAGGTTTTGAAGAAAACAATAAAATTACTGTACAGCACTGTGCAAAAGTATTAAGCATGTGTATAAAAATCTGTAAAGTGAAGATGTTTTTAAATATAATGCAATGAAAAGCTTCTATATATCACAAAAATTACTGTAAAGAGCAGTAAACAGTAAAATACAAAATCAACTCAATATTTGGTCTGACCACCCTTTGCCTTTAAAACTACACCAATTCTCTTAGGCACACTGTCATGCAGTTCTATAAGAAAATCAGCTGGTAGGTTGTTCCAAGCATCTTGGAGGACTTGTCACAGTTGTTCTATAGACTTTGGCTGTGTCACTTGCTTCTGTCACTCCAGGTGATCCCAGACAGCTTCAATGATATTCAGATTAGTGCTCAATGGAGGCCATACCATTGAAAACATATTTTAAAAACTATCGTGCCGAAGACTTTTGCACAGTACTTTACATTGAAACATCCAGTGAAATACACCGTTTGTGTCAATGATCAACATGTGCACTTATACAATTCAGACATTAAAAACAGATTGCAGACTTACTCCTGACATTCAGCTGAGATCTTTAATTCATTGGTTCTACTAAGGAAGATCTTAACAAGAGCTTGAAAGTTTCCTGTACAAGGATTGTTCACAACTGAAAGAAATATACAAAACCTTAGAGACATTTGCTATCAAGAATATTGAAACAAGTATTATGATAATCAGAAATATGTTATAAGCAATAAAGAAAAGGCTTACTCAAAAACAGATTAAAGGGTATTTACTCTGAAATCTATTTTTTGAAAAAGTAATGTACCAAATTAAAATCAGATATTTTAAAACTTTCCAGCAATTTTCTAGTACTTTGCCCAAATTACTTTTTTTTCTGCACAAAACTGAAAATCTGTAGGCATTAATCTATAGGAGAAATTACTACAAATTTTTATCTGGGTAACAAGTTAACAAAACCATTGGTATGTTCCAGTTTCTCCCACCCACCCGCCTTGGGTAAAAAAGTTAACAGATCTATTTTGCTCCAGCTGAAATCACTTAACTCAACTAGTAAATTGATATTGATTGCTTTTTGATAATTAAACCTCCAAGGATCACTGTTAATTTAATGCAAAAAAATTTATCACTATAAGGTTATGTATAATTTTCAAAATTAAATGATTTGATCTGATTTTAGGCATGAACATACTTACTGAGTGACCTGGAGATTGGAAGTGTTGCCTCTTCCAAGAGACGAACATCGGCACTGCAAAAAGAAAATACAAATCCACTACATTAGAACAATAATTTGAACATAGTAGGATTCTTTACTGAATGAAACTGGTAAAAGAAATAATGTAAATTACACACAAACATTCCCTTTTACAGCATTTTTCACAAGCTCTCAATATTTTCAAGAATCACTGTTAATAACCACATTGTAAAACATCTGTAATTTCAGATTTTGTTGTCACATTAACATAGGTAGTGTATGTTAGGGACCACAATAGAGTAGCAGTTAGTACGACGCTATTACAGCTCTTGGCATAAGAGTTCATAGTTCAATTCCAGCATCCTCTGTAAGGAGTTTGTACGTTCCTTCCCTTATGTGCATGGGTCTTCTCCTTCTCTGGGTGCTCCAGTTTCCTCACAATGTCTAAAAACGTACTAGTTAGTAGGTTAATTGGTCATTGTAAATTGTCCCATGGTTAGGCTAGAATTATACTGGTGGGTGCTGGGCAGTGCAGCTTGAAGGGCTGAAAGGGCTGTTCCACACTGTATATCAATAAATAAACAAATATGGATCGAGGGGTATGCAGGGCTTTGTGCAGGTTGATAGGGCTAGGCAAATCAATAATTTGGCACAGACTAGGTGGGCCATAGGGTCATAGAACACTACAGCACAGAAACAGGCCCTTCAACCCATCTAGTCTGTGCCAAAGTATTAATCTGCCTACTCCCATCAACCTACACCCAGAACATAGTCCTCCATACCCCTCCCTTCCAAGTCCCTATCTGAACTTTCCTTGAATGTTGTAATTGAACTCGTATCCACCACTTGCACCGGCAGCTCGTTCAATACTGTCACCACCCTCTGAGTGAAGAAGTTCCCTCTCATGTTTCTCTTAAATATTTCACCTTCTTCACCAGAGGGCCACCGCAGAAACATTTCACCGAAGTGTTCTATTACTCTATTAACACAGAAACACAAAATGAAATGCATGGTTTGTGTTAACAACCAGCACAACCAAAGAATATGCTAGTAAGTGTCACCACACCTTCAGGTGTCAACCTAGCATGCCCACCATGCTAGACAGAATAACATTTTGTTTTAATTTGCATAACATTTTATGTCCCTCCATTGGTCAGAGTCAACCTTGCTGTCTATAATGTTGATATACAAGCCAGGGCAGTATAATATGGAGAGCAAGCTGCTGCCCATGTAGCAGGCTCCCCCTCTCCACACATCTGATAAACCCAGAGATCGATACAGTTTGGCATCAGCATCATCGGAGGTGCCAGTCACTGTTGAACTCAACGGAGGATGGCCTTAGGGACTCCAGTTCCAGATTCTTCCTCAGTGTTTACTCCCACAACCTTCCCCATGAGTGCGTAGAGCCACAAGGTAGTAGAGGTTTGAGATGAGAGTTTTCCTTCTCCTAGATGAGCTGCCAACCACAGCTGACAAGCCCCCTCTGCCTGAAGCGACTGGTTTTAAGGCACCAGTAACCTGTCCTTTGCATAACATTAGAAAATTGTTATATGCATGGAATTCTGACACACGAGACTTACTTTATGCATCAGGATTCAATATTATATTTTTATTGGCTTAGATAATTTGTAAATCTATGACTATAACTACAGAACCATACCCAATTGTTCACAGCATATAGTTAATTATCAAGTGAAGCTTTTCAGAATATTCTGGAAAAATTTGCTTTACCATTATCCAAAGTAACATGATAGTCTGTTGCCTAAGAACTACAATATTTTAAAAATCACACATTTCAACACAAACTGATTCAGTTTACTAGCAATACACTCAATAAACAGCCCAACAAATAAATGAGCCCAAATCCACACTGATGTTTATACTTGACACAGAAGAATTCTGAATTAATCATATGGTTCAAAAAGTCACGTTTAGTGGCCTATTTGTAATTCAGCATTTGAAGAATCAATTTCAGCTACAGTCAGCGGTCACCTGAACACCTGCTTGTTAAACCAAATATCTAATCAGCCAATCATGTGGCAGCACTCAATGCATAAAAGCATGCAGACATGGTCAAGAGGTTCGGATGTTGTTCAGACCAAACATTAGGATAGGGAAGAAATGTGATCTAAGTGACTTTGACCATGAAATGCTTGATGGTGACAGACGGTGTGATTTGAGTATCTCAGAAACTGCGGATCTCCTGGGAGTTACACACACACAGCAGTCTCTAGTGTTTACAGAGAATGGTGAGAGAAACAAAAAATATCTAGTGAGCGGCAGTTCTGTGGATGAAAACACCTTGTTAATGAGAGAGGTCAGAGAAGAATGGCCAGACTGGTTCAAGCTGACAGGAAGGTGACACTAACTCAAATAGCCATGAGTTACAACTGTGGCATGCAGAAGAGCATCTCTAAACGCACAACACATCAAACCTTGAAGATGTTGGGCTACAGCAACTTAAGACCATGAATAAATACCGTGGCCACTTTATTATACTTTTTACTTTATTTTCACCAAACAACTGATACTAGAACGTACAATCATCACAGCGATATTTGATTCTGCGCTTCCCGCTCCCTGGATTACAATTCGATAGTAAATATTAAAAATTTAAATTGTAAACCATAAATAGAAAATAGAAAAATGGAAAGTAAGGTAGTGCAAAAACACCGAGAGGCAGGTCCAGATATTTGGAGGGTACGGCCCAGATCCGGGTCAGGACCCGTTCAGCAGTCTTATCACAGTTGGAAAGAAGCTGTTCCCAAATCTGGCCGTACAAGTCTTCAATCTCCTGAGCCTTCTCTCAGAGGTACCTAATAAAGTAGCCACTGAGTATATATCTTTACACCATCTTAACTAAATTTTATAAGAGCACCATTGAGAGTGTCCTGCTGCATCTCCAGCTGGTATGGAAGCAGTCAAGCATCGGTCCAGAAGTCCCTACAAAGGACTGTGCAAACAGCTGAGATGATCATAGAGTTCTCCCTACCATCCACCGGGACCATTTATCTGGTGCGCTGCATACATAGTATTATCAAGGATCCCACACGTCCATCCAGCATCCTTTTTGACTTTCTACCAACAAGCAGGAGGCTCTGATGCATAAAAACAAAAAAATGATCAGGATGGAAAACAGTTTCTCCCTCAGGCCATTAGGCTTCTGAACTCGCTGCCGCATCGCATTCAATGTGCCACCGGTTAATCTGTACTGTAGCTTACGATATTTAAATTTATGCACTTTATATATGCATAATTCAACTGTAGATTTTATCTTTATTTTCCTAAGTTATTGTGTGTTATATATATTATAGTGCTTTACACCCTGGTTCGGAGAAATGTTGTCTCATTTGACGGTATATAAGTATATAATTAAAAGACAATAAACTTGGCTTGATTGTAAGCATATGCAAATACATTTCCCAGCATGCACTCAGACTATCCGTATCACCAAACATCATCTCATCCTCTGAGGATACAAATATTTTCGTCAGTTTTTAATGTAAATAACCAAAACAAACAATGATACCCATATTCTCTGCACGAACTAAAAAAATCTACCTCGCTGAACCAGTTAATGTGGAACACTAACTTTGAATCTACATACTTGGAAAATTAAAATGAAAATGGTTTATAAACAGTAGTCTGTAATGATGCTGCAGTTGTGCTCCAGTAAGCTGAAATGCACTGCCATCTTATAATAGAGAACAATAGCTTGTGCACTTTTAATAGTTTAAATATTTTATGTGTGCATTCCTATTACGAATAGTTTACAACTAGACAACACCTGTGATCTAATGTCTTTCAGTGGTGAGCATTAAAAAAATCCACTTAAAAACTATTTCTAAATAACTAGGGCAACACAAACAAAACAGTGGAGAAACCCAGCAGATCAGGCAGCACCCATTTAAGTGAATAAACAGGCAATGTTTCAGGCTGAGACACTTCATCAGGACTGGAAGGGAAGGGGGAAGATGCCGAACGAGTTGGGCGGGAGGGGAAGGAGTATAAACTAGAAGGTGATAGGTGAAGCCGGGTGGCTGGGGGAGGGGGATGAAGTGAGAAGCTGGGAGGCGAGAAGTGGAGAAAGTAAAGGGCTAGGGAAGAAGGAGTCTAAGAGGAGAGGCGAGTAGACCATAAGAGGAAGGGAAGGAGGAGGGGACGACCAAAGGGAGGTGATAGGCAGATGAGAAGAAGTGGCAGAAGGCCAGAATAGTGAATAACAGAAGAGGGAAGGGGGAGGGGAAATTACTGGAAGGAGAAATCAATGCTTATCCCATAAGGCTAGAGGCTACCAAGATGGAATATGAGGTGTTGCTCCTCCACCCTGAGAGTGGCCTCATTGTGGCAGAAGAGGGGGCTATAGACCGAAATGTCAGAAAAGGAATTGGGATAGGAATTAAAATTGCTTGTGACCTGAAAATTCCACTTTTTACAGATGGGAGTGGAGGAACTTGACAAAGCAGTCCCCCAATACAAAATAACTATATGCCGAGGTCAAACAGGCAGAACCTCATGCCACCAATGTAGCCAACCCCAATAATGCAAAGTCAAGAAATCGTAGCCCAACTGTGAGCATAGCCTCCCTTCCAAAGACTCCCACTGCCTCAGGAGAGCAGCCAATATAGTCAAGGACCCCTTTCCACTTCGGTCATTCTCTCTTCTCTTCTGTGGAGCAACTTGATGGGCTGAGAGGCCACATTTTTCTTCTATGTCTTATAGTCTCCCACTTTCCATCAGGCAGGAAGATAACAAAAGCTTGAAAAGACTACTTCTATTCAGCTGTCATCATACTCTTGAACAGACCTGTCATATACTGAAAATGAACACTTGAATTCCTAATCCACCTTGTCTCAATCTTGCACAGACAGCCCTTTCTCTGTGGCTGCAACACCATATTCTGTATTGTTTACATTGTTACTGCCTTGTTCTACATGTATGACATGATCTGACCAAATGGTACATAAACAAAAGCATTTCATTAAGTGCTACAGCTGCCTATTCACTTCCTCCCTCGTCTCCCATCAGGACCCCAAACCATCCTTCCAGGTCTGCAAAAAGTGGAATTTCCCGGTGGCAATTGCTATCCCCTTTCCCATTCCGACATGTAGATCCGCGGTCTCCTCTTCTGTCACGATGAGGCCACTCTCAGGTTGGAGGAGCAACACCATCTAGATAGCCTCCAACCTGATGGCAAGCACATTGACTCCTCCAACTTCCAGCAATATTTTCTCTGCCCCCCTCACTCTTCTTCAATTCTCCAGTCTGGCCTCTTACTTCTTCTCTTCACCTGCCTATCACCTCCCCCCGGTGCCCCGCCTCCTTCCCTTTCTCCCATGGTCCACTCTCCTCTCCGATCAAATTCCTCCTTCTTCAGCCCATTGCCTTTTCACCTATCACAAAAGGTTGGTTTGCAGGTGCTGCAAGACTATCAAGAAGGCAAATGGAATGTTGGCCTTCATTGTTAGAGGGATTGAATTTAAGAGCAGGGAGGTTATGCTGCAAATGTACAGGGTACTGGTGAGGCCACACCTGGAATACTGCATGCAGTTCTGGTCTCCTTACTTGAAGGAGGATATACTGGCTTTGGAGGCCATGCAGAGGAGGTTCACCAGGTTGATTCCAGAGATGAGGGGGTTAGACTATAAGGAGAGATTGAGACGCCTGGGACTGTACTCACTGGAATTCAGAAGAATGAGAGGAGATCTTACAAAAACATATAAAATTATGGAAGGTATAGATAAGATAGAGGGAGGAAAGTTGTTTCCATTGGTAGGTGAGACTAGAACTAGGGAACATAGCCTCAAGATTCAGGGGAATAGATTTAGGACAGAGATGAGGAGGAACTGCTCTTCCCAGTGAGTGGCGAATCTGTGGCATTCTCTGCCCAATGAAGTAGTGGAGGCTACCTCAGTAAGTATATTTAAGACAAGGTTGGATAGATTTTTGCATAGTAGAGGAATTAAGGGTTATGGGGGAAAAGCAGGTAGGTGGAGATGAGTCCATGGCCAGATCAGCCATGATCTTATTGAATGGGAGAGAGGCTTGACAGCCAGATGGCCAACTCCTGCTCCTATTTCTTATGTTCTAGCACCTCACAGCTTCTTACTTCAACCACCTCCCCCACCCATCTGGTTTCACCTATCACCTTCTAGCTTGTCCTCCTCTCCTCCCCACTTTCTTATTCAAAGGTTCATTTTTTATCAAAGTATACCACTCTGAAATTCTTCTTCTGCAGATAGCCACGAAACCAAGAAAAGAACGGCAGCATGATCATCAACACCCAAATTCTTCCCCTCTGCAAAAAAAAACACCAACAAAAACAGAACAGGTACATCAGCCCCCAAATCCCCCTCTGACGCACACAAAAAAAAACAAAAAGATTGGGCGAAAAATACAGAAAACAAAAAAAAACATAAGAGTGAGAAAAGTCCACACCGAAAATGCAGAAAATCTGGGCAACATTCTCCCTCTCCATTGCAGAGCAATCTCACCAGCGATAAAAAGGCAATCACCCCTCTTCAGTAGTAAAGCGATCCCCCAGCAATAAAAAGGCAGGCAGCCAGTGCTTCAATCTCCCTCACCGCTTTAGTCAGCGAAATGGAGTCGACATCGCGTTGCAGCCTTCTCATCACAAGGTTCGTGCATGCTGCCTCTGACACCCGGAATCCCTTCGGAGACTGCAGAGTGCTGAAACACCCAAAATGATCTCCAAACTGCAAATCACAGGCTCCAAGACTTCCAAAATTACATTCAAGACAAAAAACAAACATAAAAGATGCAAAAGAAGTGAAATATATTGTTTCATGGTCTATCCAGAAGATGTCGACCGAAAGAGCATTGTACGCAGGAGGCATCATTACTGGAATTCATCATCTTCCCCCTTCCTTTCCAGTCCTTTTGAAGGGACTCAGCCCAAAACGGCGACTGTATATTCATTTCTATACATGCTGCCTGACCTGAATTCCTCCAGAATTTTGTGTGTGTTGCAATGACAACAATCAGTTCATACCAATACCCAGCAAATCAAAGTTTGGTGCACCTCACTTCACAGTCCATTCACACTTCTGCACTGACACCGTCAGAATCGTTCCCGAACATATACCTCCACACACGTTAATTTTCCAGATACATTTTTTCTTTTACAGCACAATGCAGGCCCTTCAGCCCACAAAGTTGTGCTGACAATGTAACTGACGCTAGAAACTGCCTAGAATTTCCTTAGCACATAGCCCTCATGTACCTATCTAAGAGTCTCTTAAAAGACCCTTTTGTATCCACCTCCACCACCGCCACTGGCAGTGCATTCCACACACCCACCACTCTCTGTGTGAAAAACTTACCCCTGACATCCCCTCTGTACCTATTTCCAAGCACCTTAAAACTGTGCCCACTCGTGTTAGCTATAACAGCCCTAGGAAAAAGCCTCTGGCTATCCACATGATCAACGCCTCTCATCATTTTATACACCTCTATCAGGTCACCTCTCATCCTCTGTCGCTCCAAGGAGAAAAGGCCAAATTCACTCAACCTATTCTCATAAGGTATACCCTCTAATCCGGGCAACATCCTTGCAAATTTCCTCTGCACTCTCTCTATAGTATCTACATCCTTCCTGTACTGAGGTAAGCAGAACTAAACACAGTACTCCAAGTGAGATCTAACTAATGTCTTATATATCTTTAACATTACCTCATGGCTCTTGAACTCAGTCCTGCAGTTGATGAAGGCCAACTCACCATATGCCCAAACAACACTGCTCAACCTGTGCAGCAGCTTTGAATGTCCTATGGACGAGAACCCCAGATCTCTCAGATCCTCCACACTGCCATGAGTTTTACCATTAATATCATATTCTGGCTTCAAATTTGACCTACCAAAATGAACCACCTCACACTTATCCGGGTTGAAGTCCATCTGCCACTTCTCAGCCGTTTTGTATCCTATCGATGTCCCGCTGTAAACTCTGACAACCCTCCAGACTATCCACAACACCCCCAACCTTTGTGCAGCAACCCTTCTACTTCCTCATCCAGGTCATATATAAAAATCACAACGAGGAGGGGTCCCAGAACAGATACCTGTGGAACACCACTAGCCACCAACCTCCGTGCAGAATATGAACCATCTACAACCACCCTTTGCTTTCTGTGGGCAAGCCAGCTCTGGATCCACAAAGCAAGGTCTCCTTGGGTCCCATGCCTCCTTATTTTCTGAGGAGCCTTGCATGGGGAAGCTTATCAAATACCTTAACTCACAACACAAAGATCCTGCTTAAATAAGAAAAAGGATTTGCATTCATATAGCATCTTTCACAGAGCTCTTGGAATATTCCAACATACCTTGTCAAAAAAGCTGGTGAGCCTCTACTTTCTGAGAGGGTTCAAGACAGCTCAACTACACACATCGATACTCAGGTCCTTCAATAGAAAGCATCCTAACATACTGCATTGCTGCACTGTACAGAAACTACACTGCGGCAGACAGGAAGACTCTACAACAGGTAGTCAAAATTGCCCAACTCATCACTGGCACTAGCCTACCCACCATCAAGGGCATATATACAGAAAGGCACTGGAAAAAGGCCAGTAACATCATGAAGGATCCCACCCACCCTGCTCATAGACTGTTTGTCCCACTCCCATCAAGGACAAGGCTACATATTATCCACCCCAGGACCACCAGACTCAAAAACAGTTACTTTCCCCAAGCAGTAATGTTGATCAACACCTCCACCCACTAACCCACCCCTCCACACCCCCAACCACCACTACTTTATCATTTCCTATCAGGGTCACTTTATGGACATACAATCTATCTATAGTATTAAGCCACCTTATGTATTTATATTTATTGTGTTTTTATTGTATTATTGTGCTCTTTATCTTATTGAGTTTTTTGGTGCTGGATCGGATCTGGAGTAACAATCATCTCAATCTCTTTTACACTTGCGTATAGGAAATGACATTAAACAATCTTCAATACTCAACCTTCAATCTTTTAATCAATAAAGTGCTTATGCTGACTGCTATAATTTACGAAATGCAGCAGCTATTTAGCTCTTTGCAAATTCCCCATAAACAGCTTATATTTTTTTCAAACATGCTAATTGAGAAATAAATATTTGCCTGATCAGCAGGGGTAAGCCCATTCATCTTTCAAACTAGTGCCATGGGATCTTTTATGTTCATCCAACAGAGGAGATGGGACATCTGCTTCAAATCAATCCTGAAAGACAACATTCCCTCAAGTCTGCATTCTGTGAGACTAGAAACTTGCATGCAGATTTGATACTCTAAATCTGAATTGAAGAGTCATTAAATGTGAAACACTTACTTTCCTCAATATTGTCTGACCTGCTAATTATTGTAAATTCTTAATTTTATTTGATATTTCAAGCTTCAATATCATTTTAGGTGATTGGAGGAAAGTATAGGTGTGATGTCACAGGTGAGTTACTTATACAGAGAGTGGTGAGTGCATGGAGTGCCCTGCCGGGAAGTAGTGGCAGAGGCAGGTACATTAGGGCATTTAAGAGACTCTTAGATAGGCTCATGGATGACAGAAAAGTGGAGGGCCATGTGGAAGGAAAGGGTTAGATTAATATTAAAGTAGGTTAAATAATGTCAGGTTAAATGAGGGGGTCTTCATTTAAGATGGCGCTGGTGAAGCACAGTGACTACTTACTAGTAGCAAATAAAACAAAAAAGTTACTATATTAATTCCAACATCTGCAGATTTCCTCGTGTTCGTGTTTACTGTATTAATCACACTTTTTCTTGGGTGCAATCACTGCAATCAATAGTCCACCTATCTTCATTTCATCTGCAAATTTGGCCCAAATTCATCAAATCAGTCATCCAAGTCAATGATATATAACGTTAAAAGTGGTCCCAACACCTACACTTGCAGAATACCTTCTATAACTGGCAGCCAACCCGAACAGGCTCTCTTTCAAATACAGGGCAATGGGTAACCCTATGTTCGACACAGCATTGTGGGCTGAAGGGCCTATATTGTGCTGCAGGTTTTCTATGTTTTTATGTAATAGCCTGTAACTTCGCTGCTGGAGCTAAGCTGCTAAACCACCTGTACGACCTGGCATTTTTGCACTGTAAACTGAAGTCTCAAAGGTGCAGGTGGGTTGCCGTGTGACGTATATGGGCAAATCGAGACACCGGAGACCAGGCCCAAGCCTGAGAATAAGGAAGAAGCCAATGTTTGCCCATTGCTGGAGCAGACTTGGAGCCAATTCGAAGCAGCCGATCCAAGGCGAGGTGAGCCAAGGCAGCGGGGCCTGGGCCCAAGAGCGCGGATGTTCCAATGATTGGCCATTGCTAGAGCACAATTGAAGCTGATTTGATGGGGCAGAACTGTGGTGAGGCAAGCAGAGGCAATGCAGAGTCGAGGCAGCTGGACCCGAGAATGAGAAAAGCCCCGCGGTTTAATCAATTTGAGCACCGAGCTACATTGGAAAGATCGGGTACAGGCTGAATCGAGGCAGCTGAGAGAGTATTGATGTGGCAGGGCCCAGGTCTGAAAGCAAGCAACGATCCAAGGTTTTGTACAATTTAAGTATCAGGCCAGATTGAAAAGGTCAGGGTGTTGGGGCTGGAGATCTGGAGATGAGGGACAGCCAGTTCAGCTCGTTGCTCCGTGAGATTTATTCATCTCTGCACTGAACTGTAGCAGTGGCCTACAACTAACAGGTTCCTGGATTGGCTGCAGTGATGACTGGCTTCATGGCTGTGGAATAACTTTCGTGAACTTCAATTCTGAATGTTATTTGCTTACTTTTATTTTTGCACAATTTTTTTCTGCACACTGGGTGTTTGATGTACTTTTTTTTATTGAGTTCTATTTAGTTTCTTTGTTTTGTGGCTGCCCATAAGGAGACAAATCTCACGGGTGTATATTCTATGCATACTTTGATAATAAATATACTTTGAATTTTAAATTTATCTCTTTGAAACCTATCGAACATTGCTAGGCCTAGATAGAATGGACTTGGAGAGGATGTTTCCTCTACTGGGTGACTCTCGGACCAGAGGGCACAGCCTCAGGATAAAGAGGTGTCCACTTATAACAGAGATGAGGAGGAATTTCTTTGGGTAGAGAGTAGTGAATCTGTGGAATTCATTGCCACAGACGACTGTGGAGGCCAACTCATTGGATATATTTAAAGCAGAGGTTGACAGATTCTTCATTAGTAAAGATGTCAAAGGTTATGAGGAAAAGGCAGAAGAATGAGATTGAGAGGGTTAATAAATTGGCCACGATGAAATGTCAGAGCAGATTCAATAAGCCAAATGACCTAATTCTGCTCCTATGTCTTTAGGTCTTATGGTCTTATCTATCTCTACCACCATCCCTGGTAGTGCATTCATAGTCATAGTCATAGTCATACTTTATTGATCCCGGGGGAAATTGGTTTTCGCTACAGTTGCACCATAAATAATTAAATAGTAATAAAACCATAAATAATTAAATAGCAATATGTAAATTATGCCAGGAAATAAATCCAGGACCAGCCTATTGGCATACACTTTCCAACACTGTATTTCATTTGCCACTTCTTTGCCCATTCCCCTAAACTATCTAAGTCTCTCTGCAGGCTCTCTTTCCACAACACTACCTGCTCCTCCAGTTATCTTTGCATCACCAGCAAATTTAGCCACAAATCATTAATCCCATAGTCCAAATCATTGACTTACATCATAAAACTGACACTGACCCCTGTGAAACTCCACTGGTAACCGGCAGCCAGCCAGAACAGGATCCCTTTATTCCCATTCCCTGCTTTCTGCCAATCAGCCAATGCTCCACCCATGCTAGTGACTTCCCTGTAATTCCATGAGCCCTTACCTTGCTAAGCAGCCTCATGCAGCACCTTGTCAAAGGCCTCCTGAAATTCCAAGTATACCACACCTACTGCATCTCCTTTGTCTACCCTGCTTGTAATTTCCTCAAAAAAATTGCAGGAGTTTAGTCAGGCAGGATTTTCCTTTCAGGAAACCATGCTGGTTTTGGCCTATCTTGTCATGTGCCTCCAGGTACTCCGTAGTCTCATCCCTACCATCGATTCCAAAAACTTCCCAACCACTGATGTCAGGCTAACAGGTTTATAGTTTCCTTTCTGCTGCCTCTCACTCTTCTTAAATAGCAGAGTAACATTTGTAATTTTCCAGTCATCTGGTACAATGCCAGAAATCTATCAATTCTTGAAAGATAATTGTTAATGCCTCCGCAATCTCTCCAGCTACTTCTTTCAGAACCCAAGGGTGCATTCCATCAGGTCCAGGAGATTTATCTACCATCAAACCATTAAGCTTCCTGAGCACCTTCTCAGTGTAACGCACTCTAAGGTTTCACTACTAAGGTAATGGTTTCTCTGTAGCAGCAATGTTTGGGTTATGACTGGAGATAACGGGGGCTTTGGAATGTGTGCTATCCAATGAGAGGCATGTTGTTCTTTCTTGTGGGTCCAGGAGCAAGGATTTGGCGGTCTTTTGTCGGCGAGAAGCGAAGAGAGAAGACGCAAATGGAAAGAGTTGGTAGACCAGCAGACGGTGTGGACTCAGAGCAAAGGTCAACAGTCAGCGACGCTCGGAGAAGGTCGATGGGGAACGAATGGACAAATCCGTGAGTTCCAACATGCACATTAGACTGTTTCATTAAAATGGGCCCTTTTTCTTTTTATTTTCTTTACTAACCCTATAGTCAGATTAAGATTTATAAAGTTCGATCGTTAAATTGCATATGGTGTACCGTCTGATATTTTACGGTTCAGATTTGTAACCGTGCAACACATCACGCAGCATCCACAGAAACAAGATTTCTCAGTTTGTCTGGGCCAGAGGTCGTTTTCCCCTAGAAAAACGTATGCTGGCCGAACCAGAGGATTATATCAGTCGTAATATTTACTGCACATACTTCACTTTCCTGCCACTCTTGAACGTCCAGTATACTGCAGATGTCGTCCACTGTGAAGACTGATGCAAAATACGCATTCCATTCCTCTGCAACTCTCATCACAATATCTCCAGCATTATTTTCTATTAGTTCTATATCTTCCCTCAACTCTCTTTTACCCTTTATATACTTAAAAAAGCTTTTCGTATCTTCTTTGATGTTAGTTGCCAGCTTCCTTTCATAATTCATCTTTTCCTTCCTATTGACCTTCATAGTTTCCTTCTGCAAGTTTTTAACAGCTTCCCAATCCTCTATCTTCCCACTAGTTTTGGCTTCCTTGTATGCCCTCCCTTTTGCTTTTACTTCGGCTCTGACTTCACTTGTCAGCCACGGTAGTGTCCAACTTCTAATTGGAAAATTTCTTCTTATTTGTAATATACCTGCCTTGCACTTTCCTCATTTTTCGCAGAAACTCCAGCCATTGTTGCTTTTCTGTTCTTCCTGCTAGTGTCCCTTTCCAGTCAACTTTGGCCAGTTCCCCTCTCATGCTATTGCAATTTCCTTTATTCCACTGAAATACCGACACATTGTAATTTAGTTTCTCCTTTTCTCTCTCCTGCTGTAATTTGTAATCCACATCTTACAAAATTTCAATGTACTCTACTTATTGCTATATGCCAGGAAAAATAAACAAACTGTAATTAGAAATGAAAATCCTGGTTAATTTTTATTTCTCTCTCATCTTGAAGTAAAATGCAACTCTACACCAACTTTCCAGCAGATATTCGCTAAGTCAGCACAGACTGGATACTTAACTAAACATTCTGATTTAAGTAGCTCAGTAGTACACTCGGCAGAAAACCTGTGAGCGTGTTAACAGTCCTTTAATTCCCTCAAGTGAAACTATAATGTGAGAAATGTAAAACATAATCAATTAATTCACAATTACATACAAAGGGTTCGGGTTAATTGGCCATTGGTTAATCGGGGCAGCTGCTTATTTGAGACAACGCATAATGAACAAAAACTAATCTTAAAAAATTGCCAGATTTCCCTCTGTTTGTTTGGGACACTATATCACTTAACTGGGTTTTGAACATCGACGACTCCTCCGTAGAGATCATTAAAAGCACTAAATTTCTTGGTGTTCAGCAGGCGGAGAATCTCACCTGGTCCCTCAACACCAGCTCCATAGCCAAGAAAGCCCAGCAGCATCTCTACTTTCTGCGAAGGCTGAGAAAAGTCCATCTCCCACCCCTCATCCTCACCACATTCTACAGAGGTTGTATTGAGAGCATCCTGAGCAGCTGCATCACTGCCTGGTTCGGAAATTGCACCATCTCGGATCGCAAGACCCTGCAGCGGAGAGTGAGGTCAGATGAGAAGATCATTGGGGTCTCTCTCCCTGCCATTACAGACATTTACTCCACACACTGCATCCGTAAAGCAAACAGCATTATGAAGGACCCCACGCACCTCTCATACAAACTCTTCTCCCTCCTACCATCTGGCAAAAGGCACCAAAGCATTCGGGCTCTCATGAGCAGACTATGTAACAGTTTCTTCCCCCAAGCCATCAGACTCCTCAATACCCAGAGCCTGGACTGACACCAACCTACTGCCCTCTACTGTGCCTATTGCCTTGTTTATTATTTATTGCAATGCCTGCACTGTTTTGTGCACTTTATGCAGTCCTGGATAGGTCTGTAGTCTAGTGTAGTTTTTATGTTGTTTTACATAGTTCAGTGCAGTTTTTGTATTGTTTCATGTCGCACCATGGTCCTGAAAAACGTTGTCTCGTCTTTACTGTGTTACCAGCAGTTATGGTCGAAATGACAATAAAAAGTAACTTGACTTGACTTGAGGAGACTGTTTCCAAACAGCTTCTAACAAGCATCAGCTGCGTGCACTTGTGGGTCTATTAGACACTACACCATGCTTAGAATTAAGAATTTTTAAAATAGTGCCACTAGCATGTGTTTCTGTTCCAAAGCAGTGATTATTGTCACTGATAGTTGCTAAGTAATAAGCAGTAAGATAATTCCAAATTGTTTTGCTCACTGCTGTTTCAAGCATTCAGGCTTGGAGATGCCAGAAACGTCCAGGAGTGAAAATGAATCGATTTCACTTTTCAAAGTTACGATCTACGAAGATTTTGAAGGTATCAACAATCAACTTCAATGTTACAATGAAAATGAAGATTTAAAGGATGCAATCGTCAAAAATACTGTATGAAGGCAATCCATTATCTGCACTAGGTGTCTGCACTGATTTTGTTCATTTATAGTCAATCAAAAGAACATACCAGTGCATATTCGATTAATTTCTCCATCAATAACTATTAGGAACTACAGTTTTATGGTACTGTATCAGTTGTGGCAGTGTTCTAATTTGTTGTCTATTTCATTTAAATACATAGATGGTTTTCTTTTTTTTAACCTTTTTGATTATTTCCATGAAACCAGCCAATTAGGGTAGCCACTTAATTGGGCCAAAAGGTACTGGTCCCAATGAGTCCCAGTGAACCGGAATTCAATGTATTCACGTAGACATTAATTCATGTAAAATGGAATGAGAGTTACATATAACTGAAATAATCAGATATCCTATGATGGACTAAATCACCTGATGCAAACACACACTATCAAAGACGGCTGTTGTCCAATGTTTCAAAAGTAGCTCTATATATAATATAATTACAAGTTGTCAAAGTATTAAGGGGTAACCCAATCTTGCCGTTCAGCTGGCAAACTGCTTGAGCTCTAGTCTAGCAGTTTGTAATGTTATCGCTATTCCTTGATTAGATTACAGTCTTTTAATCCCCTCCCTGACAACCATGTAATATTTATTCTCAGTTTACTTAACCACCAATTTTTTTGCTATTTATGGTTCACAGATGTACCGGGTTTTCAAATGGTACCAAATCTCCAGTTGCAGCAGATCACCTCAGATAATATTGCTAATGTTTGTTTAACTAGACTTATTAATAGCAACTCAATGCATCATTTATTGATATTTTATCAATAAATGCAAATAAATGATTACATTCATCAATTTGTGCTACGTTCAAAAGATAATAATTCAAAGAAGCACATTTAAAAAAGCTATCAACACACATCAAAGTTGCTGGTGAATGCAGCAGGCCAGGCAGCATCTCTAGGAAGAGGTACAGTCGACGTTTCAGGCCGAGACCCAAGTTTTTTATGAATTTATGGACACTATTTTTCTCAACAATAGAAGAATCAGAATCAGGTTTAGTGTCACTAGCATATGTTGTGAAATTTGTTGTTTTGCAGCAGCAATACATTGCAATACGTAGTAATAAAAACTACAAATTACAATAAGAAATTTATACTGGAAAATAAAAAATTAAATCAAGTAATTAGTGCAAAAAGAGAGCAAAAAATATAGTGAGGTAGTGTTCATGGGTTCATTGTCCATTCAGAAAACTGAGGCGGAGGGGAAGAAGCTGTTCCTGAATTGGTGAATATGTGTCTTCAGGCTCCTGTGCCTCCTTCCTGATGGTAGCAATGAGAAGTGGACATGGTGATGGGGGTCGATGGATGCCACCTTTTAAAGGCATCACCTTTTGAAGGTGCTGGGGAGGCTGGTGCCCATGATGGAGCTGGCTGAGTTCACAACTTACTGCAGCTTCTTCCAATCCTGTGCAGTGGCTCCTCCATAATAGACAGTGATGAAACCAATTAGAATGTTCTCCACAGTACACGGTAGCATTGTAAGAAAAGGCGTAAATACTTTTGGTTTAGACTTTGTTACATAAAACAATAGACGAAAATTCATATAAACTGTCTATGGCATTCTCGGTCACAGAGGAATTATACATTATTTTAAAAAGAGCCACTCTTAATTAGATGACATATGTAAATGTTGATATGTAGATGTCAGTTAATTGACAAATATATTCAGTGGTTCCTTTATTAGATACACTTGTTAAAACAAATATCTAATCAGCCAATCATGTGGCAGCAACTCAATGCATAAAAACATGCAGACATGGTCAAGAGGTTCAGTTGTTGTTCAGACCAAACATCAGAATGGGGAAGAAATGTGATCTAAGTGACTTTG
Organism: Mobula hypostoma; assembly: GCF_963921235.1. Lineage (NCBI taxonomy): Eukaryota > Metazoa > Chordata > Chondrichthyes > Myliobatiformes > Myliobatidae > Mobula > Mobula hypostoma. The sequence continues at coordinate 6,114,591 of NC_086099.1, forward strand.
ACTGTGATGATTGCTGGTGCCAAGTGGGGTTACTTGAGTACCTCAGAAAAATGCTAATCTCCTGGGATGTTCATGCATAACGGTCTCTAGAGTTTACAGAGAATGGTGCGAAAAACAAAAAAAACATGTCATTAGTGGCAGTTCTGTGGGTGAAAATACCTTTTTAATGCGAACGGTCAGTGGGGGATGGCTAGACAGGCTGAAGCTGACAGGAAGGCAACAGTAACTTAAATAACCATGCGTTACAATTTGAACACACAACACGTCGAACATTGAAGTGGATGGGCTACAGCCGCAGAAGATCACACCGGGTCCCACTCATGTAACTAATAAAGTGGCCACTAAATGTATACGGACTACAGACTCAATAATTAAAATATCCTTCTGAAACAGAAGATCCTTTCAAGTACGTCTGCATGAGCTTTTAAACTCATACCATATGGCTTGTTTATCTGTGGTACCTCAACCTCAATATTAGTTGAAGCTAAGACACTTACAAAATAATTCACAGTATGTCAATGCAGTGTGCTCTAATGCAATTCCTAACATTTCCAAATAGATTATACCAGCAGTGCTCAGCAACAGACCACATTGCTGAGTTGATTCCGAACAGGAATAAACAAAGTCACTTGACATCAAGACAGATTTGATCGAGAGCAACCCAGAAGTCAATGAGGATTCATGGAAAATTCCATCTGAGTCATACATAGCACAAAGATGGCTGTGGTGAAAAATGACCAGTCTTTACAACCCCAGGGTATCAATGCACTACTTCCTCAGGTCTACCATGGAGAGCATTCTAACATTTTGCATCACCGTCTGGAATAGAAGGGCCACTGCATAGGATCAGAAAAAGCTGCAGAAAGTTGTAAATTTGACCAGCACTATCACGGGCACTAGCCTCCCCGACATCCAGGACACCTTCAAAAGGTAAACAGCAGGAATTCTGCAGATGCTGGAAATTCAAGCAACATACATCAAAGTTGCTGGTGAACGCAGCAGGCCAGGCAGCATCTATAGGAAGAGGTGCAGTCGACGTTTCAGGCCGAGGCCCTTCGTCAGGACTAACTGAAGGAAGAGTGAGTAAGGGATTTGAAAGTTGGAGGGGGAGGGGGAGATCCAAAATGATAGGAGAAGACAGGAGGGGGAGGGATAGAGCCGAGGGCTGGACAGGTGATTGGCAAAAGGGGATACGAGAGGATCATGGGACAGGAGGTCCGGGGAGAAAGACAAGGTGATGCCTCAAAAAGGTGGCATCCATCATTAAGGACCCTCACCAGCCAAGCACTCATTACTACCATCAGGGAAGAAGTACAGAGGCCTGAAGACACACTCAAATGTGTTAGGAACAGCTTGTTCCCCTCCACCATCAGATTTCTGAATAACCATGAACCCAGGTAAACTGTCTCCCTTTGCTCTCTTTTTGCACTACTTACTTAATTTTGTTATAAATATTACTGTAATTTATAGTTTTATTATTATTTATTGCAGGTACTGCTGCTGCAAAACAACAAATTTCACAACATATGCCAGTGATATTAAATCTGATTCTGAATCTGATCCATCCATTTTCAATCTATATTCACTCATACATCATAGCTCAAGACACAGCTGTCTACTTCCAGTGTTCTATTTCATTTGAAATTTGCAGAAACTGAAACTGCATCTATGGAGAAAGACCTGTACGAAGATTTGGACCGAAACACACCCAAAACAGAAATGTTAAGCTATGAACATCTCCACCAAGGAAGAGCCTGATGTTGTTTCCTTAAAATTACATAGGGTTACTAACAAAATTTTTACTAACAACTGACAATAAAGGTAGAGGCACAAGAGACTGCTGATGCCAGAAAGATACATAACTGAAGTAGCTTTGCAAATACAGTGTTCTATGTGTAAAGGGATAGAATGGCCTATGGGATTCACTTGAGCATATTGAGTGCTGTTCCTCTCCGTGGATTGTCACCTCGTCGTAGTGGTGAAGCTTGTGTGGTCCTGTGATCCCGAGAGCGATGATGTCTGGAGCCATGCTCCTGGTAGGGTCACCCATGGCGGTAAGCTCGAGGCTGAGGTCCCTGACAAAGAACAACCCAACCAAGACCTCAACGGTGGAACAGACGGACAAAGTTACTTCGATTTCAACGGCTGTGAAGGCAGATGAAGGCTGCAACAAATCCATCAGCTCCAATCGTCGTGGTTTCCATGCCATTGGAGTCAGTTGGTTGACTTGTGAAGTATCGTGTGATTCTTGGGAGTGCAACATCAAGTACACGTTAAACAAATACACGCACAGGCGTCTTCACTCTGTGGACACTTCTTCAGAACGAAGACCATCATCCTTGACCTCGAGGGATAGCCATAAATTGAGTGCTGTTGGAGCTGTGCTCCTATGAGTAACTGAAAAATGTTCCCCAACGCTCCTGGTTTAACTCTTGTAGACTGGCCATGATGTTGGAGACACAGCCGGCTGAGGCCGGGATGGTGGAGGAGCCCATCGGTGTTTCAGAGGAGCTGGCCTGGCTTCAGACCGTGTTAGTGCCCGCTACTCAGAAGCATCGAAGTTGGTACAGTATAAACATGGGAGATTGTCTCAGACATTTCACTTACTTTATATTTTATTGTCGCCAAACAATTGATACTAGAGCATACAATCATCACAGCGATACATGATTCTGCTCTTCGTACTCCCTAGAGTACAGATCGATAGTAAATATTAAAAATTTAAATTATAAATCATAAATAGAAAATAGAAACGGGAAAGTTAGGTAGTGCAAAAAAACCGAGAGGCAGGTTCGGATATTTGGAGGGTACGGCCAAGATCCGGGTCAAGATCCAGATTGTCATAGTCATACTTTATTGATCCCAAGGGAAATTGGGTTTCGTTACAGTTGCACCAACCAAGAAGAGAGTATAGATATAGCAATATAAAACCATAAATAATTAAATAATAATATGTAAATTATGCCAGGAAATAAGTCCAAGACCAGCCTATTGGCTCAGGATGTCTGACCCTCCAAGGGAGGAGTTGTAAAGTTTGATGGCCACAGGCAGGAATGACTTCCTATGATGCTCTGTGCTGCAACTCAGTGGAATGAGTCTCTGGCTGAATGTACTCCTGTGCCCAACCAGTACATTATGTAGTGGATGGGAGACATTGTCCAAGATTGCCTGCAACTTGGACAGCATCCTCTTTTCAGACACCACCGTCAGAGAGTCCAGTTCCATCCCCACAACATCACTGGCCTTACGAATAAGTTTGTTGATTCTGTTAGTGTCTGCTACCCTCAGCCTGCTGCCCCAGCACACAACAGCAAACACGACAGCACTGGCCACCACCGACCCGTAGAACATCCTCAGCATCGTCCGACAGATGTTAAAGGACCTCTGTCTCCTGAGGAAATAGAGACGGCTCTGACCCATCCTGTAGACAGCCTCAGTGTTCTTTGACCAGTCCAGTTTATTGTCAATTTGTATCCCCAGGTATTTGTAATCCTTCACCATGTCCACGCTGACCCCCCTGATGGAAACAGGGGTCACCAGTGCCTTAGCCCTCCTCAGGTCCACCACCACCTCCTTAGTCTTTTTCACATTAAGCTGCAGTTAATTCTGCTCACACCATGTGACAAAGTTTCCTACCGTAGACCTGTACTCAACCTCATCTCCCTTGCTGATGTATCCAACTATGGCAGAGTCATCCGAAAACTTCTGAAGATGACAAGACTCTGTGCAGTAGTTGAAGTCCGAGGTGTAAATGGTGAAGAGAAAGGGAGACAAGACAATCCCCTGTGGAGCCCCAGTGCTGCTGATCACTCTATCGGACACACAGTGTTGCAAGCACACGTACTGTGGTCTGCCAGTCAGGTAATCAAGAATCCATGATACCAGGGAAGCATCCACCTGCATCGCTGTCAGCTTCTCCCCCAGCAGAGCAGGGCGGATGGTGTTGAACGCACTGGAGAAGTCAAAAAACATGACCCTCACAGTGCTCGCTGGCTTGTCCAGGTGGGCGTAGACATGGTTCAGCAGGTAGACAATGATATCCTCAACTCCTAGTCGGGGCTGGTTGGCGAACTGGAGGGGATCTAAGTGTCCGGATCCTGACCCGTCAGAATTGTCAGAATCTTACAATTGCAAGATTCTGTTGTACAGTGATACTGTCAGTTGCCGCAGGCCTGTTACCCTTGTCTGGAGGAGGGACAGGCAACGTGGGAGCTGTGTAGCTTTGGATGTAGCAAGAACTAGGTCTCAAGCTTTGGGCTCGCCTGCTGCTGCAGACCAGGTGAGAGACGCAGAAGTGTTTACAGCATGACGTCCGAGCTCAGCTGGGGCCTGGCCTCTCCCGTCAGTACTACCCTCCCATGTTCGAGTGGTGGAACGACAGGCTGGATTGTGTGTGCCTATATACTACCAGGAGACCATACCATCGATCGCCAGACTTTGTTGCTCAGGGTCTTGGGCTATATATGGGTTTATTTTTTCAAGTGAATGTACTTACTTGCTTGCTATTTTGAATTATGTTACTTGCTAATTTCGAATGTTCACTTGCTATCTTGAATGTTTTGTATCTTGGCCCCGGAGGAAACACTGTCTCATTTAGCTATATCCATGTACGGAATGAATGATAATTAAACTTGATTTGATTTGATTGAGAGAGAACCCAATGATCCTCACAATCCTTCGTAGGGACTTGTGGCTAAATGCCTCGCAATTCCCACACCAGGTGGTGATGCATGGGGGCAGCATGGTAGCAAAGCAGTTAATGCAACGCTATTACAGCTCAGAGCATTTGGAATTCATTCACGGTGCCATCTGTAAGTCTGTACGTCCTCCCTGTGAACGCAGGGGTTTCCTCCAGGTGCTCTGGTTTCCTCCCCCAATCCAAAGATTTACCAGTTAATAGGTTAGTTAGTCACTGTAAGTTCTCCTGTGATTGGGCTAGGACTGAATAAGTGGGTAGCTGGACGGCGCGGTTCATTGGGCTGGAAGGGCCTGTGCTGCACTGTATCTTATTTAAATAGATAGATAGCTATTGTGTTCAGTTCTGGTCACCTCCTTATAGGAAGGATGTGGAAGCTTTAAAGGGTGCAGAGCAGATTTATCAGGATGCTGCCTGGATTAGACAGCACGCCTTATAAGGATAGGGTGAATGAGCTAGAGCTTTTCTCTTTGGAGTGAAGAAAGACAAGAGGAGACTTGACAGAGGTGTAAAAGGCATTAAGAGTGCACAACCAGAGACTTTTTCCCTAGGCCAATGTGAAGGGGCATAACTTTAGACCATAAGACCATAAGACAAAGGAGCAGAAGTCAGCCACTCGGCCCATCGAGTCTGCTCCGCCATTTTATCATGAGCTGATCCATTCTCCCATTTAGTCCCACTCCCCTGCCTTCTCATCATAACCTTTGATGCCCTGGCTACTCAGATACCTATCAATCTCTGCCTTAAATACACCCAATGACTTGGCCTCCACTGCCGCCTGTGGCAGCAAATTCCATGGATTCACCACCCTCTGGCTAAAATAAATTCTTCGCATCTCTGTTCTGAATGGGCACCGTTGAATCCTTAAGTTATGCCTTCTCGTACTAGACTCCCCCATCATGGGAAACAACTTTGCCACATCCACTCTGTCCATGCCTTTCAACATTCAAAATGTTTCTATGAGGTCCCCCCTCATTCTTCTAAACTCCAAGGAATACAGTCCAAGAGCGAACAAACGTTCCTCATATGTTAACCCTCTCATTCCTGGAATCATTCTAGTCAATCTTCTCTGTACCCTCTCCAACATCAGCACATCCTTTCTTAAATAAGGAGCCCAAAACTGCCCACAGTACTCCAAGTGAGGTCTCACCAGCGCCTTATAGAGCCTCAACATCACATCCCTGCTCCTATACTCTATTCCTCTAGAAATGAATGCCAACATTGCATTCGCCTTCTTCACCACCAACTCAACCTGGAGGTTAACCTTAAGGGTATCCTGCACGAGGACTCCCAAATCCCATTGCATCTCAGAACTTTGAATTCTCTCCCCATTTAAATAATAGTCTGCCCGTTTATTTCTCCTGCCAAAGTGCATAACCATACACTTTCCAACATTGTATTTCATTTGCCACTTCTTTGCCCATTCTTCCAATCTATCCAAGTCTCTCTGCAGACTCTCTGTTTCCTCAGCACTACCAGCCCCTCCACCTATCTTCGTATCATCAGCAAACTCAGCCACAAAGCCATCTATTCCATAATCCAAATCGTTGGTGTACAACGTAAAAAGAAGCGGCCCCAACATGGACCCCTGTGGAACACCACTGGTAACCGGCAGCCAACCAGAATAGGATCCCTTTATTCCCACTCTCTGCTTCCTGCCAATCAGCCAATGCCCTATCCACGTATGTAACTTTCCTGTAATTCCATGGGCTCTTATCTTGTTAAGCAGCCTCATGTGTGGCACCTTGTCAAAGGCCTTCTGAAAATCCAAATATACAACATCCACTCCATCTCCCTTGTCTAGCCTACTTGTAATTTCCTCAAAAAATTGTAATAGATTTGTCAGACAGGATTTTCCTTTAAGGAATCCATGCTGAGTTCTGCCTATCTTGTCATATGCCTCCAGGTACTCTGTAACCTCATCCTTGACAATCGACTCCAACAACTTCCCAAACACCTAACAGGCTAACAGGTCTATAATTTCCTTTTTGCTTCCTTGCCCCCTTCTTAAATAGCGGAGTAACATTTGCAATCTTCCAGTCCTCCGGAACCATGCCAGAATCTATCGACTATCGATCATCGCTAATGCCTCCACAATCTCCACAGCTACTTCCTTCAAAACACGAGGGTGCATTTCATCTGGTCCGGGAGATCTACTTACCTTTAGACTATTCAGCTTCCTGAGTACTTTCTCTGTCGTAATTGTGACTGCGCACACTTCTCTTCCCTGCCACCCTTGAGTGTCCGGTACACTGCTGATATCTTCCTCAGTGAAGTTTAACGTGATTCGAGGAAATCACCTTAAAGGTGATTTGAGGAAAGTATAGTGGGGGTATGTCCCAGGTAGGTACTTCACAGTGAGCGATGGTGTGTGGAATGTCCTGCCAGGGGTGGTGGTAGAGGCAGATATATTAGGGGCATTTAAGAGACGTTTAAATAGGCACATGCATAACAGAAAATTGGAGGGCTAAGGGGGAAGGAAGGGTTAGATTAATCATAGAGTAGATTAAATTGTGTTCTATGTAATAACTGTTCTACTTAATTCTGCAATAAGTAATATTGATAAATTAGTAGCCAGTGTTTCCTATATTATGAGGTAAAGTCCTCTGTTCACCTTGAGAGTTTTTAAGTAAAAGTCAATTACTTAGAAGTTTCTGTGCAAAAACAGAACAGCTATTTACACATGTACATAAAAGGTAGCAAAATGACTCAGATCAACAAAAGAAAATCAGCTAAAACTGTAAGTACTCAAGAGTTACCTCCAAAATGCTTCTGGAGATATTCATTTGTTAAGAATTTCAAGTCACATTTTTTTTTGTGTTTTAACCAAAATGCAAATTAAAAAGATTTCCTTAAATTTAAAAGTTTATTTTTTAAAACAGTAATAATAAAGGCCACAATAATGGCATTTCCAGATCAAGTTGCTTTACTTGGGAAACTTGACACAGCATTTTGTGGTGAGTCACTTTTTTGTTTAAACCACTGACCCAACATGAATCCACCGCACATGACCTGACATCATTCATACACAAGGCAATAATACTTAAGCTGTCCTGGGAACAGCCGTTGTTGGATATTTGCAGGACAACATGTTGTAAGATTGGACTCCCTTATTCATGACATCACCAGCATCCACTCCCAAGACTTCAAACCCTGAGTTTTTCTACTATTTCTGGTTCTCTCGGCCACTTGGTCAACCAAGGCCATTTAGCTGATCACCTCCTTGATCATGTTCTTCAAGATGTCGCATTCTGCCTCGGGCCCCCAGCCTTTTAACCATTCCCTGACCCAGTGACACTGAACATCCCAGACCCTTCCAGAGTTTCAACATTTCAAGCGTTCCCCATCACAGCCATTAACAGAGCGCTGAACTGACTGACTCAGTGGCTGCGGCTGTGAACATCGGTTCTGGACTGGTTGTACTTGTCTTGGCGTTGCGTGGCTGTGGACACACTTTTGGGAACTGTATGGTTTGATGTTTAGTGTTTTCTGTGTTATTTGTTCACTTCTTGCTCTTTGCGCGATTTGTTTTTTTTGCACGGCTAATGTCTGGTGTGGAAGTTTTCTTTAAATAGATTCTATGGTGTTCCTTTGTTTTGTGGCTGTCTGCAAGAAGACAAACCTCGGGGTTTTTTTTTACTGTATACATACTTTGATAATAAATGTTCTTTAAATTTTGAAAATGCCAAAAGCAATATAGTGGAATCATTTAACACCAAATATGGCTAATACCAGGATGTATAATTTTAAGGTGAATGAAGGAAAGTATAGAAGGGGGATGTCAAGGGCAAGTTTTCTTTTTACACAGAGGGTGGCGGGTGCATGGAATGTGCATGGGGTGGTGGTAGAAGCAGGTACATTAGGGACATCAGAGAGACTCTTAGACAGGCACATGGATAGGGCTATGTGGAGGTAAGGGTCAGATCGACCTTCGAGTAGATTTTAAAAGGTTGTACTGCAATGTTCTACATTGCATGGTTTATGTACCAAAGAGAGGACAGCTTCCCTGTACAATCTCAAAATCACATTCTCATGCTTACTTGCAATAGTTCCAAGTAAATCCAATTCCACGTGAACCTTCCCATCCCTTTTCAGTAAGATATTCAAGAACACCACAACACCATAGCCATAGGAGCAGAATTAGGCCACAGCCCACTAAGTCTACACTGCTATTCAATCATGGATAATTTATTATCCCCCTCAACTCCATTCTCCTGCCTTTCTGTGATGGCCAACCTCTACTTTAAATATACCTAATGACTTGGCCTCCATGAGGAGATCAATTCCACAGATTCACTGCCTTCTAGCTAAAGAAATTCCTACTCTTCTCTGTTCAAAATGGACATCCCTCTACTCTGAGGCTGTGTCCTCTGATCCTAGACTTGCCCACGATAGGAAACATCCTCTCCACATCCACACTATCTAGGCCTTTCAATATTTTAGAGGCTTCAATGAGATTCTCCCCCTCCCCATTCTTCTAAACTCCAAACAGGCCCAGAGACCAATACTCCAATTGCGGTTTGAGTGCAACGCCTACTGCATTAGTAAGATATCTACTCTCCTGACACCAGGAGTGGAGGGAGAGACAAACATTAAAAATATGAAAAAGTGGAAGGAAAACTAGGAAAGAGAATTGGAAGATTAGTAATCACAAAAGACAAAATCTCTGGGAAATGCATATTATACAAGAATATACAATATTACAAGTGGCAAGGAAAATGTCAACCTATACTACCAGTTGTAAGTTTATCCAGTGATCAGAATCAGAATCACTGGCATTTGTTGTGAAATTTTGATACTGGGTTTATTTTATTTATTTGTTTTTAGGATGGGGTGGGTGGTTGGTGGCAGAGGAGGGCTTCAATAAGAAAGACAAAGTTTAATTCTACGGATTTGGATTTTCATTTCAAATGCCAACCATGTGTATACACCTAAACAAAACAGCATCCCTCCAGGGCCAAGGTACAAAGCTTAGTACATACGGTCACACACAGCACATAGCACATATAGTTACAATAGCACATATAGTCACAATAAAATAATATTGGCCCAAGTCCCTGAGTGGCATGGTTGAAGAATGACGGTGTATGGTGTATGGCGCCACACTTCTGCAAGAACATGTACACAGCAGTTCCTCATCTCGTACAAGTGCAGCCACAGATGAACACAGTCCAGTGTGTCTTACCCCATGCAAACACTAGAAAGTAGCACCTAAGGGAGGAGCCAGCCCCCAACTCAGGAATTTGAAAGTGTCTGTACGATATAAATTCTCTCTGTTATATATACACTTCATATTAGTGTAATCAAGAGAGGGTATTTTGCAGAGGAGTAAATTTATAACCATATAACAATTACAGCATGAAAACAGACCATCTTGGCCCTTCTAGTCCGTGCCGAACTCTTACTCTCACCTAGTCCCACCGACCTGCACTCAGCCCATAACCCTCCATTCTTTTCCTGTCCATATATCTATCCAATTTAACTTTAAATGACAACATTGAACCTGCCTCAACCACTCCTGCTGGAAGCTCCTTCCACACAGCTACCACTCTCTGAGTAAAGAAGTTCCCCCTCATGTTACCCCTAAACTTTTGCCCTTTAACTCTCAACTCATGTCCTCTTGTTTGAATCTCCCCCACTCTCAATGGAAAAAGCCTATCCATGTCAACTCTATCTATTCCCATCATAATTTTAAATACCTCTAAGAAACCCCCCTCAACCTTCTACACTCCAAAGAATAAAGACCCAACTTGTTCAACCTTTCTCTGTAACTTAGGAGACGAAACCCAAGCAACATTCTAGTAAATCTCCTCTGTACTCTCTCTACTTTATTGACATCTTTCCTACAATTTGGTGACCAGAACTGTACACAATACTCCAAATTTGGCCTTACCAATGCCTTGTAAATTTCAACATTACATCCCAACTCCTATACTCAATGCTCTGATTTATAAAGGCCAGCATACCAAAAGCTTTCTTCACCACCCTATCCACATGAGATTCCACCTTCAGGGAACTATGCACCATTATTCCTAGATCCCTCTGTTATTCCCTATGCAAATACCTTATCCTACAATACAAATTCAGTCCAATGACTACAGCTCCCTCCAAGCTGTGTGATGTAACTGAAATGCTCCCGCGCATTTAGCTTTTGTTGCCACGCAGCAGAATAAAGACAGATATGGAAAAGTTTACGAAACATGAAAGATTTTCTTTGTAGTGCTATATTTCATTATACCCTTCAATTAATAAATAAAGAGTATGCAATTTTTTCAATTTTCAGAATGCATATTTTAAATGCTACACAATTTTCAGACTATGTAAAAATTTCTTGCTCAGAGCAATGGTTGGGACGCACAGCTGTAAAAAAAATTAGAAGGAACGTTGCCAATGACACTGAATCACAGACAAGGAAGCTTTCCCATGGCCAAATTGCAAAATCAATGGTCACTGTGTACATCCAGTTCTTTACTTTCCCTTCAGACACCATGCAGTGTCAGAGAAATATTTTCATCTTAATCTTGATGCACGGTTCAAACATCTAGCTACTCTGATATACATATGACCCAGACAAAATGCTGGAGGAACTCAGCAGGGCAGGCAGCATCTGTGGGGAGGAATAAAGAGCAGACATTTCAGGCCAAGACCATTCATTAGGACTCAGGGGCCCTGATGACCTGCTGAGTTCCTCCAGCATTTTGCGTGCATTACTCTGGATTTCCAGCATCTGCAGAATCTCTTGTGCTCCTGTATAACCCAGTTCAAAAGGAGGATTGACAAGGCTTTCAGAACTTCCCAAAGCTGATTTCATCTGGAATGCAACTTGCAACACCATATTGAATTTTATTTTCATTTCTAGCACTTAAGGTCGCTCTAAAGTTCCGGCAATATTTTTTCTTGTTCAAGCAATATACTGTTAGTTAAGGCCAGAGGAATAGTTCAAAGCAATGGTATAAAAATCTTTGTTTAATAAGATCATAAGACATAGGAGCAGAATTAAGCCATTCAGCCCATTAAGTCTGTTCCACCATTCCATCATGGCAGATTTCTTAAACTTCTGCTTAACTTCTTTAACCAGAGGGTGGTGAATCCATAAAATGTATTACTATAGACTGCTGTTCAAAGTTCAAAGTGAATTTATTATCAAAGTACATATATGTCACCAAATACTACCCTGAGATACATTTTCTCGTGGGCATTCACGGTTATTCAAAGAAACACAACAGAGTCAATAAAAAAAACGGAGACAACAAAGATGGACAAACAACCAATGCGCAAAAGACAAACTGTGCAAATACAAACACAAAAAAACAACAAAATAATAATAAATAACCAAACAATAAATATCAAGAACACAGGATGAAGAGTCCTTGAAAGTGAATCCATAGTTTGAGGGATCTGTTCAGTGTTGGGGAGACGGCTGGGCTGTGGAGGCCAAATCATTGAGTATATTTAAAGCAGAGGTTGATAAGTTTTTGATCAGTCAGGATGTCAAAGATTACAGGGAGAAGGCAGGAGAATGGGGTTTGAGAGGGAAAATAAATTAGCCATGATGAAATGGTGGAGCAGACCCGATGCGATCTAACAGTGTTAAAATTTCCTGAGGTTTAAGTTCCAAAAATTTAATAAGATGACAATGAGATGCTCAACAGGTTCTCCAACTGAACAAAGCATACTGATTGGTATTTTAATAGGGACGAGGAGCAAAACAGAAGAATATGGTACGACTTTGGGGTGCTGAATAACAGCCTAGTGGGAAAATATTTACAGTAGGGCTTTAATTCTTGAAATTTAAGGAAGGTCCTCAAAAATTCACAAGAACAATTGTAAGACTGAAATCTGTCAAAAGCGAAACAGCCAAATAATCTCCATCTGTGCTGTGATTCTATGATTTGCCCATTACTCATCATTTCCTGTCAGTCACCTTACTTACAGACATAGATTGTATGTCCACTTTATGGACATACAATCTATGTATATAAGCTACCTTATGTATTTATAGTTATTGTGTTCTTTGGTGCTGTACCGGCTCTGGAGTAACAATTATTGTGTTCTCCTTTACATTTCTGTACAGGAAATTACTTTAAGCAATCTTGAGTCTTGAAACATGATTCCTGATTTTGCTTTGAATTGGTTTCATTTTGATGTTAAACCTACTGTCCCTTGTAGTGGCTTCTACAAGAGGAGTAAGTAACATATTTGTTTCAAATCCCTGAAGCATTTTGAACATCTCTGCTATATCACACCACAGCCTTTTAAATGTGAGAATACAAATCTAATCTGTATCGAAGTTAAACTTTTAGTTCTCAATATAATTCTGATAAATCTGTACAAACTCCAAAACTGAGCCACAGCTTCTCCCAAGTAAACCTGAAAAATGTCAGCCATCTTCAATCCTTTACATAAACCATTCCCTAATCTCTAATTCCTCTTCCCTCCCCAGCCTCTGGTTTAATATGGAATTAAGCATATGACCCCTTATCCATTCCATCATCAAGTGCAACTAATTCCACTCCTCACGACCTTTACCCCACTCCAAAGCACTGAAGCTTTTGATCCCACAGACAAGGATATTCTAGTGCTCTCCTGGCTATCCCATGTGGTAATTCCAGATCAAGTCCCAACATGTCACCCCTGCACTGTCTGAATTACATTCCGCAAGCTCTGTAATAACCAATTGGAATTTATTTAACCTTTTAGGTCTCATCCTAATCTATCACTTTGATGAAGACATTGATTCACTCTTCCTAACATCATCTTTGATCCCAATGCCAATGTTTATTTATTTTCCTGAGAAACCAACCCCTCTTATCTTAAAGGTGCTAAATAAAAATTGTTATGGGCACACAAAACAAAGACGACTAAATTACTAATCTTCCTATTTTGAGGAAACAGAGGGAAAACAAGATTTCAGAATAACCATCTTCTCAGCATTAGGAAATACAATTCAAAGTCACACATCAGTGTCAGCTCTTTGAAACTGTTGAGCTATTTTATCCCAATTTTTTGCTCATAACCCTTTGAATTAGAATTTAGTCAAGATTCAAGACTGAACTAATATTGATGAAATACTAGTTAATCATCTCTTTCCGTGCTCAACCCATCTTCCCACCACCTTAATAGTGTTAAGAGTTCCTCTTGTCCTTACCTACCACCCCACCAGCCTCAGCATCCAACATATCACGCTCCACAACTTCAACCACCTCCAAAGGGATCCTATCACTAAACATATCTTTACCTGCTCCTCCCACCACCCCCCCCACCACTTTCCACAGGGATCGCTCTCTCCATGATTCCCTTGTCCATTCATCCCTCCCCACTAATCTCCATCCCGGCACTGACCCCTGCAAGTGGCCTAAGTACTACACATACCCAAACCTCCTCCCTCACCTTCATTCAGGGCCCCAAACAGTTCTTCCAGGCAAGGCAACACTTCACTGCAAATCTGCTGGGATTGTCTAGTGTGTCCGATGCTCCCGACATGGCTTCCTCTACATTGGTGAGTCGCGTTGTAAACTGGGAGACTGCTTCATTGAGCAGCTCTGCAGCATCTGCCATAAGCTGGACTTCCCGTTGGCTAAATATTTTAAAATTCTGAAGTGTTGGCCCATGGCCTCCTCTTGTGCCAAGATGAAGCCACCCACAGGGTGGAGGAGCAACACTTTATATTCCATCCGGATACCCTCCCAACTGATGGCATAAATATCAATTTCTCCTTCTGGTAAACAAATTCCCCCCACCCCTCCTCAAATCCCCACAGTAATCTTTTACTGCTTCTCACATACTTACTACTTCCCTCTGGGTCCCCTCCTTCTTCCCTTTCTCTGATGGTCCATTCACCTCTCCTATCAGGTTCTTTCTTCTCCAGCCCCTGACCATTCCCACCCACCTAGCTTCACCTATCACCTTTCAGCTAGCCTCTTTCCCCTCCACCCATCTTTATATTCTGGCTTCTTCCCCCGTCCTTCTCAGTCCTGAAGAAGGGTCTTGGCCCGAAATGTCAAATGTCTATTCATTTCCATAGATGCTGCCTAACCTGCTGAGTTCCTCCAGCATTTTGTGTTGCTTTGGATTTCCAACATCAGCAGACCTTCTTGTGTTTAATCATCTCTTATATAGATTCTGTCTTTGTACTTTGTTGCTTCAAAATTCAGGATTGTTTAACGTCATTTCCAGTACTCAAGTGTACAAGAGAACAAAATTATTGTTTCTCCAGATCTGATCCAAAAAAAAACAATAAAAAAGACGGCAATAGTAATAACAAAAAACATAATAAATATAATAGATAAAATAGCTTATATACATAGACCAGTGGTCCCCAACCACCGGGCCGTGGACCAGTGCCAGGCCACAAAGCATGAGCTACCAGGCCGCGAGGAAATGATATGAGTCATTTGCACCTTTCCTCATTCCCTGTCACGCCCTGTTGAACTTGAACGCACGCAAGGTCATTACCCACGCGTCATCCATGTCAGCGCGGGAAGGAGATCAACACCTCGAGCTTGCAAATGATAGCGGGCTGAAAAGTATGTTTGACATAACATCTCTGCCGGCATTCCGGATCAAAGTCAAGGCTAAATATCCTGAGATAGCCACGAAAACACTGAAAACGTTGTTTCCATTTCCAACATTTTTCTGCGAAGCGGAGTTTTCTGCAATGAATGCAACGAAAACTAAATTGCGGAATAGACTGGACATAAGGAACCCCCTTCGAGTATCGCTGTCTCCCATCACCCTTCGATAGGACCGTCTTGTGGCAGGAAAACAAGCCCAGGGCTCCCACTGATTCAGCGATATCAGTGTGTTGCAATGATTTTATATGTTCATACAGGGAAAATATGTGCTGTGTGTTTAATATCCAAACGTTACTTAAAATGTTTTGATGCTATTGACTTACTTATATAACCATATAACAATTACAGCATGGAAACAGGCAATCTCTACCCTTCTAGTCCGTGCCGAACACTACTCTCACCTAGTCCCTCCGAACTGCACTCAGCCCATAACCTTCCATTCCTTTCCTGTCCATATACCTATCTAATTTTTATTTAAATGATAGTATCGAACCTGCCTCTACCACTTCTACTGGAAGTTCGTTCAACACTTACTTCAAGCTCCCCTGTCCCCCCTGATAATTGACTTATCACTATATTCATGCAAGGAAAATATGCGCTGTGTTTTTAATATTAAATTTGTTAGATAAACCCTTTTAGAAACGAAATTGAGTGTATTAGCCACTTATCACCGATATTCCGCTCGTGATTAACAACTCCCCCCCCCACCGCACGGAATCACCAATAACGATTT
Organism: Mobula hypostoma; assembly: GCF_963921235.1. Classification (NCBI taxonomy): domain Eukaryota; kingdom Metazoa; phylum Chordata; class Chondrichthyes; order Myliobatiformes; family Myliobatidae; genus Mobula; species Mobula hypostoma. The sequence continues at coordinate 6,130,594 of NC_086099.1, forward strand.
GCAGAAAAAGACGTCGGCAGGTATATGCATGGGCAGGTCACGCATGCGCACTGGTGCCCGCGCAAGGCTTCATGGTCATTGCAGTCTTTCTATGCATAAACACAATATATATTGACTACTACTCTTGTCCGTGGCAACCCTACCTCTCCCCCCCACCGGGTCGGCCGGTCCGCAGTGCAAAAAAGGTTGGGGACCCCCTGACATAGACTGATTGTATGTGCATAAGGTGATGCTAGGTACAGGAGTGTCTGTACATAAGGTGACTGGCAGGAAATGATAAAGTTGTAGTGGTTGGGTTGCGGAGGGGTGGGTTAGTGGGTGGAGGTGTTGATCAGCCTCACTGCTTGGGGAAAGTAACTGTTTTTGAGTCAGGTGCTCCTGGCATGAATGCTACGTAGCCTCCTTGCTGATGGGAGTGAGACAAACAGTCCATAAGCAGGATGGGTGGGACCCTTTATGATGTTACTGGCCCTATTCCAGCACCTTTCTGTATATATGTCTTTAATGGTGGGTAGGGTGGCGCCAGTGATGCGTTAATCAGCTTTGACTACCTGCTGTAGAGCCTTCCTATCCACTGCAGTGCAGATACCAAACCATGCACTGATGGAGCTTGTTAGGATGCTCTCTACTGTGCATCTATAGAATGATGTGAGTATAGATGTGTACAGTCCAGCTCCCAGGAATTTGATTATACATCCAATTGTTTATTGAAAGTTCCTATGGACAACTTAACTTCACAAACTGTCCTAGATGTATTTCAGCTGGTTCTCTCTTCTCCCCTCTTCCATTGGGTAGAAGGTACAGAAACCTGAAAGCATGTACCTCCTGGCTCAAGGTCAGTTTCTATCCCACAGTTATCAGGCCCTCAAATGTACCTGTTGTACGACAAGACAGACTCTTGACCTCACAATCTATCTCATTATGATCTTGCAATGTATAATTTTTCTGTAGATGTTAGTTTATTCTGAATTTTGTTGTTGTTTAATTATTATGTTATTATTGTTATTCTGTTATTGTTTTTTGTTATTGAACCAGGGGAATAACTTCACTCACCCCATCACTGAACTGTTCCCACAACCTGTGGACTCACTTTCAAAGACTCTTCATCTCATGTTCTCAATAATTATTGCTTGTTTATTTATTTACTTCCTTTTTGTATTTGCACAATTTGTTATCTTTTGCACATTGCTTGTCTGACGGCCTGTTGTGTACAGTCTTTCATTTATTCTACTGTGAATGCCCGCAAGAAATTGAACCTCATGATTGTATAAAGTGACATATCGGTAATTTGATAATAAATTCATTTTGAAACGTGAACTTTGATCTTCCCCAACACACTGTGTAATAATTTGATCTACATGAACAGTATACCAGACAAGGTCTTCACTACATCTTGATACGTTACAATAACAAACCAATACAGAACCATCATGAAATCCATTTTCCTTTGAATAATTTAAACCAAAGATTCAAACAAAGTAAAAGGTCTTTACCAAGTAGTACAATGGAAACTAAAATATTAATCATTGCTCATTTTTCCTTATCCTGTCTAAATTCTCTGGAATTATGTCACAACAAATATTTATCTTTCTCTACATGTAATCTCTGACAACGGCATCATTAATTGAAACACAACAATGGTTTTATTTGTTTTGGACTAGGTCAAAGGCTCTTCATGCATCGGGCCTCACTGCACCCACCAATCGCTGACAAATGGTTTCTTACGTCAAACAGCCAGGGCTGAGCACAATCTGAAGAATCTGTAAAACACAAAGCTCACGTTTCGACACAAAGTGTGGGAAAAATTTGTGGCATTCACACCGTTCCCTGAATGTTATCATAAGGGCGACTATGCCTTAGAACACAAACACTGCCATACCCATGTCATATTATTACTGGCCTTCAAAGCTATTTAAGGAAAGCCTGGACACAATTATGTTTTATGAACGATATCAACAGGTTTAACATTGCTGATTTTGCTCTTCCTTGTAATCTTTTTCTCACCATCTCCAAAGCTAACGTATTGGCATTTTGGTATGTTATTATGTACAAACTTGCTGTCATCTTTCCAACTTAAATATGTCTAAAATTCAAAAGAAATTAACTGGCTATGATTCACCTTAGAACATTCTGATAATGGGAAAGACATAATTACAAGTTCATTACTTCTTTTTTGTCAGCTTGAATGATATATCGCAACACATTAACGCATAATCTAATTCATACCCCAAGATTTGGAAAGCAAGGCATAAAGGGATCATACAAGCAAAAGATTTTTTAATTTCCATTTAATTACAGTTTATTCATTACAATCCACCAGTTGTTAATTAGCTAATACCTTCAGAAGACTATTACATAACTTATAAATGCAATGAATTCCAGCTAATTAGGTCATCAGTTATGACAACTTAGAAAGAACAAAAGCTAATCGAGAAAGTAGCCGGGATTCCCTTTGTTTACTTGGGACACTATGCCACTTCATGAGGATAGGAGACTGTTGTCAAACAGTTTCTAACTGGCGTTAATCATGTGCACTTGTGTGTCTATTAGACAGTACATTAGGCTTACAGTGAACAGCTTTTAAATAGTTGCAAAGATTTTTGTCCCTAACAATTGGTGTAGCAGTAAGACAATTCAGAACAATATTAATAGGTTAGATAGGGTAAAAGCAAGCAGGCTTATTCCACTGAGGTTGGATGGGACTACAACCAAAGGTCATGGGTTAAGAGTGAAAGATGAAAATTTAAGGAGAACATGAGGGGAAACTTCTTCACTCAGACAGTCGTGAGTGTGTGGATTGAGCTTCCAGCACAAGTAGTGCACGCAAGCTCAATTTCAATGTTTAAACGAACTCTGGATAGGTACATGGATGGTTTGGGGTACGGCGAACTGTGGTCCCAGTGCAGGATGATGGGATAGACAGTTGAAATGGTTTTGGCATGGACTATATAGGCCAAAGGGCCTGTTTCTGTTCTGTACTTTTCTATGACATCTATGACTGGTTTCAAGCGTTCAGGCTTGGAGATGCCAAAAACAGCTGGGAGTGAAAATGAAACAACTCACTGCTTCAACATGAATTTGAAGGCATCGACAATCATCTTGAATGTTACAGTGAAGATGAAGATTTGGAGGATGCAATCGTCAAAAGCATAGTATGAAGGCAGTCCATTATCTGCACCAGGTGTCTACACTGGCTTTGTTCATTTATGGTCAAAAGAATGCGGCTATATACATCAATAAGTATTAGGAACTAATAAACAGTTTTATCATGATGCAGTAGTACTGATGGTGTTCTAATTTGTTCTGCATTTCATTTAAATACATAATTTGTTATTCAATTTGTCTTTTTTCTATACATTTTTCCACAAAACTTCGGCTAATTGCAATTGAGGCCAAAATGTACTTATTATGGTGTGCCCCCATTAATCAGAATCCACTGTATATACAAGTGACAATGAAATCAAATCAAATAGATTCAGAAAAAAAATGATTAAATTTGGATTTAAAACTGAGCTTGTTGCTCCAGCTTAAAGTGTTTCATGCATAAACACACATACATACAGAGCGTAGAACCAGGGAGTTTTAACTTGCTTGTTAGTTGCAAAGTTATGATTTGGAGAACTACATATACACAGACGGTACTTGGTCCAGCAGGAGATAAGGAAGAAAGAGGAGGAGGCTAGATATGTGCCAGCAGTGGAGATAGGGAGTCAAAGGACCTGGACAAAGTGGAAAACAGAACAGAGAGTGTTGACATCGGATGACATATGGAAATATATATCTTGCCAACTCCAGTTCTTACTGAGGGCTGTGTGCGATGTACTACCAACTCCAACAAACCTGCGAAACTGGGGAATAAAGAAGACCCAATGTGCCATCTGTGCCAGAAACCAGCCAACCTAGAGCCATATTCTTTCTTCATGCCAGGTTGCCCTTTCCCAGGGACGGTACAGATGGAGACACGACCAGGTTTTGAGAGCACTCGCCCACACTTTGGAGACAGAGAGGAAAAAGGACCACAAAAGGGACAGCCAACCAAACTTCATCAGGACCGGGGAACATGCTGCAGCAACAAACAAGCGTACAGACGGTATCCTGAGCATGGCAAAGGACTGGGAGATGAAGGTTGATCTTGGAAAGAAGCTGGTGTTCCCACCAATAGTAGAGACCACACTTCGACCAGACGTTCTACTATTGTCAGAGAGTGCAAAGAAGCTCGTGGTGATACAGCTAACAGTACCACGGGAGACCCGATGCCAAGAGGCTCATGAGAGGAAGCTTGCGAGGTATGAAGGCCTGGTGGCGGACTGCAGGCAGCAAGGCTGGCAGACGTGGAACTTCCCTGTCGAAGTGAGGGCAAGAGAGTTTCCTGCCATGTCATGCTAGAAGATGATGGCAGCTTTAGGGATACAAGGGAGAACCAGGAAGACAGCCATTAACACCGTGGCCCAAGCTGCAGAGACAGCGTCCAGTTGGCTTTGGCTGCGAAGGGACGACAGTAGCTGGGTGTCTGACCGTCGGGGGTAGAAGACTGATCACCCTCTGCTGTCCCACCATCCCGAGGATGTTCCGGGTTAGGGGATGAAACGTCTGAAGCCGGATGGACCCGGCTGATGACTCGACGGTCCAGCAGCAGAAACATCACAGCTGTTTCAGGTAATGCTGCAAAATTCTGCAGAACTACATATACTTCATGCCGTCACTAAGACGTTGCTTTCTTTTGCAATATTGCTTAAAACCAAGAAATGTTATTTTTAGTAGGCTTTTGTGATCTTCCAGGCACAGCAGCAAATAACTCTCTCAACAACAATAAACTTCACTGAAAATAAATTTTCAGCTCTGATAATTTAGTTCAAATTTTCCAGTTAAAAAATTAAGAAAATGAGACACATATGCGATCGGAGCGATAAATGCGAGCTGGGGTGTTTTGGCAACAAATAGCCCTGCGGCCTACATTAGCTAGTGCTATGAATTTTGCTAGAAGGCTGTATTTTCCTTTTCTTCATTAGAAGTCCCTAGGAATTGAAGATGCGTCCACTCTCTGACATGAATTCCATGAATCTTACACTTTAGAACACGTAGGATCACTGACAAACTTCTACAGATGCACAGTGAAGAGTACCCTAACTGGTTACATCACAACCTGGTGAAGAAGAGCAAAGCCCAGGAATGGAAAGGTCTACAGAAAGTGGTGGATACAGGCCAGTCCATTACAGGAAAAGCCCTTCCACCATTGAATCAGAATCAGAATCAGGTTTATTATCAGCGGCAGAGCACTGACAGGAAGTAGCATCCATCATCAAGGACCCCGATCATCCAGACCATACTCTCTTCTTTCTATTTCCTACCATTGGACAAGTGGTACAGAAGTCTTAATTCCCACACCACCAGGTTCAGGAACAGTTATTACCCTACAACAATCAGGCTCCTGAACCAGCATTGTTAACTTCACTCAACTTAACACTGAACTGATTTCCACAACCAATGGACTCACCTTCAAGGATTCTACAACTCATTTTCTCAGTATTATTTATTTATTTGTACAATTGCTTTCTTTTGCATATTGGTTGTTTGTCAGTCTTTAATTATGTATAGTTTTTCATAAGTTCAATTGTATTTCTTTATTTTCCAGTAAATGCCTGCAAGAAAATGAATCTCAAGGTAGTACATGGTGACAGTCTTCATGGGAATTCCCTCCTTAACAGCACTCTAGGTGTACCTACACCTCAGGGACTGCAGCCGTTCAAGAAGGCAGCTCATCATCACCTTCTCAAGGACAACTAGGGATGGGCCGGCTGGTGCGCAATGACATCGGTGCCGGAGCCGGGAGTGGAGGTTCCCGAGTTTGAAACTAGTCGGGTCCGCCCCCGAGCACGCTTTCCATCCGTGCCGGGTTGAGTGTCAGGATCACAACTTGACCTCGTAAAACAAAGGGAAAATACTGCGAAAATGTCTGTGTGAGGAGTGGAGTGCCTCACAGTCTCTCTCTCTCGCTCCGTGCTTTGTAAAAAAAAGCCATGAAAAATCCATCATCAGGGACGCACGCAAGTACACACAGACGCACGCACGTACACACAGACGCACACTCACGCACACACAGACGCATAGACTTGCACGCACGCAGGCACACGCCAAAAAAAAAGGACACCTAGGGATGGGCAATAAATGCTGGCTTAGCTGGCAATGCCCATTTCCTGTAAATGAATAAAAAAAACACAAACAAGAGAAAATCTGCAAATGCTGGAAATCTGAGCAACACACACAAGATGCTAGAGGAACTCAGCAGGCCAGGCAGCATCTATGGAAAAAAGTACATTCAACATTTTGGGCTGAAACATCGATTGCAAATTTTAAAAAAACTTTGATCTTGACTCTTTTGATTGACATCAAGCAAGGGGATAGTGTAACCTGACTCTGGAGGTGAGTGACCAGGAATACAGACTCAGAATCAAGTTCTGCAGCAGCAGTACAATGAAAGACATAATAAAAATAAACTACAAATTACAACTATATATCTAAAATAAATAATGGCAAAAGAGAGCAAAAATATATATAGTGAGGCAGTTTCCACGGTTCAATGACCATTCAGAAATCTGATGGTGGAGGGGAAGAAGCTGTTCCTGAAACATTGAGCGTGTAGTTTCCTGCAATTCCTCCTTGAAGATAGCAATGAGAAGACTGCAGGTCCTGGGTGATGGAAGTTCTTTATGCCGAATGCTGCTTTTTTGAGGCATTACCTTTCGAAGATGTTTTCGATGCTAGGGAGACCAGTGCCCATGACAGAGCTGGCTGAGTTTACAACTTTCTGCAGCCTTTTCCGATTCTGTGCCGTGGCCCCTCCGTACCAGACGGCGATGCAACCAGTTAGAATGCTCTCCACGTACGTCTGTAGAAATTTGTGAGAGTCTCTATATGCTGGTGATGCTGACCTGGGGGAGTCTAGTGATACTGGTTTGCCTCTCCTGCCAGTTGTAAAGATACAGATTTTGCCAGCAGTACTTCTCTCGTGCTTTGTACCAACTACAGGCTATCCAGGAATTCAAAGCACACAGGAGAGAGGCAATTATTGCTGTTCGGTCAACCATGAGCTTGGTGCCAGATTTGAGATCTTTGACTTCAGACACCACTTTCTCAATCACAAGGGCATATTGGAGGCAAGGAATTTCATCACTGACATCTACCTTTGCTGAAACTGGCTCATGAAGTACTCTGCTCATGGTCTTCCATTTCAATTGAGTATCTGTGGCTGTTGCATGATTGTTCAGGGGCCAGGGGCCAGGTTCATCAGACCTGCTTAGGTAACAGTCATTGAAGCAGCTCCCAACACACATCACTGGGCGGGTGATGCAGAAATTGCAATGTCCCTCCCTTAAATGAGGACGGTTTTATGGAATGATAGGGCAAAGGTCTCAGTCCAATGACAAGCAGAGTCAAGATGACTGGAGATCTGGTTCTGCTTCACAAACTTTCAGAACTCAGATTCAGATTTATTTATCACACCTACATCAAAATGTACAATGAAATGTGTTGTTTATGTTAACAGTCAACATAGCCTAAGGACGCACTGCGGACAACCCACGAGTGTCACCACACATTGCAGTGCCAGCGTAGCATATTCACCATGCTCAGCAGCACAACGCAGAGCACAACGGGAAGCAAAGTAACAACAGCAAAACCAGCCACTGACCTCTGACACTAAACCATCACCACCAACTTAAAAAAACTAAGCCTGAACCATGATCTCAACAGAGACCGCAGCTTGGTACCATCTTTAAAAGTTAACATACCTACAATGATCAGGCAGTAGCATTGCACCCAGTTTTGATGAAATACATAGACCATAAGATGTAGGAGCACAATTAGACCATTCAGCCCATGAAGTTTGCTCCGCCATTCCATCACTGCCGATTTATTATCCTTCTCAGCCCCATTCTCCTGCCTTCTCCCCGTAACCGATACCCTGACTAAACAAAAACCTATCAACCCCTGCTTTAAATGTACTCAGTGATCTGGCCATACAGCCATCTGTTGCAATGAATTCCATAGATTCACCACCCTCTGGCTAAAGAAATCCCTCCTGATCTCTGTTCTAAGTGGATGTCCCTCTACTCTAAGGCTATGCCCTGTGCTGCTAGCCTTCCCCCACTACTGGAAACATCCACTCCACATCCACTTTATCTAGGCCTTTCAATATTTGATAAATTTCAATGAGATTCCTTCCCCCCATCCCATCAATTCTTCTAAATTCCAGTGAGTACAAGCCCAGAGCCGTCAAATGCTTTGCATAAGTTAACCCTTTCATACCTGGAATAATTTCCGTGAACCTCCTTTGAATGTTCTCCAATGCCAGCATACCCTTTCTTAGATAAGGCACCCAAAACAGCTCACAATACTCCATGTGCGGTCTGACCAATGCCTTATAAAGAATCAGCATTACATCCTTGCTCTTTTATTCTAGTCCTCTCAGAATGAATGAATTTGCAATATATTTCAGAAAAGGTAGGTAAATGGATAAACAATCTCCAACATTCATTTCAACCAAGTATGAATTGAAGCCTTCCTTGGGGGGTGGGGGTGCAGGAGGGATAGGGAAATTCAGAAAATGAACCCAGTTTAGAATAAAGTCTGAAGGTGACCTCGTTGCTTCCAGTGTCATCCATTGTCAGTGGATGTCCTTTAGAACATGCATTCTCTTCCTTTGTTTCTGCAACCTCTGTTCTTGCTTCTCATTCTCCACCTCCATTCTCCATTTGTCTTTCACCACTCATTCAGAATAGTAACATCCTTTGCTTACAAAATAGCAATGCATAATCAGTTTCTGAAAGTAGCAAATAACACCTGTATAATCACAAAGAAAACTCTGCTATGGACAGTCCCAAGTCCAGCTGCAAAAGGAAGAGGGTTGGGTATCTCATAAAAACCCAGCACTTATAGAAATGCCAACAGGAGATCCACAGACCTCATTGCTGGGAGAAGAAGCATCCTCAAAGATGGGCTACACCTGAGGACAACCTGAAAGATTGGCTAGGACAGAAGACGCTGGTGAAGTACTGTCGGCGGCCTGTGTCCCAGTAGGGGTGATAGGCTTAAGTAAGGAGTAATCAATAAGGAAGTCACTATTATTTGGCTTGTCAACTGCAAGAACACAAGTGCCCTCTTCTGGTTATTACACTGTAATTCAAGAGCAGAACCAGACTCGATCAGAGTTGCAAGTGAAGAAAATCCTGGTGAGATTGTTCCCTGTGACAAACATCAAGAAAATCCTTTGTGGTTACCATAATCAGATACATCTTGTCTCTGGAAGATGGTCACAATCTCTGCACGTCCATAATCAGAACAGATATGAAACCTCAACACAAGAGAATCTGCAGATACAAGAAATTTTAAGCAACACACAAAGTGCTGGAGGAACTCAGCAGGTCAGGCAATATCTATGAAGAGAAATAAACAACCCTTCAGGGCACAGAAGCCAGAATAGGAAGATGGGGGAATGTATTCGGTTTTCATCTTTCTGGTGGAAAGTTCAGTGTTGGTGGTGAGTGGAGTAAGGTTACCCTCTTTGGATCAGGAGCCTGATGGTTGAGGGGTAATAAATGTTCTTGAACCTGGTGATGCGGGACCTTAGGCTCCTGTCTCTCCCTCCTGATGGCAGCTGCGAGAAAAGAATATGGCCTGGATGGCGGGTGTCCCTGATGATGGATGCTGCTTTCCTACAAGAGTGCTCCATGTAGATATGCTCAACGATGGAGAGGGCTTTACCTGTGATAGACTGGACCATATCCTCTACTTTTTGTAGGCTTCTGGAAGTCAATAAATACATTGATGGTGACATAGTAGCATAACACTTTACAGCGCAAGTGATCAGAGTTCAATTCCCACCGCTGTCTGTAAGGAGCTTGTACATTCACCCAGTGTCTGCATGGGTTTCCTCTGGGTGGTCTGGTTTTCTCCCATAATCCAAAGATGTACAGGGTAAGGTTAGTAAGTTGTGGCCATGATATGTTGCCGCCAGAAGTATGGAGAGAATTTTTCCAGCTGCACTCAGCATATCCTCAGACTGTGTTGGTCATTGACGCACATGTCACATTTCACTGTATGTTTTGATATACTTATTACATATAAAGTTAATCTTTAAATACATTTAAAGAGGATACTGCCTGAAATTTAAAATGCTGAAGTGTTGTCTGTACAAAGAGAGAGTGGGAAAGATGTGCTGAGGTAAAGATTGGACCTGCCATATTCTTCCTCTATAGTAGAGCAGGTTGAGGGGCCAATTAGCCTATTCCTTCAATTCTCTACTCTAGCCTCTTACATCTTCTCCTAACCTGCCTATCATCTCCCACCGTGCGCCTTCTCCTTCCCTTTCCCCCATGGTCCACTCTCCTTTCCTATCAGATTCCTTTTTCTCTAACCCTTTACCTTTTCCACCTATCACCTCCCAGCTTCTTATTTCATCTCCTCTCCGGCCCACCAGGCTTCACCCATCACCTTCTAGCTTGTCCTCCTTCCCCTCTCCCCACCGTACTTTGGCACTTCCCCCTTCCTTGCAAGTCCCAATGGAGGGTCACGGCCCGAAACACTGACTGCTTTATTTATATCCACACATTTCCTGACCTGCAGAATGGCATAAGACCATAAGATATAGGAGCAGAAGTAGGCCATTTGGTCCATTAAGTCTGCTTCATCATTCAATCACAAGCTGATCCAATTCTTCCAGTCATCCCCACTCTCCTGCCTTCTCCCCATACCCTTTGATGCCTTGCCTAATCAAGAATCTATCTATCTCTGCCTTAAATGTACCCAATGACTTGGCATCCATAGCCGCTCGTGGCAACAAATTCCACAGATGTACCACTCTCTGACTAAAGTAATTTCTTTGCATCTCTGTTCTAAATGGACATCCTTCAATCCTGAAGTCGTGCCTGGACTCCCCTACCATGGGAAATAACTTTGCCATATCTAATCTGTTCAGACCGTTTAACATTCGGAATGTTTCTATGGGATCCCCCCGCATTCTCCTGAGCTCCAAGGAATACTGCCCAAGAGCTGCCAGATGTTCTTCACACAGTAACCTTTCATTCCTGGAATCATTCTTGTGAATCTTCTCTGAACCCTCTCCAATGTCAGTATATCCTTTCTAAAGTAAGGAGCCCAAAACTGCACACAATACTCCAAGTGTGGTCTCACGAGTGCCTTATAGAGCCTCAACATCACATCCCTGCTCTTATATTCTACACCTCTAGAAATGAATGTCAGCATTGCATTCGCCTTCTTCACCACCAACTCAACCTGGAGGTTAACCTTTAGGGTATGCTGCACAAGGACTCCCAAGTCCCTTTGTATCTCTGCATTTTGAATTCTTTCCCTATCTAAATAATAGTCTTCCACCAAAGTGCATGACCATACACTTCCCAACATTATATTTCATTTGCCATTTCTTTGCCCACTCCCATAAACTATCTAAGTCTCTCCGCAGGCTCTCTATTTCCTGAACACTATCCACTCCTCCATTCATCTTTATATCATCAGCAAATTTAGCCATAAATCCATTAATCCCTGCTCCCACCAGATTTACCAGAATTCCTCCCCAGCCTGCTGTGCCTGTGCCTGTTTCGTATGTTCTCTATGCACGAAACATGCATTTCTGAAAGGCAGTCAGCAGTAAAGAGATCTAAGGGTAAGTGAGACTTTCATTGGTAATGCAGAGCTTGCTCAAATTAAGATAAATGGGGACCTCCCTGACTCTTTTATTTTAGAGAGAGAAACTAGACAGGGATGCTCAATTTCCCCTCTCCTTTTTCGACTACATTGAACCTCTTGCCCAACTAATAAGACACAGCAAAATTGTAAAAGGTATCAAGGTGGCAGGGATTGAACAGAAGGTGGCGTTATTTGCAGATGATGTCTTAGTTTATTTGAGTGAACCAGAAAAATCATTCATCGGATTGTTTACATTGTTGGATGAGTTCGGGAAAATATTGGGTTATAAAATTAATGTAAAGAAAATGCAGGTATGTCCCTAAATTATACAGCATCCAAAAAAACTGCAGGATACATATGATCTTAAGTGGGAAGCTAAATCATTAAAATACTTAGGAATAACCCTGCCAAAAGATCTTCCAACGTTGTCACAGGTAAATTGTGGGCTATTAATTTCAGAGATAAAAGCAGATATACATAGATGGAATCTTATCCCCTTTTTAAGTCTAAATTCAAGGATAAATACCATAAAAATGAATATTCTCCCTTAGTTACTTTACTTTTTCCGGACTTCACCTGTGGAGGTAGACGATAATCAATTCAGGGAATGGGACAAATGGATTTCCCGCTTTATCTGGCAAGGAAACAAACCTAGAATCTGATTTTACACCTTACAGTTAGGGAAGGAAGGAGGAGGTATGGAACTTCCTTGCTTGAGAAACTATTTTTATGCTTCACAGATAACCCCTCTGTTATATTGGTGTAATGGGGAATACAAGGCTAGGTGGAAGGAAATAGAATTTGGATTGATTGACAGTTTTCCTCCACAGGCCTCAATTGTGGACAAAGGATTGATGGCCCAATTGGAAAAGATTAAAAACAGCTGGATAAATCTCACACTAAAAGTATGGCAGAAGGTGGCTAATTCATGTAGTGTGGCAGAAGGTGGCTAATTCATGTGGAATCTACAACATGTTAAAACTTTTCAGATAGTGTGCTTATGATACCAAATATCTTCCTAGCAGAGGAGATAAAAGATTTCAACTATAGATAAAGAAAGGTCTTACAACCTACCTCTCATTCACACATAAAAGTGCATTACAAAGTTTTCAATCTCTGCAGGACCAACATGACCTAGAACATGATGACTTTTTTAGGTATCTTCAAGTACAACACTACTTTAACCAGAATTCTAGACATACAGACTTATCAACAGCAGAATTCGAATTTTTCAAGATTCTGAAATCGGCTTACAACTCAATACCAAGTAAGTCTATTTCTCAATTATATAATGCCCTCTCTCAAAAATGAAGACACGTTGTATAATAAAGGGAAGTGGGAGAAAGAAGCAGGGTTGGTACTTTCAGAGGAGGCTTGGGGGAAAATATGCAGCTTTCAGTGGTCTTCAACTAACTCTTTGGTTTGGAGAGAACATTGCTGGAAAAACATTACAAGATACTTCAAGACCCCATACCAGGAAAAATATAAAAACACAAACATGGCGTGTTGGAGAAGGTGTGGCTCCAAGGAGACAAATCATTTCCATATTTTTTGGGATTGCCCTAAATTAAGTTTATATTGGAAAGGTATTACATTAGATTCAACTTTATTGTCATTGTGCCAAGTACAGATACAAAGCCAATGAAATGCAGTTAGCATCTAACCAGAAATGCAAAGAATAGTGTTATTTACAAAATAACTGCAAATAAAAAGTAAGTGCTACAGCACACAAATATAAAAGTACTGAGACAGTACAATATGGGCACAATACTGCTTAGCGCTGTGATGTGAGGTTCAGCAGGGTCACATCCTCAGGGAAGAAGCTCTTCCTGTGCCTGCTGGTGCGGGAGCGGAGGCTCCTGTAGCACCTACCGGATGGGAGGAGAGTAAAAAGTCCATGGTTAGGGTGAGATGCGTCCTTGATAATGCTTTTCGCCCTGCCCAGGCAGCGTTTATGGTAGATGTTCTCAATGGTGGGCAATTGGGTGCCGATAATCCGCTGGGCAGTTTTCACCACACGCTGGAGTGCTTTGCGGTCCGATACGGGACAATTGCCATACCACACTGAGATGCAGTTGGTGAGTATGCTCTCAATGGTACAGCAGTAAAAGTCCGTCAGGTCCTGGAGATTTATCCACTTTAATTTGCCTCAAGATAGCAATCTTTTCAATCTGGACAGTTTCCATGATCTCACTACTTGTTTCCCTTAATTCCATAGACTTCATGCCAGTTTCCTTAGTAAATACAAACGCAAGAAACCCATTTAAGATCTCCCCCATTTCTTTTGGTTCCACACATGGCCGACCACTCTGATCTTCAAGAGGACCAATTTTATCCTTTACAATCCTTTCACTCTTGACTTGACTTGACTTGTCTTGATCCGTATCTTTTTACCCTTGCAGTTCCTTAGCTCTACCCACAATGATTCAACACCTTCCAACCCTGTGTCACCTCTTTCTAACGATACGATTTCAATTTTTTCCAAAAGAGCAACACCACCCCTTCTACCACCCTGCCTATCCTTTCGGTACTTTGTGTATCCTTGGACATTAAGCTCCCAGCTGTAATCTTTCAGCCAAGATTCCATGATGCCTACGACATCATGGCTGCCAGTCTGCAATTGTGCTGCAAATTCACCTACCTTATTCCGTATACTGTGCGCATTCAGATACATCACCTTCAGTCCTGTATTCATTTTTTTTTATTTTGATTCCTAACTTTGTCTGAAATCTTACCAACATCTGCGTCCACAACCTCTCCACTAATTGTTCTGGTACTCTGGTTCCCATCCCCTGCAACTCTAGTTTAAATCCCACCACGCAGCATTAACAAACCCTCCCACTAGGATATTAGTCCCCCTCCAGTTCAGGTGCAAACCATCCCTTCTGTATATGTCTCACCTTCCCTGGAAGGGAGACCAATGTTCCAAAAATCTTATGCTCTCCCTCTTACATCAACTTCTTAGCCACATATTAAACTGTGGCATGGTTAGCAATCCTGAGATCACAATATTGGAGGTCCTGCTCTTTAACTTAGCACCTAACTCCCTGAACTCCCTATGCAGAACCTTGCCACTTGTCTAACCCATGTCATTGTTACCTACATGGATTACAACTTCTGGCTGTTCACCATCCCACTGAATAATGCTGAGGACTCAATCTGAGATATCCCGGTCCCTGGCACCCAGGAGACAACATACCATCCAGTAATCTTGTTCTCACCTACAGAACCTCCCATCTGTTTCCTTAACTAATGAATCTCCTGTCACCACAATGTGCCTCTTCTTCCCCCTTCCCTTCTGAATCATAGAAATAGACTCAGTGCCATATACCCAACCACTGTGACTTTCCTCTGTTAGGTCATTTTCCCCCTCCAACGGCATTCAAAGTGATATACCTGATGTTGAGGGGGATGGCCTCAGGGGTACTCTGCACTGGCTCCTTGTCCGCTTTTCCCTTCCTGACTGTCACCCAGTTTCCTGTGTCCTGCACCTTGGGTGTAACTACCGCTCTATACGTCCTACCTATCACCCCTTCAGCTTCCTGAATGATCTGGAGTTCATCCAGTTTCAGCTTCAACTCCTTAACATGGTGTGTTAGAAGCTGCAGTAGGATGCACTTCTCACAACTGTCATGGTTAGGGATACTGAAGGTCTCCCTGCCTTCCCACATCTCGCAAGAGGAGCATTGCACTATCCTGCCTGTCATCTCTGCTGTCCTAGCTGAGCAGACAGAAAGAGAAGGGGAAAAAAATTGATCTTTGCTTTCTCTGAGTGAAGCCTCGAAGAGTTAAAGCCTTAAGATCATCACTCAGACTATGTCCACTCAGACAATGCGCTTGCCCCTACCTTCCTTTAATTTGCCCCACTAAATAATCTCATGAAGGGTCTCGGCCCAAAACGTCGATGGTATTCTTTTTCCATAGATGTTCCCTGGCCTTCTGTGTTCTGCCAACATGTTGTGTGTGTAGTTTGGATTTCCTCTTGTTTGTGATTGGCCATCTAGAGACAGCAGGGAATGGGAACAGCTTGTAATTACTGCCAGTGTGGATGTGGATGTAATGGCCCCATTCCATCTGTAATCATACTGGATCTCTGTATTTTTCTGTAATTATTTTTTTCATGCAAACCAGTGCCGGTGCTGCTTCTGAACTAGAATAAAGTAAGCACAAAGTCTCCAACTACATCCATGATCAAAAAACAGCTTAACAAAAAGCAACAAGCATTCTTATTACAGATAAGTCACATTACTGCAGAATTACTAGAGTTGTAGATACAGCAACATTGAAGAATGTGAAAGCATCATGAGCGTGAATTTTTAACTTAATCACAACATCCCTTCCAGTTAATGTATAATAGAATCATAAAGTACAGAAACAGGCCCTTTGGTCCATCTAGTCCATGCCAAAAGGTTATTCTGCCTATTCTCATTGACTCACACCTGGATAATAGTCCTCCATATCCCTTCCCTCCATATACCTACCCAAATTTCTCTTAAATGTTGCAATTGAACCCACATCCACCACCTCTGCTAGCAGCTTGTCCACCGTCTCATCACCCTCTGAGTGAAGAAGTTCCCCCTCAGGTTCCCCTTAAGCATTTCACCTTTCATCCTTAATCCTGTCTAGTTCCAGTCTCATCCAACCTCATAAGAAAAAGCTTGCATGCATTTACCCCTCTGAATTTTATATACCTCTGTAAAATCTCCCCTTATTCTCCTATGCCCCAGGGAATAAAGTCAACCTATTCGACCTTTCTCTTTAACTCAGGTCCTCAAGTCCCAGCAAGATCCTTTTAAATTTTCTCTGTATTGAATAATGTCCATGTATTAATCTAATTTTCTTACCCATTAGTTGGTGTAGTGAAGGAAAACGATAGAAGTTGATTCCAGAATGGATCATTCTCAGAGATGGATTCCGTACCAGCAAGACGCTTGAGGTAATCATTACTTGCAAGCTCGGCGATATTGCTGCTGTTCGCACCCATCTCCAGTTGTACACGATGCCCAGATTATTCAGACATAGTTTTAATCACAACCTAAATGCAAAAACATCATCGATTGGTTACAATGATAATCCATTTGCTTCCTTTATCCTCATAAGCCTTAAAAAAGCCCTAAGGTAATTTGAAACACCACAGTGGTGTAGCAGTTAGCGCAACACCATTGCAGCTCAGGCGCTGGAGTTCAGAGTTCAATTCCAATGTCCTCAGTAAAGATTTTGCATGCTCCTCCCCATGACCCTGTGGATTTCCTCCAGGTGCTCCGGTTTCCTTCACATTCAAAAGACATACTGGTTAGGAGGATTAATTGGTCATTGCAAATTATCATGTGATTAGACTAGGGTTAAATCAGTGGGTTGCAGGGCAGCATGGCTCAAAGGGCTAAAAGGGCCTATTCCGCGATGTATCTCTAAATAAAAATACCATTTCTTTTTTGCTACATTTCATAAATGTATGTTCTCTGGTTAATACTCGAAGTGCCAGTGGAAATAATTTCTCTTGATTAATCATAAGTAGACAATGGATGCGCCCCTCGGGGCGCAGACCTGCGCGATGAATATGGAGATCCTGGGCTGCCCAGACATAAAGATCCCCCCTCGGCCTCACGAATGCAAAGCAGGACATTTGGCATCCGCTTGGCTGCAGGAGCTGCGGGGAGGTGACGTGATACGTCATCCAACCGCCTTAGGGGCTCCACTCCGGATTTGTGTAGGGTTTACTCCTTAGCCTTCTCTTCTCCCGAAGATACCCACAAGGCAGTGGGATCCGCAACCCTGGATAGGGGCCCATACCGGGTACTGTCAGCCGGATCCAGCTGAGCCCGGGACTCGTGTAAGGCAGGGTCGTCACGCCCTGTAGTAGTAACATATGGAGCCACTACCCACTACCTTTAGATTTCAATTTCTCTTGAATACCTATACTAAATTTCCCCTTAACCTTTCCCCTTAATATTTGAAAGACAGCATTCTCAGCATTCCTACATAAATAAAAACATTTTTTCATTGGTGCAACATACACATATTGCTGGAAGAACTCAGCAGGGCAGGCAGGATCTACGTAAGAAAATAAATAGTCGACGTTTTGTGCCAAAACCCTTCATGAAGACAGGAAAACAGGAACAAGCTAGGATAAGAAGGTGGGAGGAGAGGAAGGAGGCCAAGCTGACAGGTGATAGGTGAGACCATTTGAGGGAAAGGTGGATGAAATCAGAATTCATCCATCAAGTTAAGGGAGAGGTGATTAATGGAAGAGGTAAAGGACTGGAGAGGAAGGAATCTAACATGAGAAGAGAGCGGACCATGGGAGAAAGGGAAGGAAGAGGGGCACCAGGGGAAGGTCCTGGGCAGGTGAGGAGAAGAAGAGGAGTAAGAGGGGAGCCAGAATAAGGAAAGGAAAAAGATAAAAGGAGGAGCTGGGTGAAATTACTAAAAGATAATCAATGTTCATGTTGTACATTCATGCTATTCTAGTACCTCTCATCTGTACTCTCTCCAGTGTCTTGGCATCCTTGCTAACGTGCTATGAACGGCTGGTCAAAATACTATACCAAACACCTAACCATTTATCTTGACATCAGTTGTGAGCTATTTTGAAAAATACCATTTAGAATACTTTGTGTGAAAAGAGGACAAGATGTGATGTAAATTCATTTTGAAAGCAAATGACCTACATTTTCCATTATGATATCAAACTGAGTTTACAACAGAATGACAGCCTGAAATAATCAAGCAGAAACATAAATGTATCATCAACTATGTGTAATTAATTTTAAAATACCCAATTTATTCAATATATATGATCAAGTCCAGTCATGAGGAAGATTGGGTCTGAAGTGTACAAGTCACAGGTTGCCCCTAACATCTTCAAAGCAAAAGAGTGATGTTGAGAATAATGTACAAGGACAGATATTATATGAATGTAAGGCTCTGTAATGGCTTCTCTGTAATGTTTCACTGCTAAGGCTAATGAAACGGCTTCTCTGTAATGTTCACTGCTGAAGTAATGGTTTCTCTGTAGCAGCAATGTTTGGGTTATGGCTGGAGATAACAGGACTATGGATGCATGTTAGTCAATCAGGGTTTTTTTGCCCTGTCTTGTGAACCTGGAAGCAGTTGGTTTCACAGGCTTTTGTGAGAGTGAGAGAGAGAGATGAAGAGAGAAGACGCGAATGGAGCGATTTGGTACACCGCCAGACGGGGTGGACTCGAAGCGAGGGTCCGAAGAGCAGCGACAGTCGGAGGAGGTCAACGGTGAAAGATCGGCCTATGAGTGAGCCCCAACTTTGCGCACAGACTGTTTAATAAGATTGGGCCCTTTTTGTTTCTTTTATTTCGTTTCCCTACTAACCATACAGTCAAAGTAAGAGTTATAAAGCTTAATCGTTTAATCACACATTGTGTACTGTTTGTTATTTCAGGGTACTGATTTGTAACAGGGGACACATCGCGCAGCATCCAGCCAAAGGAGATTTCTTAAGTTTGGCCAGAACGGGGTTTATCATCCCCTATATTAAGCCGCTAGGTGAAGTGAGAGTTACATGAAAATCTCCATTTCTGCTGTGAGAGTTACAGTTGCAATGGGGATGGGGTAAGGGAGGGGTTGCTTATCAATGGGCATAACAGGACGTTCATAAGAAAAGGCAGATGATTGGCAAATTGGCAAGCAAAGTTTAACACAGCTCAATGCAAGATTGTACACTTTAAAGGAAGGGATGCAGAGCTCAAAGATGGGAGTTGATGCATATCTGGATGATACACTGAACTCCAAACAGAGACAGGTACACAAAGCTCTCTGGCTGATATAGATGCTGCAGTTACCTTTTTAAAATTCTTAGGAATGGAAGCTCAACTTTGATTTTTTCATGTCAATTGATAGAAAAAATTTAGCCAAGCCAGAGTTACAACGTGACGGGAAACACCTTTAACTGAAACAAGCCAATGTTTAGCCGATTTAAATGCCCGGCCAGAGTGAAAAGGTCAAGATGTCAAGGCTAGAGGTGAGAGACCGGTGTTCAGCTCACTGCTCTGCGAGATTTACTCATGTCTGCGCTGAACTGAAGCGGTGGCCTACAACTAACAGCCTCATGCATCGGCTGCAGTGATGAACCAGTTTCAAGGCTGTGAACTAACGATCACGAACTTTAGTTCTGAGTGTTATTGTTTACTTTTTAACTGTTCGCACAATTTGCTCATTTTTGCACATTGGGTATCTTTATTGTTAATGGGTTCTATGGTTTTTATTTTGATTTGCGGCTGTCCGTGAGAAGACGATTCTCATGGTTCTATATAGTATAAATACTTTCATAATAAATGTACTTTGAACTTTGCACTTTTGAACTTTAATTGGTTGTTATTGAGAACACAGAGGTCTATCAGAACAAAAAATTTGGAACAGTACAGCACAGTGCAGGCCTTTGGGAACCACAATGTTGTGCCAATCTTTTAACCTACTCAAAGATCAATCTAACCCTTCTCTCCTACATAGTCCTCCATTTTTCTATCATCCTTGTGCCTATCTAAGAGTCCTTAATGTATCTGTCTCTACCACTGCCAACAGCAACGCACTCCACGCACCCACTACTCTCTGTGTAAAAAGAAAACTTACCTCTAACATCTATCCATACTTTCCTCCAATCACCTTAAAATTATGCCCCTCATATCAGTGATTTTTGCCCTGAGGATGTGTTTGGCTGTCCACTCAATCTATGCCTCTTCTCATCTTGTACACCTCTATCAAGTCACATCTCATCCTTTCGCTCTAAAGAGAAGAGCGCTAGCTTGGCCAGCCTTTCCTCACAAGATATACTCTCTAATCCAGGGGAACATCCTGATAAATCTTCCCCACACCCTCTCTAAAGCTTCTACATCCTAAATTATTTGAATGTTATTCCAAGCAGCTGTTTAACACAGGACATTCATGTTGAATGTTTGTTTCTCCAATTCTTAAAAACCCTATTCAACTCTAATGCTTTATTTTTGCCAGCCAAGTTCTTTAAACTCTCTGCAATTTCTAGCACCTTTGATGGGAAGGCACTTCCAAATACATCTCAACTCTATTCTCCTTTTAGCACTCGGAGGACCTAACCTGGACCCAACAAATCGATGTAGCTACAAGGAAGGCAAAATGATGCCTATATTTCATAAGGAGTTTGAGGAGATGCAGGGATGTGTACTTAGCCCCCTGCTCTACTCGCTTTACACCTATGATTGTGCTGCTAAGTACATGTTTGCCGATGACACTGCTGTTGTGGACTGTATCAATCAGCATACTGGAGGGAGACTGAAAATCTGGCTGAGTGGTGTAAAAACAGCAACCTCTCACTCAATATCAATAAGACCAAGGAACTGATAATAGACCAGGAGAGGGAAACCAGAGGTCTATGAGCCAGTAATCATTGGAAGATCAGAGGTGGAGAGGGTCAGTTTAAATTCCTGGGTGTCACTATCTCAGAGGACCTGTCCTGGACCCATCATATAAATATAATTGTGAAGAAAGCACGACAGCACCTCTACTTCCTCAGGAGTCTGCAAAGATTTGGCAAGTCATCAAAAACTTTAGCAAACCTCTATAGATGTGTGGTGGAAAGTGTGCAGACTGGCTGCATAATGGCCTGGTATGGGAACACCAATGCCTTTGAGTGAAAAATCCTACTGAAAGGTAGTGGATTCAGCCCAGTACATCACGGCAAAACCCTCCCAACCATTGAGCACATCTACATGAAATGCTGCCATAGAAAAGCAGCATCAACCATCAAAGATCCTCACAACCTAGTCCATGCTCTTTTCTCACTGCTGCCATCAGGTAGAAGGTACAAGAGCCTCAGGACTCGCACCACCAGGTTCAAGAACAGTTACCACCCCTCAACCATCAAGCTCTTGAACAAAAGGAGATAACTGCATTCATTTAAAGACTCTTTAATCTTATTTCATGCTCGTTATTTATTGCTATTTATATATTATCTGCATTTGCACAGTTTGTTTACAGTTTACAGTATACAATTCCTGATCTTTACAGTTACTACAGTTCTATAGATTTGCTAAGTGTGCCTGCAGGAAAAGAATCTCAGAGTTGTATGTGATGACATATGTACTCTGATAATAAATTTACTTTGAACTTTTTTAGATTTGGTATGTCACCAAAAACACTCACAAATTTCTACAGATGTACCATGGCCAGCATTCTAGCTGACTGCATCACCTTCTGGAATGGAATGGGGCGGGGTGGGGGGCAGTGGTACTGCACAGGACCAAAGCAAGCTGCAGAGAATTGTAAAATTAGTCAGCTCCATAGTATCCAGACTATCTTCAAGGAGCAGTGCCATAAAAAGGTGGCGTCCATCATTAAGGATCCCCATCAGCCAGGACGTGCCCTTTTCTCACTGCTACCATCAGGAAGAAGCCTGAAGGCACACACTCATGTGATTCAGGAACAGCTTCTTCTCCTCTGCCTTCAGATTTTTGAATGGATATTGAACCAATGAACACTACCTCACTACTTTTTTGCACTATCTATTTAACAATTTAATATATAGATTCGTGTTGTAATTCACAGCTTTTCCTCCATTATTATGTAGGTAGGTAGATAAACATTTTATTGATACCGAAGAAAATTAGTGTCACAGTAGCATTACAAGTGCACAGGTATAAATAATAGAACCACAAACTATCTAACAGTGGGGGGGGTCATCACTTCCCTGGCTATAGGTTAACTCATTGTAGGCCCTAATGGACGAGGGTAAGAATGAACTCATATAGCGTTCTTTGGAGCAGCGCAGTTGCCTTAGTGCAGTGGTCCCCAACCACCGTGCCGCGGACTGGTACTGGGCCACGAGGAAACGCTATGAGTCAAATGCACCTTTCCTCATTCTCTGTCACACCCACTGTTAAACTTGAAAGCACACAAGGTCATTACTCACACGAGGTCATCAGTCGGTCATTAACCTGCAACTACTCGATGAGTAAAAAACAAACGTCGCTTGAGGGTTCCTTTGGAAGAGGTGGTAGGGGACATAAGAGGCCTAACGATGATGATAACGTAGAGACAGCTGAGGCCGAGACTGCAAAAAAAGAAAGCTTCCTTCAACAGAAAATACAACGAGTTGTACATAAAATATGGCTTTATTGCGACTGGTGACTCGCATGCTCCAAGCCCCCTGTGTGTGATATGTGGAGACAAGCTGTCTAGTGAGGCAATGAAGCCCTCAAATCTGCTTCAGCACCTTGAGTCCAAGCACCCTGCAATTAAAGACAAACCCACTGAGTTTTTTGAGCAGAAAAAACGTGAGCAAGTGGAACAGAAGCAAGTGCTGAGAACCACCACATCCTCAAATGCTGCTGCTCTGAGAGCGTCGTACTTAGTGGCTAGCCGTATTGCTAAGGCTAAAAAGCCTTTCACTGTTGGTGAAGAATTGATTCTGCCTGATGCCAAGGACATGTGCCGTGAACTGTTGGGAGAAGCTGCAGCTAACACGATGGCACAGGTTTCTCTTTCAGCTACCACAGTTTCAAGGAGAATCAATGACATAGCAGAGGACATCGAAGCACAGTTGTTGGAATGGCTTAACAACTCTGGTTTCACTACCTGAGTCAAAGAGGTTGCTCCTGAATGCCAGTCACACACAGGGAAATGCTGGCTAGCTGAAAAATGTCACCTGGTCTTAACAGCGTATTGAGTGACGTTGTTGAAGTTATCAATCACAACAAAGCAAAAGCTCTTAACTCACGTCTGTTTGAGCAGCTTTGCGAGGAAATGGATGCAGAGCACAAACGCCTTCTCTTACATACTGAAGGCAGGTAGCTATCAAGGGGGAGAGCCCTGGCCAGGGTTTTTGAGTTAAGAGAGCAGCTACAGAGATTTCTTTCAAGAAAAAAGTCACCACTGGCAGCACACTTCAGTGACGAGGAGTGGATAGCAAAACTCTCTTATCTGTGTGACATCTTCAATCTGCTCAATGAACTCATTTTGTCACTTCAGGGGATAATGACAACTGTCTTCCAGTTGGCAGATCCAAGTTCTAGTCCTGACGAAGGGTCTCGGCCTGAAACGTTGACTGCACCTCTTCCTACAGATGCTGCCTGGCCTGCTGCGTTCACCAGCAACTTTGATGTGTGTTGCTTGAATTTCCAGCATCTGCAGAATTCCTGTTGTTTGGCAGATAAAGTGTCTGTTTTCACAGCCAAACAGGAACTGTGGGGACAGCAAGTGGACAGGGGCATATTTGACATGTTCCCAACATTAGCTGGGAATTTGGAAGAGACTGAGGCTCACAGCTGGTGCGCGAACACCTATCTTTGCTGTCGACAGAATTTGAGCGTTACTTCCCAACTGCAAATGACTCAAGACGTGCAAAGGAATGGGTCCGTGACCCATTTGTGAATATCCCCAGTGAATCATCCATGTCAGCGCGGGAAGAAGATCAACTAACTCCTCAAGCTTGCAAATGACGGTGGGCTGAAAAGTATGTTTGACATAACATCTCTGCCGGCATTCTGGATCAAAGTCAAGGCTAAATATCCTGAGCAACACACATCAAAGTTGCTGGTGAACGCAGCAGGCCAGGCAGCATCTCTAAGAAGAGGTACAGTCCACGTTTCGGGCCGAGACCCTTCGTCAGGACTTCAACTTTTATGTGTGTTGCTAGAAATTCCAGCATCTGCAGATTTCCTCGTGTTTGCTGAATATCCTGAGATAGCCACAAAAGGACTGAAAATATTGCTTCCATTTCCAACATCATATCGCTGCGAAGCGGAGTTCTCTGCAATGAATGCAACGAAAACTAAATTGCGGAACAGACTGGACATAAGGAACCCCCTTATGACTTATAATTGACTTATCACTATATTCATGCGAGGAAAATATGCGCTGTGTGTTTAATATTAAATTTGTTAGATAAACCCTTTTAAAAACGAAATTGAGTGTATTAGCCACTGATAAGTGACTTATAGTTGACTCATCACCTATATTTCAGTTGTGATTAACCCCCACCAACCCCAGTCGACCAGTTCGCAAGAATATTGTCAATATTAAACCGGTCCGCGGTACAAAAATGGTTGGGGACCCCTGCCTTAGTGTATCACTAAAAGTGCTCCTCTGTTCAGTCAAGGTGGCATGCAGAGGGTGAGAAACATTGTCCAGAATTGCCAGGATTTTCCTTGGGGGGGGGGCGGCCTTTGTTATACCACAGCCTCCAGTGTGTCCAGTTTGATTCCTATAACAGAGCCAGCCTTCTAATCAATTTATTGAGCCTGATGGCATCACCCATGTTGATGCCATTGCCCCAGCACACCACTGCATAGAAGATTGTACTCGCAACAAAAGACTGGTAGAACATGTGAAAGAGAAGCCTGAATACTCCAAAGGACCCCAGTCTCCTCAGGAAGTAGAGGCAACTCTGGCCCCTCCTGTACACAGTCTCTGTGTTGGTGCTCCACTCAAGTCTGTCATCCAGGTACATCCCCTGGCACTTGTAGGTCCTCACCACATCCACGTCCTCATCATCAATAGTAACAGGGAGCAATGCAGGCTTAGTCTTCCTAAAGTCCATCACCATCTCCTTTGTCTTACTGATGTTGAGCTACAGATGATTAGCTGGCACCATTTGACAAGGTCCTCCACCAGGGCCCTGTTTTCATCTCTCATCCTCCCTGAATACACCCAACTATTGCTGAGTCTCAGAGAATTTCTGCAGATGACATGACTCAGTGTTGTATCTAAAGCCTGAGGTATACAAGGGAAACAAAGAAGGGAGCCAAAACAGTCCCCTGTGGAGCCCCAGTGCTGCTTATAGCAATGTCTGACACACAGCTCTGAAGCTGCACATACTGTGGTCTGCCAGTCAGGTAGTCCATTATCATGGCTTCAATGGATGGCCAATCTGCATTGAACAGAGCTTTTCCCTCAGTAATGAGGGCCGTAGGGTACTGGCACTTGAGAAATCAAAAAACATGATCAGTGCTGCCCTGCTTATCCAAATGGGCGTAGGCTCTGTTCAGAAGGTAGATGACAGCATCGACGACTCCAATGCGCCCTTGGTAGGCAAACTGCAGGGGATCGAGGGCTGATCTGACCAGGGGTAGGTGGTGAGCCAGGACTAGCCTCTCAAGAGTTTTCATGATGCGTGAGGTCAGGGCTACTGGACAGTAGTTATTCAACACTTTTGGTTGGCCTGGCCCTTCTTGGGTACCAGGACCACACAATGTTTTCCACACAGTCGGGACCCTTTCCAGGCTGAGACTCCGGCTGAAAATGTGCTGGAGAACTCCACACAACTGCTCAACACACTCCTTCAGGACCTTGGTTCCAATGCTTTGCCGTGTCTAAGTTTCCCCTGAGGCCTTCTCACCTGCTCAGTAGTGGGGGATGACTGGGGAATTGCGGGAAAGTGGGGGCTGGGAGAGGTAAAGATCGAGACCTATTGAAGAATTAGTTTATTTCATTAGCCCATTCATGACTGCATTACAAAGCTCTACAGCTAGGCTGATTGAAGCCAGTGATGTTCTTCATGCCTCTACACACCTCCCGTGTGCTACTCTGTCTAAGTACCTAAGCTTGTTCTCTAGTTCTCTCCTGTATTCCTCTTTAGCTACCTTGATCTTCTCCTTTAACTCCCTCTGCAAGTTTCAATTCCTCCCTGTCTCCTGATCTACAGGCTCTCTTTTTGTGGTTGAGAAAAGCCTTCAGATCGCTGGTGACCCATGGTTTGTTTTTAATGAAATAGCAAACAGTCCTTGATGGTATTACAGTGTTCACACAGAAGCTGATGTAGCCAGTGATGCAATCAGTAAGCCCATTAATGTCCTCCCCATATGGTTCACAAAGCACATTCCAGTCAGTAACCTCAAAGCAGCCCCGCAAGACCTCAATGGCCTCTGCAGGCCATTTCTTTACTATCTTGGTGGTAACTAGCTGTTGCTGTACTTTAGGTTTATACAAGGGCATGAGGTGAACCAGGTTGTGATCTGATCTTCCAAGTGCAGCGAGAGCTGTAGAGCTGTATGCATCTTTAATATTTGTATACAAGAGATCCAGTGTTTTATTTTCTCTTGTATGACACTTGACAAACTGATTGAAGGTGGGTGGGGTTGTTGAGAGAAGAACATGGTTGAAGTCTCCAAATACTGCAATAAACGCATTGGGGTGAGGAGTCTGGAGTCTTACGATGGTAGTGTATATAATGTCACACACAGTATCGGGAAGACAGAATGTAGGCAACAAGCAATATGGCATAGCTGAACTCGTGCAGCAGATAAAATGGACGCAAACTCACAGCAAGCAGTTTGATGTCTGCATTGCAAATTCATTCTTTTACAGAAATGTGACCAGGATTACACCATCTGCTATTCACAAGCGCAACAAGCCACCTCCATTCCTCTTAGCGCACTGTATTAAGAGCAAAAGGCTAGTGAGACTTACAGTAGGTGATCAGTAAGGTAATCTATGTGTAGAGCCTTGGAAGATGAGTGTGGTCTCAACTGAATAGAATACAGTATGTAGAACATAGAACAGTACAGTACAGGCCCTTTGGCCCACAATGTTGTGCCGACCATTTAAGCTACAATGAAATCAATCTCTAAATTCATCTACCATACCTACAGTACTCCTTGCATTGTAATAGATGCACCATGCTCATCAACCAGTCAACACCTACAAGAGGCAGTAAGGAAATACAATATCCACCATCCAGATGCCCTCTTCTTATTACTACATCAGGGAGGAGATAGAGGAGTCCGAAGACCCACACAATGATTTAAGAACACCTTCTTCCCCTCAGCCATCAGATTTCTGAACAGTCAATGAATATTACCTTGTTATTCATCTTTTGCACTATTTTGTAACTTACAGTAATTATTTACTGTACTGCTAATGCAAAACAACAAACCTCATGACATACATCAGTGATAATACGCCTATCACAGGAGCAGATACAGTGGAAAAGGGGGAAGTGGGGAAATGGATTGGAACTATTTTCTTTCCTCAACCTGCTTCACTGATACTAAAGGCTACCTTTGGCTTTTCCCCATCTTTGCACCACTCAAAGTCAGAAAATTATAGAAGGATGCAGCACAGAGAGAGGTGATTAGGCACGCCATCGGCTCTTTAACAGAAGTACAAAATTACTCCCACTCATTCTCCATCACTTGTAATTTTTTTTCCAAAAAGTATTTATCCACTCTTCTCTTGAAAGTTATTTTTAATCTGCTTCCACTAGCCTTTCCAGCTATAGTCATAGAGCACTACAGCACAGAAATAGGCCCCTTGCCCATCTAGTCCATGCCAGCCTGCTCTTTTCTTAATCCCATCTACTGGAATTCAGAATTTCCATACCTCTCTCATCCTTGTACTTATTCAAACTTCTTGTCAATGTCATAATTGAACCTGCATCCATTACTTCTGCTGGCAGTTCATTTCACACTCTCACCACCATCTGAGTGAAGAAGCTACCCCTCAGATTACCCTTAAATATTGCACCTTTCACCCTTAACCCATGACCTCTAGTTGTAGTCTCACTCAACCTAAGAGGAATAATCCTGCTATCTGTACCTCTATCAAATCTCCTCGCATTCTCCTACACTCTAGGGAATAAAATTCTCACCTTTTCAACCTTTCTCTATAATTCAGATCCTCAATACCTGAAATATCCTCGTAAGTTTTCTTGGCATTCTTTCAATCTTATAGATATCTTTCCCGCAGGTAGGTAACCAGAACTGCACACAAAATGCCAATTTCAACCCCACAAACATCTTATACAACTTAAACATAACCTGAGAGCCCTGTCGGCAGCTGATGGAGTAACATCGTTTCAGATTGCTCCTACCCTGTTTACTTAATTGTCTCCTACCAGTCTTTTTTTTGAAACTTTATTATAATACTTTAATACTGCTTTACTATGGCTGGGAAAAGAACAAAAGCTTCTGCAAAAGAAAGGGAAACAGAAGATGAATCCCCACTTTGGATTCAATCAGTGACTTCCTTAAATGGCAAAAATCGGAATTTTCTGAGGAGTTTCAACGACTTAACGGCAAATTGGATACAATTCAACAAACTTTATCTGAGCATGAGAACCGAATTCAGGAAAATACTACAAAGCTGATGACACTTGAAGAGGACGTTGACGATACAATTAAACTCTGCAAAGAGTTATCTTTATCCAATGATAAAATGGTGAAAAGGATCATCAGTCTCAAAAATAGAAACAGGAGAAATAACTTGCGAATTCTGGGTCTTGAAGAATCAATTGAAGGCACTGACCCTACGAAGTTTTTTGCAAACTTTCTGAAACAGCTTTTCCACGCTTTATTCACTTCCGAGCCAAAGCTTGATCGAGCATATCGCTTACCAACTTTGAAGCCACTGTTGTCAGCAGCGAGACCCAGATCGGTCATACTAAGCTTTCAGGAATTTCATATTAAGGACCTTTTAATTCGCCATACCTGTCAACAAGGAATGATCGATTTCCAAAGTTACAAGGTTAGATTTGTGGAAGACTATTCGCCTGAAGTTATGGCTGATCGCATGAAATATAAAGAAGTTATGTCGGAATTTTACAATAAAGGATATAAACCATCCCTTCGGCTCCCCGCCTGTCTGAGTATTGTTTTGAAGAACGGATTGCGCAAAAGAATAAAGTCCGTTGAAGAAGCAAAAGAGTTTCTGAAGGATGAAGTCTAAAACTGTTATATTTCTTATTTGATCAAATTTTTTCTTCTGTTAATATGAATTTGAAATAAGGTTTCATTAAGCTTACGTTTTGGCTGTTCCTATATTGTCTTTTGTTATTTTTTTTGATACTTTTTTATTATATCCCTTTTTGAGGCTTTATTTTAATACAGCTTTCTTTGAATTTGTTTAAACTGATCCTTTCATATTTTCGAATACTAAGTTATTTTTCTTTTTATTTTGTGTCTTGGTAGGGACATAATCACCTTGTAGGATTGGAGTTTTTTTTGCCAACAGGATTTTTTGGGGCGGGAACTTAGTTCTTAGCTCACTGACTGCCTATTGGTCAGCTTTTTTGCTTTGGGTGGGAGAGTGGGTAGGGCCTATTTTTCTCTGGGAGCTGTGTTGGGTTAAATATATGATTGCTTGTCTGAATACCTCACCTTACGGTTTGCTTTCTAGTTTTAATAACTTATGGCCAGATCTTTTAATTACATGTTGATTGGTATTTAAAATGGTTCGAAATATTAACTTACTTAAGTTTGAATGTGAAAGGGCTGAATCACCCCATCAAAAGGAACAAAGTGCTTGCTTATATTAAAAAATTAAAAGCACCCATTATTTTCTTACAAGAAACACACATACGCAGCTGTGTTAGCTTACGTTTTTTTACTTGGTGGAAGGGTATGCAATTCCATTCTTCGTTTAATGCAAAATCACGTGCAGTTTCGATTTTTGTAGATAATACAGTTTCTTCAGCATAAAGTTGTTTCGGACCCTAATGGTCAATTTGTTGTTGTATCAGGGAGTTTAGACAGGAAATTGATTGTTTTTGCTCATGTATGTGCCCCCATCGTAGACGAACCAGGATTCTTTTCATTTTTGCCAGATTTGTGTACTTACTCTCGTGATGGGAGGAGATTTTAACTGCTGGTTAGATCCAGTATTAGATCGCTCATCTATTAAACCAGCCACACTTAATAAATCAGCTTTGTTTATCCAATCCTTTCTAACTAAATGTGGTATAGTAGATGCTTGGCGTTTTCTTCATCCGACGGACAGGGAGTATTCTTTTTTCTCTCATGTTCATCATTCTTATACCAAGGTTGACTTTTTTTATTGATAGTCAAATGATTCCATTAGTTCGATTGATCGAATATAAAGAGATTCCTATTTCTGACCACTCTCCTATACTTCTATCTTTAAATCTTCCTGGTCCTATCCCTATGAGTAGATTTTGGTGATTAAATTTAACTCTGTTATCCGATGAGGACTTTTTAAAATTTATGGAGAATCAAATTACTCTTCTTTTTGAAGAAAATACGTTGGAAGAGACGTCTAGTCTTATTATATGGGATACTTTTAAAGTATACACCCAGGGTCAAATTATTTCTTATACTGCAAACATCATTAAAAAAGCTAACAAACAGAGAAATGAACTAGCCAATCAGTTAAAACAACTGGACCATAAATATGCTTCGGTACCTGATCCTGAAACATACAAGAGACATATTGAAACTAAAACTAAATATGATCTTCTTTTAACGTACCCAATTGAAAGTCGACTTTTAAAAGATAAGTCAATTTTATATTCACGGAGATAAAACTGGTAAGCTACTGGCTAATTAATTGAAGTCATTTATAGCCAAGCGGCAAATTAAAGAAATACATAAAATTAATGGGGACATGACAACTGACAACTAAAATTAATGGCACTTTTAGGGAATTGTATTCTAAATTGTATAGTTCTGACTCTGTTAATGGTAATATTGGAATGAATAATTTTTTAAATCAATTAAATATTCCTAATCTTTCGTTAGATGATTGTAGGCAATTGGATCAACCTATTTCCCAGGAGGAAATTGCTCAGGCTATTCTAGAATTGCATTCTGGGAAATCCCCAGGACCCGAGTTTTATAAGGCTTTTACCTCCTTAGTTATACCATACTTGTGTTCTACCCTTACTGATTCCTTTAAGGTAGGAAGACTACCGCAGTCTTTTCACGAAGCTTCCATAGCACTCATTCTCAAAAAGAATAAGAATCCTATTGAATGTTCTTCTATCTCTTTACTCAATTTTGATACTAGAATTTTAACTAAAGTGTTGGCTCATAGACTTGAAAATATTATATCCTCTATAGTTTCGGATGATCAGACAGGATTCATTAAAAATCAATATTCCCATTTTAATATACGGTGTTTGTTAAATGTTATATACTCTCCATCTAAGGAAATATCGGAATGTGTGATATCTTTGGATGCCGAGAAGGCTTTTGACAGAGTTGAATGGAACTATCTATTTACATCCTTAGAAAAACTTAATTTTTGAACCTAATTTTATTCATTGGATTAAATTAATTTATTTATCTCCCTCCGCTCAGGTTCTTACCAATTTTCAGAACTCCAACGTGGAACTAGACAAGGCTGCCCTTTGAGCCCTCTTGTAAACGTAACTTTACTGGATCAAATAACGACAGCACAAAAAGATCGTTACTTATCTTTTCACCCGTTTATTTCTTCGAGCTCAGCCGGCCAGTGAATTTGGACCCAACATCAGGGAGAGAATCTTTCTCATCTCCCCAGCGGTTCAACAAGTTCACTGCCTGATGTCAGAATTGTCAGAAGTTATAAGGCCACCAATACAAAAGAACAATCAGTTTGATAACCATATCAGCCAAGTCAATGGACTATTGATACAAAGAACAATCAGTTTGATAACTATTCCGGCCAAGTCAATGGACTATTGATACAAAAGTACAATCAATTTGTTAGACACTCCAGCTACCTTAATTAAAAAAGGAATGTCCTACCTGGTTTGCTGGAGCCACAACTTAATTACAAAGATAAGAACATCCATCAAATTTATGCTTTAATTAAGAAAGGATTATTCTGTTTAATTTCCATCAGGTACTGCTTTTTGTCAAAATCAAAAGGTGTGAAAAGCCCAGAGACATCTTACGTGGATCTGGGTGAACTTTAATCACCTTGCTCCAAAGAAGGCAACTGTGAGACATTATTCAAACACACTGCAGTCACAGACATAGTCAGTACTTAATTCATTGTTTACAGGGATCTGAGAATCCCCCATTCCCTTAAACTTTATCACTCTGCTTTTTGATTTGGTATTAGAACCCTTAGCAATTGCTTTTCGAGATTCTAAAGAGACTACTGGTATTTTAAGGAGAAGAACTATTCATAAAGTGTCGCTCTACGCTGATGATTTATTGCTTTTTATATCTAATGTTACAACCTCCTTACCATCTGTGTTCTGTTTTCTGACTAATTCTAATCAGTTCTCAGGATATAAATTAAATTTACAGAAGAGCGAACTGTTTCCTTTAAACAATTTAATACCAACTGATATTAACATTCCTTTTAAAATTTTAAGAAAACAATTTACTTATTTAGGAGTAACAATTACTAAGAATTATAAAGATTTATTTAAGGAAAACGTTTTAAGTTTATTGAATTATGTTTAAAAAAACACTTTCTAATTGATCGCCTCTCTCTTTATCACTGATTGGCTGAATCAATTCTATTAAAATGAATATCTTACCTAAATTTATATACCTTTTTCAAGCTGTGCCTGTTTTTATTCCTAAATCTTTTTTTGACTCTTTGGATTCAATTCTCTCTTCCTATATGTGGAAGAATAAAAAACCTCGTATAAATAAAGCTCACCTTCAAAAAACCAAACAAAATGGAGGATTTGCCTTACCCAATTTTAGGTTATATTACTGGGCAGTTATTATACGTAATATTACGTCCTGGATATATTACATTAACCATGCAAATTGCCCTACATGGGTTTCTTTGGAAGCCAACTCTGTTATAAAATTTTCCATTATTTCTTTACTTGGATCCTCACTTTCTTTATCTTTAAATTATCTAACTGACAATGTGGTTTATTTGAGGATTTGGTTACAGTTTAGAAAACATTTTGGTTTATTGAGATTCTCCCTCTCAAGTTCCATATTTTCGAATTGTTTTTTTAAACCATCTTTAATTGACTTACCTTTTAAAAAATGGGATAGATTGGGTATTAACCGATTTCAGGATTTGTTTGATGGAGGGAATCTCTCTTCTTTTGTGCAACTTTCAATGAAATTTAACCTTTCCAACACTCACTCTTTTCAATACTTACAGATTAGAGATTTTTTAAGATCTCAATTACTTACATTTCCTTCAAGTCCAGATTAGAATACAACAGATACAATTTTTAATCTGAAACCCTTTGATAACAGTTCAGTATCTTACATTTATGGTCTACTGTTGGAACTGAAAAAGGCCCCTTTAGATAAAATTAAAGGAGATTGGGAAAAGGATTTACAGATTTTCATATCTGAAGAGAGCTGGAAGATTATTTTAAAATTGATTAATTCTTCATCATTATGTGTTCGTCATTCTTTATTACAATTCAAAGTGGTACATAGAGTTCACTCATGTTCAATGGCTCTCTGTCGTTATGTTGTGCCTTGATCTAGAGAAGATTCGTTGTTCGATTTCTGATTCTAAACATGATTTTCTAATGTTATGGGGACCCTTTCTGAATTATTTTCACAATCTTTGAACTGTTATTAAAGTATGGATCTGAGCCATTATTATTATTATATCATATTATAATATATTATATAATATAATATTATATATTATAAAATGTGTTGTGGTTAATGAAGTAGGTTTTCAAAGCTTGCAGAGATTTAGACCACTTAGAAGAGTGGGCTGAAAGATGGCAGATGGAGTTTAATGCTGATAAATGTGAGGTGCTATATTTTGGTAGGACTAATCAAAATAGGACATACATGGTAAATGGTAGAGCATTGAAGAATGCAGTAGAACAGAGGGATCTAGGAATAATGGTGCATAGTTCCCTGAAAGTGGAATCTCATGTGGATAGGGTGGTGAAGAAAGCTTTTGGAAAGCTTTTATAAATCAGAGCATTGAGTATAGGAACATACATCAAAGTTGTGGTGAACGCAGCAGGCCAAGCAGCATCTGTAGGAAGAGGTGCAGTCGACGTTTCAGGCCGAGACCCTTCATCAGGACTAACTGAAGGAAGAGTGAGTAAGGGATTTGAAAGTTGGAGGGGGAGGGGGAGATCCAAAATGATAGAAGAAGAAAGGAGGGGGAGGGATAGAGCCGAGAGCTGGACAGGAGGCAAAAGGGGATACGAGAGGATCATGGGACAGGAGGTCCGGGAAGAAAGACGGGGGGGGGGGTGACCCAGAGGATGGGCAAGAGGTATATTCAGAGGGACAGAGGGAGAAAAAGGAGAGTGAGAGAAAGAATGTGTGCATAAAAATAAGTAACAGATGGGGTACGAGGGGGAGGTGGGGCCTTTGCGGAAGTTAGAGAAGTCGATGTTCATGCCATCAGGTTGGAGGCTACCCAGACGGAATATAAGGTGTTGTTCCTCCAACCTGAGTGTGGCTTCATCTTTACAGTAGAGGAGGCCGTGGATAGACATGTCAGAATGGGAATGGGATGTGGAATTAAAATGTGTGGCCACTGGGAGATCCTGCTTTCTCTGGCAGACAGAGCGTAGATGTTCAGCAAAGCGGTCTCCCAGTCTGCGTCGGGTCTCGCCAATATATAAAAGGTCACATCGGGAGCACCGGATGCAGTATATCACCCCAGTCGACTCACAGGTGAAGTGATGCCTCACCTGGAAGGACTGTTTGGGGCCCTGAATGGTGGTAAGGGAGGAAGTGTAAGGGCATGTGTAGCACTTGTTCCGCTTACACGGATAAGTGCCAGGAGGGAGATCAGTGGGGAGGGATGGGGGGGACGAATGGACAAGGGAGTTGTGTAGGGAGCGATCCCTGCGGAATGCAGAGAGAGGGGAGGAGGGAAAGAGGTGAGAGTAAGAGTTCGGCACGGACTACAAGGGCCGAGATGGCCTGTTTCCGTGCTGTAATTGTTATATGGTTATATGGTAAAGTATTTTACTTTTTTCTTCTTTTCTTTTTACCAACTGGCTCATTTTGGTAGTGGGGGTAGTATTTTTTAATAAAATACAATTATTTTATTTTATTTCATTTCATAATTCAATCTTTTTTTTAATACATGATTGATTTGGAATATGGGATACTGTGATCATATGGGGGGAGGAGATTTAAATGTAATGTAATTTATATTATTTACTTGTATCCTTATGAATTTTGTATTTGTATTCATGCAATTTATATAACATCAATAAAAATATTGAAAAGTAGGAAAAAACATAACCTCCCATTTCTTATATTCAGTGCCCTGATATACAAAAGCCAAAACTCTCTTTACGACCCTATCTACCTGTGACACCACTTTCAATGAATTATAAATCTGTATTCCCAGATCCATCTGTTCCCAGGTGTTCACTGTGCAAGACCTACCCTGGTTGGTCCTCCCAAAGTGCAACACCTCACACTCATCTGCATTTTGCAGCACCAGATTGGGGGTCCATTACACCTCCAATTATGGTGTCATCCACAAATTTGTTGATCCAATTTACCACATTATCATCCAGATCACTGATATAGATAGCAAACAACAACAGACCCAGCACCGATCCCTGCGGCATACCACTAGCCACAGGCCTGCAGTCAGAGACGTAACCATCTACTACCACTCTCTGGCTTCTCCCATGAAGTCAATGTCTAATCCAATTTACTACCTCATCCCGAATGCCAAACAACTGAACCTTCTTGCCCAATAAGCAAATGCTTTGAGAGGCTGGTCAAGGACTACATCTGCAGCATGCTACCACTCACACTGGACCCCCTACAATTCACCTACCGACACAACCGATCGACAGATGACACAACAGCCACAGCTCTACACACTGTCCTTACACATCTGGAGAAGAAGGGTGCTTATGTGAGAATGCTGTTCATCGATTACAGTTCAGCATTCAACACCATAATTCCATCCAGGATCGACAAGAAGCTCGGAGACCTCGGCCTTCACCCTTGCCTTGTGTAGCTGGATCCTGGACCTCCTGTCAGATTGCCAGCAGGTGGTAAAAGTGGGCTCCCTCACCTCTCCCCCTCTGACTCTCAGGGCTGTGTCCTAAGCCCGCTCCTTCACTCTCTGTATACCCATGACTGTGTCACCACCCACAGCTCTAAGCTGCTAATTAAATTTGCTGATGATACTACATTGGCCTAATCTCAAACAATAACGTGGCAGCCTACAGAGAAGAGGTCATCACCCTAACACAGTGGTGTCAAGAAAACAACCTCTCCCTCAATGGCACAAAAGCAAAGGAGCTGGTTGTGGACTACAGGAGGAATGGAAACAGGCTAACCCCTATTAACATCAATGCGCCTGGGGTTGAGAGGGTGAACAGCTTTAAGTTCCTAGGCATACATATCACTGAGGATCTCACGTGTTCTGTATATACCGGCTGTGTGCTGAAAAAAAGCACAACAGCTCCTCTTTCACCTCAGACGGTTGAAGAAGTTTGGTATGGGCCCCCAAATCCTAAGAACTTTCTACAGGAGCACAATTGAGAGCATCCTGACTGGCTGCATCACTGTTTGGTATGGGAACTGTACTTCCCTTAATCGCAGGACTCTGCAGTGTGGCAGACAGCCCAGTTCATCTGCAGATGTGAACTTCCCACTATTCCGGACATTTACAAAGACAGGTGTGTAAAAAGTGCCTGAAGGATCACTGGGGACCTGAGTCACCCCAGCCACTAACTGCTCCAGCTGCTACCATCCAGGAAACGGTACCGCAGCACAAAAGCCAGGACCAACAGGCTCCAGGACAACGTCTTCCTCCAGGCCATTAGACTGATTCATTCATGCTGATTCAAATGTATTTCTACATTATATTGACTGTCCTGTTGTACATACTATTTATTATAAATACCATAAATTGCACATTTTAGACAGAGACGTAACATAAAGACTCTTACTCATATATATATAAAGGATGTAAGTAATATCATCAATTTAATTCAATCTTCCATGTGGGACCTTGTTAAAGGTCTTGCTAAAATCCACATAGTTTATATCTTGCCTTCAACAACTTTCCTAGTAACTTCCTCGAAAAACTCTATACGATTGGTTAGACATGACCTACCATGGACAAAGTCATGCTGGCTATCCCAAATCAATCCATGTCTTTCCAAATACTTATATATCCGGTCCCCCAGAATACCTTCCAATAACCTTCCCACAACTGATGTCCGGCCTACTGGTCTATAATTTCCTGGCTTATTCTTAAGAGTCTCTCATGTTCAAGTTTATTATTATCTGACTGTATATATATTCCACCACACAAAACAATGTTTCTCCATTCTTCCATTCGTAAACAACAGAACAACATTAGCTATCCTCCAATCCTCTGGCACCTCACCTGATCTGACAGAAGGTCCAGGATTCAGCTACACAAGGTAGGGTGAAGGCCGACACTTTAAATACCTCTGCTTGGGCCCCTGCAATTTATGCAGGGAAGAATAGAAAAATATAGATAATTACTTTTGTCTATGCCATGTCATGGCTGATAGAATCAAAGAAAGCAGCTCAGTCAAGTTCTTTCTTATTCTTGTCTTTAAGTACTATACAAGGATTCACAACTGCTTTCAAAATTGCAAAATAATGATCTCACTACAACTGCATGCTCTCCTTCCAAAATTCCAGCTGAAGATCTCTGTTGGCATGTTGTTAATTCCAGCAGGGATGTAACTTCATGATATACACTTTATTAGGTACTCCTTGTACCTAATAAGGTAGCCACTGAGTGTACATCTATGGTCTTCTACTGCTGTGGTTCAACGTTTTGTGCACTCAAACATGCTCCTCTGCACAGCACTGTTGTAATGCACGGTTATTTCAGTACTGTCGCCTTCCTGTCAACTTGAACCATTTTGCTCTGTCCTTTCTCATTAACAAGGCATTTATGCAAACTCACTGGATGTTTCTTGTAAATTTTCGCATCGTTCTTTGTAAACTTCAGACTTTTGTGTGTGAAAATCACAGATCAGCAGTTTCTGAGATACTCAAACCACCTTATCTGGCTCCAACAATTATTCCACAGTCAAAGTCACTTAGATTACAGTTCTTCCCCACTCTGATGTTTGGTCTGAACAACAACTGACCATGTCTGCATAGTTTTAGGCATTGAGTTGCTGCAACATGATTGGCTGAGTAGATATTTGTATAAATGAGCAGGTGTACTGATGTACCTAATAAATTGACCACTGAGTGTATCTAGCGATCATATTCTTTGGATTAATTTCCTTAAGGTATCTGAAAAATTGCAAGGAAACATCCCCCACCTCATTATTCTCTAAAAGTATTACTCTAAATGTGAGCATCACTTATAACACTTAATTGACTTTGTAACCAGAAATCATATACCATTATCCATGAATGTAAAATTAGAGAAAAATGCACTTTATCTTAAAAACTATTCCATATATATTCCAGCAAGGACATTTTCAAGAGGCAGTGCCTCAAGAAGGTGGCATCAATTATTAAAGACACTCACCACGTAAGACATGCTCTCCTCTTTTCTCATTCCTACCTCAGTGAGGAGGTACAAAAGCCAGAAGACCCACCCTCAATGATTCCAGAACAACCTTCTTCCCACCATCAAATATCTGAATAACCCATAAACGTAGAACAGTACAGCACAGAAGTCCCACAATCTTGTACTGACTTTTAGCCCACTCTACAATCGATCTAACACTTCCTCCTATGTAACCCTCCATTTTTCTATTGTCCATGTGCCTATCTAGAGCTTCTTAAATGTCTCTAATGTAACAGTATCCACCACCACCCACGCATGCACCACTCTCTGTGTAAAAAAAAATCACATTTGACATCCTCGTTAAACTTTCCTCTAATCATCTTTATCTAATGCCTTTGAACAAAAAATCTGACCCAGTCCATCACAGATAAACACTACACAAAGCGCTGTCACATAAAAACAGCATCTATCACCAGGGACCCCCCCACCAATCAGGAAATGCTCTCTTCTCACTGCTGCAATCAGGAGAAGAGCCTCAGGATTCACACAAACCAGGTTCAGGAACAGTTATTACCCCTCATCCGTCAGGCTGCTGAACTGAAAGGGATAACTTCACTCGCTCCTACTCTGGCATGTTCCCACAACCATGGACTCACTTCAAAGGACTCTTCATCTCACGTTCTCGATATCAGAATCAGGTTTAAAATCACTGGCATATGTCATGAAATGTGTTGAATTTGCAGCAGCAGAACACTGAAATACATGATAATATAAGGAAAAAAACTGAATTACAGTAAATACACATTTAATTTAACTATTTGTTAAACATATAAGTAATGCAAAAGCAGAAATAAAAACATAATGAGATAGTGTTCGTGGGTTCAATGTCCATTCAGAAATCTGATGGCAGAGGGGAAGAAACTATTTCTGAATCACTGAGTGTGTGCCTTCAGGCTTCTGTACCTCCTACCTGACGATAACAGTGAGAAGAGGGCATGTCCTGGGTGGTGGGGGTTCTTAACAATGGACGCTGCCTTTTTGAGGCACCGACTCCTTGAAGATGACTTGGATATGATAAAGGCTAGCGCCCATGATGGAGCTGACTAATTTTACAACTCTCTACAGCTTACTACTATATTTATTTATTGTTATTATTTCTTTCTTTTTGGATTTGCACAGTTGTTGTCTATTGCACACTGATTCAAGGCCCAAGTTAGTGCGTTTTTTTATTGATTCTATTATGGTTATTACTCTATTATCAATTTATCGCATATGCCCACAAGAAAATTATCTCAGGGTATATGGTGACATATATGTACTTTGATAATAAATTTACTTTGAACTTTCAAACTTTAAAATGATACCCCCCTGGGAAAAAGTCTCTGTTTCTTATCTCGATATTCTTCTTTTGAACTGTTCACTTATATTTGTAACTTATAGTAATTTTCTTTCTTTGCACTAAAATTTATTAATAAACCAGATCCTAATGATACAACTATCAAGTTGCTATTAATCATACAGAAAAAATTAAAAGTTTATTTTGGTAATTTATAGGAATTTTTGCACTGTACTTCAGCATCAAAGCAATAAATTTCACAACATCTGTCACAGATGATAAACCTTACGCTTGATACGGCCGCTGTGTTAGAAGCTGTTGTTAATCATCAAGATTGTTCAATGTCATTTCCAGTACACAGGTGTAAAGGAGAATAAAATAGTTGTTCCTCTGGATAGGACGCAGCACAAAAAAAATTCACAATAACCATAAAAACACAATAAATCTAAATACATAAGATAACTTATGCACATAGATCAATTGTATGTCCATAAAGTGATGCTAGGCACAGGAGTGTCTGTACACAAGGTGACTGACAAGAAATACTGATATCCCTGACGTTCTGGTACGGTGGGACAGGAGGAGGGTTAATTCATGGGAAATAGGGTTGCTGAATGAACACAAGCACTGGGCGACTGCTGACTGCTTGTGCTGGGTTCCTCCAGCTGTCATCAGCGCCTTCAACTGCCGGGGAGAGCAGATCCCATCAAGGACGTATACACAGAAACGCGCCGAAAAGGGTCAGTAACATCGTGAAGGATCCCACCCACCCAGCTCATGGACTGCTTATTCCACTCCCATCAGGGAGGAGGCACAGGAGTGGAACTCAGTGTAGACTTCTGCTGCTGTAGTCATTCCACTTCAAGGCTTGATGCACTGTGTGTTGAACCAGTCTGGACATTCTCCTCTGACCTTTCCCATTAACAAGGCATCTTCACCCACAGAACTGGCACTCACTGGATGTTTTTTG
This sequence comes from Mobula hypostoma, assembly GCF_963921235.1. Lineage (NCBI taxonomy): Eukaryota > Metazoa > Chordata > Chondrichthyes > Myliobatiformes > Myliobatidae > Mobula > Mobula hypostoma. The sequence goes on from NC_086099.1 coordinate 6,171,715, forward strand.
TTTCTTGCACCATTCTTAGTAAACACTAGAGACTGCCATGTGTGAAAATCCCAAGAGATCATCAGTTTCTGAGATACTCAAACTACCCAATCTGGCATCAACAATCATTCCACAGTCAAAGTCACTTTTATCGTCTTTCTTCCCCCATTCTGATGTTCAGTCTGAATAACAACTGAACCTCTTGACCATGTCTGCATGTTTTTATGCACTGAGTTGCTGCCATATATTTGTCTGATTAGATATTTGCATAAGCGTTGCTTACTTCGATGTACTCATGTTAATTTTGGATAATAATAATAAAAAAAATTTGAAAAGAAAGATATTTGCATTAACGAACAGGTGTTTATTAGGTAATAAAGTGGCCACTGAGTGTATTAAATCTCCTGTTAGCAAATTGGCCAATGCTTCCTCAACACAATCTCAGTCTGTCAGATGTAATTTCCTCCTCATGATGGTGTGCTGATTCTGCTTTGTCAGATTATGATTTCCCAAATGGATTAATGAAAAATGGAGTGCTGTGTGGGAGGGAAGGGTTAGATTGATTATAGAGTGGGTTAAAAGGTCAGCACAAATCATGAGACAAGGGACCAGAAGTGTCCTGATGAAGGGTCTTAGCCTGAAACTTCAACCGTTCATTCATTTCCATAGATGCTGTCTGACTTGCTGAGTTCCTCCAGCATTTTGCATCTGTTGCTCTGTCCTGTAATGTTCTATGTTCAAATGTTCTTCAACCTACTCAATAACAGACTCTAACATATCTTTTCAATAATTGCTACTAAATCAACAATTGTCTGCTTTTTGTCTCTATTTTTTTCAATTAGGGCATTACATTGGTAGGCTTCCAGATTTCTGGTACTTCTCAAGAACTTTGAAAGGTTATAATTGCTGCATCCACTATCTCCACAGCCACTTATCTTTAGTCCCGTATGCAAACTATCAGGTCCTGCAGACTTGGCATCCTTTAGCCTCATTAATTTGCCTGATACAAATTTTCAAATGATGATAATTAATTTGTCTTGTTAATATTTTCAAATTAATGGGATGTTTACATTCTGCTGTAAAGAATGATGCAACATATCTGTTTCCTCCTCTGTCGTTTCCTAGTCCCCATAACTCACCCTCATTCTCTCATTAGGAATTTATTTTCATTTAAACCTCTCTCTTCCCTTGTACAACTTAAAGACATTCACTGTCAGTTTTTATAGATTCAAGATTCAAGACTGTTTAATTTCCTTTCCAGTACACAAGTGTAAAGCAGAATGAAATAATTGTTACTCTAGATCTAATACAGCACAAAATTACACAGTAAGATAAAGAACACAATAACAATAAAAAGCACAATAAATATAAATACATAAGATAGTTTATAAACATAGATTTTGATTGTATGTCCATAAAGTGATGCTCGGCACAGGAGTGTCTGTACATAAGATGACTGACAAGAAATTATAAAGTAGTGCAGGTAAAAGACATTTAGTTCGAGATACTGTTATCCCTTACATTCTGGTGTGGGGGCAGGGGCGGGAGGGGGCTTGGTTAATTTAAGGGAAATGAGGTTGCTGAATGAACACAATGATCACTGACCATTTGCAACATGTTTCTGTATATACGTCCTTGATGGGATCCCCTCTCCCTGGCAGTTGAAGGCAGTTCCTCCAGCTGTCATCAGTGCCTTAAAGGGTCAGTAATATCATGAAGGGTCCCACCCACCCAACTCATGGACTGTTTATCCCTACTCCCATCAGGGAGCAGGCTACATAGCATCCATGCCAGGACCACCAGGCTCAAAGAACAATTACTTACGCCAAGCAGTAAGGCTGATCAACACCCTCACCCACTAACCCACCCCCCCAAACCCCAACCACCACCACTTTACCAATTTCTGTCAGAGTCACCTTATATAAAGACACTCCTGTCTCTAGCATCACTTTATGGAGATACAATCTATGTGTATAAGCTATATTTATTTTGTCTTTTTTTTCCATTATTGTGTTCTTCATCTTGTTTTTTGTGCTGCGTCGAACCTGGGGTAACAATAATTTCGTTCTCCTTTACACCTGTGTACTGGAAATGTCATTAAACTATCTTGAATCTTATAGTAATGTTTTATGTCTGCACTGCACTGCAGCCTCAAAGCAATACATTTCACATCTGTCAAAGAGAATGAGTCTCATGCTGATTACACGGCTGTCATGTTGTAAGCGTGCTGTTAATCACACAGAAATAAGATAGAAACAAGGATTCAATGCAGGCAAAATAGATTGAACTCAAAATACTGATTTCCCTGACGTTTTAGCAAGGGGGCGGAGGTCTTAATTCGGGGGAAATGAGGTTGCTAAATAAACATTGAAGCACTGGACGATTGCTAACCTTGTGCTGTGCTGTGTACTCTGGGAATTGTAGTCTTTGCTCAGTCTTGCTAGAATCAGAATTATGTTTATTATCAGAATCATCGGCCGTAAGCAGCGACTTCAGCCGCTGGAGTGACCCGGTCCAGCCTCCCTCCCGCTCTCCCCCACAGGCCCGGTGTGTCGTGTCGTGTCGGCCCGGTCCGTTCCGCCCCACCCCTCCCTTCCCTTCTCTTCCCGGGGACACAGACGTTTAGGGAGCACTAGGTGCCCGTTCTGACGGTTTTACCTGCCTGTCGGCCCTTCAGCCCGTCGAACGCGATCAGGTTCCCACGGGATGCTCGGACCGCCAAGCATCCGCTCCAGCCGCCGTCTCCCTCACGCACCCTCCACGTCACACCGCCTGCATCACTCGCTGCAGGCGCTGATCTGAGCACGTACTGCGTCAAATCCCTGGGTACTCTGGGAATTGTAGTCTTTCAGTTCATTTCGTAATCCGGTTTATTCCCGTCTTCAACCCTCCACCCCGCCCTGGTCTTCTGCCTTCTCTTTACCTTTTCATTGATAACTGCCGATGGGACATTAGCCGTCTAGACTTCAACACTCCTCTCTCCTTTCGAACACTCTGCTCTCCACTCCCTCCGCACCAATCCTAACCTCACCATCAAACCCGTTTATAAGGGTGGTGTTGTAGTAGTCTGGCGAACTGACCACTACCTTGCTGAGGCCCAGCGTCAACTCTCAGACACCTCCTCTTACTTACCCCTCGAACTGGACCCCATCATCTTATTTTCACTATGGATACAGTATCCAGTTCCTATACACCTCCATACCCCATCAGGAAGTCCTCAAAGCTCTCCGTTCTTTTTCTGGACACCAGACCCAACTTGTCCTCACTTTCGATAATTTCCCCTTTGCCTCATCCTACTTCCTTCAAACAGAAGGGCAATCACGTGGGTCCTAGCTATGCCTGCCTGTTTGTCAGATACATGGAACAGTCTATGTTCCAAGCCTACACTGGTGACCGTACTGCACTGTCTCACGCTACATCAACAATTGCATTGGTGCTGCTTCCTGCGCCCGTGCTGAATTCGTTGACTTCATCCACTTCGCCTCCAATTTCTATCTGGCCCTGAAATTCAAAATATTCTGCAGATGCTGGGGTCAAAGCAACGCTCACAACAAGCTGGAGGAACTCAGCAGGTCGGGCAGCATCCGTGGAAAAGACCAGTCAACGTTTTGGGCCAGAACCCTTCATCAGGACTCCATGATGGACTAGTCCTGATGAAGGGTTCTGGCCCGAAACGTTGACTGATCTTTTCCATGGATGCTACCCGATCTGCTGAGATCCTCCAGCTTGTTGTGGCCCTGAAATTCACCTGGTCCATTTCAGACACCTCCCTCCCCTTTCTCGATTTCTCTGTGTCCATCTCCGGAGACAGCTTATCCACTGATGTTTATTATAAACCCACAGACTCTTACAGCTACCTGGACTACACCTCGCCCCACCCTGTTACTTGTAAAAACGCCATCCCCTTCTCTCAATTCCTCCATCTCTGCCGCATCTGCCCTCAGAATGAGGCTTTAAGAAAGGGGCTTCCCTTCCTTCCCCATCAACGCTGCCCTCAACCGCATCTCTTCCATTTCACGCACATCTGCTGTCATCCCATCCTCCCGCCACCCTACCAGGGATAGGGTTCCTCTTGTCCTCACCCACCACCCCACCAGCCTCCGTGTGCAGCACATAATTCTCCGGAACTTCCACCATCTCCAACAAGATCCCACCACCAAGCGCATCTTTCCCTCCCACACACACACTTTCTGCTTTCCGCAGGGATCGCTCCCTACCCGACTCCCTTGTACATCCATCTCTCCCTCCTGACACTCAGCCTTGCAAGCAGAACAAGTACTACATCTGCCCCTGCACCTCTCCCTCAATACCATTCAGGGCCCCAAACAGTCACTCCCGGTGTGGCCTCCTGTATATCGGTGAGACCGCTTCGCCGAGCATCTACGCCCCAAACGCCAGAACAAGCGGGATCTCCCAGTCATCACCCATTTTAATTCCACTTCCCATTCCCCATTCTGATATGTCCATCCATGGCCCCCTCCACTGTCACGATGAGGCTACATTTAGGTTGGAGGAACAACACCTTATATTCCATTTGGGTAGCCTCCAACCTGATGGCAGGAACATCGATTTCTCAAACTTCCGGTAATGGCGCCCTTCATGATTTCCCATCCTCTTTTCCCTCTCTCACTTTATCTCCTTGCCCACCCATTGCCTCCCTCTGGTGCTCCTCTCCGCTTTTGTTTCTTCTCTCCTATCAGACTCCCCATTCTCCAGCCCTGTATCTCTTTCACCAATCAACCTCCGAGCTCTTTACTTCATCCTCCCCCCCGCCTTCACCTATCACCTTGTGTTTCTCTCTCCCCCCCCCGCCACCTTTTAAATCCACTCCTTATCTTTTTTCCCAGTCCTGCCGAAGGGTCTCAGACCAAGACTTCGACTGCACTTTTTTCCTCATGCTCCCTGGCCTGCTGAGTTCCTCCAGCATTTTGTGGGTGTTGCTCAGGTTTATTAACGTATTGTCATGATTTTTTTGCAGCAGCATACTGTAGGATACATAAAATATAGTATAAATTACAATAAGATATATTTGTAAAAATAAATAATTAGTGACGTTGATGAAGACCTCGACACCATTTGATGAAATAAGTAGTACAACAACATTGAAGTGTTCATGGTCTGTTCAGAAGGGGAGAAGCTGTTCCTTAAATGCTGACTGTGTCTTATATAACGAGATTTTTGTTTTGTTTTGCAACAGCACTCCTGGTGGAATACAAGCTGGATCGTCTTTGCCGTTGTGTTCTCCCTTTCAAAGTGGGCATACAATTAAGATGAGGAACACCTTGTGCTTGCAGAAACGTAGCTCCAGGACAACATCCCATGTAGCATCAATCTACAGGCTGTAACATTCAAGGACTTGGGCTATATTATTTATTTTTGAGGCTGTATGGACTGGACTGTATTCAGGGATTCATCTTCGAACCTAGATGAGTATGCTGCAGTTGTTAACGACTTCATTAAAACCTGTGTGGAGGAGTGTGTGCCTATAAAGACTTACTGTACATTCCCAAACCAAAAGCCATAGATGAACCGGGGGTACATCGTCTGCTGAAGGCGAGAAATAGCAACCTATGCCTGTACCAGAAAACCAGGTATGCTTTGCGGAGGGCTATTTCAAGGGCGGAGACAATTTCGAGCGAGGTTGGAGATGACATCAGATGTACGACAACTCGGTCAGGGTTTGCAAGACATTACTTCCTACAAAGCAAAACCCAATAGCATGAATGTCAGCAATGCTTCACTACCAGATGAACTCAATGTCATCTATGCCCGCTTTGAAAAGGAGAACACAAGTACAGCTGTGAAGATCCCTGCTGCACCTGATGACCCTGTGATCTCTGTCTCAGAGGCCGATGTTAGGCTGTCTTTAAAGAGAGTGAACCATCGCAAGGCGGAAGGTCCCGATGGAGTACCTGGTAAGGCTCTGAAAACCTGTGTCAACCAACTAGCGGGAGTATTCAAGGACATTTTCAACCTCTCACTGCTACGGGCGGAAGTTCCCACTTGCTTCAAAAAGTCAACAATTATACCAGTGCCTAAGAAGAATAATGTGGGCTGCCTTAGTGACTATCACCTGGTAGCACTCACATCGACAGTGATGAAATGCTTTGAGAGGTTGGTTATGACTAGACTGATCTCCTGCCTCAACAGGGACCTGAACCCATTGTAATTTGCCTATCGCCACAATAGGTCAATGGCAGGTACAATCTCAATGGCTCTCCAAATGGCTTTAGACCACCTGAACAACATAAACACCTACGTCAGGAATCTGTTCATCGACTATAGCTCAGCATTTCATACCATCATTCCCACAATCCTGATTGAGAAGTTGCAGAACCTGGGCCTCTGTACCTCCCTCTGCAATTGGGTCCTCGACTTCCTAACCGGAAGACCATAGTCTGTGCTGATTGGTGAGAACATCTCCTCCTCGCTGATGATCAACACTGGCGCACCTCAGGGGTGTGTGCTTAGCCCACTGCTCTATTCTCTGTAAACACATGACAGTGTGGCTAGGCATAGCTCAAATACCATCCATAAATTTGCTGACGATACAACCACGGTTGGTAGAATCTCATGGTAGAATGGTGACGAGAGAGTGTACAGGAGTGAGATATGCCAACTAGTGGAGTGGTGCCACAACAACAACCTGGCACTCAACGTCAGTAAGACAAAAGAGCTGATTGTGGACTTCAAGAAGGGTAAGACCAAAGAACACATACCAATCCTCATAGAGGGATCAGAAGTGGAGAGAATGAGGTAGGTTCAAGTTCCTGGGTGTCAAGATCTCTGAGGGTCTAACCTGATCCCAAAATATCGATGAAGTTTTAAAGAAGGCAAGACAGTGGCTATACTTCATTAGTAGTTTGAAGGGATTTGGCATGTCAACAAATACACTCAAAAACTTCTATAGTTGTACTGTGGAGAGCATTCTGACAGGATGCATCACTGTCTGATATGGAGGGACTACTGCACAGGACTGAAAGAAGCCGCAGAAGGTTGTAAATGTAGTCAGCTCCATCTTGGGTACTAGCCTACAAAGTACCCAGGACATCTTCAGGGAGCAGTGTCTCAGAAAGACAGCATCCATTATTAAGGATCTCCAGCATCCAAGGCATGCCCTTTTCTCACTGTTACCATCAGGTAGGAGATACAGAAGCCTGAAGGCACACACTCAGCGATTCAGGAACAGCTTCTTCCCCTCTGACATCCAATTCCGAAATGGACATTAAACCCTTGGACACTACCTCACTTTTTTATAATATACAGTATTTCTGTATTTTGTATGTTTTTTAAACTATTCAATATACATATACTGTAATTTATTTATTTATTATTTTATTTATAGTTTTTTCTCTTCTATATTATGTATTGCATTGAACTGCTGCTACTGAGTTAACCAATTTCACGTCACGTACCAGTGACAATAAACCTGATTCTGGTATGTTTTACTGCGATGGCAATTATATGTGCCTTGTGCTATGTGTGACTGTTGGTTCTGGGATTTGCACCTTAGAGAAAACACTCGGTTGTATTCATGTGTATGGTTTACTGACAATTAAACTTGAATTTGATATATTATAAACAAATTAGTAGTGCAAAAAAGAGAGAAAAAGTAGTGATCATGGGCCATTCAGAAATCTGATGGTGGAAGGGTGAAGTTATTCCTACAATGTTAAGTGCATCGTATATGATGAGAAATTTGTTGTTTTGTAGCAGCATTACAGTGCAGAGACATCAGATTACATAAATTACAAAATAAATAAATGGAGCAAGCAAAATGGAATAGTGATGTGGGGTTTTGGGTTCACAGACAGTTCTGTACATAATTCCCTGAAAGTGATGAAACAGGTAGACAAAATTGTGACAGAGACGCAATCGGCAATCACCTCTGATCTGGGCCGACATTTACGTGCCGGTCGGCACCTAATTAATTAGCTTGTTTATTTCGGCTTTTTTCTTAAAGATGCGCTGGGTGCATCCCAGCTACCGCTGCATTCTTCGCGGATCGGTATCAGTTGGCGGCCCAGAGGGTGGGGACCACTGCACCACCCCAACCTCCGACGACTCAGCCTAACACACCATCATCAGTGTGCTCGGCACTGTCTTCCTGATTCCGGTAAGTGATACTACACTGTACATACATTATTATTACATTATATAGGCTGTGTATTTTTATGTGTTATTTGGTATGATTTGGCAGCTTCATAGCTTAAAGGTTACTGGAGTTAGTGTTTCTGCCGAGAGCACTTGCACTGTGTTTCTACCAAGAGCGCTTGCGCCGTGTTTCTGCCAAGAGTGTTTGCGTGAGATTTTCGCTACGGAGAACAGTTCAGTAATGATTGTAGAAAAGTATTTCCACTTTATATAGGCTGTGTATTTATCATATCATTCCTGCTATTACTATATGTTACGGTTATTTGAAGTTTTATGTGTTATTTGACATGATTTGGTAGGTTATTTTTTGGGTCTGCGAACGCTCACAAGTTTTTCCCATATAAATAAACGGTAATTGCTTCTTCGCTTTACAACATTCCGGCTTACAAACCGTTTCATAGGAACGCTCTACCTTTGAATGGCGGGGGAAACCTACACCTCTATCAGTTCACTTCTCATCCTCTGCCTCTCCAAGGAGAAAAGGCTGAGTTCACTCAACCTATTCTCATAAGGCATGCTCTCCAATCCAGGCAACATCCTTGTAAATCTCCTCTGCACCCTTTCTATGGTTTCCACATCCTTCCTGTAGTGAGGTGACCAGAACTGAGCACAGTACTCCAAGTGGGGTCTGACTAGGGTCCTATATAGCTGCAACATTACCTTTCGGCTTTTAAAATCAATCCCATGGTTGATGAAGGCCAATGCACCGTATGCCTTCTTAACCACACAGTCAACCTGCGCAGCAGCTTTGAGTGTCCTGTGGACTCGGACTTCAAGATCCCTCTGATCCTCCACACTGTCAAGAGTCTTACCATTAATACTATATTCTGCCATCATATTTGACCTACCAAAATGAACCACCTCACACTTACCTGGGTTGAACTCCATCCGCCACTTCTCAGCCAGTTTTGCATCCTATCAATGTCTTGCTGTAACCTCTGACAGCCTTCCACACTGTCCACAACACTCCCAACCTTTGTGTCATCAGCAAATTTACTAACCCATCCCTCCACTTGCTCATCCAGGTCATTTATAAAAATCACAAAGAGAAGGAGTCCCAGAACAGATCCCTGAGGCACACCACTGGTCACCGACCTCCACGCAGAATATGACCTGTCTACAACCACTCTTTGCCTTCTGTGGGCAAGCCAGTTCTGGATCCACAAAGCAATGTCCCCTTGGATCCCATGCCTCCTTACTTCCTCAATAAGTCTTGCATGGGGTACCTTATCAAATGCCTTGCTGAAATCCATATACACTACATCTACTGCTCTTCCTTCATCAATGTGTTTAATCACATCCTCAAAAAACTCTATCAGGCTCATAAGGCCGTTGACAAAGCTATGCTGACTATTCCTAATCATATTATGCCTCTCCAAATGTTCATAAATCCTACCTCTCAGGATCTTTTCCATCAACTTACCAATCACTGAGGTAAGACTCACTGGTCTATAATTACCTGGGCTATCCCTACTCCCTTTCTTGAATAATGGAACAACATCCACAACCCTCCAATCCTCCAGAACCTCTCCCATCTCCATTGATGGTGCAAAGATCATTGACAGAGGCTCAGCAATCTCTTCCCTCGCCTCCCACAGTAGCCTGGGGTACCTCTCATCTGGTCCTGGTGACTTATCCAACTTGATGCTTTCCAAAAGCTCCAGCACATCCTCTTTCTTATGTCTATATGCTCAAGCTTTTCAATCCGCTGTAAATCATCCCTACAATCGCCTAGATCCTTTTCTGTAATGATTACTGAAGCAAAGTATTCATTAAGTACCTCTGCTTTCTCCTTTGATTCCATACACACTTTTCCACTGTCACACTTGATTGGTCCTATTTTCTCATGTCTTATCCTTTTGCTCTTCACATACTTGTAGAATGCCTTGGGGTTTTCCTTAATCCTGTCTGCCAAGGCCTTCTCATGACCCCTTCTGGCTCTCCTAATTTCATTCCTAAACTCCTTCCTGCTACCCATATAATCTTCTACATCTCTATCATTACCTAGTTTTTTGAACCTTTCATAAGTTTTCCTTTTCTTCTTGACTGGATTTTCAACAGCCTTTGTACACCACGTTTCCTGTACCCTACCATACTTTCCCTGTCTCATTGGAACGTACCTATGCAGAACACCACACAAATATCCCCTGAACATTTGCCACATTTCTGCCGTACATTTCCCTGAGAACATTTTTTCCCAAATTTATGCTTCCAAGTTCCTGCCTGATAGTTTCATATTTCTCCTTACTCCAATTAAACACTTTCCTAATTTGTTTGTTCCTATCACTCTCAAATACTATGGTAAAGGAAACAGAATTGTGATCATTATCTCCAAAATGCTCTCCCACTGAGAGACCTGACACCTGACCAAGTTCATTTCCCAATACCAGATCAAATACAGCCTCTCCTCTTGTAGGCTTATCTACATCTTGTGTCAAGAAACCTTCTTGAACACACCTAACAAACTCCACCCCATCTAAACCCCTTGCTCTAGGGAGATGCCAATCTATATCTGGGAAATTTAAATCTCCCACCATGCCAACCCTGTTATTATTACTCCTTTCCAGAATCTGTCTCCCTGTCTGCTCCTCAATGTCCCTGTTACTATTGGGTGGTCAATAAAAAACACCCAGAAGAGTTATTGACCCCCTTCCTGTTTCTAACTTCCACCCACAGAGACTCCATAGACAACCCCTCCATGACTTCCTCCTTTTCTGCAGCCGTGACACTATCTCTGATCAGCAGTGCCGCGCCCCCACCTCTTTTGCCTCCCTCCTTGTCCTTTCTGAAACATCTAAAGCCTGCCACTCTAAGTAACCATTCCTGCCTCTGAGCCATCCAAGTCTCTGTAATAGCCACAACATCATAGCTCCAAGTACTGATCCATGCTCTAAGCTCATCCACTTTGTTCATGATGCTTCTTGCATCAAAATAGACACTTCTCAAACTAGCAATCTGAGCGCGTCCCTTCTCTATCACCTGCCTATCCTCCCTACCGCACTGTCTCCAAGCTTTCTCCATTTGTGAGCCAACAGTCCGTCCTCCGTCTCTTCAGTTCGATTCTCACACCCCAGCAATTCTAGTTTAAACTCTCCCCAATAGCCTTAGCAAATCTCCCCGCCAGGATATTGGTCCCCCTGGGATTCAAGTGCAAGCCATCCATTTTGTACAGGTCACACCTGTCCCAAAAGAGGTCTCAATGATCCAGAAATCTGAATCCCTGCCCACTGCTCCAATCCCTCAACCACACATTTATCCTCCGCCTCATTCTATTCCTATACTTACTGTCACGTGGCACAGGCAGTAATCTCGAGATTACTACCTTTGAGCTCCTGCTTCTCAACTTCCTTCCTAACTCCCTGTAGTCTGTTTTCAGGACCTCCTCCCTTTTCCTACCTACGTCATTGGTGCCAATATGTACCATGACCTCTGGCTATTCACCTTCCCACTTCAGGATATTGTGGACACAATCAGAAACATCCCGGACCCTGGCACCTGGGAGGCAAACTACCATCCGTGTTTCTTCCCTGTGTCCACAGAATCACCTGTCTGACCCCCTAACTATAAAGTCCCCTATCACTGCTGCCATCCTCTTCCTTTCCCTACCCTTCTGAGCCACAGGGCCAGACTCTGTGCCAGAGGCGCATGATGGGCCAAATGGCCTAATTCTGCTCCTACCTTATCGACCTGAGCTGCAATAGTTTCACGCTGACTGCTCTGCTACTGTGATGCCATGACTGCTTAGTTTTCCTCCGGATGCCCTGGTTTCCTCCCACAGTCCAAAGATGTATGAGTTAGTAGGTTAATTGGTCATTGTAGGTTATCCTGTGATTAGACTAGGTTTAAATAGGTGGGTTGCTGGGTGGTGTGGATTGTTGGGCTGGAAGGAGAGGCACAAATAGAATAGAGAACTTTTTCATGGATCATTCAGAAATCTGAAGGTGTAGAAGAAGAAGCTGAACCGAAAATGTGTGGGTCTTTAGGTTCCTGTCCCTCCTCCTTGATGTTAGTAATTAGAAGAGGGCATGTCCTCGGTGGTGGATGCCGACTTCTTCAGGCACCATGTCTTGTAGATATCTTTGATGGTAGGGAAGGTTGCGTGTGTGATTGTCAGAGAGATAGAGTTACTGTCCAAGCACTCATTGCACCTTTTATGGCCTCAGAACCTCCTAATATACTTTGCAGCCAATTTTCATAGAGTTCACGTTACACAGCCAAAAGTCAAAGTCCTAATGAAGGGTCTCAGCCAGAAACATTGATTGTTTACTCATTTCCATAGAAGCTGCCTGACCTGCTGAGTTCCTCCAGCATTTTGTGTGTGTTGCTTTGGATTTTCAGCATCTGCAGATTTTCTCTTGTTTGTGATATTTATCTAAAGGCCCTCTTTACTGCTGCACACTTCCAATGTTTACTGTTTCCAAGGCACTGCGACCCCCCCCCCAAGTCCATGGTGACACAGCGTGCAAAGGGACTGAGTTTCCGTGAGCTAGATTTAAACTCTACCAGCGGCGTGACATCATCAGCGAAACAGCAGCTAGTAGGAGGGGTTGCAATGCTCCTTAAACAGGCCAACCCCTAGCTAGCAGAGAGAAATGGCTTTCAATGAACAGGTAGGATAGACACTTACTGGAACAACTATCAGTGATGGGGAGGGGAGGAAAGTCCCATTGAAATGTGGGTTATGTTTGGATATTAGGAATAAGCACCCCCTCCCCTTCTCTTTTTCATAATAATGCTATGGGACATTTTTATCCACCTCAGTTTAACATCACATCTAAAATCCAGTGTCTTTGACAATGTAAGGGACCGTGTTACGGAACTGGAGCTGCAGCTCGATGACCTTCGTCTGGTCAGGGAGAGCGAGGAGGTGATGGAGAGGAGTGGAAGGCAGGTGGTCACGCCGGGGCCACGGGAGGCAGACAAGTGGGTCACGGTTAGGAGGGGGAAGGGGAAAAGTCAGGTGATGGGGAGTACCCCGGTGGCTGTGCCCCTTAACAACAGGTACTCCTGTTTGAGTACAGTTGGGGGGGACAGCTTACCCGGGGGAAGCGACAGTGGCCGTGCCTCCGGCACAGAGTCTGGCCCTGTAGCTCAGAAGGGTAGGGCAAGGAAGAGGAGGGCAGTTGTGATAGGGGACTCGATAGTAAGGGGGTCAGATAGGCGATTCTGTGGACGCAGTCCAGAGACCCGGATGGTAGTTTGCCTCCCTGGTGCCAGGGTCCGGGATATTTTTGATCGTGTCCAAGATATCCTGAAGTGGGAGGGTGAGGAGCCAGAGGTCGTGGTACATATAGGTACCAATGACATAGGTAGGAAAAGGGCTGAGGTCCTGAAAGGAGAATATAGGGAGCTAGGAAGGGAGTTGAGAAAAAGGACCTCAAACGTAGTAATCTCGGGATTACTGCCTGTGCCACACGACAGTGAGAGTAGGAATGCGATGAGGTGGAGGATAAATGCGTGGCTGAGGGATTGGAGCAGGGGGCAGGGATTCAAGTTTTTGGATCATTGGGGACTCTTTTGGCGCAGGCGTGACCTGTACAAAAAGGACAGGTTACACTTGAATCCCAGGGGGACCAATATCCTGGCAGGGAGATTAGCGGGGGCTACTGAGGTGACTTTAAACTAGAATGGTTGGGGGGTGGGAATCAAATTAAAGAGGCTAGGCGTGAGGAGGTTAGTTCACAACAGAGGGATGGGAACCAGTGCAGAGAGACAGAGGGGTGTAAAGTGAGGGTAGAAGCAAAAAGTACAAAGGAGAAAAGTAAAAGTGGCAGGCCGACAAATCCAGGGCAAGATTTAAAAAGGGCCACTTTTCAACATAATTGTATAAGGGCTAAGAGAGTTGTAAAAGAGCGCCTGAAGGCTTTATATGTCAAGGCAAGGAGCATTCGTAATAAGGTGGATGAATTGAAAGTGCAGATTGTTATTAATGATTATGATATAGTTGGGATCACAGAGACATGGCTCCAGGGTGACCAGGGATGGGAGCTCAATTTTCAGGGATATTCAATATTCAGGAGGGATAGACATGAAGGAAGGGGAGGTGGGGTGGCGTTGCTGGTTAAAGAAGAGATTAATGCAATAGAAAGGAAGGACATAAGCCGGGAAGATGTGGAATCGATATGGGTAGAGCTGCGTAACACTAAGGGGCAGAAGACGCTGGTGGGAGTTGTGTACAGGCCACCTAACAGTAGTAGTGAGGTCAGAGATGGTATTAAACAGGAAATTAGAAATGTGTGCAATAAAGGAACAGCAGTTATAATGGGTGACTTCAATCTACATGTAGACTGGGTGAACCAAATTGGTAAAGGTGCTGAGGAAGAGGATTTCTTGGAATGTATGCGGGATGGTTTTTTGAACCAACATGTCGAGGAACTAACTAGAGAGCAGGCTATTCTGGACTGGGTTTTGAGCAATGAGGAAGGGTTAATTAGCGATCTTGTCGTGAGAGGCCCCTTGGGTAAGAGTGACCATAATATGGTGGAATTCTTCATTAAGATGGAGAGTGACATAGTTAATTCAGAAACAAAGGTTCTGAACTTAAAGAGGGGTAACTTTGAAGGTATGAGATGTGAATTAGCTAAGATAGACTGGCAAATGACACTTAAAGGATTGACAGTGGATATGCAATGGCAAGCATTTAAAGGTTGCATGGATGAATTACAACAATTGTTCATCCCAGTTTGGCAAAAGAATAAATCAAGGAAGGTAGTGCACCCGTGGCTGACAAGAGAAATTAGGGATAGTATCAATTCCAAAGAAGAAGCATACAAATTAGCCAGAGAAAGTGGCTCACCTGAGGACTGGGAGAAATTCAGAGTTCAGCAGAGGAGGACAAAGGGCTTAATTAGGAAGGGGAAAAAAGATTATGAGAGAAAACTGGCAGGGGACATAAAAACGGACTGTAAAAGCTTTTATAGATATGTAAAAAGGAAAAGACTGGTAAAGACAAATGTAGGTCCCCTGCAGACAGAAACAGGTGAATTGATTATGGGGAGCAAGGACATGGCAGACCAATTGAATAATTACTTTGGTTCTGTCTTCACTAAGGAGGACATAAATAATCTTCCAGAAATAGTAAGGGACAGAGGGTCCAGTGAGATGGAGGAACTGAGCGAAATACATGTTAGTAGGGAAGTGGTGTTAGGTAAATTGAAGGGATTGAAGGCAGATAAATCCCCAGGGCCAGATGGTCTGCATCCTAGAGTGCTTAAGGAAGTAGCCCAAGAAATAGTGGATGCATTAGTGATAATTTTTCAAAACTCGTTAGATTCTGGGCTAGTTCCTGAGGATTGGAGGGTGGCTAATGTAACCCCACTTTTTAAAAAAGGAGGGAGAGAGAAACCGGGGAATTATAGACCGGTTAGCCTAACATCGGTGGTGGGGAAACTGCTGGAGTCAGTTATCAAGGATGTGATAACAGCACATTTGGAAAGCGGTGAAATGATCGGACAAAGTCAGCATGGATTTGTGAAAGGAAAATCATGTCTGACGAATGTCATAGAATTTTTTGAGGATGTAACTAGTAGAGTGGATAGGGGAGAACCAGTGGATGTGGTATATTTGGATTTTCAAAAGGCTTTTGACAAGGTCCCACACAGGAGATTAGTGTGCAAACTTAAAGCACACGGTATTGGGGGTAAGGTATTGGTGTGGGTGGAGAATTGGTTAGCAGACAGGAAGCAAAGAGTGGGAATAAACGGGACCTTTTCAGAATGGCAGGCGGTGACTAGTGGGGTACCGCAAGGCTCAGTGCTGGGACCCCAGTTGTTTACAATATGTATTAATGACTTGGATGAGGGAATTAAATGCAGCATCTCCAAGTTTGCGGATGACACGAAGCTGGGTGGCAGTGTTAGCAGTGAGGAGGATGCTAAGAGGATGCAGGGTGACTTGGATAAATGTGAAGTTATCCACTTTGGTGTCAAAAATAGGAAAACAGATTATTATCTGAATGGTGGCCGATTAGGAAAAGGGGAGGTGCAACGAGACCTGGGTGTCATTATACACCAGTCATTGAAAGTGGGCATGCAGGTACAGCAGGCGGTGAAAAAGGCAAATGGTATGCTGGCATTTATAGCGAGAGGATTCGAGTACAGGAGCAGGGAGGTACTACTGCAGTTGTACAAGGCCTTGGTGAGACCACACCAGGAGTATTGTGTGCAGTTTTGGTCCCCTAATCTGAGGAAAGACATCTTTGCCATAGAGGGAGTACAAAGAAGGTTCGCCAGATTGATTCCTGGGATGGCAGGACTTTCATATGAAGAAAGACTGGATGAACTGGGCTTGTACTCGTTGGAATTTAGAAGATTGAGGGGGGATCTGATTGAAACGTATAAGATCCTAAAGGGATTGGACAGGCTAGATGCAGGAAGATTGTTCCCGATGTTGGGGAAGTCCAGACGAGGGGCCACTGTTTGAGGATAGAGGGGAAGCCTTTTAGGACTGAGATTAGGAAAAACTTCTTCACACAGAGAGTGGTGAATCTGTGGAATTCTCTGCCACAGGAAACTGTTGAGGCCAGTTCATTGGCTATATTTAAGAGGGAGTTAGATATGGCCCTTGTGGCTACGGGGGTCAGGGGGTATGGAGGGAAGGCTGGGGCGGGGTTCTGAGTTGGATGATCAGCCATGATCATAATAAATGGCGGCGCAGGCTCGAAGGGCCGAATGGCCTACTCCTGCACCTATTTTCTATGTTTCTATGTAATACATATGACCACTGTTGAAGAGCAATACTGAAATGTTACCATATATCTTCTTTTAAATTTTATTTTTATTTTAGAATACAGCACAGTAATAAGCTCTTAGAACAGAACATAGAAGAGTACAGCACAGGAACAGGCCATTTGGCCCACAATGTCATGCTGAACCAACTTAAAAGTAAATCAGAAACCCCCAAAAACTAATCCCTCCTAACTACACAATGTCCATATCCCTCCATCTTCCTCACAATCATATGCTAATATTTAGTAAGCAATTGTTTAACCTGACTAATTAATGGTACAAAATTGAGCTTGAATAAGTCCTTATGCCTCTTAGCAATTTTAACCCCCAAATAAGTAAAATAGTCAATAATCACTCTAAATGGTGAACCTGCATATTTAATGGGAAAAGTTCACTCTTGCTAAGGTTCAATTTATAACCAGAAAAACGACTAAACTGAGCAAGCAAAGATAATACTGCTGGAATGGATTTCTGAGGGTTAGAAATATATAATAGTAAATCATCTGCATATCATGATAATTTATGTATCTCATTCCCACGGGTAATACCAAATCTATTAGGAGAGTCACAAATAGCAATAGCTAACGGTTCCAGGGCAATATCGAATAATAATGGACTAAGAGAGCAACCTTGCCTAGTACCACGGAATAACTGAGAAAAGGGAGATCTTTGATTATTCGTAAATACCGAAACCAAAGGAGTAAGGTATATCAGTTTAATCCAAGATATAAATATCAGACTAAAATTAAATTTCTCAAGCGTATTAAACAAATATGTCCATTTGACTCTATCAAAAGCTTTCTCAACATCCAACGAAATGACGCGTTCTGGAGTTCTAGGTGAAAAAGTATAAACAATATTTATTAATCTCCTAATATTAAAGAAGGAGTAATGATTTTTAATAAATCCAATCTGGTCAACAGAAATAATTTGAGGCAATACATTTTCCAGTCTCGTTGCCAATATTTTAGAAAAAAACTTAGAATCCACATTCAGCAAAGATATAGGCCTGTAAGATGCACATTCAGTAGGATCCTTATCTTTTTTAAGAATTAGGGAAATAGAAGCTCAATAAAAAGATTGCGGTAATTTACCTATAGATACTGCATCCTTAAAGATTCTACATAACCAAGGAGAAAGTATAGTAGAAAAGGATTTTAAAAATTCTACTGTATAGCTGTCTGGACCAGGTGCTTTACCTGAATTCATCGAGGAAATAGCATTCTTTATTTCTTCTACTGTAATAGGTACATCTAATTTTAAATGTTCATTGGGTGGTAATTTTGGAATATTCAATTTCTTTAAAAATTCATGCATTACAGTGGAATTATCAGGAAATTCTGATTGGTATAAATTAGTATAAAATTCTTGAAAGGATTTATTTATCTCTTCATGATCAACCGTCAGAGTACCATCCCTTTTATGAATCTTAACAATCTGGCGTTTAACCGAAGCCAATTTCAGTTGATTAGCCAGTAGTTTCCCAGTTTTATCACCATGTATATAGAATTGACTCCTAGTTTTAATTAATTGATTTTCAATCAAAGATGATAGTAATAGACTGTGCTCCATTTGAAATTCGACTCTCTCTTTATAAAGCTCCTGATTAGGAGTAATAGAATATTTCTTGTCAATTTCTTTAATCTTGTCAACCAGCTTAAGTATTTCATTATTAGTTCGCTTTTTCAATCCAGCAGAATATGAAATAATTTGTCCACGAATATATGCTTTAAAAGTATCCCATAGTACCCCACTGGAAATTTCCTCCGTAAAATTTGTTTTGGAAAAAAATCAATCTGTTCCTCAATAAAATTAACGAAGTCCGAGTTCTGAAGCAAAGTGGTATTAAATCGCCATTGTCTAGTACTAGAAGATGTATCCATTGACTTAATAGATAGTTTCAATGACGCATGATCGGAAACAGCAATGGAGTCATATTTGCAGTCAATAACAAGTGGAATTAATTGAGAGTCAATAAGAAAATAATCAATTCTAGAATAATGATGTGATATACATGTGAAAATAATGAAAACTCTTTATCGTTGGGATGTAAGAATCTCCAAATTTCTGAAGTTCCAGAGTCAACCATAAAAGAGTTAATAAGAATAGCCAATTTGTTCGGAAGTGCCTGATTAGACATAGATCTATCCATCATAGGATGTAAACAACAGTTAAAATCTCCACCCATAATCAACATATAATCATTTAAGTTAGGAAGGGATGTAAAGAGATGTTTAAAAAATTCAGGACAATCAACATTTGGAGCATAAACATTAACCATAACAATTCATGTAATTGTAATTTATTTTGTAATTTATTTTTATTGAAGTTCATCATCAAACAAACATTTCCATAAGATGTATTTCAGATACTGTACATATATATCATATAATCATATTTGTCACAAATCTCCACATAATATTTATCTGAGGTATACACTTATAGAAAGGAGAGGAAAGAAAGACCAAGCGAAAGGAGAAAACTATGTACAGAGTAGGGAGTGATCTTTTATTTTACAACATATTCATTGACTTGTGAGAATAAAATCAGACCTACGAGGTGTTATGTAGTTAAACCATTTTTCCCAGTGTGAATTAAATTGTTCCAACTTATGATTAACAGATGCTGTTATCTTCTCCATTTTGTAAATGTCCATTGTAATTTCCATCCGTACATTTGGCCAAGTGGTTAAGGCATTGGACTAGTGACCTGAAGGTCGAGCCCCAGCCAAGGCAACGTGTTGTGTCTTCGAGCAAGGCACTTAATCACACATTGCTCTGAGATGACACTGGTTCCAAGCTGTATGGGTCCTAATGCCCTTCCCTTGGACAACATTGGTGCCATAGAGAGGGGAGACTTGCAGCATGGGCGACTGCTGGTCTTCCATACAACCTTGCCCAGGCCCGCGCCCTGGAGAGTGAAGACTTTCCAGGTGCAGATCCATGGTCTCGCAAAACTAACGGATGCCATAAATTTAAAGTAGGGCTCTCCTGTGATAACCATTTCCTGGTAAGGGTCTTTTTACCAGCCACCAGCAGTACATTCATTAAATATTTATCTACTTTCAACCATTCTTGAGGTATATACCCAAAATATATGGTCTTACTCTCTAAGGGTATTTCACATTTAAAGATGTCTTGTAGGGCATTGTGTATCCCATTCCAATGGTCTTTGATAACGGGGCATTCCCAGAAAATATGATAGTGGTTTGCATTTTGATTTCCACACTTTCTCCAACAAACAGGGAGGTTACTATCATAATGGGATTTCTGAGAGGGTGTAATAAAATATCTTATCAAGTTTTTCCACCCGAACTCCCTCCATTTCTGTGAACTGGTACACTTCCATTGATACCTCCATATTATTGTCCAGTCTTCCTCAGATATTATTATCCCTCCTTCCTTCTCCCATTTTGTTTTAATGTATGAAGTCGAATGCGTTTTAAGATTTGACAAACCCTTATACAGGCTTGAAATGATTCTACTACTATTGTCTGAATTATATGCTTTTCTAAATAGCTCTATCAGACATGTACTTGCCTTGGTTACATTTTTAACCGTCCTATTAACATACCGTTGCATCTGTAAATACCAGTAAAAGTCTTGTTTTTCTAATAAGTTTGCTCTTATGCTCTTTGAGCATTTCAAAACTGAACAGTGTTCCTTCTTACATTATATTGCAAATAGCTGTTACTCCTTTAGCTGTCCGGTCCTTAAATCTAGCATCCAGTTTATTCAGCGTAAAATCCGAGTCATATGCACACCATTTAAGAATTGCAATGTCTCTCTCTAGTTTATATTCTTTTATAATAGTTTTCCATATTTTAAGAGTCCATTTCACCCATGGGTTATCAATAGTATTTATGTAACTTTGTAGCTTGTTATCAGCCAAAATTGCCTGTATGGGGATGGAAAGTATCCTCTTCTCAATGTTTTTCCATTGAGCGTCATATGATGGGATGCACCAGCATATCACAGCTCTCAACTGTGCTGCAAAATAATAATCTCTCTAAGAGAAGATAGGCCTCATCCCTCCTTTTCCTTGGCTAATTGCAAAGTTTTGAGATGAACCCTGGGCCTTTTACCTTGCCATATATATCTTGATAGCATCTTGTTCCATTCATTGAATTGATTTTGGTTAATCTCTATTGGTAGGGTCTGAAAGAGATATAGTAGTCTGGGCAGTATATTCATTTTAATAGATTCAATCCTTGAACTGAGACCAAGAAAAGGAATTAGGTTCCATCTTGTTATATCTTCCTTAATTTTTTTATATATAGGCTGATAATTGCATTCTGATCATTTTGCCAAATCCTTTGACATAATGATGCCCAAATGTTTGACAGATTCTATTTGCCATGCCCAAGGATATCTACTTTCAATTTCTCTTGGTGGGCTATAGTTATATGAAAGTAGTTGGGTTTTATCTATGTTGATCTTGTATCCTGATAATTGGCCATATTGTTCAAAGGATTGCATCAATTTAGGTAAAGAGTATGTTGGTTGCCCTAGATAGATCAAAATGTCATCCGTGTAACAGGCCAATTTGTGCTCTGTCCCTTTAATAGTAATTGCCCTGATATCTTCATTTTGTCTAATGTACTGAGCTAATGGTTCCAGATATAATGTGAAGAGTAGCGGTGACCATGCACAACCCTGTCTCGTGTCCTTTCTAGGGTAAAACTATTAGATAAATATCCATTGATTTTAATCCTAGCAGTAGGATTGTCGTGTAGTGCCTGTATAGTTTTAATAATTGTGTCATGTAGACCAAATCTATGTAAAACTCTGTAAAGAAAATTCCAATTAACCGAATCAAATGCCTTTTCAGTGTCCACGCTTATCACTATTGCTTCAATTTCATTTTTTTTATATGATCCATAATATGAAGTGTCCTTCGTATACTGTCTTGTGCTTGGCATTGTTGTATAAAACCTGTCTGATCATTATGTATCAGTGTGAGTAGAAACTCTTCTAAATGTTTGGCCATGATGGAGGTAAATATTCTATAATCCACATTAAGAACAGATATTGGTCTAATTGACCCACACTCCATTTTATCTTTGCCTTCTTTCGGTATAGCTGAGATTATCGCCTCCTTCCAGCTGGGTGGCATTTGTGCCTTTTTTAGAGCCCAGTTCAGTGTGGGGAGTAAAACAGGAATTAACTCACTTCTAAACTCTTTATACCACTCTGCCGTATATCCATCTGATCCCGGTGACTTGCTTAATTTAAGCCTACTAATTGCAGTTTTTAGTTCAGCTTCAGTTATGTCAGCAGTCATCTTTCTATTTTGTTCTTTGCTTCAAGTGGGTAACTCTAAAGAATTCAGGAAGGTGTCAATTTGGGTTATGCTTCCCCCTGGAACTTTGGAATATAGAGTTTTGTAAAACATTTCAAAAGCTTCTTGAATTTCACTTAGCTTATTTTTTTTTTTATCATTTTTGTTCTTGGATCCCTAATTCTATGAATTGTATTTTCTGCTTTTTTTTTAAGTTTCCATGCCAGTATTTTCATTGATTTAGATCCACTTTCATAGTGTCTCTGTTTCAGAAACATTAAATTTTTTCTAATTTCTAGTGTATCCAAACTATTAATTTCATTCCTATGTCCAACCTCTTGTTATAGCACATGCCCTCTAAAACAGGCAGCCTCCTGGTGAACCTCTTGTGTACCCTCTCCTAAGCCTGAACATCTTTCCTATAGTGGGGCAAACTGAATTGAGCTTTAGAAAGTTGGAACATAATCTCTTGACTTTTGAACTCAAAGCCTTGACAAATAAAAGCAATCGTTCCATAAGCCTTCTTAACCACCCCATCGACCTGTGTAGCCACTTTCAAGGAGCTATGAACTTGGACCCCAAGATCCCTCTGTTCAGCAACACTATTAAGAGTCTTGCAAGAGACTTAACAGTGTACTCTGTCCTTGTATTTGCCCTGCCGAGGTGCAACACCTCACATTTATCTAGGTTAAATTCCATCTGCCATTTCTCAGCCCATACCTGCAAATGATCTATATTGTGCTGAATCACTTGCCAATCTTCTACACTATCCACAACTCCACCAATCTTGGCAACATCCACAAAGTTACTAACCCACCCATCTACATTTTCAGTCAGGTCATAATAAGTCCCAACAAGCCCACACCACCTAATTGCACCATGTGACAGGTACTTAATAACAGTACACCTTTGGACTGTGGGAGGTTGCTGGAGCACCCGGAGGAAACTCTCACGGTCACGGGGAGAATGTGCAAACTCCTTGCAGACAGTGGCCTCAGGTTACTGCTGCTGTAATGGTGTTACATTAACCGGTACATAACCACACCGGCCTGAATATTTCTTCAGGAAGATTTTCTAACCACCTGCCGCAGGTGCAGCCAGACAATCATGTCTCATGTACCTGGCCGGAACGGTCAGTGATGATACTACTCTACCAGACCTGGCCGGAACGGTCAGTGACGGTACTACTCTACCAGACTTGACCAGAATGGTCAGTGTACCAGACTTGACCAGAACGGTCAGTGACGGTACTGCTCTACCAAGAGCATTTAAGTGTCCTTTTACACTCAGTGGCCACTTTATTAGGCACACCTGTACACCTGCTCCTTAACGTGAATATCTAATCAGCCGATCATATAGCCGTAACTCAGTGCATAAAAGCATGCAGACATGGTCAAGAGGTTCAGTTGTCATTCAGACCAAACATAAGAATGGGGAAGAAATGTGATCTAGTGCCTTCAAGTACGTTTAATTGTCATTCAACCATACACATGAATACAGCCAAACAAAACAGTATTCCTCTGGGGCCAAGATGCAAAACACAGACAACATTCACACTCAGCACACAGCACATGTAGTACATACAATTATGATAGCAGGAAAATATACTGTCACAAATAACACTTAAGAAGTTATAATCTAGCCCAAGTCCCTGAGTGTCATGGCCTGTAGATTGATGGTGCATGGGTGTTGACCTGGAGCCAAGTTTCCGCAAGAACAAGCCCGCAGCAGTTCCTCATTTTGCACAGTACAGCTGCAGACAAACACAATCCAGCCTGTCTTTCCGGGAGCAAATGCTGGAGGGACCAGCTCCCAACCCAGTATGAAATCCAGCGGCTCACAACCAGCTCTGACATCTCTTTACATGGCAGCTGCTGCAGATGACCCCGAGGCATATGGGCATTGTCTGAGTCACAACCGAGGCCACACTGCTCCCCCTGATGATCCAGTGAATCAGACTCTCAGTATTCTGCATTACCAATGTCCAACAGGATCTTGTGATCACAACAAAGCGTCCAAGAGAAACACCCTCACCTGCTGGATTGCGCACCACATCTGTGCACTACCACTGATGTCTTCTCCCCTCGGAGGATGAAGAGAACCGCAACACAGTGTGCAACAAATCCAGCTTCGTTTGGACCCTGAAGGGCCACTGCATCTGAGCATGTCACCATCGTTAACCATAGAAAGATTGTTGGTGCCAGACAGGGTAGTTTGCGTACCTCAGAAATCGCTGATCTCCTGGGAGTTACACACACAACAGTCTCTAGAGTTTACAGAGAATGGTGCGAGAAACAAAAACATCCAGTGAGCAGCAGTTCTGTGGGTGAAAATGCCTTGCTAACGACAGTGACAGTATTTCATTTGGAGTTTGCAAACACTTGGTATGTCACCAAAGACCCTCACAAGCTTTTATTATTTGGTTTGTATTTGTGTAGTTTGTCTTCTTTTGCACATTGGTCGTTTGTCAGTCTTTGTGTGTAATTTTTCATCAATTCTATTGTGTTTCTCTTTTCTACCATGAATACCAAAGTAAAATGAATCTCAGGGAAATATGTGGTGACGTGTAGAGTATGTACCTTGATAATAAATTTACTTTGAGCTTTGAACAATTGGAAGATTTTCACATTATTTAAGTTGCCTAATCATGAAGATGTCATATTGTCTGTGAATTAACCAAGCCAGAGCTCCCCAATATTCCCTACCTCAAGTCTTCCTAATAATTCAGAACCAGGCGTCCTCTAGTCCTCCAGATTCGGGGGTTCAGCGCAGGGCTACCAACCCTGACTGGTCAAACAAAACTGTTACAGAAATAGCAATGAGGAATCCTGCTACATTACATCTGTGTGATGCTGTTCCTGAGTCTCCACCCAGGACTTGCATCACTAGCAATGAGGTACTGGCATGACGAAGGAAGCCCTGAACACTGCCAACAAGACGAAGAGCCTTCATTGCTGCCCTCAACGCCTGCAGCAAAACGGACAGTAAGTGATGGACTAAGCAACATGCACCTGATAGAAGGAGATCTCTTTGCACCTTCATACCCGATCAGTGCAATGGCTTTTAGGGGTTCAGTTCCCACCGCCGTCTTCACGAAGTTTCTACGCTCTCCCTGTGGATGCACGGGTTTCCTCCAACATTCCAAACACGGGTTAAGGTTAGGGTAAGATGTATGTGTATTATGCTATGTTTGTGCGGGAAGCATGCTGACACTTGCAGGCCTTCCTCCAGCACATCTTTGGGCTGTGTTGGTCATTGACGGTTGGGGTGGCACCATAGCGAAGCAGTTAGCTCAACGCCTTGCAGTACCAACGATTCGGGTTCATTTGTTGCCGCTGCCAGTAAGGAGTTTGTACGTTCTCCCTGTGACCACGTGGGTTTCCTTCGGATGCTCCGGTTTCCTCCCACAGTCCAGTTGGCAGGTCATTGTAAAATATCCCATGATTTGACTATGATTGAATTGGAGGATTAATAGGCCGTGCGACTCAAAGGGCAGGAAGGGCCTGTTCCACACTCTATCTCAATAAATAAATAAATGATACATTTCACTGTATGTTTCAATGTACATATGACAAATAAAGCTAATCTTTTTATCTCATCTATACTCATTTCATCAACTGCAGTTTTGGCAGTTGGACTGTGCAATCAAGTCAATCAAGATTTGAATAGCTCAGACTCAGCAGAAAGCAGCTGATTGGGCAATCGAGGTCAGGTGACCAAGCAGTTAGAACAGCTCAAACAAATAAATAGAGGGGTAGCTGAAGCGGAGCGGCCAGTGAGTGAGTGGGCCAGTGAAGGAGTGGAGCTTTGAGACTTCCACGAGAAGAGGCAGAGGACAAGCTAGCTCACAGTTAGTCTTTACAATGCCTCCTGAGACAGTGATGTGCCTCTCATGTGAGATGTGGCAGTCTCGGGGGAACCAATCCAAGACATCCCTGACCCTGGCACTCGGGAGGAAATGTACCATCCAGGTGTCTCTTTATGTGCACAGAACCTTGTATCTACTTATCTAACAATGGAATCCCCTAACATTAATGCAGTCCTCTTCTCCTCCCTTTCTTTCTGAGCCACAGTGCCAGACTCAGAGTCAGAAACCCAGTCACTGCAGCTCCCCCATTAGGTTGTCCTCCTTAACAGTATCCAAAGTTGTATCCTTATTACTGAGGGAAACGGCTACAGGGGTACTCTGCATTGACTGCCCATTTTCATTCCCTCTCCTTACAGTCAGCTGCCTCAAACCACTTAGGGGTGACAACCTCCCTGTAATATTGATCATCTCCTCAGCTTCCTGTATGAGCTGAAGATCATCGAGCTCTAGCTCCAGTTCATTAACACACTCTCCAAAGAGCTGTAGCTTAGTGCACCTGTTGCAGACGTGGTTATCCAGGAGGCTGGAAGTCTCCCAGAATTCCCACAATTCACACAAAGAACACAACACAGCCCCTGGAGACATCCTCACTGCACAAACTGATGAAAATTTCAGACCAGAAACTTACCCTTTCCAAGGCTGTTGAGCAAACACCTCCCCACTCTAACACGAGTCCACTCACACAGTGGCCACTCCCCTTGTCCCTACCTTATTTTGATTTGCCCTTGCGAATGAATCACAATTTAATTGGGCCACAGAAAAAAGTTGAAAGCCTGCAAACGCTCGTTTTTAAATCTCTCACCCTGAACTGTGTGTAGCCTCCCCTCAATTCATTTGGGCTGTCAGACATTGATACCCTTACCTTTTAAAGCTCCCCTCTTGCTTCTTCTCCTCTCCATTACACAAAATAATCTGCAGATGCTGGGGTCAAAGCAACACTCACAACACGCTGGTGGAACTCAGCAGGTCGGACAGCATCCTTGGAAAAGATTGGTCGACGTTTCGGGCTGGAATCCTTTGCCCTGACGAAGGGTTCCGGCCCGAAATGTTGACTGATCTTTTCCACTGATGCTGCCGGACCTGCTGAGTTCCTCCAGCGTGTTGTGAGTGTTGCTTTCTCCTCTCCATTTCTGCTCCTCACCTGCCTCTGGTGCTCTCCTCCTTCCCTTTCTCCCACGGTCCACTCTCGTCTCCTATCAGATTCCCTCTTCTCCAGCCCTTTATCTTTTACACCTATCACCTCCCAGCTTCTTACTTCATCCCCCTCTCCACCTACGTGGCTTCACCTATCACCTTGTAGCTTATACGCCTTCCCCTCCCCCCATTTTTTTTATTCTGGCTTCTCCCCCTTTCCTCTCCAGTCATCATGAAGGGTCTCAGCTGAAACGTCAACTACTTATTCATTTCCATAGATGCTGCCTGACCTGCTGGAGTTCCCATAACCTTTGACACTCTAACTAATCAATGTCCTATAAACCTCCACTTAAAATATATACAATAACTTGGCCTCCACAGCCATCTGTGGCAATGAATTCCACAGATTCATAGAAACATAGAAAACCTACAGCACAATACAGGCCCTTCAGCCCACAATACTGTGCCAAACATGCACTTACTTTCGAAATTACCTAGGGTTACCTATAGCCCTCTATTTTTCAAAGCTCCATGTGCCTATCCAGGAGTTTCTTATAAGACCCTATCGTATCCACCTCCACCACTGTCACTGGCAGCCCATTCCACGCAATCACCTCTGCATAAAAAAAACTTAACCCTGACATCTGCTCTGTACTTGCTTCCAAACACCTTAAAACTGTGCCCTCTCGTGTTAGCCATTTCAGCCCTAGGAAAAAGCCTCTGACTATCCACACGATCAATGCCTTTCATCATCTTATACACCTCTATCAGGTCACCTCTCATCCTCATTCGCTCCAAGGAGAAAAGGCCGAGTTCACTCAACCAATTCTGATAAGGCATGCTCCCCAATCCAGGCAACATCCTTGTAAATCTCTTCTGCACCCTTTCTATAGTTTCCACATCCCTCCTGTAATGAGGTGACCAGAGCAGAGCGCAGTACTCCAAGTGGAGTCTGACCAGGGTCCTATATAGCTGCAATATTATCTCTTGGCTCTTAAACTCAATCCCATGATTGATGATGGCCAATGCACCGTATGCCGCCTTAACCACAGAGTCAACCTGCGCAGCAGCTTTAAGTGTACTATGCACACAGACCCCAAGATCCCTCTGATCCTCCACACTGCCAAGAGTCTTACCATTAATAATATATTCTGCCATCATATTGTGGGCACGTGGCCAAGTGGTTAAGGCATTGGACTAGCGACCTGAAGGTCGTGAGTTCGAGCCCCAGCCAAGGCAACGTGTTGTGTCCTTGAGCAAGGCACTTAATCACACATTGCTCTGCGACAACACTGGTGCCAAGCTGTATGGGTCCTAATGCCCTTCCCTTGGACAACATTGGTGTCATGGAGAGGGGAGACTTGCAGCATGGGCAACTGCTGGTCTTCCATACAACCTCGCCCAGGCCTGTGCCCTGGAGAGTGAAGACTTTCCGGGCACAGACCCATGGTCTTCCAAGACGAATGGATGCCATCATATCTGACCTACCAAAACGAACCACCTCACACTTATCTGGGTTGAACTCCATCTGCCACTTCTCAGCCCAGTTTTGCATCCTATCGATGTCCAGCTGTATCCTCTGACAGCCCTCCACACTATCCACATCACCCCCAACCTTTGTGTCATCAGCAAATTTTAGAACCTATCCCTCCACTTCCTCATCCAGATCATTTATAAAAATCACGAAGAGAAGAGGTCCCAGAACAGATCCCTGAGGCACACCACTGGTCACCGACCTCCATGCAGAATATGACCTGTCTACAACCACTCTTTGCCTTCTGTGGGCAAGCCAGTTCTGGATCCACAAAGCAAGGTCCCCATGGATCCCATGCCTCCTTACTTTCTCAATAAGCCTTGCATGGAGTACCTTATCAAATGCCTTGCTGAAATCCATATACACTACATCTACTGCTCTACCTTCATCAACATGTTTAGTCACAACCTCAAAAAATTTAATCAGGCTCATAAGGCACGACCTGCCTTTGACAAAGCCATGCCTAATCATATTATGCCTCTCCAAATGTTCATAAATCCTGCTTCTCAGGATCTTCTCCATCAACTTACCAACCACTGGCTAAAGAAATTCCTCATCTCTGTTCTAAATGGGTGCCCCTCTGGTCCTAGTCCCCCCCACCCACACAACTATAGGAAACATCCTTTCCACATATATTTTATTTGGGCCTTTCAATATTCGATAGATTTCAATAAGTAGACATAGAAACATAGAAACCTAGAAAATAGGTGCAGGAGTAGGCCATTCAGCCTTTCGAGCCTGCACCGCCATTTATTATGATCATGGCTGATCATCCAACTCAGAACTCCGCCCCAGCCTTCCCTCCATACCCCCTGACCCCCGTAGCCACAAGGGCCATATCTAACTCCCTCTTAAATATAGCCAATGAACTGGCCTCAACTGTTTCCTGTGGCAGAGAATTCCACAGATTCACCACTCTCTGTGTGAAGAAGTTTTTCCTAATCTCGGTCCTAAAAGGCTTCCCCTCTATCCTCAAACGGTGGCCCCTCGTTCTGGACTTCCCCAACATCGGGACAATCTTCCTGCATCTAGCCTGTCCAATCCCTTTAGGATCTTATACGTTTCAATCAGATCCCCCCTCAATCTTCTAAATTCCAACGAGTACAAGCCCAGTTCATCCAGTCTTTCTTCATATGAAAGTCCTGCCATCCCAGGAATCAATCTGCTGAACCTTCTTTGTACTCCCTCTATGGCAAAGATGTCTTTC
Organism: Mobula hypostoma; assembly: GCF_963921235.1. Taxonomy (NCBI): domain Eukaryota; kingdom Metazoa; phylum Chordata; class Chondrichthyes; order Myliobatiformes; family Myliobatidae; genus Mobula; species Mobula hypostoma. The sequence goes on from NC_086099.1 coordinate 6,201,597, forward strand.
CTCAGATTAGGGGACCAAAACTGCACACAATACTCCTGGTGTGGTCTCACCAAGGCCTTGTACAACTGCAGTAGTACCTCCCTGCTCCTGTACTCGAATCCTCTCGCTATAAATGCCAGCATACCATTCGCCTTTTTCACCGCCTGCTGTACCTGCATGCCCACTTTCAATGACTGGTGTATAATGACACCCAGGTCTCGTTGCACCTCCCCTTTTCCTAATCGGCCACCATTCAGATAATAATCTGTTTTCCTATTTTTGCCACCAAAGTGGATAACTTCACATTTATCCACATTAAATTGCATCTGCCATGAATTTGCCCACTCACCCAACCTATCCAAGTCACCCTGCATCCTCTTAGCATCCTCCTCACTGCTAACACTGCCACCCAACTTCGTGTCATCCGCAAACTTGGAGATACTGCATTTAATTCCCTCATCCAAGTCATTAATATATATTGTAAACAACTGGGGTCCCAGCACTGAGCCTTGATGTACCCCACTAGTCACTGCCTGCCATTCTGAAAAGGTCCCGTTTATTCCCACTCTTTGCTTCCTGTCTGCTAACCAATTCTCCACCCACACCAATACCTTACCCCCAATACCGTGTGCTTTAAGTTTGCACACTAATCTCCTGTGTGGGACCTTGTCAAAAGCCTTTTGAAAATCCAAATATACCACATCCACTGGTTCTCCCCTATCCACTCTGCTAGTTACATCCTCAAAAAATTCTATGAGATTCGTCAGACATGATTTTCCTTTCACAAATCCATGCTGACTTTGTCCGATCATTTCACCGCTTTCCAAATGTGCTGTTATCACATCCTTGATAACTGACTCCAGCAGTTTCCCCACCACCGACGTTAGGCTAACCGGTCTATAATTCCCCGGTTTCTCTCTCCCTCCTTTTTTAAAAAGTGGGGTTACATTAGCCACCCTCCAATCCTCAGGAACTAGTCCAGAATCTAACGAGTTTTGAAAAATTATCACTAATGCATCCACTATTTCTTGGGCTACTTCCTTAAGCACTCTAGGATGCAGACCATCTGGCCCTGGGGATTTATCTGCCTTCAATCCCTTCAATTTACCTAACACCACTTCCCTACTAACACGTATTTCCCTCAGTTCCTCCATCTCACTGGACCCTCTGTCCCTTACTATTTCTGGAAGATTATTTATGTCCTCCTTAGTGAAGACAGAACCAAAGTAATTATTCAATTGGTCTGCCATGTCCTTGCTCCCCATAATCAATTCACCTGTTTCTGTCTGCAGGGGACCTACATTTGTCTTTACCAGTCTTTTCCTTTTTACATATCTATAAAAGCTTTTACAGTCCGTTTTTATGTTCCCTGCCAGTTTTCTCTCATAATCTTTTTTCCCCTTCCTAATTAAGCCCTTTGTCCTCCTCTGCTGAACTCTGAATTTCTCCCAGTCCTCAGGTGAGCCACTTTCTCTGGCTAATTTGTATGCTTCTTCTTTGGAATTGATACTATCCCTAATTTCTCATGTCAGCCACGGGTGCACTACCTTCCTTGATTTATTCTTTTGCCAAACTGGGATGAACAATTGTTGTAGTTCATCCATGCAACCTTTAAATGCTTGCCATTGCATATCCACCGTCAATCCTTTAAGTGTCATTTGCCAGTCTATCTTAGCTAATTCACGTCTCATACCTTCAAAGTTTCCCCTCTTTAAGTTCAGAACCTTTGTTTCTGAATTAACTATGTCACTCTCCATCTTAATGAAGAATTCCACCATATTATGGTCACTCTTACCCAAGGGGCCTCTCACGACAAGATCGCTAATTAACCCTTCCTCATTGCTCAAAACCCAGTCCAGAATAGCCTGCTCTCTAGTTGGTTCCTCGACATGTTGGTTCAAAAAACCATCCCGCATACATTCTAAGAAATCCTCTTCCTCAGCACCTTTACCAATTTGGTTCACCCAATCTACATGTAGATTGAAGTCACCCATTATAACTGCTGTTCCTTTATTGCACACATTTCTAATTTCCTGTTTAATACCATCTCCGACCTCACTACTACTGTTAGGTGGCCTGTACACAACTCCCACCAGCGTCTTCTGCCCCTTAGTGTTACGCAGCTCTACCCATATCGACTCCACATCTTCCCGGCTTATGTCCTTCCTTTCTATTGCGTTAATCTCTTCTTTAACCAGCAACGCCTCCCCACCTCCCCTTCCTTCATGTCTATCCCTCCTGAATACTGAATATCCCTGAACGTTGAGCTCCCATCCCTGGTCACCCTGGAGCCATGTCTCTGTGATCCCAACTATATCATAATCATTAATAACAATCTGCACTTTCAATTCATCCACCTTATTATGAATGCTCCTTGCATTGACACATAAAGCCTTCAGGCGCTCTTTTACAACTCTCTTAGCCCTTATACAATTATGTTGAAAAGTGGCCCTTTTTAATACTTGCCCTGGATTTGTCGGCCTGCCACTTTTACTTTTCTCCTTTGTACTTTTTGCTTCTACCCTCACTTTACACCCCTCTGTCTCTCTGCACTGGTTCCCATCATTAGACAATGATAATGAACCTGATTCTGATTATGTAGTATTAATAGCCCTCTATCTAGTATTAAAGGGAGCTGTAGATTTGAAGGAGGGTATTTTCATTTTGAATTTTTGACCCAATCATACCAAGGAATAACTTTCAGTCTTTCACACATTTTTGGAGCTATTTGAGCAGAGCACATAAATTGCAACCTTTGGTGAACGCAAAAAATGTTTACACCTCCAGGAAAACAAAATTGACCTGTTAAAAAAGTGAATAAATTCCTATAGACCCAATAGCCTTTCCTTCCTTACCCATATATCTGTATTGTATTTCAGTTTAAGAACACTCAGCATACAGTGCCCAAGGAAAATTTGGCAACTTGAAAGTGGACTCTTTCAATCAAGGATTGGGTCATGCAGTTACTGAATTTGCAAAAATTAAATGGAATTATTAAATTGAATGGGTATGGTGGCAATGAAAAAATGTATCACTGTAGAAAATTCACACCTGATGAAGGGTCTCGGCCCTAAACATCGCCACTTTATTTCTCCCATAGATGCTGCCTGCATTTTGTAATTGTTGATCTGGATTTCCAGTATCTACAGGATCACAGATATGTGTGGTACCAGACCCTTCTAGCCCAACAAGCCCACACCTCCTAGTTAGACCCATGTGACCAATTAGCCTACTGACCCATATGTCTTTGGAATCTGAGAGGAACCAGGAGCACCTGGAGGAAACTCATGCGGTCACAGGGAGAACACACAAACTCCTTACAGACAGGAGCATGAGTTGAACCCTGGTCGCTGGCGCTGTAAAGCGTTATGTAAACCGTGACACCACCATGATGCCCTAACAGTGTCTACACACACTCGTTTTCTAATTTTGTATACAAAATTATGAGGGTACAATAAAGTAAATGCAAGCAGGTTTTTTCCACTGAGGTTGGGTGAGACTAGAACTAGAGGCCATGGGTGGGGGGGGGGGAAGGTAAAATGTTTGAGGGAAACTTCTTCACTCTGAGGGTGGTGAGAGGCTGGAATGAACTCCCAGTGGAATTGGTGGATGTGGGTTTGACTGCAATATTTCAGAGAATAAACTCTCTCGGGCTTCCAGCTGGGTACAGGCATTGATTACGTATAACCGATGTTTCAGTGACAAACTCTGCCTTCTTCATCAAAGATGATTCATTGAAACATCGGTTATAATCGATGTCTGTACCTGGCTGGAAGCCCGAAAAGAGTTTATTTCTCATATACACTGGGAAAGCATTGGATCCTTTTTCATTTAAGAGAAGTTTGGATAGGTACATGGACGAGAGGGTATAGAGGGCTACGGTCCAGATGCAGGTCAATGGGGCTAGGTAGATTAATAATTCAGCTTGAACTAGATGGGCCAGAGATTTTGCTTCTGTGCTGTAGTGCTCTATGATTCTATGAAATACACACAGTGATATCACAAAAGAAGATTTTAAAAACCAAAGTCCTTTCATTTGTTTTGAGACGGTCAGAACCTAAATCCTTTAGGGTTTGAAGCCTACTGAATATTGAAAGGCCTAGATAGTGGATGTTTCCTCTGGTGGGTGAGTCTAGGACCAGAGGGAAGTCTATTTGGAACAGTAATGGGATTACTTTAGTCAGAGGGTAGTGAAACTATGGAACTCATTGCCACAGATGGCTGTGGAGGACAAGTCATTGGGTATATTAGATTAGATTATGAGGACACTCAGTCCTCTTTTACTGTCATTTAGTAATGCATGCATTAAGAAATGATACAACGTTCCTCCAGTATGATATCACAGAAACACAAGACAGACCAAAACTAAAACTGACAAAAACCACATAATTATAACATATAGTTACAACAGTGCAAAGCAACACCATAATTTGATAAAGAGCAGACCATGGGTATGGTAAAAAAAAAAGTCTCAAAGTCCCAATAGCCCCATCATCTCACGCAGACGGTAGAAGGAAGAAAAACTCTCCCTGCCATGAACCTCCAGCGCCGCAAACTTGCCGATGCAGCACCCTGGAAGCACCCGACCACAGTCCGACTCTGAGTCCGTCCGAAAACTTCGAGCCTCCGACCTGCCCTCCAACACTGAGCACCGAGCACCGTCTCTGCCGAGCGCTTCGACCACAGCCGCGACCGCCAAGCAACAGGCAAAGGAGGATTCAGGGCCTACCCCTCCGGAGATTCTGGACTGCACAGTAGCAGCGGCAGCAAAACAGGCATTTCAGAAGTTTCACCAGATGTTCCTCTGTGCTTCTCACGTCCGTCTCCATCAAATCAGGATTGTGCACGGCATCCTACTTAACAAATAACAGATATTCATTCCAGAGTGGCCGCTGCACACTGCGTCGCACCGCCATCTTCTCTTCAAAGCAGAGGTTGATAAGCTCTTGAATAGTCAGGGTGTTAAAGGTTGTCAGGAGAAGGCAAGAGTATGGGGTTAAAAGGGATAATGAATCAGCCATGATTGAATAGAAGAGCATACTCGATGGGCCAAATTGCCCAATTCTGCTCTTATGTCTTTTAAGGCATCCGTTAGTCTTGCGAGACCATGGATCTGCGCCTGGAAAGTCTTCATTCTCCAGGGCGCGGGCCTGGGCAAGGTTGTATGGAAGACCGGCAGTTGCCCATGCTGCAAGTCTCCCCTCTCCACGACACCAATGTTATCCAAGGGAAGGGCATTAGGACCCATACGGCTTGGCACCAGTGTCGCCGCACAGTCCTATGGTCTTATAAATAAATGACTTTACCACTGAACTACTGTAATTTTAAATTCAGACCTCCCATGCATTGAGAAGTAACTATTCAACTCAGCAACACAATAGCCATTTACAAGAGTGAATATACACCCACACTGCATTTATTTTCTAAAGTTTACATATATACATCACTGGAAAATATTTTGATCTTGTGGGTATCCTCAGAATGGAACTCTACACCCATTCCAAGCACAACCTGCTAGTAATTGTACATCTTTTTTCTTTAGCCAAGTGAATCCATGTTTTATTTTTTAACATAATAAATCCATCAAAGCTTTACTGCTTGTAATCAGACAGAAGTGTAATTGACTTGACATCTCTGCCGAAAAAAAAATTGCCAGCTTATATAATGCTGCAATAGAATCAAAGAATTTTAGATCACCGTCCATTCGGCCCATCGTGTGTGAAGTACTTAAACAGTTTAATCCCATTTTCCACTATGAAACATTAACAACAGCTTTTTAAAATGCAATGTGAAATCCTGCCCTTGGAATCCACTCATACAGTTCAGATTCCTGGCATTCTCTGGGAAAAAAACGTACCTTAACTCCTTTCTAATATTTCCACTAATTACTTTTAATTCATACCTCTCTAGATATTGATCTCAGCCAAGGAAAAGGAGTACTTCCTATCCACTATAAATGGGTCACTTTGTGTGTGTGTGTGTGTGTGTGTGTGTATGTGTGGTGTGTGTGTGTGTGTGTGTGTGTGTATATGTGTGGGGTGTGTGTGTGGTGTGTGGGGTGTGTGTGTGTGTGTGTGTGTGTGTACACACACACACACACTTCAAGCATCCAAAAAAGAAATTCAGCCAATTCAGTGTTTGCTCTGAGGGTTATGCTGCTCCGATTGCCATTAAATTTAACCTTCCATCAAAGCAAGAATATTCCCAATGGAGCCATGCTGAAAAACGTAACTTCCCTTAAACATCTGAGCTTATTTTGTCAATTAATAAAATTGCTGCAATAGCTTGGGAGAATTTTCTTCCACGGTCTCCTTTAAAAATACTCAGAGGCCACTTTGTTAGGTGCACCTGCTCATTAATGCAAATATCTGTTCAGCTGATCACATGGCAGCAACTCAATACACAAATACATGCAGACATGCTCAAGAGGTTTAGTTGTTGTTCAGACCAAACATCAGAATGGGGAAGAAATGTGATCTAAGAGACCTCGACCATGAAATGATTGTTGGTGCTGATGAGGTGGTCTGAGTATCTCAGAAACTGCTGATCTCCTGCGATTTTCACACACAAGTCTACATTTATAGTTTACAGAAAATGGTGTGAAAAGCTAAAAACATCCAGTGAGCAGCAATTGTGAGTGAAAACACTTTGAGAGGTCAGGGAGAATAACCAGATCGGTTCAAGCTGACAAGAAAGTGACAGCAACTCAAAGTAAGCATGCGTTACAAGAGTGATGTGCAGAAGAGCATCTCTGGATGCACAACACATTGAATCTTGAAGTGAATGGGTGGGCTACAGCAGCAGACCACACCGGGTTCCACTCCTGTACCTAATGAAGTGGCCACAGATTGTAAAGCGTTTACTTACAAACGTCTAACTACAGAAATAATTCAGTATATTTATCCAGCATCTGCTTATTTCCAATGATGTTCACCTTTGGGGAGACAGGTCGATTTATGAAATTTGGGGTTAAATCTATACAATGTGAAAGAGGTTGGGGAGGAAAAATAGTAGTCCCCAATTAAGGACTAAAAGTGTAACCTTCATGAAAAAGCAATGGCTAGAGTACTAAATAAGTAAAACTAATAAGTAAACCAGTAATGGCTAATAAATAAATAAATAGTTCTGATGAAACATCAACTCTTTTTTTCTTTTCCATAGATGCTAACTGACTTGCTGAGTTCCTCCAGCATTTTATGTTTCTCTGGATTTCCAGCACCTACAGAATCTCATGTCTACAATAATGACTACTATGACGGGTTATAATTTTAAGGTAATTGGAGGTAAGTATAGGAGAATGTCAGAGGTAAGTTCTTCACACAGAGTGGTCAATGCATGGAACGCCCTACCAGGAATGGTGATAGAGGCAGATATAGTAGGGACATTTAACAAAGCTCTTAGATAGGCACATGGATGGTAGAAAACGATGATGGTAGGAGGTTTGGATTAGACTGATCTAGGTTGAAAGGGCTGAATGGCCTGTACTGTGCTGTAGTGTTCTGTGTCCTAGTATGATCTAAACTACATGCCTTTATAAGCAGAGCAGGCAATATGAAAGTTACAATGAGTGAGTAGTTTCAGACAGGACTGTAATACAAAGCAATCACCAAACATAGGCAAGTCATCTGGTATCGGAGGAATACATTCAACATCACTGCAAGAAGCAAAGAAATAAACTGGATTGAGAGGGGTTGAGAGAGATTATCTACTAGTGTACAACTACCCAAAAGGTGAAAACCAGTTATTCAGCCTAAAAATGGAGGCACTGGAAATTAACATCCCGGATACAATAAATTTGATGAGAACATTAATAAAGGAGAGCTAGCACAGATTCGTTGAGCCGCATCACCCAGCAACCCCAATTTAACCCCTGCCTAATCACAGGACAATTTACAATGATGAATTAACCTATCAATTGCTACATCTTTAGAGAAAACGCACGCATGCCATGGGGGGGGGGGGGGGATATAGACTCCTTATAGATGACGTCAGAATTGAACTCCCAACTCCAATGCCCAAGCTGTATAGCATCACACTAACCGCTACATTACCGTGGTACCCAGGTGGTCATGAGGAGAACTCCATACAGAGGGATTATGTAAAGAGACATCAGGGAAAAAATGTTGATCAAACTAGTGTGTTTATGACTATTGGAAAGCATTTAATTAGATCTACAGGGAGTCACTATGAGGTGGCACAATAGTGTAGTGGTTAGCATAACACCATTACAGCACCAGTGACCAGAGTTCAATTCCTGCTCCTGTCTGTAAAGAGTTTGTATGCTCTTCCTGTGACCATGTGAGTTCTTAAGAACATGGCATCAAAGGTGAAGGGGAGTGGGGTTGAGGAGGGGAAAAAAGGATCAGGCATGATTGGAGGAACAGACTCGACGGGCCAAATGGTGTAATTCTGCTCCTATGTCTTACGGATCCATTTGTTAACAATCCAAAAAGCCAGCATGGTAGCATAGTCATTAGCATGATGTTATTACAGCTCAGGGAGTTGGCGTTCAGAGTTCAATTCTGGCATACTCTGTAAGCAAGTTTATACATTTTTTCCTGTGTGCATGTGGATTTTCTCCGGGTGTTCCAGTTTTCTCCCACAGTCCAAAGACATACTGGTTAGCAAGTTAATTGGTCATTGTAAATTGTCCCATGGTTAGGCTACGGTTAAATCGGTGGTTGCTGGGCAATGCGGCTGGAAGGGTCTGTTAAGCCCTGTATCTCTAAATAAAATACTGTAAATATAACTTCGCAAAGTAGTATACTGTGCAAGCTAGTTTTTAAGAAATGCACACAGCATGGCAGATGAAGTTCATTGTAAATTATTTCAAATTAGTTTAAGAGGCTCCTGGATAGGTACATGGAGCTTAGAAAAATAGAGGGCTACGCAGGTGGTCATGAGGAGAACTCCATACAGAGGGATTATGTAAAGAGACATCAGGGAAAAAATGTAGGTAACTTCTAAAGTAAGTACATGTTCGGCACAGTATTGTGGGCCAAAGGGCCTGTATTGTGCTGTAGGTTTTCTATGAAATGTGTAATCAGCAAATAAATACACGTCCTTAAGGCAAATTACTAGTCAGAAAATGTGGTTTACCTGGGTTTACTTAATAAAACAATAAATAGAAAACAGAACTACTTTATAACTTTCTAATCTACTCTCTAAAAATTTTTAATCCAGCCTCAAAGACAGCTTCTACCCAACTACTTTAACACAATTGACTGGTGCCCTAGTATGATAAGACAGACTGTTAACCCCTCAAGCTACCTCAATATAACTTTGCATCTTATCATCTACCTACATTGCATTTCCTCTGTAGTTGTTACACTTTATTTTGCATTTTGTAAGTGTTTTACCTCAATGCACTGTGTAATGAGTTGATCTGAATGAACAGTATGCAAGACAAGCTTTGCAATGTATCTCTGTACATGTGACAATAATGAACCAATTCCAAAAGTTACTATATTGGTCTCAGTTGAGATATTACAGGCAGAACATTATAGATAACATACAAAGCCAAAACTCAAAGGGTCTAAAGATATACCTGATCTTACAGTGACTATTTATCTGATGAAGGGTCTCAGGAGAATTGAAGAAAAACTCACTCTACCAAGTGAGTCAGTCATAAAATAATAACAATTTGACAACAATCCAAAGAGATGGACGGATAACTTTCCTTTAAAAGAAATTGGTGCCAAGGTCTAGAATATGCTATTTGAAAAGGTAGAACCTGGTTCCATAAATGTAGTTAAAAATGAAATAGCCATGGAACACTACAACACAGAAAAAGGCCCTTCAGCCCAACTAGGCTGTGCCTTGTCCCATCGACCTGCACCATATTCCTCCCATCCTTGTACCGAACCAAACTTCTCTTAAATGTTGCAATTGAATCCGTATCCACTACTTCCACTGGCAGCTTCTTCCACACTCACACCAGCATGAGTGAAATAGTTCCCCCTCAGGCTCCTCCCTTGAAATATTTCACCTTTTACCCTTAACCTATAACATCTGTCTCACCCAACCTCAGTGGAAAAATCCTGCTTAGTTACCGTCTATACCTCTCATAAATTTGTACACCTCTATCAAATACCCCCTCATTTTCCTATGCTCCAGAGAATAAAATCCTAACTTCATTAGCCTTTACCTATAACTTGAGTCCTCAAGACTCGGAAACACGCTTGTAAATGTTCTCTGCACTCTTTCAATCTTATTGATATCTTTCCGGTAGGTAGGTGACCAGAAATCTCAATGTAACCCTGTACTTAGTACTTTGATTTATGAATGCCAATGTGCCTAAAGCTCCTTTATGACCCACCAGAACACCACTTTCAAGGATTATGTGTTTTGTGGATGAGGAAATTGTCAAGTTAGAGATAAAGTTTGCACTCAAAAGTAAACATAGCTGCTCTGTCAAAGGACATGCCAAGTGTGCTCCCAGTGTACTAACGTTCCTATGGTTCTTTGTTCAGGGACATAATATGAGGTGTTCTGGTGTTTTGTGCATTTGAAGATACCATGAAGAACAGTTTCCTTTTAGCCCATGCATGCACAGATGTAAAGTTGACAGAGAGCCAGATTAAGGGCTCACTGTTACGCTGAGTTGCCTGATCCATCTATGTGACTATAAAGAAGTAAATTCCCTCATATTAGACACATTCAATGAATCAATACAGGGAGATCACCTTTTAAATAGTAATGGTTAAATATTTTCTTTGCTCCTTTCACTAAAACAAATAGAAGTGTCTAATTCTCAACAGTATTGCCTTAGGTCTCACACCACCAGGTTCAAGAACAGTTATTACCCCACAGCCGTCAAGATTTTGAATCAGTGTGGATAACTTCACTCACCTCAACTCTGAGCTGATCCCACAATCTACACTCACTTTCAAGGACTCAAGAACTCGTTTTCCATATGTTATTTATTAGCTTTTTTTGCAATTTATCTTCATATGTACATGGGTTGCATGACCATCTTTGTATGTAGTTTTTTTTCATTGATTCTATTGTGTTTCTTTATACTTACTGTGAATGTCCACAGGAAAATGAATCTTGGGGTTGCTTATGGTGACATACATTTACTTTGAAAGGATTTCAGGATTCTGTGGGTGCCTGTGGTGTACATCTATGTCTGTGCTTGTATATAGCATTCCTACCAAAGAGCAGGATTCAAGTCTTCCTTTCTAAACACCGAATTGCATAAAACAAAAATAGAAACCGCCTATGGTTCATGACAATGACTTAGATTTACCCACACATCATACAAAGCAAAATTATTTTTTTTAAATGCAGCTCCTTAATTTTTTCTACTGCACATTGGCACCAGTAGTGAAATACCACTACTGACACCAATTTTTTTCATTATTTCTCCGAGTTCTTTCCTGCATATCTCAACAATATTCCCTGAAAGGTAAAGCAATCATTTGAAGAAAATGACATGGGCAGACTTGGGAAGGAGCTGAATTGTAGTATAAATACCGGTTCAGTGGTAACAAAGTGATCAAACATTGGCCCTAACTTGCAGCCATTCAGGGTGGATGTCCAGCAACCCCATCATGGCTTAGCAGAAATGAAAAGAGAGCACAACCTGGTAATAACTCTGCCTTGGACGGTCCAAACCTCGGCTGCAAGACAGTTGGGCATGGGGCTAGCAACCGCATCCCGTAAATACCCAGTGCTCCAGGAACACCAACAGAAGCTCCAAAGACCTCACCTCTGGCAGAGGAAGGACCTAAGAGATGGCTACACCTGGAGACAAGAAAGACTGGCCCAGGACAGAGAAATCTGACAGCTGCTGTCGGTGGCCCATGCCCCAGTAGGGGTAATGGGCTTAAGAAGACGACCGCCTGGTAATCCCGGTTCTTGGTGCAAAGTTCGAGCAAAAGAATCACCATCTGCTCATGGAGTCAACTGTCTTAATGGGCAGATCTGGTGAAGATGCATCATTTGTTGAACGCTTGGCAGCCCACAGACCCAAGCTCAAAAACTATAGGCCTTTATTTTAGATGCTGGAGTCCTATACCTTACAGCAATGAAATGAAAGCCATGAGTGTATTCTAATGTCTGGTATGGAGGGTCCACTGCACAGGATCAGGAAAACCTGCAGACAGTTGTAAACTCCATCAGCTCCACCATGAGCACTAACCTCCCCAGCATTGAAGACACATTCAAAAGGTGATACTTCAGAAAAAATGGCATCCATCATTTAGGACCCCATCACCCAGGATATGCCCTCTTCTCATTGGTACCATCAAGGAGGAGGTACAGGATCCTGAAGACACACACTCAACAATTCAGCAACAGCTTCTTCCCCTCCACCATCAGATTTCTGAATGGACAATGAACCATGAACACTACCTCACTATTTTCCCTCAATTTTTGCACTACATATTTAATTTAAATATATATATATACTTACTGTAATTTATAGTTTTTTATGTATTGCAATGCATTGCTGCTGCAAAACAACATACTTCACGGTGTTTGCCAGTGACATTAAACCTGAATGATGAAAAGGCAGACCTGGTGAACATACATCACTTGTTGAATGCTTGGCAGCCCGTGAACCTATGCTCAAAATCTATAGGCCATTATTAGATACTAGTGTCCTATAACATAAGACCATAAGATAGAGCAGCAGAATCAGGCCATTTGGCCCATCAAGTCTGCTCTGCTATTTCATCATGGCTGATCCATTTTCCCCCTCAGCCCCAATCTCTTGCCTTACACCTGTATCCCTTCATGACCTGTCTAATCGAGAATCCATCAACTTCTGTCTTAAGTACATAAAGACTTGGCCTCTACAGCTGCCTGTGGCAACGAATTCCACAGATTCACCACTCTTAAGAGAATGGTGGGTTAGCAAGAAATGAAGAGATTATATTATCATTATAATTATGAGACAGAGGATCGAATACTAAGTATTTTTTTAATATTAAGCCTGTAATTCCTCTGCTACCCCCTTGCTACCAAGCACCCTCCAATGCCCTGTGGTGCAGGGGGTGGGGGCACGATAACACCTACTTTGGGAAACTGCCTTAGGGCAATGAACTGAGACCCATGGAAGTCCCGGGCATGGATCATGATATAGAGTACGCCAAAAAAGTTACAGACAGCTAACAAACCAAGGGAGAGTCAATGTGAGAACCAGCCCCAGTTTTCTGTAAGCAAGTGCCCAAGAAATTGCCTATACTGAAATGAACATGTGCTTAGCTTACTCAGTGTCTTAACACATATTTTCAATGGGTCAAAACCTTCTCCAAAAAAGCAATTCCTGTGTCATTATATGGCAGGATATGTGAAACTGTTGGGATCCGAATTCTCATCCAAGTGATTTTGACCATAACTGAAAACTTTTCTTTTTTGGGGTAACACACACAAAATGCTGGAGGAACTCAGCAGGACAGGCAACATCTATGGAAATGACATTTTGGGCCGAGACCCTTCATCAGGATGATGAGTTCCTCCAGCATTTTTTATGTGCTGCTCTGGATTTCCTGCACCTGCAGAATCTCATCTTTGCTTTTCTTTTTTGGGCGGCACAGTAGCGTAGCAGTCATGTAACGCTATTACAGCGCCAGTCACCCAGCTTCAATTCCCAGCACTATTTGCACATCATGTGGGTCTCCTCCAGGCACTCCGGTTCCCCTCCCACATTCCAAAGACGTACCAGTTATTAGGTTAATTGGTCACATGGGTGTAAATAGATGCCTTGGGTTTGTTGGCCCAGAAGGACCTGTTACTGTGCTGAACCTCTTTTTAAAAAAAACTGGTTTGGAAAAGAGCAGGGAGAAGTGGATAACAAGATCTCAAGTACTATGATATGCTGGTGAAGGAACAGTTTGAAAGAGTCTCTAAAGGCTTTCCTGCATCTCATACATTTGGATTTTGTCCTTTTTATGTGAATGTTCTGAAGGCTCGATTAACTGTGTGCACCCTTTATATGCATGCTTGAAGCTCTTCCTGTAACCAGCGAGTCTGTAAGGCCTTTCTTCCATGTGCACAGCCTGATGCTGAAGATGAGGGGATGGGTTCTTGAAGCTCTTTCCACAGCCAATGCAGTGATGAGGGCCGCTGCCTGTAATAATGGGGTGCGTCAGTGTGCTAGGGCCCTTGAACCCTCTGTCACAGATGGAACACAAATATGGTCTCTCCCCTCCTTGCTGATATTTCACCATCCGAGCTGAGCATTGGCTGAACTTGAGCCGACACGCAGAGCACTGATATGGCTTCTCACCGCCATGCAAATGTTTCGGGATGTGCGACAGACGTAACGTCTTGCTACAAAAGGTACACTTAGATAGCAGCTCTGGTGTAATTAGCCTCTTAGGTCTTCCCAAAATAGAATCCCTCTTAAATTCTTTCTTGTATTCCAGTGGGTTTTCCCCTGCGTGTGTGCAACGATGATTCACCAGATGGCGTGACAACTGGAACTTCTTCCCACAAGCAGCACATTTATATGGCCTCTTGTCAGTGTGTGTCCGCTGGTGCATCATTAACGAGGAGGACTGGCTGAATTCTTTCTTGCACGTCAGGCACTGATATGGCTTCTCTCCTGTGTGTGTGCGCTGGTGCGATAATAGATGGTGAGAGTAAGTGAACTCTTTCTCGCACATGTTGCATTTAAATGGCTTCTCGCCACTGTGAATGCGTTTGTGACGGGACAGATTTGATGAGTCGTTGAAACTCTTTTCACAGTCAGAGCATTTGAATGGCTTCTCTCCTGTGTGCGTGATCTCGTGTTTCCGGAGGCTGGATGGGTGATTAAAATCCTTCTCACAGACACTGCATTTGAAGGGCTTCTCGCCTGTGTGTACTAGCAAGTGCAATTTGAGGTGTGAATACTTGTTAAAACTCTTGCCACACTCAGAGCAAATGAAGAGCTTCTGTCCATTCCGGGAACGTTGCCGACGTTCTGACCCTTTGGAAACATTTGACATGATCTCGTTTTTGGGCACCTCAGTCGCCTGAAGAGCCGGAGAATCTAGTTGCTGTGTGTCTTCCATTGGCACCTCCTAAAAGTACATCACAATTATTGCCTAGCATGTGGCTACATAGAATTTAAAACTTATATGGGCTACACTTACAATTCCACAGAATAATCAAGAATCAAACAACAATGTAATGTAGTTACTGTAAGAGAATTATTCAGATCCATAACTCTTTGAAAGTGGTGTTACAGGTAGATAGGGCAATAAAGAAAGCTTTTGGCACATTGACCTTCATAAATCAAAGTACTGAGTACTGGAATTGGGATGTTATGTTGAAGTTGTATAAGCTGTTGCTAAGGCCTAATTTGGAGTACTGTGTGCAGTTTTGGTCACCTACCTACAGGAAAGATGCAAAGAAGATTGAAAGAGTGCAAAGAAAATTTTCAAGAATGTTGCCAGGAATTGAGCTACAGGGAAAGGTTGAACTTTGTTCCCTAGAATACTTACGACTTTATTCCCTAGAACGAAGAAAAATAAGGGGAGATTTGATGGAGGTAAATAAAATTATGAGGGGTATAGATAGGGTAAATGCAAATATGTCATTTTCAATGAGGTTGGGTGGGACAAGAGCTAGATGTCATAGATTAAGAGTAGCAGTTGAAACCTAAGGGGGAACTTCTTCACTCAGAGGGTGGTGCGAGTGTGGAACGAACTGCCAGCAGAAGTGGGTTCGATTTCAACATTGAAGAGAAATTTGGATAGGTACATGGATGGGAGGGGTATAGCGGGCTGCTATCTGGGTGCAGGTCAATGGGAACAGGCAGTTTAATTGTTTGGCAGGGGCTAGAAGGGCTGAAGGGCCTGTTTCTGTTACTCCATGATGCAGACTCCACTGTTGATTGCTTTCTGTAACAGTAATTCAGTTATCACATGCAGCTGCTCATTCCCATCTTTCCATTCGAACATCCAACGCCTTCCTCTCTGAAACCCAATTCAAGCACACTTCCACCACTCTTTAAGCACTCTTTAATACATGTTGACTACACAGATCTGGTATGGTAGGCAGCTCCAGAAGGTTAGAACACACGGTTCAGCCTCCCAGAAAGGGGCTGTTGGAAAGGGGGGGCTGGAGGGAGGTGAGGGACAGGGGGGCGCGCGCGGGAACGGAGGGGAGCGAGACGGGGAGGAGACAGAGGGTGTTGAGGGGGTGGAGCGAGGGAGGGATGGAGGGAGTTTAAAGGCAGGGACGGAGAGGGCAGAGGGTCGAAGGTGTGCGGGGGTTTGGACAGAGTGAATGAGGTTTGAAGGTAGGGACGGAGGTTTTTGAGGGGGTGGAGGCGGTTAAAATGGCGGCTCTGTAACGGGGTTCAGGCCGATGTCGGCCGGGCACTGACGCCTCTCCGATACCTCACGCGCCCCTATAGGCAGTAAAACTATCGGGAACCACAGGACTCCGGCTTGACCGGTGGCTCAGGGCCACAGCAGCCTGACTCACCCGGCTACAGCGCAGGAAAAGCCGGCGAACAGCCGCTCAGTCCGCCCCTCCACTTCCAACCGTGTCCAGAGGACGGCGGATCATACGCATGCGCGTCCGGCTTTCGCTCCGTCAATGCAAGACTTCCCAAGGCGCCGAGCACTCTGGGTACAGCGCGGTGCCATTGCTCCTCCCTGTTCACTTCGAGTTCCAGTGAAAGGTCGTTATAAAGGTGCTTTCTGACGAAAGTAAGTCTGGCATTTTGTTCAGTGCATTTCTTCCGTTTCAACATCATGTTTGTCTAGCTGTTATACTTTATTCTGCACTCTGGTTCTATCTCAATGTATAATGTTTTGATCTGTATGAACAAGCTTTTCACTATACCTTGGTACATGTGACGATAATAAAATTATACCAATTCCTTGCTGGGTTAGGGTGGAGACTATTAGGAACGTTGAGTTGGATGTTACCTAATCTACTTCAAAAGTTTCAAGGGTGCATTTAATGTCAGAGAAATGTATACAATATACACCCTGAAATGCTTTTTCTTCGCAACCATCCACGAAAACAGAGGAGTGCCCCCAAAGAATGAATGACAGTTAAATGTTAGAAACCCAAAGTCCCCCCACCAGCTCCCCTTCCTTCCACGCATAAGTGGCAGGAAGCAACAATCCCCTCTCCCCCCACCAGCAAAAGAAAAGCATTGGCACCCTTGCTTTATTCTTCTGACTTTGTGGCTAAGCACAGTACACATGCCATATTCAAGTTTGCTGACAATACCACTATTGTAGGCAGACTCAAAGGTAGTGATGAATCAGCACATAGGAGGAAGATTGAAAATCTGGCTGAGTGGTGCCACAACAATGACCTCTTACTCAATGTCAGCAAGACCAAGGAGATGATTATTGACCAGGAGGAAGAAACCAGGAAACCAGAGGTCCACCAACCAGTCTTCATCAGAGGTTAAGAAGGTCAGCAACTTTAAATTCTTCACTGTTATCATTTCAAAGGATCTGTCTTGGGCCCAGCATGTAAGTGCTATTATGAAGAAAGCATCTCTACTTCCTTAGGAGTTTGTGAAAAGTCGGCATGACATCTAAAACTTTCAACAACCTCTATAGACGTGTAGTGGAAAGTATGGAAACACCAATGTCCATGATCAGAAAATCCTACAACAAGGTAGTGGATACAGCCAGTCCATCGGGGTAAAGCCCTCCCCACCATTGAGCTCATGAACAAGAAACACTGTTGGAGGAAAGCAGCATCCATCATCAGGGACCTCCAGCATCCAGTATGTGCTCTCCTCGTTGCTGCCATCAGGAAGAAGGTACCTCAGAATTCAGACCACCAGGTTCAGGAACAGTCATTACTGTTCAGCCATCATTGAACCAACGGGGATACCCTCACTCAGCTTCACTCACCCCATCCTCAAATGTTCCCACAACCTATGGACTCACTTTCAAGGACTCTTTATCTCATGCTCTTGATATCTATGTATCCATCTATCCATCTATCCATCTATCTATTTAGTTAGTTATTCTTCCTTTCTTTTTATATTTGCACATTGGATGAATGTCCAAATTGGTGCGGTCTTTCATTGATTCTATTATCGTTATTATTCTATTTTGGATTTATTGAGGATGCTCATAAGTAAATGAATCTCATGGGTATATGGTGACGTGTATTTTGATAATAAATTTACAGTGAACTTTGAGAATGGCAAAGTCAAGTTTATTGTACATGTACATAACAATAAAGAAGGTTCAATGAAAAATTAACTTGCAGCAGCATCACAGACCCATAGCATCTTGTTAGCAGTATTTACAAGAAAAACAAATTTTTATGGGAAAACACAATAGGAAAAAAAAGTTGGCTTTAGCATAGGACATACAACAGCCCAGTGCAGTACAAGTTGTACAGCACACAATGAAGTGACAAATTTTTAACCTACATTAAGATCAATCTACCCTTCCCTCCCTCGTAACTTCCATTCTTCTTTCACAAAATGATAGTGGGAGCATTTTGTAACAAAACCAGGCCCTTCAGCCCATCTAGTCTGAGTCAAACTACTGTTGTTCTGCCTAGTTCCATCGACTTGCACCAGGACCATAGCTCTCCATACCCCTCCCATCTACCTACTTAACCAAACTTTCCTTAAATGTTGAAATCAAACCTATACCCACCACCCTCTGAATGAAAACTTTTCCCTCAGGTTCCCCTTAAATATTTCACCTTTCACTCTTAATCCATGACCTCCAGTTCTTATCTCAGCCAACCTCAGTGAAAAAAAGCCTGCTTGCATTTACTCTGCCTATGTTTTACTGCCTGTCACAGCACTGGTGTTTAGGTCAACAGTGAGGGGCTTCCTTCATCATGCCAGTAGCTTCCTCTCAGTTTTCACTGCTGTCAGGAATAGCATTGAGCTCAGTTGTCGAAGGATTCTTCATTGCAATTTCTGTAACAATTCTGTACCAGTAAGGGTTGTCATCCCTGAGCTGAACCCCTGAACCCGGAGGACCAGTGGACCACACTTGGTCTGGCCTCTATCCTTTGAACAGTTTAGCATGGGTGAACCTAACAAGAGCCAAAGAATAAAGCCCTGACTCCAGCCAATGTAGCTCTCCGTGTATGACACACGCCTCCAAACCATAACCATGTTGTGCACCTCTTGGAGGTACCCTATCTATACCCCTCATAATTCTGTAAACCTCTATTAAATCTCCCCTCATTCTCCTACACTCCAGGGAATAAAGTTCTAACCTATTCAATCTTTCCCTATAACTCAGGTCATCCATGTGCCTCTTTAAAAGTTTCTTAATGTTCCTAATGTATCACCACCCACGGCAGGATATTCCACATACCCTTTATTCTCTGAGTTAAAAAAACAAGCTCTGACATCCTCCCTATACTTTCCTTCAATCATCTTAAAATTATACCCTTGCATATTAGCCATTTCCACCTTGGGGAAAAGTCTCTGCCTGTTCACACTATCAATGCCTCTTATCACTTTATACATCTCTATCAAGTCACCGCTCATCCTCCTGGAATTGCAATTGGTTTATTATCATCATATGTGGATAGGGTCATAAAGAAAGCTTTTGGCACATTGGACTTCATAAGTTAAAAGTATTGAGTACAGGAGATTGGATGTTATGTTGAAACTGTGTGAGACGTTGGTGAAGCTTAATTTGAAGTATTGTGTGCAGTTTTGGTCAATTGCCTACAGGAAAGATGCAAATAAGGTTTAAAGAGTACAGAGAAAATTTACAAGGATGTTGCTGGGGCTGGAGGACCCGAGTTATAAGGAAATATTGAATAGGTTAGGACTTTATTCCTTAGAACCTAGGAGATTGAGAGGAGATTTGATGGAGGTACACAAAATTATGAGGGGTATAGATAGGGTAAATGCAAGCAGGCTTTTTTCACTGAGGTCGGTTGGGACTGCAACCAGAGGTCATGGGTTAAAGGTGAAAGGTGAAAAGTTCAAGGGGAACATGAGGGGAAACTTCTTCACTCAGAGGGTCATGAGAGTGTGGAACGAGCTGCCAGCACAAGTGGTGTATGTGAGCTCGATTTCAACATTTAAGGTATATGGGTGGTAGGACTATGGAGAGCTATGGTCTGGGTAGAGGTCACAGAAACATAGAAAACATACAGCACAATACAGGCCCTTCGGCCCACAAAGCTGTGCCGAACATGTCCCTACCTTAGAACTACCTAGGCTTTACCCATAGCCCTCTATTTTTCGAAGCTCCATGTAGCCATCCAAATGGGACTAAGCAGTTTAAATGGCTTTGGCATAGGCTAGATGGGCCAAAGGGCCTGTTTCTGTGCTGTACTTTTCTGTGATTCTACATACCAAGGCACAGTGAAAAGCTTGTCTTGCATACTGTTCATACAGATCAGATCTTTACACAGTGCATTGAGGAAGAACAAGGTAAAACAATAACAGAATGCAGAATAAAGTGTAACAGCAACAGAGGGAGTGCAGTGCAGGCTGACAGTAAAGTCTGAAGTTCAAAGTAAATATATTATCAAAATACAGAGCATATATGTCAATGTTTTATATGTTCTGTGTTAATTAAATTATTAATTGAGGCTTTATAAGGCGTTGGTCAGATTGCGCTTGGAGTATTGCGAACAGTTTTGGGCCCCTTATCTAAGAATGTACTGGCATTGGAGAGGGTCCAGATGAGGTTCACGCAAATGATTCCAGGACTGAAAGAGTAAATGTACGAGGTGTTTTTGGTGGCTCCTGACCTGAGTCACTGGAGTTTAGAAGAATGGGGGTGGGGGGGGGGGATCTCATTGAAACCTATCAAATATCGAAAGGCCTAGATAGAGTGGATATTTCTTATCGAGGGGGAGTCTCGGACCAGAGGGGACAACCTCAAAAGAAAGAGACATACCTTGTGTCTTGTGAACGAAGTCACTGGAGAGAAGCAGTCTCTTTATTCAACAAGTTAAGTCAGAGCAGGCATCATATTGAGACTACTTGCAGAGGAAAAAGGCCTGCTTGACCCAACACTACATGACATGTTATATGCTAAAGATCAAAGGACAATTCGGGACAATTCCATATTTATTATCCTTCCTGTAACGCGCTGTAAGGGTTCACTGCTAATGTAATGGGGTTTTTTTGTAAATGTTCACTGCTGAAATAACGGTTTCTCTGTAGCAGCAATGTTTGGGTTATGGCTGGAGATAACAGGATTATGGATGCATGTTAGCCAATCAGGATTTTGTTGCCCTGTCTTGTGAACCTGGAAGCAGCTGATTTTGTGGGCTTTTGCCTGAAGGAGAGAGAGAAATGAAGAGAGAAGACGCGAATTGAGGGAGTTGGTATACCACTGGACGGGATGGACTCGGAGCGAGGGTCTGAAAGGCAGCAACGATCGGAGGAGGTCAATGGGGACTGAACGACCTATGAGTGAGCCCCAACTTTGCACATGGACTGTTTAGTAAGATTTGGGCCCCTATTCCTTTATATTTCGTTTCTCTACTAACCATATAGGCAAAGTAAGAGTTACAAAGCTTAATCGTTTAATCACATATTGTGTACTGTTTGTTATTTCAGGGTACTGATTCGTAACAGGGGACACATCGCGCAGAGTCCACCCAAATGAGATTTCTTAAGTTTGGCTGGGCAGGGGGTTATCACCCCCTATATTAAGCCGCTAGGCGAAGCAAGTGTTACATTCCTTTGAACCGTACAGCTCCCTCACACTCCCCCTTTGCACCCAAATAATGAATTTAAATCAGCATTGTCTGGTATTCCAATGAACTGTTGTTCATGGTTTTAGCAACCCATTGTTCAGAGCTGTATTTTAGATTTAATCTTCACTTCATATTCGAATCTGAATACTGGTGGCTGGTGCTGAAGTTATTTGCGATATGTGCTAAACCCAAAAAATGCTCTACCAATGTTCATGCCATCAGGTGGAAACATTGGCTCTTTATTCCTCTCCTTAGACGCTGCCTGACCTGCTGAGTTCCTCCAGCATGTTATAGAAACATAGAAACATAGAAAATAAGTGCAGGAGCAGGCCATTCGGCCCTTGGAGCCTGCACCGCCATTCAGTATGATCATGGCTGATCATCCAACTCAGAACCCTGTACCAGCCTTCTCCCCATACCCCGTGATCCCTTTAGCCACAAGGGCCATATCTAACTCCCTCTTAAATATAGCCAATGAACTGGCCTCAACAGTTTCCTGTGGCAGAGAATTCCACAGATTCACCACTCTCTGTGTGAAGAAGTTTTTCCTAATCTCGGTCCTAAAACTTATCCTCAAACTGTGACCCCTCGTTATGTGTTGCCAGTGTTGCCAATGTTTCCAGCAATACCATCCTGTGTAATGGGATCCTGGATTTGCTCACTTGCAGACCCCAGTCAGTTCGGATTGGCAACATCTCCACAATCTCCTTCAGCATAGGTATACCACAAGGCTGTATGCTTAGCCCCCTGCTCTACTCACCTTACACTTATAACTGTGCGGCTAAGCACAGCTGCGATGTCATATTCAAGCTTGCTGACAGCACCACTGTCGTTGGCCAAGTCAAAGATGGTGACGAATCAGCATATAGGAGGAAAATTGAAAATCTGGCTGAGTGGTGCCATAACAACAACCTCTTACTCATTGTCAGCAAGACCAAGGAGTTGATTATTGACTTCAGGAGGAAGAGACCAGAGGTCCATGAGTCGTTCCTTCAGAAGACCAGAGCTGGTGAGGGTCAGCTTCTGGTGCTATGTTAGAATGTCCACAACTTATTAACCCTAACCCATACATCTTTTGGAATTGTGGGAAGAACCTGGAGCATCCGGAGGAAACCCACACAGTCATGGCCAGATTGTATAAACTCATTACTGACAGCAGCTGGAATTGAATACCAATCTTCCATTCACTGGCATTGTATAGCTTTACACTAACCACCATGCTGCCGTGCCACCCATTCACAAGAAAAACATAAATAGTTACTAGAAAGAACACGATTAGAACAAAGAAAACATTTATTACTGTGTAAAGTGATCAAAATGGTTATAGTATTGACATATTGAGTTTGTGATTAGGGTTGATTGAAGAATTCAGTGGTTAAAGAGGAGCAGCTGTTGTTCAACCGGGTGATGTGGGACCTCAGACTTCCATACCTCTTGCCCACTGGCAGCAGCAAGAAGGTTTCATGGCCTGTATGGTGGGAATCTTTGATGATGGATATCTTAACACAACCTCACTCTCCCTGATACTGAACTGAACACACAACCAATGGACTCACTTCCAAGGACTCTACATCTCATGTTCTCAATATTTATTGCTTATTTATATATTATTATTATTATTGTTTTTCCATTTGTATTTGTACTATTTTCTTATCTTTTACACGTTGATTGTTTGTTTATCCTGTTGATTCTATTGTGTTGCCTTTTGAGATATAGCACGGAATAGGTCCTTCAGCCCTTTGAACCGTGCCACCCTGCAACCTCGATTTAACCCTAATTTAATCACAGGACAATTTACAATGACCAATTAACCTGCCAACTGGTACGGCTTTGGACAGTGGGAGAAAACCAGGGCACCCAAAGGAAACCCAAGCAGTCATGGTGAGAACGTACAAATTCCTTACAGACAGCAGCAGGAATTGAACCCAGGTCACTGGTAATGTAAAGTGTTCTGCTAACCACTACGCTGCTGTGCCATCTTATTTACTGTGAATGCTTGCAAGAAAATTCATCTCAGGGTTGTCTATGATGACATATATATACTTTGATAATAAATTTACTTTGAAATCTGATATATTGCCTTCTTGAGGCAGCACTGACTGAAGATTCCACCAAAGTCAGGGAGTGATATGCCAGTGATGTATTGGGCAGAGTCCATTACTCTGCAGCTTCTTACATTCCTGCACAATCAAATTGCATACCAGTCAGGATACTTCCAGCTTCTGTAGAAGTTTGTTAAGAGTGTTCGGTGACAAAGTGAACCTCCTTAGCCTCCTATGACTTTGCCCTTCTTTGTGACTGTATCTGTGTGCTGGGCCAGGACAGGTTATCCAGCTGTAGGCATAAGGTGACTCTGAAAGGAAATGATGAAGTGGTGGTTGGGGTTGGGTTAGTGGGTGGAGGTGTTGATCAACCTTACTGCTTGGGGAAGGTAACTGTTTTTGAGTCTGGTGGTCCTGGTGTGGATGCCATGCGGCCTCCTCCCTGATGGGAGTGGGACAGACAGTCCGTGAGCAGGGTGGGTGGGATCCTTCATGATGTCACTGGCCCTTTTCCGGCACCTTTCTGTATTGACTGTGTATCCTTGGTGGTGAGCAGGCTGGTGCCAATAATGTGTTGGGCAGTGTTACCTACCTGCAGTCGAGCTTTCCTGTCTGCCACAGTGCAGTTTCTGTACCATGTAGTGATGCAGCTTGTGAGGATGCTGTCTACTGCAGATCTGTAGAATGACATGAGTATAGTTGGGCAAAGTCCAGCCAGTCATTTCCTGTGCAGATACATTTGAAAACCTTTTACAGGTTAGGTGTGGTTGAGAGCACAGTGTTGACTTTAACATGACAAACAGAGGGACAGTGATATGTGGATTGCCAAATCCAAATACGAGTGTCTAACTTCAGCAGGTCAATGTATCTGATGGAAATAGGATAAGATTTTTATACCCAGGTGGCAGATTAGAAATGTGAGATCGATTACAGAACACTAAATTCCATTGTCAGGAGGTGTCACTACGATAATTGTCAAAAAATTCTAGGTAGTCTTCATAAACTCAGCCCAAAACATTGACTATTTATTCCTCTTCATAGATGCTGCCTGACCTGCTGAGTTCTGCCTGCATTTTGTGTGTGTTACTCTAGGCAGGGGAATAGCTTTTAATTTAATGTGCTGAATGTTAAGATTGTTTAAAAGGGCTGTGAAAGGGGATTTAACAGTAATGAGATTGGGCATAAATTTGAAAGTAGCATTGCAGATTCAGTGCCCACTTTATTAGGTACAGGGTGAAACCTAGTGTGGTCTTCTGCTGCTATAGCCCACCCACTTCAAGGTTCGAGGTGTTGTGTGTTCAGAGGTGCTCTTCTGCACACCACTGTTGTAACATGATTACACAAGTTACTGTCATCTTCCTGTCAGCTTGAACCAATTTGGCCATTCTCCTCTGACCTCTTTCATTAACATGGCTTTTTCTCCCACAGAACTGATGCTCACTGGATATTGTTTTATTTTTTGCACCATTCTCTGTAAACTGTAAAGACTGTTGTGTGTGAAAATCCCAGGAGATCAGCAGATTCTGAGATACTCAAACCACCCCATCTGGCACCAACAATCAACCCATGGTCAAGGTCACATTCCTTCCCCATTCTGATGTTTCATCTGAACAACAACTGAACTTCTTGAACTTGTCTGTATGCTTTTATGCATTGAGTTGCTGCCACAATGATTGGCTGAGTAAATTATTTGTATTAACAAGTGTACAGGCGCACCTAATGAAGTGTGAATAGGTAATAAAGTTGGTCAGGAGGTACTGACACTTGTTGAAGGAGCTGCAATTGGTTAAACGGTCTCTTAAGCCACACATCTGATTCTAAACTTAAATGTTTTATGATAGGTGATGTTTGTAAAGATGAAATATCACATACTCTATTTAAAATACATTTACACAACTTCCTGGTCAAAGTGTTTTCAGACATTACACATACAATACAATTTATGGGAATAAGAGTGATTTTCTTCCTTTCTCTTGTGTGTGCATCTCAGCTTGGGAAACAATTGATTTGTTTTTTTTTCAAATGAAGCTAAAGGATAGGGAGGTATCACCACATTCATCACAGATCAGATCGTGAAAAAACTATGTATGAAGGGGAAAAAGAAAACGTTCATATCCTTTACACTTCCATGCAAGATTAACAAGTGGTTTTATTTATTTATTTATTCAGAGATACAGCACGGAACAGTTCTCCTGGCTCAATGAGTTTCACTATCCAGCAACCCTAGTCTAATCCCGGGTCAATTTACTGGCAAGTCTTTGGACAGGGTGGGAAAGCGCAGCACAGGGAGAACATGCAAGCTCCTTACAGATGATATCAGAATTTCCAGCTCTGGAGCGTCCTGAGCTGCAGTAGCATCGTGCGAACTACTACGCTACTGTGGCGCCCTGTTTTAATTCAGTAGATCTTACCCCAGCCTCAGAAGAACAGACTATATTATCATGAGTAGTTTTATAAGCATAATCAAGCTGTTCTGTAAAAGGGGCAGAGTCAGAACAATACTCTCTCCAGATCCAGCTCACATCTCGAACACCTGCACGATGATTGAGATCTGCAGTAAATGGTAATGAAGTCAAAAATATTTTTTAAATAGCTTGAAACTGCCTGTCTCCAGGTTTCATTAGAAGAATTGAGAGTGTGCTGTCACCTACAATTCTGTTCAACTTAGTACATCTCAGCTTTCCTGAAGCTAATTTTAGCCTGGATTTTGCTACCTATGTATCTTTGTTAGCCTTCATCATTCCTCGTGTACAAGCTTAGCTAGCATCAAATTATTTCTAAATGAAAGGACACTAGAACCTGTCTGAATTCTTCCAGAAACAATTGCAATATTTATTTTGAGTGGCTGCAGGTAAGAGTTCTCCTCCAAAACCTAACTATTTGAATTTAGAGTTTCTATCCCAGCTAAGTTCAGCACAATACAGATAGCTAACAGATCTGGAACTTCTGACCATATTGATTAAGTGCCACCTCGTGCACCAGATAGAGTCTTACAAAAAATCTAAATGCCGCCAAACCTTTCAATCTCCTTGTATAACTCAGATGGGAGCCTGCCAGCCCCAGCTAAGGCTGTTCAGAAGGATATGTCGAAACTCAGAACTTTTAGTTTACAATATTTTTTCTTTGACAACATCCAACTATGCACTACCTCAGAAATTGGCAAAATGAGAAAGAACAAACTATCAGATTAAAAATAATTTAAATAAGCCATTGAACATTGAGATTCATCAGCACCTCAGCCAGTTACATGAAATGACCACCTTTTTACTGGTTTGATCCACAATTGCTATAAGGAATGCCTTTTCTCGAATTTAATCAGGAGTTGTTTCTTTACTAGTACAGTATAGTTGCAGAGTCAGCTCTCGACCAAGGCTAAGTACTGTAACATCATTGCAACAACATTTCTAATGGAGAACAGAGATTAAGATGTATTTATGGAAGATTTATCCAGCTTCACAGAGATTACAATTATTACAGCAGTGTATAAAAGGAAGCTATTAAATAGAACAGTATGAAATACAACACAATGATAAAACATTGGAATTTTTATACATAAACTGGAAGCTAGTTAATAAAACTATTTCTTTTAAATAATGCTACCACCAACAGACATTTTGCGAGGTTATTGCTTGATGAAAGGCTTAATCAGTCTTTTTGTCTGATCCTTGTGCGTTGAAGCTGTCTGTGTCTTTGTTCGTGGTATTCCTGTCTTCTTTCATCAACGGTTGGTCAGACTAAAGAGAAAATGGGCATGCAATCAATTACAGATGTATTGATGATGACACTTATTGGAAATTAAAACGAAGTACCACTACCACTCTCACCTTTTAAAGCAAATTTATTTGCACATTGACTACTTGTGTGTAGGTTTTCTCACACTGTTTCTGTATTTCTTTGTTCTACTGTGATCGCCTGAGATTCATTTTCTCACACAGAACAAAGAAAATACAATAGGATCAAAGAAAAAAATACACATACAGACCGACAATCAATGTGCAAAAAACAAACTATGCAAATACAAAAATACACAAACATTAGATCTAATTGTTTAATTCTTACTGTTTAACACTGCCTGGTTTGGAAATTGCACCATCTCGGATCGCAAGACCCTGCAGCGGATAGTGAGGTCAGCTGAGAAGATCATCGGGGTCTCTCTTCCAGCCATTACACTTACACCACACACTGCATCCGCAAAGCAAACAGCATTATGAAGGACCTCACGCACCCCTCATACAAACTCTTCTCCCACCTGTCATCTGGAAAAAGGCACCGAAGCATTCGGGCTCTCACAACCAGACTATGTAACAGTTTCTTCCCCCAAGCCATCAGACTCAATACCCAGAGCCTGGACTGACACCAACCTACTGCCCTCTACTGTGTCTATTGTCTTGTTTATTATTTATTGTAATGCCTGTACTGTTTTGTGCACCTTATGCAGTCCTGGGTAGGTCTGTAGTCTAGTGTAGTTTTTGTGTTGTTTTACATAGTTCAGTGCAGTTTTTGTATTGTTTCATGTAGCACCAGGGTCCTGAAAAACGTTGTCTTGTTTTTATTGTGTACTGTAGTAGCAGTTATGGTCGAGATGACAATAAAAAGTGACTTGACCACCTCCCCCTCATACCCCATCCGTTATTTATTTATATACACACATTCTTTTTCTCTCTCTGTCCCTCTCACTATACCCATTGCCCATCCACTGGGCCTCCCCCCACTTTTCCTTCTCCCTGGGCCTCCTGTCCCATGATCCTCTCATATCCCCTTTGCCAATCACCTGTCCAGCTCTTGGCCCCATTCCTCCCCCTCCTGTCTTCTCCTATCATTTCAGATCTCCCCCTTCCCCCTCCCACTTTCAAATCTCTTACTAACTCTTCCTTCAGTTAGTCCTGACGAAGGATCTCGGCCTGAAACATCGACTGTACCTCTTCCTAGAGATGCTGCCTGGGCTGCTGTGTTCACCAGCAACTTTGATGTGTGTTACTTGACTTGACTTAATTGTTATTTTATTTGCAGTTTAACAAATTATCTTATATTTTATACACATGTACCAGTTTATTATGATTCCTAATGACAGTATATGTATGCAAATTCAGTGTCTCTGCAATGGTTACATTGGTATGATTCTGGAAGCTTCTTTCTCAGTACTGCATTATTTGAATAAGAGTTCTCTCACTGGTTGACTCTTATCTACAAAGTTGAATGGGATTTTGTTTATCTATGTAATATGAAAAGAACTGCACCACAAGGCAAGTGCTATCATGGTTCTTTTGTCTCTCCCTTCACTCTATTACTGTTCGTTCCCCACTCTGTTCTATCAACGCTTAATAAAACAATTCTGAAGTAACAAGTTTTGTGCCTCTTTCCTGGATTCTGAAAGAACCTTGGATTAAAAACATTAGAATCCAACACAAATAATAATAAAAAAAGTAAATAAACAATTTATATTTGCAGTATTATTTTTTAAACTTGCATTGTTGTGAAGATTTTTCTTTTAGACATTAATTGTTTGTCAGTCTGTGTGTGGCTTTTCATTGATTCTATTGCATTTCTTTATTCTACTGTGAATGCCTGCAAGAAAATAAATCTCAGGGTAGTATATGGTGACCTAAATGTAACTCAGTAATAAATTTACTTTGAATCTCCTGCCTCTCCCACTCCCCTGTATCCCTTCATGCCCTGACCAATCAAGAATCTATCAACCTCTGCCTTAAATATACATAAAGACACGCACAACTCTCACAACACACTGGAGGAACTCAGCAGGTCGGGCAGCATCCGTGGAAACGATGAGTTGACATTTCAGGCCGAGACCCTTCGTCAGGACTGTAGAGGGAAGGGGAAGAGGCCCTATAAAGAAGGTGGGAGGAGGGTGGGAAGGAGAAGGCTGGTAGGTTCCAGGTGAAAAACCAGTAAGGGGAAACATCAAGGGGTGGGGGAGGGGAAGCAGGGAGGTGATAGGCAGGAGAGGTGAAGAAGGAATAGGGGAAAACACAATGGGTAGTAGAAGGAGGCGGAACCATGAGGGAGGTGATAGGCAGCTGGGGGAGGGGGCAGAGTGACATAAGGATAGGGGAAGGGAGGGGGAGAGAATTACCAGAAGTTGGAGAATTCTATGTTCATACCAAAGGGCTGGAGACTACCTAGACGGTATATGAGGTGTTGCTCCTCCAACCTGAGTTTAGTCTCATCATGGCAGTAGAGGAGGCCACGTATGGACATATCTGAATGGGAGTGGGAAGCAGAGTTGAAGTGGGTGGCTACTGGGAGATCCTGTCTGATGTGGTGGACGGAGCGGAGGTGCTCGACGAAAGACAAAGACATGGCCTCCACAGCTGCCTACAGCAAACAATTCCACAGATTCACCATTCTCTAGCAAAAGAAATTCCTCATCTCCATTCCAGAAGGATGTCCCTCTACTCTGAGGCAGTATCCTCTGGTCTTAGACTCTCCCACCATTGGAAACATCCTCTCCACATCCACTCTATCAAGATCTTTCACCTTTTGACAGGTTTCAATTAGGTCATCCCTCAGTCTTCTAAATTCCAGTGAGTACATGCCTAGAGCCATCACATGCTCTTTATATGACAAACCCTGAACCTCCTTTGAACCCTTTCCAGTTTCAACACATCCTTTCTAAGGAGCCCAAACCTGCTCACAATACTGCAAGTGAGGACGCACCAGTGCCTTATAAAGTCTCAACTTTATATATTTTTTTGTATTCTAGTCATTGTATTGTATGTATTTTCCTGTAAATGCCTACAAGAAAATGAATTTCAAGGGAGGACATTGTGTCATGGTGATGTGCTGACTGTGATAATAAATTTACTTTGAACTTTTCCACATGCCAAGAGGCCAGCTGAATTTATGTATTTAGGTTACCAGAACTGGCTGTAGTTTTTAAATAAAACAACTTTTTTAATAAAACGACCTACCTGGGGGAAGCAACAGTGGCCACACCTCTGGCACAGGGTCTGGCCCTGTGGCTCAGAAGGGTAGGGAAAGGAAGAGGATGGCAGCAGTGATAGGGGACTCTATAGTTAGGGTCAGACAGGTGATTCTGTGGGTGCAGGGAAGAAGCACGGATGGTAGTTTGCCTCCCAGGTGCCAGGGTCCGGGATGTTTCTGATCACATCCATGATATCCTGAAGTGGGAAGGTGAACAGCCAGAGGACGTGGTACATATTGGTACCAATGACGTAGGTAGGAAACGGGAGAAGGTCCTGAAAACAGACTACAGGGAGTTAGGAAGGAAGTTGAGAAGCAGGAGCTCAAAGGTAGTAATCTTGGGATTACTGCCTATGCCGTGCGACAGTGAGTATAGGAATAGAGTGAAGTAGAGGATAAATGTGTGGCTGAGGGATTAGAGCGGGGGCAGGGATTCAGATTTCTGGATCACTGGGACCTCTTATGGGACAGGTGTGACCTGTACAAACAGGACGGGTTGCACTTGAATCCGACGGGGCCAATATCCTGGCAGGGAGGCTTGCGAATGGGAGAATTTAAACTAGAATTGCTGGGGGGTGAGAACCATACCGAAGAAGCAATCAGTGTTATGGAGGGAAATAAGCAGATAATGTTTTGGGCCGAGACCTTTCATCATGACTAAAAAGGATGACAGGTCTTGGCCAAAACGCTTGACTGTTTGTTCCCTTCCATAGATGCTGCCTGACTTGCTGAGTTCCTCCAGCATTTTGAACGCCACTCTGCCTCACAGTGCAGTCACCAGAAACTATTTTCACTAAAATAAAGAAAATCATCTTGGTTCTTCTATCACACCAGGGGATATATACTGCACAAACCAAATCCAGGTACTGAAAAAAGGTATTTTTGTGATCTCAATCCCTCAAGGGGGAATGAGAGAGGATCATCCACCACTCCTACAATAAACATTTATAATTTGAGGCTGTTATATAGAGAATTAGGAGAGGTTTTAGCAAAAGGGAATGCAATGAGAGTGAAGTTGTAGAAAGTTTTAAAATTATACACATCTACACAATCAAGTATTCCTTCAGAATCAAGTTTATTATCACTGGCATATGATGTGAAATTTGTTAACTCAGCAGAAGCAGTTCAATGCAGTAATCTAGCAGAGAGAAAAAAATAAACAAGTAAATCAATTACATATATTGAATAGATTTTAAAAAACATGCAAAAACAGAAATACTGTATATTAAAAAAAAGTGAGGTAGTGTCCAAAGATTCAATGTCCATTTAGGAATCAGATAGCAGAGGGGAAGAAGCTGTTCCTGAATCGCTGAGTGTGTGCCTTCAGGCTTCTGTGCCTCCTACCTGATGGTAACAGTGAGAAAAGGGCATGCCCTGGGTGCTGGATGCCCTTAATAATGGACGCTGCCTTTCTGAGACACCGCTCCCTGAAGATGTCCTGGGTACTTTGTAGGCTAGTACCCAAGATGGAGCCGACTAGATCTACAACCTTCCACAGCTTCTTTCGGTCCTGTGCAGTAGCCCCTCCATACCAGACAGTGATGCAGCCTGTCAGAATGCTCTCCACGGTACAGCTATAGAAATTTGAGTGCATTTGTTGACATGCCAAATCTCTTCAAACTACTAATGAAGTGTAGCTGCTCTCTTGCCTTCTTTATAACTACGTCGATATGTTGGGACCAGGTTAGATCCTCAGAGATCTTGACACCCAGGAAATTGAAACTGCTCACTCTCTCCACTTCTGATTGAGGATTGGTATGTGTTCCTTCGTCTTACCCTTCCTGAAGTCCACAATCAGCTCTTTTGTCTTACTGTTGCAGAGTGGCAGGTCGTTGCTACGACACCACTCCACTAGTTGGCATATCTCAGTCCTGTATACCCTCTCGTCACCACCTTAGATTCTACCAACAATGGTTGTATCATCAGTAAATTTGTAGATGGTATTTGAGCTATGCCTAGCCACACAGTCATGTGTATGTAGAGAGTAGAGCAGTGGGCTAAGTACACATCCCCGAGGTGCGCCAGTGTTGATCGTCAGCGAGGAGGAGATGTTATCACCAATCCACACAGATTGTGGTCTTCCAGTGAGGAAGATGAGGATCCAATTGTAGATGGAGGTACAGAGGCCCAGGTTCTGTAACTTCCCAATCATGATTGTGGGAATGATGGTATTAAATGTTGAGCTATAGCTGATGAACAGCACCCTGGCGTAGGTGTTTGTGTTGTCCAGGTGGTCTAAAGCCGTGTGGAGAGCCATTGAGATTGTGTCTACCGTTGACCTATTGTGGCGAAAGGCAAACTGCAATGAGTCCAGGTCCTTGCTGATGCAGGAGTTCAGTCCAGTCATGACCAACCTCAAAGCATTTCATCACTGTCCATGAGAGTGCAACTGGGCGATAGATATTAAGGCAGCCCACATTACTTTTCCCAGCCTACATCCCAGGTTAGGGAAACCTGTTGAAGCAGTTACGTTTTTCATGGTACAACTATAATTCCATTACATAAGATAGAATTTGTAGCCTTACAACAGGGTATATTTAAAGTGGAGGTTGATAGGTTCTTCATTAGTTAGGGTGTCAAAGGTTACAGGAAGGAAGCAGGAGAGTGGGGTTGAAAAGGATATAATCAGCCATGATAGAATGGTGGAGCAGACTCAATGGGCTGAATGGCCTAATTTTGCTCCTATATCTTATGGTCTAACCTAGAGCTTGGAAGAACTAAAATAAAATTAAGCCTGAAACAATTTGGCAAGGTAGGAATAAAATCAATACCAAGATGCTTCCTGAATAGTGAGAAGCAAATTCTAAGTCAAAGTGTTGGGGTGAGAAGGATGAAGAAAGAACTCTGTCCTACAGATTTTAGCCACTTAAATAAATACTGTCGACAAAGAATCTGAAAACAATGCCCTTGCATGGAACCCTGGAGAGGGCTTCTTTTGAAAACAGGCAGAAAAAAATCCACAAGACTCCAGGCTTCCTGTAATAATTTTGAAACTTTATGGGCGAATTAGAGCATTTTTGGCTGGAATTTACAATCTGAACACGAAAGCTGCTTGACACTGGCATCGTCTGAACTCCACCTACAACTAGATTCAAGCTTTAGTGAGCTCATTAATGAGTTTTTCCTCTCAGAATCTGCTCCATGTTGCCAGCTGGATTAGGCTGCTGCTGTGACCCAATCCACATGGGATCTATTTCATTATAGCTTTGGAGTCATTTCTGCTAAAACAGAGCAGTTAGTCATAGAACACTACAACACAGAAACAGGCCCTTCAGCCCATCTCAGCTATTATTCTGCTTAGAACTGCACTCAGACCACAGCCCTGCAAACACTCCCATAAATTCTTGTAAATGTAATCGAACCTGCGTCCACCACTTCCGCTGGCAGTTCATCCCAATCTCCCACCACCTTCTGAATGAAGTTGCCCCTCAGGTTTCCCTTAAATATTTCACCTTTCAGCTTAGCCCATGATCTCTAGTTCTAGTCACACCCAACCTCGGTGGACAAATCCTGCTTGCACTTACCCTAGAATCAGAATCAGATGTAGTATCACTGGCATATGTTATGAAATTTGCTGTTTCACTTCTGGGGAGCTATTAAGAAGGCCACTTGTGTGAGCAGCTCTGATGGAAATCATCAAGTATTCCCATTGTAGACCCGATCTGCACCCCTCAATTTTATCTACCTCTATCAAATCGCCCTTCATTCACCTACATCCAAGGAATAAAGTCCTAACCTAGTCAGCCTTTCCCTATAACTCAGGTCCTCCAGACCCGGCAACATCCTTGTAAATTTTCTCTGCACGCTTTCAATCTTATTTGCATCTTTCCTGTAAGTAGGTGACCAGAACTGCACACAATACTCCAAACCAGGCCTCACCAATGTCTTACATTATTTCAACATAACGTCCCATCTCCTGTACTTAGTACTTTGATTTATGAAGGCCAGTGCGCCAAGAGCTTTCTTTATGACCCTATCTACCTGTGATGCCACTTTCAAGTTTAATTATCGCTCGACCATACATGAATACAGCCAAATTTAACAGCATTCAAGGTGCAAAACACAGCACAAGACATATGATAGCAATAAACATATAGTCACACAAAGAAATATAACACAGTCCAAGTCCCTGAGCGACAGGTCCTATAAATTGATGGTGCAAGGGTGTTGTTGACAAGAACCAGCAGTTTATAGCAGACACACACAACCCAGCTTGTCTTCCACTGAGTGAACACCGAGGGCAGCATCCAATCAAGTATAAAAGCCACACCACACCACTTCTGGCGGCTTCCCTTGTATACGGCTGCAACAGGCAAGCCTGCGGCAAGAGGCCTAGTCTGCGCCACAGCCAAGGCCACACAGCTTCCCTGCCGTCATTCTTTCCAATAAATGAGTGAACAGGAGTTGCAGTATTCTACATTAAATGAATTAAGGATCTGTATTCCCAGATCCCCCTGTTCTATCGCACTCGTCAGTGATCTACTGTTCACTTTGTTCCCCCATAACACCTCACACTTGCCTGTTATCTTCAGATTCCCATTGAAAGCTCTCTCAGAGGCCTTATGCAACATGCTGTAAGGTTTCACTGATAATGTAATGGTTTCTCTGTAGCACTAATATTTGGGTTATGACTAGAGAAAACAGGGCTTGGAATGCTGTTGTTCTTTGTGAACTGGAAGAGAGATTTTCGCAGTCTTTTGCTGGGGAGAGATGAGGAGAGAAGGCACGAATGGAGAGTTGGTAGACCACCGGATTGGGTGGACTTGGAGCGAGGGTCCAAAGGGCAGCGACGATCGGAGGAGGTCGATGATGGACTACCAGCTTATCAGTGAGCTCCAACTTTGCGCAACAGACTGTTTCATAAGAATGGGCCCTTTTTCTTCCCCACCCCCCCCCATTTTCTTTACTAACCATATAGTCAAAGTAAGAATTATTAAGCTTAATCATTTAGTCGCATATTGTGTATGGTTTGTTATTTCGGGGTACTGATTTGTAACGAGGGACACATCACACAGCATCCACCCAAATGAGATTTCTTAAGTTTAGCCGGGACAGGGGCTATCACCCCCTATATTAAGCTGCTAACTGAAGCGAGAGTTACATTTAGTTTCCTTCCCTGCTCCTACAAGTCAGCAGGATGCTCACGCATTGGGAAACAGTTACATTGGTACTGACAGAACAACTCTCAGCTGAGAGTCAGTTGTTATGAAGAGGTTTTCATCGGAAGCTGGGTTGGAAATTGTTTGAACACGAGTTTTATCCCCAGTTCAGCCAACAACAGGCTTTCAATGCTTTCTACCACATTTTAAGTATTTGTACTCACTGGAGTTTAGAATGAGGGGAGATCTCATTGAAACATTGATAGAGTGTACGTGGAGAGGACATTTTCTGTTGTGGAGGAGTATCTGACCTGAGGGCACAGCCTCAGAACAGAGATGAAGAAAAAAATCTTTAGCCAGAGGGTAATGAATCTGTGGAATTAATTGCCACAGACTGTGGTACAGCTAAGTCATTGGGTTTACTTAAGGTCGCAGTTGTTAAGATTCTTGATCGATCAGGGTATCAAAGGTTACGGTGAAAAAGCAGGAGTATAGTGACGAGAGGGATAATAAATTAGCCATGATGGAATGGTGGAGCATACTTGATGGGCCGAATGGCCAGATTCTGCTGGACGATAGCAGTGGTTAGCACAGTACTTTTCAGTACCAGTGATGCGGGTTCAGTTCCCGCTGCTCCCTGTCAGGAGTTTGTACGTTCTCCCTGTGACTGTGTTGGTTTCCTCCGGGTACTCTGGCAACCTCCCACAGTCTAACGACATTCTGGTTGGTGGGTTAATTGGTCATTGTAAATTGTCCCACGATTAGACTAGGCTAATCAGGGATCGCTCACAGGGTGGTTCGCAGGACGGGAAGGGCTTACTCGGCACTGTATCTCAATAAATAAATAGTGTCGTTATGTAAATGGAACCCCAGATATTTTCACAAGATGGAAGCAGGTCGTATGAAATTATACAAGATAAATTGAAAAAGACTAAAACTGGATGATCAAAAGGAGATTTCACTTTGCAAAACTTTGAGGAAATACCATTTTACTGTCTTAAACTATGAACAAAAACTATTACAGATGCTACGGCAAAACAGTGTTGGCTTCCTTTGTTAGTAACAGCTGGTTTAATGACTTCCTTCAGTGGTGTGTGAAGCAGCGCTGGGATTAACTCTGCTAAAACTCTACAGAAATCAGCTTCTGAGCTTTGACCCCACATGCTTTCACTTTCTTACATTTGTTCTTTCTCCCCTGTAATGATCACAACAGAAACATGAATTGGAGAAAAAGCATGATGGCAAGCAGCAAGATGTAATTACTCTAACGCAAAATGCTGGAGGAATTTAGAAGGTCAGGCAGCATTTATGAAGAGAAAAAAAACAGCTGGTATTTCAGGCCAAGACGCTTCACCAGGACTGAGTTCCTCCAGCATTTTGTGTGTTGCTCCAGATTTTCAGCACCTGCAGAATCTCTGTTGTATTAGTTTTAAGCCTGCTTGATGATGTTACTATTCTCATCTGGTACATTTTAATAAATACATCTTAGAGGAATCACACAGGGAGGTTACAAATGGTCAGCCATGATTAGGATGATTTGTGGACAAGTCTGGAAGGGACACATGGTCTGCGCCTGCTCTTATTTCTAATGTTCCATTAGGCTGGGCATTCCTTTGTAGATTAGTTATTTATAACATTCACGAGCCAATCTAATCCATGCACTCGTACTAACCAGGGAGATCATACATGCTCTCTTAGATGACCATCTACTCCATCCTAATTCTCTTGCCATCCCTCCACTAAATCTGCAACATCTGTTCTGGTCACCTCATTATAGGAAGGATGTGGAAGCTTTAGAAACATAGAAAATAGGTGCAGGAGTAGGCCATTCGGCCCTTCGAGCCTGCACCGCCATTCAGTATGATCCTGGCTGATCATCCAACTCAGAACCCTGCACCATCGTTCCCTCCATACCCCCGATCCCTTTAGCCACAAGGGCCATATCTAACTCCCTCTTAAATATAGCCAATGAACTGGCCTCAACTGTTTCCTGTGGCAGAGAATTCCACAGATTCACCACTCTCTGTGTGAAGAAGTTTTTCCTAATCTCAGTCCTAAAAGGCTTCCCCTTTATCTTCAAACTGTGACCCCTCATTCTGGACTTCCCCAACATCAGGAACAATTTTCCTGCATCTAGCCTGTCCAATCCCTTTAGGATTTTATACATTTCAATCAGATCCCCCCTTAACCTTCTAAATTCCAACGAGTACAAGCCCAGTTCATCCAGTCTTTCATCATATGAAAGTCCTGCCATCCCAGGAATCAATTTGGTGAACCTTCTTTGTACTCCCTCTATGGCAAGGATGTCTTTCCTCAGATTAGGGGACCAAAACTGCACACAATACTCCAGGTGTGGTCTCACCAAGGTCTTGTACAACTGCAGTAGTACCTCCCTGCTCCTGTATCGAATCCTCTTGCTATAAATGCCAGCATACCATTCGCCTTTTTCACCGCCTGCTGTACCTGCATGCCCAATTTCAATGACTAGTGTATAATGACACCCAGGTCTCGTTTCACCTCCCCTTTCCCTAATCGGCCACCATTCAGATAATAATCTGTTTTCCTGTTTTTGCCACCAAAGTGGATAACTTCACATTTATCCACATTAAATTGCATCTGCCATGAATTTGCCCACTCACCTAACCTATCCAAGTCACCCTGCACCCTCTTAGCATCCTCCTCACAGCTAACACTGCTGCCCAGCTTCGTGTCATCCGCAAACTTGGAGATGCTGCATTTAATTCCCTCATCCAAGTCATTAATATATATTGTAAACAACTGGGGTCCCAGCACTGAGCCTTGCGGTACCCCACTAAGTCACTGCCTGCCATTATGAAAAGGTCCCGTTTATTCCCACTCTTTGCTTCCTGTCTGCCAACCAATTCTCTAGCCACATCAATATTTTACCCCCAATACCGTGTGCTTTAAGTTTGCACACTAATCTCCTGTATGGGACCTTGTCAAAAGCCTTTTGAAAATCCAAATATACCACATCCACTGGTTCTCCCCTATCCACTCTACTAGTTACATCCACAAAAAATTCTATGAGATTCGTCAGACATGATTTTCCTTTCACAAATCCATGCTGACTTTGACCGATGATTTCACCGCTTTCCAAATGTGCTGTTATCACACCTTTGATAACTGACTCTAGCAGTTTCCCCACCACCGATGTCAGGCTAACCGGTCTATAATTCCCTGGTTTCTCTCTCCCTCCTTTTTTAAAAAGTGGGGTTACATTAGCCACCCTCCAATCCTCAGGAACTAGTCCAGAATCAAAAGAGTTTTGAAAAATTATCACTAATGCATCCACTATTTCTTGGGCTACTTCCTTAAGCACTCTGGGATGCAGACCATCTGGCCCTGGGGATTTATCTGCCTTTAATCCCTTCAATTTACCTAACACCACTTCCCTACTAACATGTATTTCCCTCAGTTCCTCCATCTCACTGGACCCTCTGTCCCCTACTATTTCCGGAAGATTATTTATGTCCT
Organism: Mobula hypostoma; assembly: GCF_963921235.1. NCBI lineage: Eukaryota > Metazoa > Chordata > Chondrichthyes > Myliobatiformes > Myliobatidae > Mobula > Mobula hypostoma. The sequence goes on from NC_086099.1 coordinate 6,240,775, forward strand.
CCTTAGTGAAGACAGAACCAAAGTAATTATTCAATTGGTCTGCCATGTCCTTGCTCCCCATAATCAATTCACCTGATTCTGTCTGTAGGGGACCTACATTTGTCTTAACCAATCTTTTTCTTTTCACATATCTATAAAAGCTTTTGGAGAGGGTGCAGAGGATGCTGCCTGGATTAGAGAGCATGTCTTATGGGGAAAGGCTGAATGAGCTAGGGTTTTTCTCCATGGAGTAGAGGAGGATGAGAGGTGACTTAACTGAGGCGTACAAGACAACAGACATAGATCAAATGGGCAGCCAGAGACATTTTCCGAAGTTGGAAATGGCTAAAACAAGGAGCCATTATTTTAAAGTGAGGAAAGTTGGGCCAGCTGGTGCTTACAGGATTCCCTGTGAATGCAGAGCAATGTATATCGGCTAAACCTGCATCAAAAAGCACAGGAGGTGAATCCGTTTGGGTTACCCGGAGAAATCAGTGGTAGCAGAACATTGCATTCCCAACAGTCCTGGGATTGACTTCGACGACACAAAGCTACTGAGCCGTGCCAATGGCTTTTGGGACCTCCTGGTAAAAGGAAGCCATTGAAATAAAACTAGAGGAGGAGAATTTTAACAAGGACGAAGGTGAGAGCAGAAACCTGATTGGATGAGGACTAACCAATCAGGAGGAAGATGGCAGAGTTTGCTATCGATACGTTAGGTATTACTGATACCTGTATCCAGCTGGAAGCCCAAGAGTTTATTTGTTAGATTTAACCTACTCAAAGGTCAGCACAGTACCATGCGCTGAAGGATCTGTACTGTACTATAAAGTACTATTGCTGCTCATCTGGATTAAAGTTGGGATTAAGTTTGCTGTGGTGACCTCTGTAGTTGACTACTCCCATAAACATTACCCTAGTAAGTCATCCAATATTAAAGATCAAATGAAAAAACAAATTAACTTTAAAACCATGAAAATTGAGCCTTTGAAAATATATTTATAAAGGCTTTAAATAGATTCTGAGCATTGTAAGATAATAAAGATGATTAACTGAACATGAACGTGAAGAGGATGTTTCCATTATTTTTGATAGGTCTGTGCTCGCGAGAGTTTAGAAGAATAAAGGGTACAGAATCACATTGAAGCCCTACACCATTATTAATAATAAGTACTTTAGTGATCCTGAATGGGAAATCCTTTCATTATGAGCAATATTTAAAAACACACTTAGCAGTGTGCAGTCTTAACTAATGATAACATACAGAATATACACAATAATGTACCAATGTGCAATAATAATTTACGAAATAATAAAACAGACTATTGTACTATGATGTGTGCTCTCCTGTCGCACATAGATGAACTGTTGTATATACTTATTGCATTTGGAAGGAAAGATTTTCTGTAACAATCCTTGTGACAGGGGAGCTGAATGAGTCTGTTCAAAAGGGTGCTCCGCTGCTTATTCAGTAGGTCATGGACAGGATGTACCAGATTGTTCATAATGGATAAGTTTGTTTATTGACTTCCTCTCCACCACTAACTCAAGAGTCTGGACTGTAGCCAAGGATGGACCTAGCCTTTTTGATGTTTATTTAGTCTCTTTGTATCACCAGCACCAATACTGCTCCGCCAACATAAAGCAGCAAAGAAGACTGCACCTGCTACAACAGACTGGTAAAAGATCTCCAACATCCTGCTAACAGAAGTGGCTCCAGAAGAACTGAGATTGAAAAGTAATTAAAAACTTCAAATTTTCCCTAGGACTCATTTGAAATCTGTAATCAACATGTGAAGAATCATGAATGCAATTTATTTCTCACGCGTCTACAGACACAGAAACTGCAACTCTACGAGGCTTAAGAACACTATCAGCCCACTTGAGTAAAATTACTGAATGTAATAAAAGGTGGTGCCTGTAATAAAAATTAGACCCACAGCTTTATTACCTTGAATGTTCCATTACACACTTGGGTTTTTGGTGTGGAGATTTCTTCTTTCACCACTTGTTTAGACCACAGCCGGGAAATAAAGGGAGAAATGAATGGATACAAGACAGGCTCCAAGAACTTCTTGTAAACCCACAACAGGACTGGAATGACGATGCAGGGAATGCAGACCATTGCTGTGGAGCAGAATGCCAAGAAACAAATATTTAAAGTCTTATAGGTGGAATATGATTAACTGGTGCACCCATCATTTGTTTGAATTTTAGAAGTGGATCACCAAGCACAGCTTTGATACAGTTAAAAAAAAATGTTTTTCCAAGTTCAAATTTATTGACATCTGACTGTTAATATAACAAAACAACGTTGCTCTAGACCATGGTGCATCCACAAGCATATCACACATAGCATATAAACCAAAATATTATCACAAATAAGTTAGTAAAATGTAATTCAAAATGCATGTGGTGCATATCACAGGTAAACAGCAAACAGCTCACTGTCCTACTGATGAGACCTCGGTGGTGGCAGGGTATTCATTAGTCTCGCACCCTGAGGGAAGAAACCATTACCCAGTCTGGCTGTCTTCATCCTGATGCTCCTGTACCTCCTTCCTGACGGTAGTGGGTGAATGAGATTGTGGGATGGGTGGCAGGGATCTTCTGGCTCTTCGTATACAATACTCCCAGTAAATGTCATAAATTGTAAAGGAGGCAGTGATCCTCTCGGCAACTTTTACTATCACAAGACCATAAGATACAGAAGCAGAATTAGGCCATTTGGCCCATTGCATCTGCTCTATCATCTCATCATGGCTGATCCAATTTTCCTCTCAGCCCCAGTTTCCTGCCTTCTCCCCGTATCCCTTCATGCCCTGAGCAATCAAGAATCTATCAACCTCTGCCTTCAATGTATGCAAAGACTTGGCCTCCACAGCTGCCCGTGGCAAAGAATTCACAGATTCACCACTGTCTAGCTAAAGAAATTTCTCCTCATCCCCATACTACAAGGACTTCCCTCTATTCTGACGCTGTGTCCTCTGGTCTGAGACTCTCCACATCTACTCTATTAAGGCCCTTCACTGTTTGATAGGTTTTAATGAGATCATCCGTCATTCTTCTGAATTCCAGTGAATACAGGCCCACAGCCATCAAACGCTCTTCATGTACAAGCCATTCAATATTGGAATCATATTCGTGAACCTCCTTTGAATCCTCTCTAGTTTTAGCACATCCTTTCTAAGAAAAAAGGCCAAAACTGCTCACAATACTCCAAGAGTGGCCTCACCAGAGCTTTATAAAGTCTCAACATTACATCCTTGCTTTTATACTCTAGACCTCTTGATGCTAACATTGCATTTGTCTTCCTCACCGCAGACTCAAACTGCAAACTAACCTTTAGGGAATCCTGCACAAGGACTCCCACGCCCCTTTTACACCTTGGCTTTATATTCTCTCTCCATTTAGAAAATAGTCAACCCTTTCATTTTTTCTAAAGAGCATGACTGTATTCCATCTGCAACTTCTTTGCCCATTCTCCTCATCTGTCTTGTCCCTCTGTAACCTCTCTACTTCCTCAAAATTACCTGCCTCTCCACCCATCTTCATATCATCTACAAACTTTGCAACAAAGCCATCAATTCCATCATCCAAATCATTAACAAATAACAAAAAGAATCTGTCCCAACACAGACCCCTGTAGACCACTAGTCACAGCAATCAGCCAGAAAAGGCTTCCTTTATTCCCACTCAATGCCTTCTTCCATTCAGCCACTGCTTTATTCATTCTTTTTTAGATTATGAAGTCACGCAGTCCTCTTTATTGTCATTTAGTAATGCATGCATTAAGAAATGATACAATATTTCCTCTGGTGTGATATCACAAAACACAGGACAGGCCAAGACTGAAAAACTAAAACAAAAACACATAATTATAACATATTGTTACAACAGTACAACAATACCATAACTTGATGAGGAACAGACCATGGCACAGTAAAAAGTTCAGTCTCTCGAATGTCCCACATCTCACGCAGACAGGAGAAGGAAGAAAACTCTCCCTGCCATGCCGACCACGGTCCGACTCTGAGTCCTCTGAAAAACTTCAAGCTCTGATCAGCCCTCCAACACTGAGTACCGAGGACCATCTCTGTCCGAGCGATTTGACCTGAATCTCGGTCACCAACAGCAGGCAAAGCCGGGGATTTGAGGCTTTCCCTCCGGAAGATTCTTGATGGCGCAGTAACAGCAGCGAACTGGCATTTCAGAAATTTCTCCAGATGTTCCTCTGTGCTTTCACGTCTGTCTCTATCAAATCAGAATTGTCCACGGCCCCTATTTAACGGATACGATATCATTTTCACCAGAGGGCTGCGCACGCGCGGTGCGCTGCACTGTCTCCTCCTACCTTTGTTCTAGAAACTTTCCTGTAAAACCTTGAGCTTGTAGCTTGTTTAGCAGCCTCATGTGTGCACCTTGTCAAAGGCCTTCAGAAAATCCAAGTACACAGCATCAATTGATTCTCCTTTGCCTATATTCTGCTTGTTATTTCTTCAAAGAATTCCAACAGGTTTGTCAGACATTTTCCCTTGAGGAAACCATGCTGATTACGGCCTATTTTATCATGTACCTCCAAGTACCCTGAGACCTCATCCTTAGTAATTGATTCCAACATCTTCCCAACCATTGAGGTCTGACTACCTGGTCTATAATTTCCTTCTTTCTGCCTCTCTCCCTTCTTGAAGAGTGGAGTGACATTTGCAATTTTCCATTCTAGAATCTAGTCATTCTTGAAAGGTCATTACTAATGCCTCCACAATCTCTTCAGCCACCTCTTTCAGAATTCTGTTGTGTACACCATCTGGTCCAGGTGACTTACCTACCTTCAGACCTTTCAGTTTCCCAATAACTTTCTCTCTAGTTACGGTAACAACACACACTTCATAGCCCCGACATCTGGAACTTCCGTTATACTGCTAGTGTCTTCCACTGTGTAATGATGCAGAATACTTATTCAGTTCATACAACAAATAAACAATTTTTTCCTCACATTTATTCTTCCCAATAGCAGAGCCAGTATTTGTCATTCTTCAGCCCAATGTTGAATTTTCCCCCAAACTTTCCTATATGGCTTGCACTTCGCCAAGGGGTCAGTCTACTTCAATAAAGTGTACAGACAGCGCAGTGGTGCAGATAGTAAACCAGTGGTAAGCTTGCTTTACCTATTGAGTGTTGAAAGGCCCACATACAGAGTGAACATGAAGAGGATGTTTCCTCCAGTGGGAGAGTCTAGGACCAGAGAGCACAGCTTCGGAATAGAGAGATTTCCACTTAGAACAGAGACGAGGAGGAACTTCTTTAGCCAGAGGGTGGTGAATCTGTGGAATTCATTGCTACAGATGTCTGTGGAAGCCAAGTTATTGGATATATCTAAAGCAGAGGCTGATCGAATCCAAGCCAACTAACAAGCATCTATACTTATATCAAAGACAATTTACCTACCAACCAACATATCCAAAGGACGTTGAAGGAAACTAGAGTAACAAGAGGAAGCAGCCGCAGTCAGAGAAAGACTATGACAGTTGCACACGGGGGCAGTGGAAGTCGACACCTTCACTAATCAGCAACCTATCGATCTCCTTTCATTCTGAGGTTGAGCCCTCTGGCCCCGGACTCACCTACTATTGGAAACATCCCCTGCACGTGCACTTGATGAAGGCATATCAATCTTGGTAGGCAAAGCTGACTTCCAGTGGTGTGAGGTAGTTCTACCAGCTGTAGCACTATATTCTCTGTACATTTTATGGAATATATACAGAAAGGCGTATATATTTAATATATCCACCGCATCACTGGCATCAGCCTACCCGCCATCAAGGACATATATAAAGGTGCCTGAAAAGGGCCCGTAACAACATGAAGGATCCCACCCACCCTGCTCATGGACTGTTTGTCCCACTCCCATCAGGGCAGAGACTACGTAGCATCCACACCAGGACTACCAGACTCAAAAACAGTTACTTTCCCCAAGTAGCGAGGCTGATCAATACCTCCACCCACTAAACTACCCTTCCTCATCCCCAACAACCACTACTTTATCATTTCCTGTCAGTCAGCTTATGTGCAGACACTCCAGCGCCTAAGGTCACCTTATGGACATAAAATCAATGCATACAAACTATCTTCTATATTTATATTATTGAATTTTTTTATTACTAATATGTACTTCACCTTATTGCAAATTTTTTTTGTGCTGCATCGGATCCAGAGTAACAATTATTTTGTTCTCCTTCACACTTGTGTATTGGAAATGACATTAAACAATCTTCAATCTTGAAGTAGGGTTCTACAATCATTGACAGATTTGCTGTACTTTGGCCTTTAGCTAGTCTGCAAATGTACTCTAACTAAGGTGTCACAATAAAAGAGGTTATGTGGCTTATCATACAGGCTACATATCCCGTATCAAACAGGTTATAGTGCTGTATCATAAATTGTGAAAAACATCACTAGATTTAATTTTTTTTTAAAGCGAGCATTGAAAGCATGGAATAGGGGAACCAGGATCAAAAATACTTGTCCAGGAACATATTCTCAAATTCAGTTCAAGACAAAGTGGTCTCTTCAGCTCAATGACAGAGCAAGCATCAGATGGGTGGTGCTGGGGGCAGCCCGCAGGGGGCGCTATACACGCCTGCAACTTACTGACCCGTACATCTTGGTAACATGGGAGAAAACCGGCTCACCGGAGGAAGCTCATGTGTTTACGAGGAAAACTTAAACTCCTTAAAGACAGTAGCAGGAATTTAACCCCAATTTCCAGCACAGAAAAGTGTTACACTAACTGCTGCACATCTATGCCATCCACATAGCACAAATGGGTGTGCAATTATATGTATTGAAGTCCCAGCAGATCTGGTAACAACAGCTAGTACATTTCAGTTTTGCAGCCAATAAACTTTATATAAAATCTATCCAAACTCATCCATCAAGACTATTATATTGAAATCCTGAATCCATTACCCACAGGCCACAATTTAAGAAACATTAATTTGGGAACAGAACCTACTGATCTTTTGCTCTTACAGTTTCGAAGAGGATTAAAGGGATGGTGAAGGACAGTGGTTAGCTCAAAATACTACAGTTCTGCTTGTAGAGTGTAATTTTTATATATTATATCATTTCCACAAAATATTCCTTGCAAAAAGAACTTTTCTGCAAATATCACTTTTAGAAATCCATAATCTACTTTTCAAAACTAGGGATATAGTTATGTTTACAAAAAATATGACAAAATACAAAGATAATTAGAAGCAAAACACACAAAATGCTGGAGGAACTCAATAGGCCAGGCAGCATCTATGGAAGAGTACAGTCGACGTTTCGGGCTGAGACCCTTCATTAATTAAGGCCTCCGTTAGTCTTACGAGACCATGGATCTGAACCTGGAAAGTCTTCACGCTCCAGGGCGTAGGCCTGGGCAAGGTTGTATGGAAGACCGGCAGTTGCCCATGCTGCAAGTCTCCCCTCTCCACGACACCAATGTTGTCCAAGGGAAGGGCATTAGGACCCATACAGCTTGGCATCAGTGTCGTTGCAGGGCAATGTGTGATTAAGTGCCTTGCTCAAGGACACAACACATTCCCTTGGCTGGGGCTCGAACTCACGATCTTCAGATCGTTAGTCGAATGCCTTAACCACTTGGCCACGTGCCCACTCTTCATTAGGACTGGAGAAAAACGATGAGGAGTCAAGTAAGAAAGTGGGGGGGGGAGGGAGATAGGAAGAAGAACCACAAGGTGATAGATGAAAAGGGATGTGGGGGTGGGGGGAGAAGGGTGAAGTAAAGAGCTGGAAAGATGATTGGTGAAAGAGGTACAGGGCTGGAGAAGAGGGAATCTGTTAGGATAAGAGAAAATGCCATGGAATAGAAAGTCAACAAAAAAAAAATCTAACTACCAAAACACTTAAAACTTATAGGGAAAGCAAACAATGGGTTGGTTTAGAACTGGTAGATCAAAACCTTTCCAAGTTATGAATTTGTCAGAACACCTTTGAAATGATAAGTTGTACGTACTTCCTTTGGTACTTCATTCCAAGCTGCCTCTCAGGTCCTTTTTAAATCTTACCCCTCTCACTGTAGTTTTGGAGTCATCTATAAAAAATTGATCATCCACTGTACCTTCACCCCTCATGGTTTTATTGATCTGAATACAGTCACCCTCCCTCAGCCTCCATCACTCCAGGGAAAACAGTCCCAGCGTACCCATTTTCTCCTTCTAGCTCCAGCTGCCCAGCTACAGGAACCATCCTCAGCCATTGTAAATTGGCCCCAGAGTGACAGTGTTCAAGATTGTTTAATGTTATTTCCAGTACACAAGTGTAAAAATAATTTTTACTCTGGATCCGATGCAGCGCAAAAAAGATAAAGAACAGAATAAAAAAGTACAATAAATATAAATACATAAGATAGCTTACCTACAATGGGGAGGGGGAGGGATTTTTTTTAATGGAGGAGAAATCGATATTGGTGTTGCTCCTCCAGCCTGAGGGTGGCCTCACCTTGGCAAAGAGGCAGCCCTGGGTCGACATGTTGGAACGAGAATGGGAATTAAAATGTTTGGCCACCGGGAAGTATTGCTTTAGGCAGAGGGAGCGGAGGCGCTGGACAAAGCAGCCCCCAATTTCTGGCAGGTCTCACTAATATTGAGGAGGCCCCATTGGGAGCACAAGACACAAAAGACACCCCCAACCGATTTGCAGATTGTGCTGCCTCACCTGGAAGGACTGCTTGGGACTCTGAATGGGGAAAGGGAATGGGTAGGGGTAGCAGTTCGGCCACTTTCAGGGATAAGCTCCAGGATGGACGAACGAACATGGAGGGAGCAACCCGTGTAGAGACTGTTGAGAATCTGGGAGGTACAGATATGTTTGGTGGTGGGATCCCTTTGGAGATAGCAGAAGTTGCAGAGGATGATGTGTTACACGTGGAAGCTCATGGAGTGGTAGGTAAGGACAAGAGGAAATCTATTGTTGTTAAGGAGGCAAGAAGACGGCGTGCGTGCGGATGTTCAGGAAATGAAAGAGATGTAGATGAGGGCAACATCAATGGTGGAGGAAGGGAAACCCCATTCTTTGAAGGGGCCCATCTCTGATGTCCTAGAAAGGAAGGGAACAGATGCAGCGGAGAAGAACGAACTGAACATTCTATGACAATAGACAATAGGTGCAGGAGTAGGCCATTCGGCCCTTCGAGCCAGCACCACCATTCACTGTGATCATGGCTGATCATCCACAATCAGTATCCAGTTCCTGCCTTATCCCCATAACCTTTGATTCCGCTATCTTTAAGAGCTCTATCCATCTCTTTCTTGAAAGCATCCAGAGACTTGGCCTCCACAGCCTACTTCCACCACTCTCTGGGTGAAAAAGTTTTTCCTCAAGTCCGTTCAAAATGGCCTACCCTTTATTCTTAAACTGTGGCCTCTGGTTCTGGACTCACCCATCAGCGGGAACATGCTTCCTGCCTCCAGCGGGAACAATCCATTAATAATCTTATATGTTTCAATAAGATCCCCTCTCAGCCTTCTAAATTCCAGAGTATACAAGCCCAGTCGCTCCAATCTTTCAACATATGACAGTCCCGCCATCCCAGGAATTAACTTTGTGAACCTACGCTGCACTCCCTCAATAGCAAGAATGTACTTCCTCAAATTTGGAGACCAAAACTGCACACAGTACTCCAGGTGTGGTCTCACCAGGGCCCTATACAACTGCAGAAGGACCTCTTTGCTCTTGTCCTCAATTCCCCTTGTTATGAAGGCCAGCATGCCATTAGCTTTCTTCACTGCCTGCTGTACTTGTATGCTTGCTTTCAGTGACTGATGTACAAGAACACCTAAATCTCGTTGTACTTCCCCTTTTCCTAATTTGACTCCATTTAGATAATAATCTGCCTTCCTGTTCTTACCACCGAAGTGGATAACCTCACATTTATCCACATTAAACTGCATCTGCCCACTCACCCAGCCTGTCCAAGTCACCCTGCATTCTCATAACATCCTCCTCACATTTCACACTGCCACCCAGCTTTGTGTCATCAGCAAATTTGCTAATGTTACTTTTAATTCCCTCATCTAAAACATTAATATATATTGTATACAGCTGTGGTCCCAGCACTGAACCCTGCGGTACCCCACTGGTCACCGCCTGCCATTCTGAAAGGGACCCGTTAATCGCTACTCTTTGTTTTCTGTCAGCCAGTCAATTTTCAATCCATGTCAGTACTCTGCCCCCAATACCATGTGCCCTAATTTTGCCCACTAATCTCCTATGTGGGACTTTATCAAAGGCTTTCTGAAAGTCCAGGTACACTACATCCACTGATTCTCCCTTGTCCATTTTCATAGTTACATCCTCAAAAAATTCCAGAAGATTAGTCAAGCACGATTTCCCCTTCGTAAATCCATGCTGACTCAGATCGATCCTATTACTGCCATCCAAATGTGTCATAATTTCATCTTTTATAATTGACTCCAGCATCTTTCCCACCACCGATTGGGGGGGGGGGGGGAGAGAGCTAGCTCCCACCAACCCTTCTCCCGACAGATGAGGCCTCCCTGCCGCTACCATTTCCTTTGACGCACCACGGCCCGATCCGGGAGCTAGAGTTACCACACACCCGGACAGCCTTGGTCTCCCCGCACCCACAACAGACACTGAGCAGTAAACGGGCCCGCGACGAAGACTCACCGACAAACACCCCACAGCCCCGATCGGCTTCAACTCACAGAGCGTAGGCTTCCTCTCCGCAGTCCGCTCGACGGCCGCATCACGTGAGCAGCTGCTCCTTTCCCAGTGGCTGCTGACGACCCAATGCGGTCTCTGACCGTCGCCGATTGGCTGCGCTTCGGGCGTCCTCTCGAACGGCGATCCCTTATTAGCTCTACCACTTGGAGCCGCCGCCCAATAGCTTTACGGCGCTGAAATACGTCACAACTCGGGAACGTCACAGAGGTGGCCGCGCGGGTCTGTCGCCCGGGCGTCCAGGGCAGGGGCTGAGGCTGGGCCGGCGAGATCTCCTGGGAAACCAGCTAATCAGATCACCAGGAGCAGAATCAGGAGTTCAACCCGTCCTGTCAGGTCTGATTAGGGATAGGCAACATGGTTCTATGCAGGCAGCACCCACAAGATGCTGGACGACCTCAGCAGACCAGGCAGCATCTATGGAAAAGAATATTAGACACCAGGGGTTTAGATGGGGCAGAATTTGTTAAGTGTGTCCAGGATGGATTCCTGTCACAGTATGTGGACAGGCCAACCAGGGGGAATGCCATACTAGATCTAGTACTAGGTAATGAACCAGGTCAGGTCACAGATCTCTCAGTGGGTGAGCATCTGGGGGATAGTGACCACCGCTCCCTGGCCTTTATAATTATCATGGAAAAGGACAGAATCAAAGAGGACAGGAAAATTTTTAATTGGGGAAAGGCAAATTATGAGGCTATAAGGCTAGAACTTGCAGGTGTGAATTGGGATGATGTTTTTGCAGGGAAATGTACTATGGACATGTGGTCGATGTTTAGAGATCTCTTGCGGGATGTAAGGGATGAATTTGTCCCAGTGAGGAAGATAAAGAGTGGTAGGGTGAAGGAACCATGGGTGACAAGTGAGGTGGAAAATCTAGTCAGGAGGAAGAAGGCAGCATACATGAGGTTTAGGAAGCAAGGATCAGATGGGTCTATTGAGGAATATAGGGAAGCAAGAAAGGAGCTTAAGAAGAGGCTGAGAAGAGCAAGAAGGGGGCATGAGAAGGCCTTGGCGAGTAGGGTAAAGGAAAACCCCAAGGCATTCTTCAATTATGTGAATAAAAAAAGGATGACAGGAGTGAAGGTAGGACCGATCAGAAATAAAGGTGGGAAGATGTGCCTGGAGGCTGTGGAAGTGAGCGAGGTCCTCAATGAATACTTCTCTTTGGTATTCACCAATGAGAGGAACTTGATGATGGTGAGGACAATATGAGTGAGGTTGATGTTCTGGAGCATGCTGATATTAAGGGAGAGGAGGTGTTGGAGTTGTTAAAATACATTAGGACAGATAAGTCCCAGGGGCCTGACGGAATATTCCCCAGGCTGCTCCACGAGGCGAGAGAAGAGATTGCTGAGCCTCTGGCTAGGATCTTTATGTCCTCGTTGTCCATGGGAATGGTACCGGAGGATTGGAGGGAGGCGAATGTTGTTCCTTTGTTCAAAAAAGGTAGTAGGGATAGTCCGGGTAATTATAGACCAGTGAGCCTTACGTCTGTGGTGGGAAAGCTGTTGGAAAAGATTCTTAGAGATAGGATCTATAGGCATTTAGAGAATCATGGTCTGATCGGACAGTCAGCATAGCTTTGTGAAGGGCAGATCGTGTCTAACAAGCCTGATAGAGTTCTTTGAGGAGGTGATCAGGCATATAGATGAGGGTAGTGCAATGGATGTGATCTATATGGATTTTAGTAAGGCATTTGACAAGGTTCCACACGGTAGGCTTATTCAGAAAGTTAAAAGGCATGGGATCCAGGGAAGTTTGGCCAGGTGGATTCAGAATTGGCTTGCCTGCAGAAGGCAGAGGGTGGTGGTGGAGGGAGTACATTCAGATTGGAGGATTGTGACTAGTGGTGTCCCACAAGGATCTGTTCTGGGACCTCTACTTTTCGTGATTTTTATTAACGACCTGGATGTAGGGGTAGAAGGGTGGGTTGGCAAGTTTGCAGACGACACAAAGGTTGGTGGTGTTCTAGATTGTGTAGAGGATTGTCAAAGATTGCAGAGAGACATTGATAGGATGCAGAAGTGGGCTGAGAAGTGGCAGATGGAGTTCAACCCGGAGAAGTGTGAGGTGGTACACTTTGGAAGGACAAACTCCAAGATAGAGTACAAAGTAAATGACAGGATACTTGGTAGTGTGGAGGAGCAGAGAGATCTCGGGGTACATGTCCACAGATCCCTGAAAGTTGCCTCACAGGTGGATAGGGTAGTTAAGAAAGCTTATGGGGTGTTAGCTTTCGTAAGTCGAGGGATAGAGTTTAAGAGTCGCGATGTAATGATGCAGCTCTATAAAACTCTGGTTAGGCCACACTTGGAGTACTGTGTCCAGTTCTGGTCACCTCACTATAGGAAGGATGTGGAAGCATTGGAAAGGGTACAGAGGAGATTTACCAGGATGCTGCCTGGCTTAGAGAGTATGCGTTATGATCAGAGATTAAGGGAGCTAGGGCTTTATTCTTTGGAGAGAAGGAGGATGAGAGGAGACCTGATAGAGGTGTACAAGATAATAAGAGGAATAGATAGAGTGGATAGCCAGCGCCTCTTCCCCAGGGCACCACTGCTCAATACAAGAGGACATGGCTTTAAGGTAAGGGGTGGGAAGTTCAAGGGGGGTATTAGAGGAAGGTTTTTTACTCAGAGAGTGGTTGGTGCGTGGAATGCACTGCCTGAGTCAGTGGTGGAGGCAGATACACTAGTGAAGTTTAAGAGGCTACTAGACAGGTATATGGAGGAATCTAAGGTGGGGGCTTATATGGGAGGCAGGGTTTGAGGGTCGGCACAACATTGTGGGCCGAAGGACCTGTACTGTGCTGTACTATTCTATGTTCTAGACTACTACAGCACAGTACAGGCCCTTCGGCCCTCGATGTTGTGCCGACCCATATATTCCTGAAAAAGAAACATACTAAACCCACACTACTGCGTAACCCTCCATTTTTCTTTCATCCATGTGCCCTTCATCCTGCTGAAACGTTGACACTTTTCCATGCTGCCTTCCCCGCTAAGTTCCTCCAGCATTTTGTATGTGTTGCTTGGATTTCCAGCATCTGCAGATTTTCTGTTGCTTTATGCTTGGTAGTTCGTGTCTAACCAATCTTAAAGAGTTTTTTTGAGGAGGTAATCCTGAAGTTAGATGAAGGGAAGGCGATAGACGTTGCCTACATGGACTTTAGCAAGGTCTTTGATAAGGTGCCACTTGGGAGTCAAGAACAGAAGGTTCAATCGCTTGACATTCAGGATGAAGTAGTAAATTGGATTAACATTGGCTTTGTGGGAGAAGACAAGAGTGATGTAGATAGTTGTCTCTGTAATGGGGCACCATTGGGAATCAGCACTTTGCGAATGACATCAAGAGTGGGGGCATAATGGAGAGCAAAGAATGCTATCAAAGCTTGCATCAGGATGTTGACCAGCTAGACAGGTGGGTTGAAAATGGCACATAGCATCTAATACAGACAAGTATTAGGTGTTGCACTTTGGGAGAATAAACTAGGATAAGACTTACACAGTAAGAGCAATGAAGTGTATGGTAGATTATAGGGATCTGGGAATACAGATCCATATGTTTTGAAAATGGCGATTCAGGCAGATGGGGCAGTAAGCTCCATCCCCCACCCATCAAAAACTTTTTCAACAAGTGATGCCACAAGAAGGCAGTATCTATCAAAAAGGACACCCACGATCTGGAATATTGCCACCATTGGGGAGAATGCAGGAGCCTGAAGACGTACACTTGACATTTTAGGAGCAGCTTCTTCCCCTCCATTATCAGAATTCTGAATGGTTCATGAACCCATGACCACTACCCTGGTCCTCTTCTGCAATACTTCAACTTAAAATAATTTTTATTTCTTACACCGTACTGTTGTCAGGCAAATATCATAGCATTCTGATATTTATTTATTGAGAAACAGCATGGAACAACCTTAATGAGCCGCATCACCTAACAACCCACCCATTTAACCCTAGCGGAATCACAGGACAATGTACAATCACCAATCTACTAACCAGACTTTGGACTGTGGGAGGATACTGGAGCACCCAGAAGAAACCCATGTGCACATGGGAATGACATACAAACTTTCTTGCCTAGGATGCCCCGAGCTGCAATAGCATTGTGGTAAGCATTACACTAGTGGTGCCCTCATGGTGATATCATGGCCAATCTCAGCTCTACTTTGCCCAAAAATATAGCCTTCCAGGTCAGTTAATTCTCAAAATCCAGCAGTTTCTGGAATAAACTCAACAACACCTCAATTTTAAACCAATCACTCCAGTCCCTTGACCATACCCCTCACTCTAGATTCTACAGTAGTGGAAATAGCTTGACGCCTACCCTGTCAACGCCCTAAGAATGTTTCAACAAGTTTAACTTTAATTCATCTAAACATTGAAGAACATAGATCTAATATCTTTCACTGCTTGGGATAAGACAACCCTCCTATCTAGGAATTTGCCAAGTAAGTATCTCTTGGACTGTCTCCAACACCGGTTTCCTTGTTTGCATAAGGGGTCCGGAATCATATAGACCTTTACTTTGAAAATGTCTTGTTTTTACCAGAACTGGACACCCCCCCCCCCCGCCCCCCGCACTGATGTGTAGCTAATACACTCAGTGGTCGGTTTATTAGGTATACCCGTACACAAATACATGTATCTAATCAGTTAATCACGTGGCAGCAACTCAGAATCAGGGTTAATATCACTGGTAGAGAAGCAGCAGCACTGCAATTATATATTTTAAAAATTAAATTAAGTAGTGCAAAAACTAATGAGGTAGAGAACAAATAAGCTTTTTGCGGGCTTTCAGCTGGAAACAGACATCAATTTTAGCCAACGTTTCGATGACAAATGCTGCTATCTTCATCAGGGACGATGCCTGGGCATGTTGTAGCCATCACTGAATTATGGCTGAAGGATGGTTGTAGTTAGGAGCTGAATGTCCAAGGTTACACATTATATCGGAGGGATAGGAAGATAGGCAGAGGGGGTGGTGTGGCTCTACTGGTACAGAACAGCATCAAATCAGTAGAAAGATGTGACACAGGATCGGAAGATGTTGAATCCTTGTGGGCTGAGTTAAGAAACTGCAAGGTTAAAAGGATGTTGGTGGCAGTTATATACAGGCCTCCCAACAGTGGCCACAGATTACAACAGGAAATCGAAAAGGCATGTCAAAATGGCAATGTTATGGTAGTCATGGGAGAATTTAACATGCAGGTCGATTGGGAAAATCAGGTTGGTAATGGATATCAAGAGAGTGAGTTTATTGAATCTCTAAGAGATAGCTTTTTTAGAGCAGTTTGTCTTTGAACCTATTAGGGGATCAGCTATATTGGATTGGGCGTAATGTAATGAACCAGAGGCAATTAGGTAGCTTAGGGTAAAAGAATCCTTAGGAACCAGTGATCACAATATGACTGAGTTCAACTTGAAATTTGATAGGGAGAAAGTAAACTCTGATGTAGCAATACTTCAGTGGAGTGAGGGAAATTACAGTGGTATGAGAGAGGAGTTGGCCAAAGTAAGTTGGAAGGAGCTGCTGGCAGGGATGACAACAGAGCAGCAATGGCATGCGTTTCTGGGGAAAATGAGGAAGGTGCAGGACATATGTATTCCAAAAATGAAGGAATACTCAAATGGTAAAATAGTACAACCATGGCTGGCAAGGGAAGTCAAAGCTATTGTAAAAGCAAAGGGCATACAACAAAGCAAAGATTAGTGAGAAGATAAGGATTGAGAAGTTTTTAGAAACCTACAGAGAGCAACTAAAATAAACATTAGAAGGGAAAAGATGAAATATGAAAGCAAGCTTGCAAATAATATCAAAGTGGATAGTACAAGTTTTTTCAAGTATGTTAAAAATAAAAGAGAAATGAGAGTGGATATAGGACCACTAGAAAATGAGACAGGAGAAATAATAACGAGGACAAGGAGATGGCAGAAGAACTAAATGAGTATTTTGCATCAGTCTTCACTGTGGAAGACACTAGCAGTGTGCCTGATGTTGTAGTGTGTGAAGGAAGGGAGGTGGGTGCAGTTACTATTACAAGGGAGACAGTGTTCAAAAAGCTGAAAGACCTAAAGGTACACAAGTCACCTGGACCAGATGAACTGCACCCTAGGGTTCTGATAGAGGTAGCCTTAAAGATTGTGGTGGCATTAGAAATGATCTTTCAAAAATCATTGGATTCTGGTATGGTGCCAGAGGACTGGAAAATTGCAGATGTCACTCCACTCTTTAAGAAAGGTGGAAGGCAGCAGAAAGGAAATTATAGACCAGTTAGCCTGACCTCAGTGGCTGAAAAGATTTTAGAGTCAATTATTAAGGATGAGGTGATGGAGTACTTGGTGACACAGGACAAGATAGTACAAAGTTAGCTTGGTTTTCTTCAGGGAAAATCCTGCCTGACGAACCTGTTGGAATTCTTTGACGAGATTGCAAGTAGGATAGATAAAGGAGGTGCAGTGGATTTTGAATATGTGGACTTTCAGAAGGCCTTTGACAAGGTGCCATAAATGAGGCAGCTTACCATGGTTGGAGTATTGGCTGATTGGTAGGAGGTAGTGAGTGGGAATAAAAGGATTCTTTTCTGGTTGGATGCCAGTGACTATTAGCGTGTTTCGCAGGGGTTGGTGTTGGGACTATTTCTTTTTATGTTGTATATTAAATGATTTAGATGATGGAATAGATGGCTTTGTTGCCAAGTTTGCAGATGATACGAAGATTGGTGGAGAGGTAGATAGTGTTGAGGAAATAGGTAGGATGCAGAAGGACTTGAGACAGATTAGGAGAATGGGCAAGAAAGTGACAAATGAAATACAATGTTGGAAAATGCATGGTCATGGTAGTAGAAATCAATGTGTGGACTATTTTCTAAACCGGAGAAAATCCAAAAATCTGAGATGCAAAGGGACTTGGGAGTCATTTAACTTGCAGGTTGAGTCAGTGGTGAGGAAGACAAATGCCATGTTAGCATTCATTTCAAAAGGTCTAGAATACAAGAAAAAGGATGTGATGCTGAGACTTTATAAGGCACTGATGAGGCCTCACCTTGAGTATTGTGAACATATTTGGGCCCCTCATCTTAGAAAAGATGCATTGGAGAGTGTACAGAGGAGGTCCACAAGGATGATTCCAGTAATGAAAGGGTCATCATATGAGGAACATTTGATGGCTCTGGGTCTGTACTTGCTGGAATTCAGAAGGATGAAGGGGGATCTCATTGAAATCTTTCGAATGTTGAAAGGCCTACACAGTAGATATGGAAAGGTTGTTTCCCATGGTGGGAGGGTCTAGGACAAGAGGGCACAGCCTCAGGATAGAGGGGTATCCTTTCAAAACAGAGATGCAGAGAAATTTCTTTAGCCAAAGGGTGGTGAATTTGTGGACTTTGTTGCCGCATGGAGCTGTGGAGGCCAGGTCGTTGAGTGTATTAAGGCAGAGGTTTGATTGGACATGGCATCAAAGGTTATGGGGAGAAGGCTGAGATCTGGGGTTGAGAAGAAAAAAAAGGATCAGCCATGATTGAATGGCGGAGAAGACTCGATGAGCCAGATGGCTTAGTTCTGCTCCTGTGTCTTATAGTCTTTCAGGTGGTATTTATAGCCCCATGAGGTTAGTCCTCATCCAATCAGGTTTCCACTGTCCCACCTTGTTTACAATCGAATTCCAGTTCTTACTTAGACTTTAGTCTTCATTAAAATTATTTTCCTCTAGTTATATTTCAATGGCCTCCTTCACCAGGCGGTCCCAAAAGCCATTGACATAGCACAGTAGTGTTGTGCCAAAGTCAGTCCGGATACACCTCCTGTGCTCCTTGATGCAGGTTTCCACTGTGCGTTCCATCTGGCCGATACACCCTGCTCTGCATTCAAAGAATGCTGTAAATGCCAGCCACCTGAGTCCCAGGTCATCTTTGACCCACTTAAGCTGCGATTTGAACTTTCTTATGGGCTTGTGGACAGTATTTCTTCAGGATCCCGGGCCCTTAAAAAGGCCTACGGAAAAACCAGGAAACTGAACAATGAGGAACTCATCATAACCACATGTTTTTTCTATATTTCCACGGTTTCTGGAAGGATCACCAGGATCTTGTAGAAAAGATGGGACAGCAAAAACCTGATTGAATGAGGACTAACCAATCAGGAGGGATGGACAACTGGGGTAGATCACCTGACTAGACATGTCCAGGCATCATCCCTGACAAAAAATGAGTGTGTCATCAAAACATCAGAGAGAGAGAAAAAAAAAATTGATATTTGTACCTAGGTGGAAGCCCGAATAGTTTATTCGTCGTATATGCCGGCAAAACACTAGATCCTTTTTTGGTGAGGTAACGCTCATGGATCTAATGTCCATTCAGAAATCTGATGACAAAGGGGAAGCTGTGTCTGAATCACTGAGTGTGTGCCTTCAGTTTTCTGTAACTCCTCCCTGATGGCAGCAATGAGAAGAGGGAATGAATGTGGGTTCTCAATGATGGATGCTGCCTTTTTTGAGATATAGCTAATTCAAAATGTCCTGGGTGCTAGGGAAGCTACAGCCCATGATGGAGCCAAGTTTACAACTTTCAGCAGCTATGATCCTGCGCAGTGCCTTGTCCCCATACCAGAAGATGATACAGTCAGTTAGAATGCTCTCCACAGTACATCTGCAGCCATTTACAAGTGTCTTTGGTGACAATCCAAATCTTCTCAAACTTGTGCCTTCTTCGCAACTGTATCGATATGTTGGGCCCAGGATAGATGCATAAAAGCATACAGGCAGATTTTTAAAGATAGGATCTATGGACATTTAGAGAATCATGGTCTGTTCAGGGACAGTCAGCATGGCTTTGTGAAGGGCAGATCTTTACTAACAAGCCTGATAGAGTTCTTTGAGGAGGTGATCAGGCATATAGATGAGGGTAGTGCAATGGATGTGATCTATATGGATTTTAGTAAGGCATTTGACAAGGTTCCACACGGTAGGCTTATTCAGAAAGTTAAAAGGCATGGGATCCAGGGAAGTTTGGCCAGGTGGATTCAGAAATTGGCTTGCCTGCACAAGGCAGAGGGATTACATTCGGATTGGAGGGTTGTGACTAGTGGTGTCCCACAAGGATTGGTTCTGGGACCTCTACTTTTCGTGATTTTTATTAACGACCTGGATGTGGGGGTAGAAGGGTGGGTTGGCAAGTTTGCAGATTACACAAAGGTTGGTGGTGTTGTAGATGGTGTAGGGGATTGTCGAAGATTGCAGAGAGACATTGATAGGATGCAGAAGTGGGCTGAGAAGTGGCAAATGGAGTTCAACCCAGAGAAGTGTGAGGTGGTACACTTTGAAAGGACAAACTCCAAGGCAGAGTACAAAGTAAATGGGAGGATACTTGGTCGTGTGGAGCAGCAGAGGGATCTGGGGGTATATGTCCACAGATCCCTGCAAGTTGCCTCACAGGTAGATAGGGTAGTTAAGAAAACTTATGGGATGTTAGCTTTCATAAGTCAAGGGATACCTCCTCTTATTTACACCTCGATCATGACCCCACTAAGGAGCACCAGGCCATTGTGTCCCACACCGTCACCGACTTTATCTACTCAGGATCTCCCATCCACTGCTACCAACCTTATAGTTCCCACACCCACACTTCCCGTTACTACCTCCTGGCCAAGAGCCACAAACCTGCCTGTCCCGGTAGACCTTTTGTCCCAGCTTGCTCCTGCCCCACCGAGCTCATTTCTACATACTTCGACACTCTTTTATCCCCCCCTTGTTCAATCCCTTCCTACCTATGTTCGTGACACTTCTCACGCTCTGAAACTTTTCTATGATTTTAAATTCCCTGGCCCCCACCACTTTATTTTCACCATGGATGTCCAGTCTCTATATACTTCCATCCCCCATCAGGAAGGGCTCAAAGCTCTCCACTTCTTTTTGGATTCCAGACCTAACCAGTTCCCCTCTACCACCACTCTGCTCCGTCTAGCGGAATTAGTCCTTACTCTTAGTAATTTCTCCTTTGGCTCCTCCCACTTCCTCCAAACTAAAGGTGTAGCCTTGGGCACCCGTATGGGTCCTAGCTATGCCTGCCTTTTTGTTGGCTTTGTGGAACAATCTATGTTCCAAACCTATTCTGGTATCTGTCCCCCACCTTTCCTTCGCTACATCGATGACTGCACTGGCACTGCTTCCTGCACGCATGCTGAACTCGTTGACTTCACTATCTGTGCCTCCAACTTTCACCCTGCCCTCAAGTTTACCTGGTCCATTTCTGACACCTCTCTCCCCTTTCTAGATCTTTCTGTCTCTATCTGTGGAGACAGTATATCTACTGATGTCTACTAGAAGCCTACTGACTCTCACAGCTATCTGGACTATTCCTCTTCTCACCCTGTCTCTTGCAAAAATGCCATCCCCTTCTCGCAATTCCTCCATCTCCGCTGCATCTGCTCTCAGGATGAGGCTTTTCATTCCAGGACAAAGGAGATGTCCTCCTTTTTTGAAGAAATGGACTTACCTTCCTCCTCCATCAACTCTGCTCTCAAACGCACCTCCCCCATTTCACATACACCTGCTCTCACTCCATCCTCCCGCCACCCCACTAGGAATAGGGTTCCCCTTGTCCTCACCTACCACCCCACCAGCCTCCAGGTCCAACATATAATTCTCCGTAACTTCCGCCACCTCCAACGGGATCCCACCACTAAGCACATCTTTCCCACTCCCCCCTCTGCTTTCCACAGGGATTGCTCCCTGCACAACTCCCTTGTCCATTCGTCCCCCCCATCCCTCCCGGCACTTATCCTTGTAAGCGGAACAAGTGCTACACATGCCCTTACACTTCCTCCCTCACTACCATCCAGAGCCCCAGACAGTCCTTCCAGGTGAGGCGACACTTCACCTGAGTCGGCAGGGATGATATACTGCGTCCGGTGCTCCCGATGCGGTCTTCTATATATTGGCGAGACCCAACGCAGGCTGGGAAGACTGCTTCGCTGAACACCTACGCTCTGTCCGCCAGAGAAAGCAGGATCTCCCAGTGGCCACACATTTTAATTCCACGTCCCATTCCTATTCTGATATGTCTATCCACAGCCTCCTCTACTGTAAAGATGAAGCCACACTAAGGTTGGAGGAACACCACCTTATATTCCGTCTGGGTAGCCTCCAACCTTATGGCATGAACATTGACTTCTCAAACTTCTGCTAATGCCCCACCTGCCCCTCGTACCTCATCCGTTATTTATTTATTTATATACACATTCTTTTTTTCTCTCTCCTTTTTCTCCCTCTGTCCCCCTCACTATACCCCTTGCCCATCCTCTGGGTTTCCCCCCTCCCTCTTTCTTTCTCCTTGGGCCTGTCCCATGATCCTCTCATATCCCTTTTGCCAATCAACTGTCGAGCTCTTGGCTCTATCCCTCCCCCTCCTGTCTTCTCCTATCATTTTGGACCTCCCCTCCCCCTCTCAAATCTCTTACTAGTTCTTCTTTCAGTTAGTCCTGACGAAGGGTCTCAGCCCGAAACGTCAACTGTACCTCTTCTGAGATGCTGCTTGGCCTGCTGCGTTCACCAGCAACTTTTATGTGCATTGCTTGAAATTCCAGCATCTTCAGATTTCCTCGTGTTTGCAGCTCAACAAAACTCTGGCTAGGCCATACTTGGAGTACTGTGTCCAGTTCTGGCCACCTCACTATAGGAAAGATGTGGCAGCATTGGAAAAGGTACAGAGGAGATTTACCAGGATGCTGCCTGGTTTAGAGTATGCATTATGATCAGAGATTAAGGGAGCTAGGGTCTTACTCTTTGGAAAGAAGGAGAGAGGAGACATGATAGAGATATACAAGATATTAAGAGGGATAGAATGGATAGCCAGTGCCTCTTCCCCAGTGCCCCACTGCTCAATACAAGACGACATGGCTTTAAGGTAAGGGGTGGGAAGTTCAAGGGGGATAACTGGAGTGGTTGGAGCATGGAATGCACTGCCTGAGTCAGTGGTGGAGGCAGATATATGGAGGAAGTTAAGGTGGGGGGGGGCGGGTTATATGGGAGGCAGGGTTTGAGGGTCAGCACAACACTGTGGGCTAAAGGGCCTGTACCATTCTATCATCTGAACTGGGAAGAAATCTTATCTAAGTGACATTGACCATGGAATGATTATTGGTGACAGACAGTGGTTTGAGTGTCTCAGAAACTGCTGATCTCCTGGGATTTTCACACACAAGTCTCCAGTGTACAGAGAATGGTGCAAAAAGCAGTAAGCAGCAGTGGGTGTGATCTTTTGTTGATTCTATTGTGTTATTTATATTTACTGTTAGCACCCACAAGGAAATGGATCTCAGGGTTCTGTTGCATCATTACATACATATACTTCAACAAATTTACATTTTACTTTTGAATACCTCTCATTCATTTCTACTATGAAGGTCATGAAGGGTAAGCAATTAGAGGATGCAAATAGTGATAGCCTGGAACACATCCAGTGTAAAAGGGGTGCTGCTGGCTGCATTAAGCACGTAATAGTGAATAAAACCCCAAAGGTGTATGTGCAGTTCATCCCGCAGGTACTCATCTACGCATCTGCTGTGAATGTCCACAAGAAAATCTCAAGGTAGTACATGGAGACATATGTACTTCCACAATAAACTTACATTTTGAACTGCCTCTGACTAAGTGTATCCTAGGATACTAGCTGAAGTGAGGGAAGTAAATGCAGGGGCAGTAACATTTTTTTTAAGCCACTATTGAGGTATAGGAATATTGGAGGTTGGCAAATATGCCTTAATACAAGACTGCAAGGACAATAACATCAAACAATTTTTGCTCCAACTGCATTCTTTCTTGTAAAAATCGCGTGTAATTTATGTCCCTGTGATACAAGTTTTCCACTGCACATGTGCATCCATGCACTGTTGCATGCCAATAAACTTGATTGACCTGATTGTGGAGGGATGGACAGCTATCAGATAAGCTCCCCAGCTCATTTCAGATCCCCAGTAACTGATGTTCCACATCTCTAAGTGTCCATGATTCTTGACAAATTCAGTCATCTTCCTTTCCTTAATCCCCATTTCAGTACTGAAAATCTGAAAGAACAGTTACAACCCCATCTCCATACATATGCACTGGTCAATCCAACAAGTAATCCCCAAGCATCAGACCCAATTTTAGCTCTCTACAGTGACACTTGTGAAGGACGCGAGGCTGAAAATTAAAGGAATAGAAGAGACACGAGATCAGATTAAATGCAGCTTGAGAAAAAGACAGCTACCTGTACCAAGAAATACATGGGAAATTCAGAAAGAGGATAACCACCTCAGGAAATTGACACTTCTTCAGTCAACCGAAATAAATATTAACACAATATCATGGTTCCCAAAGTTTTATTGTATTTACAGTTCAATCAGTAAAATCTAATCCCGTGCCATGAGTTTTTGTTTCTTCAGCTTTTTCTGGGAAACCTAGAAAGGAAGAAAGTGACACATTATTCAAGTGTTACATCCTTAAATTCGAAGTAGACATTAAATGGCCTAGCACAAGGAGTCAGCAGTTATCTGAAAACAGGGTTTTAATTTATCATACAACAGAAAAAGGCTACTGAAGTTGAAATATACTTGAATGTCCACAGGACACTGAAAGCTGCTGTACAGGATGACTCTGTGGTTATGAAGATATACGGTGCATTGGCCTTCATCAATCATGGGATTGAGTTTACAAGCCAAGAGGTAATGTTACAGCTATATAGGACCCTGGTCAGACCCTACTTGGAGTACTGTGCTCAGTTCTGGTCACCTCACTACAGGATGGATGGGGAAACCATAGAATGGGTGCAGGGGAGATTTACAAGGATGTTGCCTGGATTGGGGAGCATGCCTTATGAGAATAGGTTGAGTGAACTCAGCCTCTGCTCCTTGGAGCGACGGAGGATGAGAGGTGACCTGATAAAGAGGTGTACAAGACGATGGGAGGCATTGATCGTGTGGATAGGCAGAGGCCTTTTCCCAGTGCTGAAATGGCTACTACAAGAGGGCACAGTTTTAAGGAGCTAGGAAGTAGGTACAGAGGAGATGTCAGGGTTAAGAAGTTGTTGGTTTTTTTTTAAAAACACGCAGTGAGTGGTGAGTGTGCGGATTGGGCTGCTGGCGACGATGGTGGAGGTGGATATGATGGGGTCTTTTAAGAGACTCCTGGACAGGTACATGGAGCTCAAAAAAAGAGGGCTATGGGTAACCTTAGGTAATTTCTAAGGTAAGGACATGTTTGGCACAGCTTTGTGGGCTGAAGGGCCTGTATTGTGCAGTAGGTTTTCTATGTTTATATACATATTACTTTTTTAATAATAACACTATTATTAATTATTTTAAATACAGACTTGTAGGCAAAATCTAAATGCGTGCAAAAGAACAAAACAAATCACCTTTTTCTTCTGAACAACCTCTTCCTCTGGTTTTGGAACAATCTGCTCCTTTTCAGTGAGGATCATCTCTATATGGCAAGGGGAGCTCATGTATGGGTTAATACGACCATGGGCACGGTAAGTCCGTCGGCGCATTTTGGGAGCCTTGTTCACTTGAATGTGCTCAATCACAAGCGAATCCACATCCAGACCCTTTAAAAAAATAATTATTTTAATTCAACATCTATAGCCCACTATTCCACTAATCACCTGCAAAGCTCTCCCCATCACTTAGTACATTTACATGGAGCAATGACACCAGAGAGCAGCATCCAGAAATTGAGGATCACCACCATCAGGCCATGCTTGCTTCTGATATCATCATGAGTCTTACTCCACCTGGTCCAGGAACAGCTATTACCCTGCAACCATCAGGCCCCTGAACCAGTGTGGAGAACTTCACTTACCTCAACCAATTATATGAGCTACAGACTCACTTACAAGGACTATACACAACTCGTTTTATTAGCACAATTTACCTTCTTTTGCACATTATTTATTTGGCAGTCTTTGTTTACGTATTGATCTTTTTGTGAATTCTGGCATTTGGAGAAGAAATTTGGATCTATATCTGAATAAAGATTCAATATGAAGCAAGTCATTAATACTTACAACACAAGTTTATGATTTTTATTCTTGGCACAAGTCTCTTAAAAAAGTGTCATCTTTTCATTCTCTTACTGCATATCTCACTGCGGAAAACTATAAAATGCCTCCTTTACATAGCCAAAATGTAGCTGTCTTTCCAATTTTCTCAAACCACAATAAACAGTCTAGCTAGAAGAACGACAAACTCAAATGGATGTCAAAACCCCACCACTGCTCCTGCAATGATTAAAAACCCTGACACATCAAGTTTATTTGTACCATAAACCAATGCAGATTATAAATAAGACAAATAAAATGTGGTCACTCAGATCTGTAGCTTTGTTTTCATGTATAATCCAAAGGTGTCCTAAGAAGGTCATCATTGCAACCACATTTTAAAATTGTCACAATGTTACGCATTCTTCAGATTCGACTCTAGATCAGCAACTGTACAAGTATTTTATTTATTGGTAGTCTAGATATGGGACTCATGAAAATCCATTAATCAAATAGCTAACATAGTACAAGACCATTGACAGGAGCAGAATTAGACCATTCAGCACATCGAGTCTGCTGTCAATTCATCATGGCTGACCTGTTCTCCTGCCTCCATCTCATAACCTTTCATGCTGTAATCCAGCGGTCCCCAACCACCGGGCTGCAAAGCATGTGCTACCGGGCCGCAAGGAAACGATACGAGTCAGCTGCACCTTTCCTCATTCCCCGTCATGCACTGTTGAACTTGACATAGGGTTACCAACTGTCTCGTATTTGCCGGGACATCCCGTATATTGGGATAAATTGGTTTGTCCCGTATTTCCCCCGCTAAGGTACAGCGTTCCTATGAAACCTTTCATGCGGAAATGGCATGAAGCGAAGAAGCAATTACCATTTATATGGGAAAAATTTTTGAGCATTTCCAAGACTCAAAAATAAATAACACTAACATATAGTAAAAGCAGGAATATGATAAATACACAGCTATATAAAGTAGAAATAATGTATGTACAGTATAGTCGGGAAAATGAAGGCAAAACCGATTTGTGGGGGGAGAAACAAAAATCAGCACACACGCGCATGCGCACACAGGTGCCCGTGCAAGGCTTCATGGTCATGGTAGTCTTTCCTGAGATAAAGTGTCCCGGGATTTGACTGCTACTTTTGTCCCTTATTTGGGAGTGAGAAAGTTGGCAACCCTAACTGTAAAAGACACGTTGAGGTGAGTTTAACCCTACTTGAACAACCCCCCACCGGTCGGCTGATCCGCAAGAATATTGTCAATATTAAACCGGTCCGTGGTGCAAAAAAGGTTGGGGACCCCTGCTCTAATCAAGAACCTATCAACTGCCACATTAAATACACCCAATGACTTGGCCTCCACAGTTGTCTGTGCAATGAATTCCACAGGTTCACCATCCTCTGGCTAAAGAAATTCCTCATCTCTGTTCTCCATGGATGTTCCTCTATTCAGAGGCTGTGTCTTCAGGTCTGCAACTCCCCCAAAGGAAACATCCTCTCCACATCCACTCTATTGCCTTACAATATTTGATAGGTTTCAATAAGATCCCACGTCTTTCAAATTCCGGTGAGTACCTGCCCAGAGTCAAACGTTCACATCATAAAATTCAGAACATCAACACCAGTAAAGCATAGATGGATGGTGTAACCAGGAATACGTAGCAAAGCCTCAAAGACCAAGAATTTTTAGAAGTCAATATTCATTGACCAACCTACCTTCAGTTCGGCGTTACTCTCTGCATTCTTCAGCATATGCAGAAGGAACTCAGCACTCTTTTTAGGCCAACGACCCTGTGTCCAGCCCCATGCCTTCGCCTACATAAGAAAACAATAACTTCATGTTTCAGTAACAGTTCTTTTTAATATGCAGCTAATGCTGACGGCTATTCATAGCCTAAACCAAAATATTTAAGATAATTCTGAAATAGTGACCATAATTACCTTGGCTGTTTAACCCAATTCTAATCAAAAGATTCGGTAAAGCATTTAATTGAAGTAAAAATTTACGGTTTACCCCCTTTTACATCCTCCAAAAATGTGGAAGCTCAGAGTAATAGTATTGTTTTCATTATTATTCTAAAGGTGTCCTAAGATGGTCATCATTGCCACCACATTTTTAGAGAACACAAGAAAAACCCAGTGGTAAGAAAGTACCCATGGAATTAACTGGGAATTTAAAGCACACAGCAAGCCAAACGCAACTTGGAGTTGTGACATCAAACGGCTGATGTTGTCAATCAGTTTGAGAAAGTGTGACAAGTCCCTTCATCCCAGTATTCATTCAAGTACATCTACATTGTACAAAATGCTGGCTTGCATGCACATATCTACACCTTTAGCAGATTATAAAATTAAGGAAATTACTCTCACCGCTTTCAACTCACCTGGGCACACCTGCCAACTCCTCCATTGTAGCGGCGGAAAGGAACACATTGCCTCTTGATGATAACATCCTTCAGGAACTTTGTTGCCTTGCGTATGTGCATACCTTTGATGGTCTGCGCAGTCTCACGAGTATTCTAGAACCAGAACATTTTCACTTATCTCATACATCTTACAAATACAGCTTCTGTCGTGCTGCCAACTGGAATGTGGTCACTCAGAGCAAGTTTTTTTTCACGGTTTTTCCAAAGGTGTCCTAAGCTTGTCATCACAGTAACCACATTCTGCAGATAAGCAGACAAGACGATGGTTCAGCTTCATATTAAAGAAAATGGCACAATCCCAAATGCAGTGCTTTAAGTATGACATGCAATGTAACCAGACAAGCAGTTCGGCTGTATACACAGCACAAGAACATGTCCATCGGCCCAAACTTTCCATGCCAATCAAGGTTGCTTCCTGAGCTGGTCCCATTTGCCTGCACTTGGCTAAATTCCCTCCCCATTTCCCCCACTAACCATGAACATAAACACTAACTGTACTCACTTCTACCACTCCTACTGGTAACTTGGTCTACGCATTTACACACATGCACCAAGAGACCTGCCCCTCAGTCCCTTCAAATCTTTTCCTCCTCACCATAAATTTATGTCCCTCATGATCATATAAACCCCTATATGGTCACTATCAACTGCCTTCATTTTCAGAGAAAACAATCCTCAATTTATTCATTCAAGCCAGTCAGCTCAAGCAACATCATTGTGATTGTTTCCTGCAGCATCTCGACCTTAATCACATCCTTCCTATAGTATCAGACAGTACTGCACACAACATCCTAGAAAGCTGTAACCCAATGACCCAGTTACATTCAGTATCACAGATGATGAAAGCAAGTATGCCATAGCCCTTCTTTGCCACCTTGTCTATGTGAGTTGCTATTCCAAAGAAATTTGAATGAACTCTCTCACGGTGGTGTCTGAAAAGAGGATGCTGTCTAAGTTGCATGCCATCTTGGACACTATGTAGTGGATGGGAGACAATGTACTGGGTGGGCACAGGAGTACATTCAGCCAGAGACTCATTCCTCCAAGATGCAACACAGAGCGTCATAGGAAGCCATTCCTGCCTGTGGCCATCAAACTTTACAACTCCTCCCTTGGAGGGTCAGACACCCTGAGCCAATAGGCTGGTCCCGGACTTATTTCATAATTTACTGGCATAATTACATATTACTATTTATGGTTCTATTACTATTATTTATGGAGCAACTGTAACGAAAAAAATTCCCCCCAGAATAAAGTATGACTATGACTATGATACCCCAAGGCCCTTGTCTGTTCCACAATCCTCAACAGGGCCCTGCCATTCACCATCCAAGTCCAGTCCTAATCAGCTCTCCAAAATGCACCACTTCGCACTTATCCAAGTTAAATTCAATCTACAATTCCCTTGTCCACTATCCCAGGTCATCGAAACCCTGTTGTAACCCCAAACAACCTTACTCACCATCTGCCAGAAAACCAATTTTGGTACCATCCAGACCTCCTGATTATAACACTTCCATCCTCAAAGTTGTTCAGGTATGTGACCAATCTGTGGCATATCACTGACCACAGGGCCCAAACTGGAAACTGACTCCCCACTACACTCACTGACTCCTTCCTCTGAGCTAATTTTGCATCCAATTGGCTAGTTAACTCTGGATCCAATGCAAATTCACCTTTTGGATCAGTTTGCCATGCAGAACTTTGTCAAAAGCCCAGCCAAAGTTCATGTAGACAATACCTACTGCGTACCGTCATCAATCCTCTTGGTCACCTCTTTAAAATAACTCAATTAAATTCACAAGATCCAATTTCCCATGCACAAAGCTATGCTGCCTCCTTAATCAGTCCATGCCTTCCCATGGACAAGTAGATTTTGTCAGCAAAGTATCAAAGATTTCCTTCAGTATCGTATCCACCATCCACATTAAGTTCGCCAGCATTGGGTGGGACTGCAAATAGAGGTGAAAGGTTTAAGGGGAACATGAGGGAAAACTTCTTCAGAGGGTTGTGAGAGAGTGGAACGAGCTGCCAGCACAATGTGGTACATGTGAGCCTGATTTCAAAGTTTTCAAGAGTAATTTGGATAGGTACATTGATAGTAGGGGTACGAAGGGCTATGGTCCCAAATCAGGTCAATGGGAGCAGGCAATTAAATGATTTGGCTTGGAATAGATGGGCTGAAGGGCCTGTTTCTGTGCTGTACTTTTCTATGAACAATCAGATGACAATAAGCCTGAACTTGTACACTGCAAAACATTACACATAATGCGCCAGCTTTCAAAACTCCATGTAACAATTCTACACTGACTAATAGGGGAGCACAGCAGCATAATGATTGTAACAGCGCAGCGACCTGGGTTCAATTCCACCACCATAAGATATTTACAGACTACCTAGGCTTCTCCCCACATTCCAAAGACATGGGTTCGTGGGCTTGTTAGGCCAGAAGGGCCTGTGAATGAGTTACATTTCTAAATAAAAATATTGTCAACTCAAAACACTTACCTTAAAATGCACTCGCAAATTGGAACCCCTTGCCTTGCATGCTGTGGAAGATACAAGAGTGAGTAAACATATTTCAGATTCCCAAAATATGGTAAAGCTTAAAATGTGGATTACTTACACTTGGTGGGATTCTCTGGGTCCAACGAGTACCGAACCATTTTCAGAGCTCTGGAAATCAAATTACATTATTAACTGATTAGTTATTGCCAGTTTTCAAACTAAATCAAGTGATCAATAAACTTCAATTTCACCACTTTGAAACTCTTTACTGGTCGTTTTAGCCAAACTGATCCGGAGTGAAAAAGGTATTTTGTTTAAAAAAGTTCCCCACGTGGAAGCTCAGACACACATTCTTTTCATCGTCACACTAAAAGTGTCATTATTGCAACCACAAATGGAAAAACCAGTTCCCAAGAACAAGAGTAAATTTCAACCTCCCCACCTTGGGATGGCCCAAATACTGGCAGCCACAGCTAACACAGCAATGTGAAAATCCCACTAAGATAGAGAGGGCACAAGATTTACAAAGATGCAGCTTGGACTACAGGGCTGGTGTTATAGGGAGAGGGTGGCCACTCTAGATCTTTATTCCCTGGAGTGCAGAAGAATGAGAGTGACACAAGAATGAGGGATAAAATAGATAGTCTGTTCCCCGCAGAACTGGGGAGCTCAAAACTAGAGGGGGCAGATACATGAAAATTAGATTTATTATCACTAACTTATGTCGTGGAATCTGTTGTTTTGTGGCAGTACAGTCAAATATGAAAATGTAGCATTCGTGGACCAATCATGAATATGATGGCAAAGGGGAAGAAGCAGTTCCTGAAAAATTGAGTTTGCGTCTTCAGTGTCCTGTATCTCTTCCTTGGTGGTAATAATGAGAAGAGGACATGCCCTAGGCAATGGGGGTCTTTAATGATGGATGCTGCCTTAAGGCACCACCATCTGAAGATGTCCTCAATGGTGGGGAGATGGAAGAAACCCAAGTAACTTCTTTATACAGAAGGCAGGGAGCAACTAGAATGGGCTGCCAGAGGAAGTGGTCATGACCAGTTAATTGCAAAATTTGAGAGGCATTTAGATAGATGCACCTAGGGGACAGTTATGGGCCCATTGTAGGCAGTTGGGATTAGCAGGGAGGACTCTAGACTGGCTCAGACCAATTGGGCTGAACAGCCTGTTCCTATCTATTACCTTACACACTGTTGTGTGTACCACTGCCAAACTAGCATGAACACTACCGCTTACCCTAGCCCCACTCCCAAATCCGTACACTTTAACCCCACACACTGTGTACACCTTACCAACACACTGGATGAACTCAGCAACTATGGAGAATGAATAGTTATCATTTGGGGCTGAGTCCCAAATGATAGGGCTCAACCCAAAATGTTGACTGTTTATTCTCCTCCATAGAGGCTGCCTGACTTGCCGAGTTCCTCCAGCTCTGGTTTTCCAGCATCTACAGCATCTCTTGTTACATCCATCCACACTATAACTACACACATTATAATCCCACATACTAACATGTACACAACAGTACACATAACCCACACCCTGTATAACCAACCACCTACTGCCTACAACCATACACACAACCCCACACTCTCATGTATAAACTACAAAAGTACACATAACCCACACCCCATATAACCAACCACCTGCAGTCTACAACTGTCCTTACAACCCCACACTCATGTGTGCAAATTACCATACTACATATAACCAACACCCCATATAACCAACCACTTGCAGTCTACAACCACATGTGTAGATTGTAACCATTGACGTTAACATTAGGTGCACAAGATAATGAGAAGCATTGATCGTGTGGATAGTCAGAGGCTTTCCCCCAGGGCTGAAATGGCTAGCACGAGAGGGCATATTTTTAAGGTGCTTGGAAGTGGGTACAGGGGAGATGTCAGGGCTAAGTTTTTTACGCAGAGAGTGGTGAGTGCGTGGAATGGGCTGCTGGCGGTGGGTAGTGGAGGTGGAAACGATAGGGTCTTTTAAAAGACTCCTGGATCGATACATGGAGCTGAGAAAAATAGAGGGCTATAGGTAAACCGAGGGAGTTCTAAGGCAGGGACATGTTCGGCACAGCTGTGTGGGCCGAAGGGCCTGTACTGTGCTGTAGGTTTTCTATGTTTCTAACCCCACACCCACTATAACCCCCACATACAACACACAATATAACTGTACAAAAAAACCTCACAATGTACGCATAGTCCCACACTAACGAATACACATTAGACCGATTCCGATTAACCACACGTTGCTCTTGCACATTTATAGCCCAGCGGCGGCGGTTGGTGCAGTATGGACAAGACAGTACAACCCCACACCAACGTGTACCCATTAACCCCGCACACTACAACTACATACACACCATATAGCCTCCGCACAGTAACACGTACACACTATGCACGCACGAATTCCAGCCACAGACTATAACCGAACACACTAGAGAACTCCTCGTACACTACAACCGTGCAAACTAAACCATCGTACACAAACACACACACTCTCGTCCCTCCCTAATGAGCTCCTCTGTCTGATTTCCTCCCTCCACCCAGCCGCCATCTTGTCCAACACTAGGCCGCGCCGGCTTTTACCATCCTCATCTTCAGATCTACACCGGATCCCAGCAACAATATTGAGCAGAGAATTTTCTTTGTCACACCGAGGACCATATTTAAGCACGAATAGGGAACCTCAGCCTCGGATGGCCCCGATGAACAGCGAATTGTAACCCGGCAACAGCGCCTCAGAATCCCTTCACACTCACCGTGAGAGGGCAGCGGGGAGAAAGGGATGAGAGGCGGGCGGGAGCGCAAATCACACCAACCGCATCGCGAGACTTCCCTACTCAGGCCCCGCCTCCTCCATTTAACCGACAATCTGCTGAAAAAACACGGTGGGTCGGGCGAGCATTGGAATCACAATTATAATTATTATCACTGCTTTATAGGACGCGGCAACATTTCTGTGTAAAGACATAAAATGACTGTAAATTACACAAACATATAGCGTATTCCAGTTAATTAGGACATATCGGGACCGGTACATTTTAGCCCGATTAAACGGCTGCCTCAATTTGCTGAAATTTCATGGAAATAGTTAAAAAGGCACAAAAATATACAGAATAACAAATCATGTATTCAAGTACAAAACAAATTATAATACTATCAACAGTACCACAGTACAATAAAACTTTGTATTAGCTCCTAATAATTATTAACGGAGGAATTCATCCAGTGTATGCAATGAACAAATCTTTGCAGACACCTGGTGCAGATAATGGACTGCCTTCATACAATGCTTTCAACGATTGCATCCTCCATTTTTCATTTTCATTGTAACATTCAAAATAATAATCGATAACTTCAAATTCTTCATGGTTCCTAACTCGTTGAAGTAGTGTAATCTAATTACAACCAAAAAAGATCAACCACTGCTATCAAAATAAACCGAGGCACTTTCCAGGGCAAATCTCTAAGCCCACTATAGTTCTGTCAAGCTTTAAACCTGCTCTCTAATTGATGAATTGGATGAAAATAAGGTATCAAATCAGAGACAACCAATACCTTGACACATCTTCTAGACGTGGATGATTTGAAATTATACGCTCCTTCATCAGTAAAACTAAAGCAATTAATTCAAATGCTAGAACTGTTTTCGAAACTATATTCTTGATTGGGGCATGACTGCGCAGGGTCGTGGACGTCAGTGAGTTAGACCTGCGGGAAGGAATTAAAAAGAAGACAGCATTATACAGCTGGCGCCAGAGTAGAGGGAGTCAGAGTAGGACGGCTTTGGCTCAACGGGGCTTCAGCGATAACAGGTTGAAGGGAGGTAAGTTACCTGAGTTACCTGTGAGGAATAGAAACAGAAAGTATGTCTGTGAGGTGCCAGATGTAGGATATCCTGGAGACTCCCACCCTCCCAAACGGCCACATCTGCGCCAGGTGCGTCGAACTACGACTTCTTAGGGACCGCATTAGGGAACTGGAGATGCAGCTCGATGACCTTCGTCTGGTCAGGGAAAGTGAGGAGGGGATAGAGAGGAACTATAGGCAGGTAGTCACTCCGGGGCCTGGGGAGACAGATAAATGGTTAACAGTCAGGAGAGGGAAGGGGAAGAGTCAGATACTAGAGAGTACCCCTGTGGCTGTCCCCCTTAACAATAAGTACTCCTGTTTGAGAACTGTTGGGGGGGGGAACGGCCTGCCTGGGGGAAGTAACAGTGGTCGTGCCTCTGGCACAGAGTCTGACCCTGTGGCTCAGAAGGGTAGGGAAAGGAAGAGGATGGCAGCAGTGATGGGGGACTCTATAGTTAGGGGGTCAGACAGGCGATTCTGTGGATGCAGGAAAGAAACGCGGATGGTAGTTTGCCTCCCAGGTGATGTTACTGATCGCGTCCACAATATCCTGAAGTGGGAAGATGAATGGCCAGAGGTTGTGGTACATGGGTAGAAAAAGATCCTGAAAACAGACTACAGTACAGGGAGTTAGGAAGGAAGTTGAGAAGCAGGACCTCAGAGGTTGTAATCTCGGGATTACTGCCTGTGCCACGCGACAGTGAGTATGGGAATAGAATGAGGTGGAGGATAAATGCGTGGCTGAGGGATTGGAGCAGGAAGTAGGGATTCAGATTTCTGGATCATTGGGACTTCTTTTGGGGCAGGTGTGACCTGTACAAAAAGGACGGGTTGCACTTGAATCTCAGGGGGATCAATATCCTGGCGGGGAGGTTTGCTAAGGCTGCTGGGGAGAGTTTAAACTAGAATTGCTCGGGGTGGGAACTAAACTGAAGAGACGGAGGGAGGGGCGGTTGGATCACAAATAGAGAAAGCTTGTAAGCAGTGTGAGAGGGAGGATAGGCAGGTGATAGGGAAGGGATATGCTCAGACTGATGGTTTGAAATGTGTCTATTTTAATGCAAGAAGCATCGTGAACAAAGCGGATGAGCCTAGAGTGTGGATCAGTACTTGGAGCTATGACGTTGTGGCCATTACAGAGACTTGGATGGCTCAGGGGCAGGAATGGTTACTTAGAGTGCCAGGCTTAAGATGTTTCAGAAAGGACAGAGAGGGAGGCAAAAGAGGTGGGGGCATGGCACTGTTGATCAGAGATAGTGTCACGGCTGCAGAAAAGGAGGAAGTCATGGAGGGGTTGTCTACTGAGTCTCTGTGGGTGGAAGTTAGAAATAGGAAGGGTTCAATAACTCTACTGGGTGTTTTTTATAGACCACTCAATAGTAACAGGGACATCGAGGAGCAGATAGGGAGACAGATTCAGGAGAGGTGTAATAATAACAGGGTTGTTATAACCATATAACAATTACAACACAGAAACAGGCCATCTCGGCCCTTCTAGTCCGTGCTGAATGTTTACTCTCACCTAGACCCATCTACCTGCACTCAGCCCATAACCCTCCATTCCTTTCCCGTCCATATACCCATCCAATTTTTTTTAAATGACAAAATTGAACCTGCCTCTGCCACTTCTACTGGAAGCTCATTCCACACAGCTGCTATTCTCTGAGTAAAGAAGTTCCCCCTCGCGTTACCCCTAAACTTTTGCCCCTTAACTCTCGACTCATGTACTCTTGTTTGAATCTCCCCTACTCTCAATGGAAAAAGCCTATCCACGCCAACTCTATCTATCCCCCTCATAATTTTAAATACCCCTATCAAGTCCCCCCTCAACCTTCTACACT
Organism: Mobula hypostoma; assembly: GCF_963921235.1. Lineage (NCBI taxonomy): Eukaryota > Metazoa > Chordata > Chondrichthyes > Myliobatiformes > Myliobatidae > Mobula > Mobula hypostoma. The sequence goes on from NC_086099.1 coordinate 6,277,208, forward strand.
CCGAAGAATAAAGGCCTAACTTGCTCAACCTTTCTCTGTAACTTAGGAGATGAAACCCAGGTAACATTCTAGTAAATCTCAACATTTTCAACATTACATCCCAACTCCTATACTCAATGCTCTAATTTATAAAGGCCAGCATACCAAAAGCTTTCTTCACCACCCTATCCACATGAGTTTCCACCTTCAGGGAACTATGCACCATTATTCCTAGATCACTCTGTTCTACTGCATTCATCAATGTCCTACCATTTACCATGTATGTCCTATTTTGATTAGTCCTACCAAAATGTAGCACCTCACACTTATCAGCATGAAACTCCATCTGCCATCTTTCAGCCCACTTTTCTAACTGGCCTAAATCTCTCTGCAAGCTTTGAAAACCTGCTTCATTATCCACAACGGCACCTACCTTAGTATCACCTGCATACTTACTAATCCAATTTACCACCCCATTATCCAGATCATTAATGTAAATGACAAACAACGTTGGACCCAGTACAGATCCCTGAGGCACACCACTAGTCACCGGCCTCCAATCTGACAAACAGTTATCTACCACTACCCTCTGACGTCGCCCATCCAGCCACTGCTGAATCCATTTTACTACTTCAATAATATTACCTAACAATTGAACCTTCCTAACTAACCTTCCGTGTGGAACCTTGTCAAAGGCCTTACTGAAGTCCATATAGGCACCATCCACCGCTTTACCCTCATCAATTTTCATAGTAACCTCTTCAAAAAATTCAATAAGATTTGTCAAAAATGACCTTCCACGCACAAATCCACGTTGACTGTTCCTAATCAGACCCTGTCTAACCAGATAATTATATATACCGTCTCTAAGAATACTTTCCAGTAATTTACCCACCACTGACGTCAAACTTACAGGCTGATAATAGCTAGATTTACTCTTAGAACCCTTTTTAAACAATGGAACCACATGAGCAATATGCCAATCCTCTGGCACCATCCCCATTCCTAATGACATTTGAAATATTTCTGTCAGAGCCGCTGCTATTTCTACACTAACTTCCCTCAAGGTCCTAGGGAATATCCTGTCAGGATCCGGAGACTTATCCACTTTTATATTCCTTAAAAATGCCAGTACATCCTCTTCTTTAATCATCATAGTTTCCATAACTACCCTACTTGTTTCCCTTACCTTACACAATTCAATATACTTCTCCTTAGTGAATACCGAAGAAAAGAAATTGTTCAAAATCTCCCCTATCTCTTTTGGCTCCGCACATAGCTGTCCACTCTGATTCTCTAAGGGACCAATTTTATCCCTCACTATCCTTTTGCTATTAATATAACTGTAGAATCCCTTTGGATTTATTTTCACCTTACTTGCCAAAGCAACCTCATATCTTCTTTTAGCTTTTCTAATTTCTTTCTTAGGATTCTTTTAACATTCTTTATATTCCTCGAGCACCTCATTTACTCCAAGCTGCCTATATTTACTGTAGATCGCTCTCTTTTTCTAGACCAAGTTTCTAATATCCCTTGAAAACCATGGCTCTCTCAAACCTTTAACCTTTCCTTTCAACCTAATGGGAACATAAAGATTCTGTACCCTCAAAATTTCACCTTTAAATGACCTCCATTTCTCTATTACTTCTATTGTTGTTGTGATGGGAGATATTAATTTCCCAAATATTGATTGGCATCTCCCTAGAGCAAGGGGTTTGGATGGGGTGGAGTTTGTTACGTGTGTTCAGGAAGGTTTCTTGACACAATATGTAGATAAGCCTAAAAGAGGAGACACTGTACTTGATTTGGTATTGGGAAATGCACCTGGTCAGGTGTCAGTTCTCTCAGTGGGAGAGCATTTTGGAGAAAGTGATCATAATTCTATCTCCTTTACCATAGCATTGGAGGGGGATAGGAACAGACAAGTTAGGAAAGCATTTAATTTGAGTAAGGGGAATATGAAGCTATCAGGAAGGAACTTGGAAGTATAAATTGGGAACAGATATTCCCAGGGAAATGTACGGAAGAAATGTGGCAAATGTTCAATGAGACAGGGGAAGGATGGTAGGGTATAATGTGTACAAAGGCCGTTGTAAATCTAGTCAAGAAGAAAAGAAAAGCTTATGAAAGGTTCAAAAAACTAGGTAAGAATAGAGATCTAGAAGATTGTAAGGCTAGCAGGAAGGAGCTTAAGAATGAAATTAGGAGAGCCAGAAGGGGCCATGAGAAGGCCTTGGTGGACAGGATTAAGGAAAACCCCAAGGCATTCTACAAGTATGTGAAGAGCAAGAGGATAAGACGTAAGGGAATAGGACCAAACAAGTGTGATAGTAGAAAAGTGTGTATGGAACCGTAGGAGAATACTTTGCTTCAGTATTCACTATGGAAAAGGATCTTGGTGATTGTAGGGATGACTTACAGCAGACTGAAAAGCTTGAGCATATAAACATTAAGAAAGAGGATGTGCTGGAGCTTTTGGAAAGCATCAAGTTGGATTAGTCACCAGGACCAGACGAGATATACCTCAGGCTACTGTGGGAGGCAAGAGAGGAGATTGCTGAGCCTCTGGCAATGATCTTTGCATCATCAATGGGGACGGGAAAGGTTCCAGAGGATTGGAGGGTTGCAGATGTTGTTCCCTTATTCAAGAAAGGGGGTAGAGATAGCCCAGGAAATTATAGACCTGTATGTCTTACTTTAATGGTTGGTAAGTTGATGGAGAAGGTCCTGAGAGGTAATATTTATGAACATTTGGAGGGGCATAATATGATTAGGAATAGTCAGCATGGTTTTGTCAAAGGTAGGTCGTGCCTTACGAGCCTGATTGAATTTTTTGAGGATGTGACTAAAAACATTGATGAAGGTAGAGCAGTAGATGTAGTGTATATGGATTTCAGCAAGGCATTTGATAAGGTAACCCATGTAAGCTTATTGAGAAAGTAAGGAGGCATGGGAAGTAAGGAGTCTGCAGAGGTTTGGCATGTCATCAAATAGTTTGGCAGATTTCTATAGATGTGTGGTGGAAAGTGTGCTGACCCTCTGCATTATGGCCTGGGGTGGGATCACTGATGCCCTTGAGCGGAAAATACTACTAAAGGTAGTGGATTCAGCCCAGTACATCATGGCAAAACACTCACAATCATTGAGCACATCTACATGAATGGTTATCGTAGAAAAGCAGCATCAACCATCAAAGATCCTCACAACCCAGTCCATGCTCTTTTCTCACTGCTGTCATTGGGTAGGAGGTACAAGAGCCTCAGGACTCGCACCACCAGGTTCATGAACGGTTACCACCCCTCAACCATCAGGCTCTTGAGCAATATGGGATAGCTACACTTATTTAAGGACTCTTTAATCTTGTTATCTCATGCTCATTACTTATTGCTATTTATTTATATTTGCATTTACACAGTTTGTTTTCCATTAATCCTGTTTACAGTTACTGTTCTATAGATTTGCTAAGTACGTCTGCAGAATAGGGTCGTATGTGGTGACTCTGATAATAAATTTTACTTTGAACTTTGACAGTAAGACATATATAGACACACATATACAAATAAACAAAATAAATTAAATGAAATAAATAATACAAAAGAAAGAAAAAATTACTGAGGAAGTGTCTGTGGGTTCAATGTCCATTCAGAAATCTGATGGAGAAGGGGAAGAAGCTGTTCCTGACACACTGAGAGTGTGTCTTCAGGCTCCTGTGCCTCCTCCTTGATGGTAGCAATGAGAAGAGGGTATGTCCTGGGTGGTGATGGATGCTGCTTTTTTGCGGCATTGCCTTTTGAAGGTGCCCTGGATGCTGAGGAGGCAAGTGACCATGAAGGAGCTGAATGAGTTTACAACTTTCCGTAGCTTTTTCCGATCCTGTGCAGAAGTCCCTCTAAACCAGATGGTGATGCAACCACTTAAAATGATCTCCGCAAGAGGAAGGAAGCTCTAAAGGATAAAACTACACTTATTTTCATACTAGTTAAGTGAAAGGGAAAAAGTTAAATTCGATTCCTCCTTGGCAAGTGCTACAATGTGTAACAGAAAATGGAATTTTTGTAAGACAAAATGGTGTCTGCTTGGAATGTCAAAAAAGTTTTGTAATGAGCTCTCTGGCCCTGAGAGCTGGAGAGTATTTGGCTCTGAGGATTTTAGAGCACCTCAATTGGTATCACCCTTGTTACATTTATTTTCATAGGCTCAGGAATTCCAGGTCACCTGTATGATTTAAGAGGACATTCCTTAGCGCTCATCATGGGGTCCTGGTTTGGAGAATGTTTCTTCTTGTGGTGTCGCTTAGTTGAGCCACCGATGTTTAGTTGACACTCCTATGTATAACCTCTGTTTGCCGTCTCAACATGGGAGTCTTTCCTCCAGACTTGGGTTCCACCATCACCGTGACAAGCCTGGAGATAGGCACGGACAGACATCCTTGAGAAGAGGGACTGGTGAAGAATATTTTCTTGCTTATAGATCCTTTGAGTCTATTTCCAAGTTATGTGCCGAGAGATAAAGTGGTACACATGAGACCATAAGACATAGGAAAAGAATTAGGCCATTTAGCCCATCGAGTCTGCTCCGCCAGTCCATCATGGCTGATCCCGGATTCCACTTAACCCCATACGAAATTGAAATTGAAATTGAAATATCTTTATTGTCATTGTATGGTACAATTTGTCATGCACCAATACAGCGAAAATGAGTTTGCAACACTCATACTCAATGCTATAAAACAACAAATAAAATAAATAAACAATAAATAAAATCAGGTAACCAGCCAGTGCAAGCAATGTCCAGCAGTACAAAAGCACAACTCAGATGCATGACAGCCATAAAACCAATATTAAAGTAGCAATATAACAAATTTATGGATGACGCTTGATCAATTGGTTCAGAGCAATTATAGCTCTGGGGAAAAAGCTGTTTTTCAGTCCGGAGGTGCGGGCATAGAAAATCTTTTAACATCTGCCAGATGGAAGAAGTTCAAACAGATGATTGCATGGGTGTGTATTGTCCTTACAGGACACCTGTCTTCTCGCCATATCCTTTGATGCCCTAATCAATCAGGAAACGGTTGGTAAGGGAAGTAGATTAAATTAGCTTCATTTGTTACATGTATGCCAAAACAATCTGTAGGGAGTGAAATGTGTCATTTGCGTCAATGACCAACACTCTCCAAGGATGTGCCCAAAAATGTTGCCGTGCTTCCGGTGCCGATGTGGCATGCCTACAACCTATTAATCCTGATCCGTATATCTTTGTAATGTGGGAGGAAACTGGAGCACCCAGAGGAAATCCACATGGTTATGGGGAGAACGCACAAACTCTTTCCAGACAGCAGCAGGAATTGAACCTCGATCCTACAGCTGGCAGTGTAAAGTATCACACTAACTGCTATGCTACCAGGCCACCCCAAATTTGGGTCAAGCACAGGCAGATGGGATGGTTGACGCAGATCAGTTTCCATGTGCAGCAATCTATGACTCTGAGAGATGCAATTTCTGATGTCTTATTCTGGTAAAGATCATGTGTAGCACACGATGCATATTCGCTGTCCAGGAACAAGAGTCAAGATGACTTCTCCTAAGTCGCAACAAACAGAAAATTGAAACGTTCATCATTGATGATGGCTTGTGTTCAGAGTGAGAAATTGAGAGTCACGATTGAGACTTGTATGGAGAGAACATTCCACAAGTGGGAGTGACACTGACTCCTGTGATTAGTGACTTGGAAAAGTCGAACCTCTGAACGCATCATTCAATATACAGTTAGGAGTAGTGAGATGCTGTCAGGCTTCCAATGCCTAACCCTGAGACACTTTCCATTCAAACACAACATAATCTTAAAGAACTGCACCTCAGCTTTTGACTAGAGATATGATAGGTGACTGTACTCACCAGCCTAGAAAAGTCCAAGTCAAGTTTATGGTCATATCCACAGAACATGTTTGTGCACAGGTGTGATGAAAAACTTACTTGTAGCAGCATCTCAGGCACATAACCAGAATTCATAAGAAAAATATAAAACATAAATTCTGCACATTTTTACAAGAATACAGTTAGAACAAAGTCCATTTTAATGCAAAGTGGTCCTAGTGTTGACAGACTCTGATAATTAGGGATTTGCCAGTTGGTTCAAGAACCGAATGGGTGAAGGGGACCACTAGTGCAAGATGAGGAACTGCTGTGTGCTGGTTCTTACAGAAACATGGCTCCAGGACAATATCCCATGCCCCTACAAGCCATGACACTCAGGGAATTGGACTAATATTATTTTTGTGTGACTATATGTGCTCTCATAACTATATGTGCCGTGTGTGATTATATGTACTGTGTTTTGCTCCTTGGCCCCAGAAGAACCCTGTCTCGGTTAGTTGTATACACGTGTGTTGTTGAAAGACAATTAAACGGGAGCTTGAAGTTGAGATTTTTAGCACCTGTTTCTGCGTGCCAATCATGCAGAAGTCACTGGAATATGGAACCCACTAAAACTCATTTTCACGTGATATAGCACAAAATATTTCAGGCATTTATAAAAGGATTGTCTTGTCTTTTCCCCAACATCAGAGGTGAAAAATGTGCACAGCTTCAGTTTAGACTCATAGAGTAATATTGCAGGGAAAAGGGGCCCTTCAGGCTAACTGGTCCATGCTGACCACAGTATTCCCCCCCACCCCCCGCCACCCTCCGCTAGTCCCAGGTGCCCACATTTGCCCTGTAATGCTAAAGTCTCTCCCTTCTGTGTACCTATCCAAATGCTCCTCAAATGTTGCAATTGTGCTCACCTCAACCACTTCCTCTGGCACCTCTTCCAGGTACTCACTAGTCTCTGTGTAAAGAAGTTACCTCTCAGATCACTTTTAAATTTCTCCTCTCTTATCTTGTGTCTTTGCCCTCTAGGTTTGGACTCCCCACCCCAGGGAAAAGACTATGATTGTCCACCTTATTCATACCCCTCATGATTTTATAAACTTCTGTGAGTCCATCCCTCATTCTCCTGCACGTCACGGAATAAAGGTCCAGCGTGGCCAACCTCTCCATATAACTCAGACCCTCTCCCACCCTCTCCCTATAACTCCGACCCTCTCCCACCCTCTTCCCATAACTCAGACCCTTTCTCACCCTCTCCCTATAACTCCGACCCTCTCCCACCCTCTCCCTATAACTCAGACCCTCTCCCACCCTCTTCCCGTAACTCAGACCCCCTCCCACCCTCTCCCTATAACTCAGACCCTCTCCCACCCTCTTCCCATAACTCAGACCCTTTCTCACCCTCTCCCTATAACTCCGACCCTCTCCCACCCTCTTCCTATAACTCAGACCCTCTCCCTATAACTCAGACCCTCTCCCACCCTCTTCCCGTAACTCAGACCCCCTCCCACCTTCTCCCTATAACTCAGACCCTCTCCCACCCTCTCCCTATAACTCAGACCCTCTCCCACCCTCTTCCCATAACTCAGACCCCCTCCCACCCGCTGCCTATAACTCAGACCCTCTCCCACCCTCTCCCCATAACTCAGACCCTCTCCCACCCTCTCCCTATAACTCAGACCCTCTCCCACCCTCTTCCCATAACTCAGACCCTTTCTCACCCTCTCCCTATAACTCCGACCCTCTCCCACCCTCTCCCTATAACTCAGACCCTCTCCCACCCTCTCCCTATAACTCAGACCCTCTCCCACCCTCTTCCCGTAACTCAGACCCTCTCCCACCCTCTCCCCATAGCTCAGACCCTCTCCCACCCTCTCCCCATAACTCAGACCCTCTCCCACCCTCTCCCTATAACTCAGACCCTCTCCCACCCTCTCCCTATAACTCAGACCCTCTCCCACCCTCTCCCTAAGACTGACTGGGACATCTTCATCATAATTAACCTCCCTGTCCTTAATGAGACCCTGAGGCACTGGATTCACATGCTTTGAACTCAGCTGTTCCAGCTTTCACTGAGCTTCCAGCAGCTCTGGTGAATGGACTTGTCTGGAATATAAATGGTGGTGTACAATCGCAGAGTGTGGCCGTACACATTTGGACATGAATACCGCAGAAGGAATGCCCTGATACTGTATGTACAAGGATGCTTGAACTGTATCGGTCATACACTCGATGGCCAGCAGAGGGCATGACTGGGTAGCTCAGAGGAAGATCAGGATCAGGAACAGAACCAGGTGTAGTATCACTAACGTGTTGTGAGATTTGTTGTTCTGTGGGGGCAGTACGGTACAATTCATAAAAGATGCTATAGGTTGCAATAAGAAATATATTAAAAAGTAATGCAAACGGAGAGCAAAACAGTGAGGTTAACTTCATGGACCATTCAGAAACCTGATGGTGGAGGGGAAGAAGCCGTTTCTAAAACATTTAGGTATGTCTTCAGTCTCCTGTACTTCCTCCTTACTGGTAGCAATGAGAAGAGGACATGTCCTGGGTGATCGGTATCCTTCATGATCGAAGCTGCCTTTTTGAGGCATCGCCTTTTGAAGGTATTCTTGATGCTGTGGAGACCAGTGCCCATGATGGAGCTGGCTGAGATTACAATCCTCTGCAGTTTTTTCTAGTCCTGTGCAGCGGCCCCTCCGTACCAGAGTGTGATGCAACCAGTCAGAATACACCTGTAGAAATTTAGTGAGATATCAAACTACATATTCTTACAGTACATTCCTCAGAAAAAAGCCCTTCAGCCCATTCCTTAAGACCACAAGACATAAAAGCAGAATTAGGCCATTCGGCCCATCAACTCTGTTCCGCCATTCAATCATGGCTGATTCATTTTACCCCCTCCTCACCCTACTCCCCGACTTTCTCCCTGTAACCTTTGATTTCATGTCCAATTAAGAACCTATCAAGCTCTGCCTTAAATACACCCAATGAACTGGCCTCCACAGATGCCTGTAGTAATAAATTCCACAAATTCACCACCCTCTGGCTAAAGAAACTTGGCTGCATCTCTGTTTTGAAAGGGTGTCCCTCTATCCTGAGGCTGTACCCTCTTGTCCTAGACTCCCCCACCATGGGAAACATCCTTTCCACATCTACTCTGTCTAGGCCTTTCAACATTCGAACGGTTTCAGTGAGATCCCCCCTTACCCTTCTGAATTCCAGTGAGTACAGACCCAGAGCTAACAAACATTCCTTGTATGAAAACACATTCATTCCTAGAATCATCCTTGTGAACCTCCTCTGGACCCTCTCCAATGCTAGTACATCTTTTCTAAGTTGAGGAGCCCAAAACTGCTCACAATACTCAAGGTGAGGCCTCACCAGTGTCTTATAAAGCCTCAGCATCACATCCCCACTCTTGTATTCTAGACCTCTTGAAATGAATGCTAACATTGCATTTGGCTTTCTAACCACTGACTCAACCTGCAAGTTAACCTTTAGGGTGCTGTGGATCTGATTCAGGATCAGGTGATGTGCTGTAGCTTCATGATGTGGGAGCTGGTGGACCCCACTGTGGTTCCTGGTGACCACATCCGCAGCAAGTGTTGGCTGCTTGAGGAACTCAGGCTCAAAGTTGATGACCTGGAATCTGAGCTTCAAACACCGTGGCACATCAGGGAGGGGGAGAGTTACCCGGATTCTCTGTTTCAGGAGGTTGTCACACCCATTAGATTAGCTGCCTCAAATTCGGTCTGTGGTCAGGGACAAGAGGGTGTGACTGTGAGTGAGGTGGGTAGTGGGATCCAGGAGACAGTGCTGGAGGAGCCTCAGCCCTTGAGCTTGTCGATCAGGTCTGAGATTCTTGCTCCCTGTGTGGACATGAGTGGAGGCTGTAGGAAGGATGGACAACCTAACAATGGCACTGTAGCCCAGGGAGCCATTCAAGAGGGGCAGAGAAGAGAAATGAAGTGGTAATTGGGGATAGTATTGTCAGGGGAATAGACAGAATTCTCTGTCGTGAGGATACAGTGTCCCAAAGGCTGTGTTGCCTGCCTGGTGCTTGGGTTCAGGACACCTTCTCTGATCTGCAGAGGAATTTACAGTGGGAGTGGAAAGATTCGGTTGTCATGGTCCATGTGGGCACCAACGACATAGGTAGAACAAGGAAAGAGATTCTGCTGAGGGAATTTGAGCAGCTAGGGACTAAATTAAAAAGCAGAACCAAAACAAGTAGCAATCTATTCAGAACCATATAAATCAGAATAAAGCAGTTCTATTCGGAACTATATAAATCAGAATCAGTGGGTGACTCACTGAAAATTGATGATTTCTTGTCTAATTTACAACTTCCCAAATTGAGTCAACAAGATCAGGAAGAATTGAATGCTCCTTTTTCTAGGGATGAAATTGAAAGAGCCCTAGGCTTATTACAGGCTAATAAATTGTGGGGAGATGATGGTTTTCCTCCTGAATTTTATAGAGAATTTAAGGATCAATTAATGCCCCTTTTTATGAGGGTTGTGACTCAGGCTGTGGAGATCCATAGTCTACCGGAATCCTTCTCAACAGCAATTATTACGTTAATTCCTAAGAAGGATAAGGATCCGCTAAAACCAGCATCTTATAGGCCTATCTCACTTTTAAATGCGGACTATAAAATTATAGCAAAGGCATTGGCTAATAGATTAGCTCGATATCTGCCAAAATTGATTAAATCCGATCAGACAGGATTTATTAAAAATAGACAATTATCTGGCAGACTATTGACTATATTACATTTAGCTAGGACGAAGGTGGATGAAGGTAGCAGTGGCTTTAGATGCTGAAAAGGCCTTTGATAGACTTGAATGGAATTTTTTATTTAAAACAATGGAAAAATTTGGTCTAGGCCAAATATTCATAAATTGGATAAGAGCACTTTACTATCAGTCTAAGGCCAAAATAATTACAAACAGGCAGATTTCATCAGTTTTCTCTCTACATTGATCTAGTAGACAAGTTTGCCCATTATCTCCAGCTCTATTTGTTCTGGCATTAGAGCCATTGGCTGAGGCTGTTAGACTCGATCCAGACATAAAGGGGTTTAAAGTGGCCCAGGAAGAATATAAAGTTAATTTATTTGCTGATGACACTTTAGTATATTTGGCTGACCCGGCCGGCTCTTTGGTAGGACTTAGGGCCTTGCTGGACAATTATGGTATAGTCTCGGGTTATAAAATAAATTGGAATAAAAGTGAAATTTTACCTTTAGGTAGAGGGGACTATGCCCAATATCAATATGGCACTCAGTTCAGATGGGATTCATATTCAACATGAAATATCTGGGGATTAAGTTTAATCGTGATTTGGATGACCTTTATAAACTTAATTATCTCCCCTTGCTGTGGAATGTCGAGGAGGACCTACGTAGGTGGATAAACCTTCCCATCACACTGATGGGCAGGGTAAACTGTATAAAAATGAAGATAATGCCAAGACTTCAGTATTTTTTTTTCAGTCTTTACCTATCCCATTATCCAATAATTTTTTAAGATTCTCAAGAGACATATTTGTCTATTTTTATGGTCGGGTAAAATATCTAGAATCTCCATGGAAAAATTGACCTGGGACTATAAATTGGGAGGGTTAAAATTACCAGATTTTAAAAAATATTATTTAGCCGCACAAGAACGTTTTATTGCTTCTTTTTTTGATGAGACAACTATTCCGTCTTGGGTTACAATTGGCTTACATATGGTAGGAGAAGAGATGGCAGAAGAATTTATATATAAATGGGACTCCAGATTAATTAAAAAGAAAACAAACAATCCTCTACTGAGACATGTAATTTATATGTGGGAAAAAATTAAACAATTTATGGGTCTGAAAAAGGAATATCCTCAAAGACGCCTCTATCTCAGAACAGATTAATACCCATGTCGCTGGGTAATAAATTTCTAGTCACCTGGTATCAACACGGTATCAGGCGCATTGAAGATTGTTATAATCAGCAGAAGCAATTTATGTCTTTTGAGGGACTTAAGAATAAATATAATTTACCTAATAGCACATTCTTCTGCTATCTCCAATTATGATCTTTTTTGAGGGACTGTTTGGGTCCATCACTGGCCCTACCAAAGCGCTCAGACATGGAGATTCTAATTCAAAAGACGAATACAACTAAATTTATTTCTAATGTGTATTCTTTATTTCAAGACCAATGCCCAAAGCATGGTATATACAGATCGAGGGAGAGATAGGAGTCAGATTTGGGCATTGTAATTGATCATCAATGTTGGTCACATCTATGTTTGGATAGTGTTACCACTCTTTTCAACTCTAGATACAGAATGATACATTTTAATTTTTTACATCAATTGTATCTCACATCTGAAAAAATACTGTAAGGGGGTTTCGACTTTTATGTTACTGCAGAGGCTAACTAAAATGGCATCTTTGTTATGTTAATCTGGGGAATGCGGCTTTGTTGTGTTAAACGCTGAGAAAGTTTGCGCTAGCAGCTTGTTTTGGGTTTAGAGTGTGATAAGAGGGTGCTATTAACCAATTGGGATAGTTGTTATGGTTTTGGTGTATTTGAAGATACTGTATGCGTGGGGTTTTGGGGCAGAAGGTGGGAGAGCAAGACAGAGGATGGACGAGGTGCTGTGAGTCTGCTAACGGGGTCGGACCCCGAGCGGGACGTTCGGCGAGGAGACGGAGACGGACTCGTGTGGAGCGTCTGGTCGATCACCGTTGTTGGTCCCAGGCGGCCGGTTGAGGTGGTCCGAGGGGTTGCAGGGTGAAGAAGAAGGTCCTTGAGCTCCAACTGTTTTGTGCACAAAGAGATTGAACTTTGATAAGTGTGGCGCCTTTTATTTTCCTTTTATATTTTATTCTCTATTAATTATATAGTTCCAGTAATATCTATAAACTGTAAATCATTTAATCGTATCTGGTGTATTGTCTGTTATTTGGGCGGGGTGGGGTACCTCACACAGCATCCAAACAAACTATTACCCAGTTTGGCGGGGCCGAGGGCTATTTCCCTAGACGACAGCGAGCCGAGTGACCCTGAGGGTAGCCAGGAGGGCTACAATACATAAAAATAAACCAGAAGTTTCTGACAAGTGTTTCAGGTGTGGCATAGATGTTGGTATCTTTTTGCATTCCACCTGGCTATGCACGAAACTGAGATCTTTTTGGATAGATCTGCAGGAGCTACTAGGAAAGATTCGGGGGATGGATTTCCCTCTAGACCCAGAATTCTTCTGGGGAACTTAGCAGTTCTGAAAGTTAACCTCCGCAGGAATAAATCCAAATTTATTAAAATTGCATTGTCAGTGGTCAGGAAATGAATAGCGGTAACATGGAAATCTGATTCCCTTGTACATATTGATCGTTGGAACAAAGAAATGCAAAGTTGTATACCCCTTGAGAAGATTACTTATACCCTTAGGAATGGATACACTAAGTTCATTGAGATTTGGCAACCATATTTGGATTACTTAAATGCCCAGATTGTTTAATCTATTTATTTTAGTTTTTTACAATTAATATATCCCTTATTATAAGCTAGTTTCTTTAATTTGTATTTTAAACTGACTCTGAGAGCTGAATACCTACTCTTTTTTTATTTTTTTTCTCTTTTCTTTTTTCTTCTCTCCTTTCTTTCCTCTGTCTTTTATGTTTTTTTTCTCCCTCCTTTTTTTCTAAATGTGAGGAGACGGTGTTGTGATAGCTGTTCTTTTTTTTCTCTTGGCCTTATTAATGTATTTGAATTAATTTTTAAAAATATGTATTAATTGTATTAATTGAGTCCTTATAGTTCGTCTTCAAAAAATTAAATAAAATATTTTTAAAAAGTAGCAATCTCTGGATTACTATCTGAGCCACGTGCAAATTGGCATACGGTCAGGAAGATTAGAGAGTTAAATGAGTGACTCAAGGATTGGTGTGGGAGAAGTGGGTTTGAGTTCATGGGAAACTGGCACCAGTATTGGGGAAGGAGGGGGCTGCACCATTGGGACGGGCTCCACCTGAACCGTGATGGGACCTGGATCCTGGTGAATCACATAACTAGGGCTGTGGATAGGACTTTAAACTAAATAGTGGGGGGGGTGGGTTCAACAGATTGGAGAAGTGTGGATCAAGTAAAAAAGAACAGTGTGGATAAAGATAAAGAAAAAACAAAAGGTAAAAAAGAGAGACGTAAGAGTGGAGAGAAGAAAAGTCACGTGCAAAAGAGTAAAAGATTACAAGATTTTAAAAGCACAATGTGTGTAAGGACACTTTATTTGAGGTATTTGAGACAAAGTCAGTGAACTTGTGGCACAAATCAGTACAAAGAGGTATGATTTCGTGGCCATTACAGAGACATGTAGGCCAAGTGGGTAAGGCATTGGACTAGCGACCTGAAGGTCGTGAGTTCAAACCCCAGCCAAGGCAACATGTGTTGTGTCCTTGAGCAAGGCACTTAATGACACAGTGCTCTGTGACGACACTGGTCCCAAGCTGTATGGGTCCTAATGCCCTTCCCTTGGACAACAACGGTGTCGTGGAGAGGGGAGACTTGCAGCATGGGCAACTGCTGGTCTTCCATACAACCTTGCCCGGGCCTGCGCCCTGGAGAGTGAAGACTTTCCAGGTGCAGATTCATGGTCTCGCAAGACTAACGGATGCCTCTGAACAGAGACGTGGCTGCAGGATGGAGAGGATTGGGAATTAAATATCCAAAGATATCAGGTAATATGGAAGGATAGCAGGAAGGTAAGGGAGGTGGGGTAGCGCTCTTAATTAAAGATGAGATCAGGGCGATAGAGACGATATAAGATCTAAGGAGCAGAATGCTGAATCCATCTGGGTAGAGATTAGGAATAGTAAAGGAAAAAAAATCACTGGTGGGAGTTGTCTATTGGCCACTGAATAATAACATTACAGTGGCAGAGGCAATAAACAGAGAAATATCTGAGGCATGTAAGAATGGAACAGCAGTTATCATGGGGGACTTTAACTTGCAAGTAGATTGGGTGAATCAAGTTGGTCGAGGCAGTCTTGAGGAGGACTTCATAGAATGCATCCATGATGGCTTTCTTGAACAGCATGTTACTGAACCTATAATCTTAGATCTGGTCCTGTGAAATGAGGCAGGTAAAATTAGTGATCTTGTAGTTAGGGATCCTTTTGGAAAGAGTGATCAGAGTATGACTGAGTTTCTCATACAAATGGAGGGTACAATAGTTCAATCTAAAACGAAGTGTATTATGCCTAAACAATGGAGGCTACATTGGGATGAGGGAGGATTTGGCTAGTGTAGATTGGGAAAGGAGGCTATATGGTGGGACAGTTGAGGAACAGTGGAAAACTTTCAAAGAGATTTTTCATGGTGCATAACAGAAGTATATTCCAGTTAAAAGCAAGGACAGTAAGGGTGGGGAGAGCCAGCCTTGGATAACTAAGGAAATAAAAGAAGGCATCAAACTAAAAGCTTGTGCATACCAAGTTGCCAAGAGTAGTGGGAAACTGGAAGATTGGGAAAACCTTAAAAAGCAACAAAGTAACACTAAATGAGCAATTAAGAAGGGGACCTAGATTATTAAAATAAACTAGCACAAAATATAAGAATGGATGGTAAAAGTTTTTATAATTATATAAAGCAGAAGAGGATGGCTAAAGTGAATGTGGGTCCCTTGGAGGACGAGAAGGGAGAATTGATATTGGGTAATGAGAAAATGTCTGAGGCTTCAGATTACTATTTTGTGTCGGTCTTCATGGTGGAGGACACATCTAACATGCCAAAGAGAGATGTTATTAAATTAGATTAGATTCAACTTTATTGTCATTGTGCCGAGTACAGATACAAAGCCAATGAAATGCAGTTAGCATCTGACCAGAAATGCAAAGAATAGTGTTATTTACAAAATAACTGTGAATAAAAAGTAAGTGCTACAGCACACAAATATAGAAGTACTGAGACAGTACAATATGGGTGCGATACTGCTTAGCGCTGTGATGTGAGGTTTTACAGGGTCACAGCCTCAGGGAAGAAGCTCTTCCTGTGCCTGCTGGTGCGGGAGCGGAGGCTCCTGTAGTGCCTATTGGATGGGAGGAGAGTAAAAAGTCCATGGTTAGGGTGAGATGCATCCTTGATAATGCTTTTCACCCTGCCCAGGCAGCGTTTATGGTAGATGTTCTCAATGGTGGGCAATTGGGTGCCAATAATCTGCTGGGCAGTTTTCACCACACGCTGGAGTGCTTTGCGGTCCGATATGGGACAATTGCCATACCACACTGAGATGCAGTTGGTGAGTATGCTCTCAATGGTACAGCGGTAAAAGTCCGTCAGTATCCTGGGACAGAGGTGAGCTTTCTTGATGCGCCACAGGAAATAAAGGAGCTGTTGTACCTTTTTGATCAGGATGGAGGAGTTCAGGGACCAGGTGAGATCCTCGGAAATGTGGACACCAAGGAATTTGAAGTTTGATACATGCTCCACTACAGTTCTGTTGATGTAGATGGGGATGTGAGTGTGACTCCTGGCATGCCTGAAGTCCACAATGATCTCCTTGGTCTTCTGGGTGTTAAGGGCCAGGTTGTTGTCGGCACACCACGCGGCCAGGTGCTGGACCTCGTCCCTGTAGGCCGTCTCATCATCCCCTCTGATCAGACCAACCACCGTGGTGTCATCTGCGAACTTGATTATGGAGTTAGAACAACATACAGGAACACAGTCATAGGTGAAAAGAGAGTACAGAAGAGGGCTCAGCACACAGCAAACAACAGGAATTCTGCAGATGCTGGAAATTCAAGCAACACACATCGAAGTTGCTGGTGAACGCAGCAGGCCAGGCAGCATCTCTGGGAAGAGGTACAGTCGACGTTTCAGGCCGAGACCCTTCGTCAGGACTAACTGAAGGAAGAGCTAGTAAGAGATTTGAAAGTGGGAGGGGGAGGGGGAGATCGAAAATGATAGGAGAAGACAGGAGGGGGAAGCATGGAGCCAAGAGCTGGACAGGTGATTGGCAAAAGGGATACAAGAGGATCATGGGACAGGAGGCCCAGGGAGAAGGAAAGAGGGGAAGAACCCAGAGGATAGGCAAGTGGTATAGTCAGAGGGATAGAGGGAGAAAAAGGAGAGAGAGGGAAAGAATGTGTGTATATAAATAAATAACGGATGGGGTACGAGGGGGAGGTGGGGCCTAGCAGAAGTTAGAGAAGTCGATGTTCATGCCATCAGGTTGGAGGCTACCCAGACAGAATATAAGGTGTTGTTCCTCCAACCTGAGTGTCGTTTCATTTTTACAGTAGAGGAGGCCATGGATAGACGTGTCAGTACACAGCCTTGGGGCACACTGGTGTTCAGGGTGAGAGTGGAGGAGGAGAGGTTGTCTAACTTAACTGATTGGGGACTGTTAGTCAGAAAGTCCAAGGTCCAATTGCAGAGGGATGAGCTGATACCCAGCTGGTGAAGTTTGGCGATCAGCTTGGAGGGGATCACAGTATTGAATGCCAAACTAAAGTCAATGAACAGCATTCTGACGTAAGAGATGGGGCTGTCCAGGTGGGTCAGGGCAGAGCGAAGTGCCGTGGAGATGGCGTCCTCTGTAGACCTGTTGGTGCGATAGGCAAATTGATGGGGGTCCAGGGTAGAGGGCAGACAGGATTTCAGATGTGATAGAACCAGTCTCTCAAAGCACTTTGCAATGATGGGGGTGAGTGCAACTGGCTGGAAGTCATTCAGGCCCGTGGCAGTGGAATGTTTCAGCACTGGCACGATGGTGGCGATCTTGAAGCTTGTGGGGACAACTGCCTGGGCCGGGGACAGATTAAAAATGTCCATGAAGACCCCGGCCAACTGCTCTACACAGACTCCGAGCACACGGCCAGGTTTTTCATCTGGACCAGCTGCCTTCCATACATTCACCCTGCTCAGGGTGGCGCAAACATCGGAGGTGGAAAGTGAGCGAGGCAGTTCACCAGGTGGGAGATCCGCTTTGAGGGTGACCTCCTTGTTCTCTCGGTCAAAGCGAGCGTAGATGTAATTGAACTCATTAGGGAGGGAAGCAGAGCTGGAAGGGGGCACAGTACTAGGTGGTTTGAAGTCTGAAATGACCTGTATGCCATGCCACATGCGCCGGGGGTCCGAGGAGTTGAAATGCTCCTCGATCCCCTGTTTGTATGTGTGTTTAGCCTGAGAGATTCCCCTCCTCAGGTTGGCCCTGGCTGAGCTGTAAGTCTCCTGGTCTCCAGACCTGAAGGCTGAATCTCTGGCTTTGAGCAGGAGGTGAACTTCTCTGTTCATCCATGGTTTCTGACTGGGGAAAACTTTTATTTGTTTTATGGATGGGATGGGAGTTGAGGACCTCGATACAATAGTGAGCACTAAAAAGGTAGTGCTGAGCAAACCTGTGGGCCTGAAGATAGATGAGTCCCCTAATACTGATGGAATGCATCCCAGAGTACTGAAAGACATGGCAGAAGTTATAGTAGAGGCTTTGGTGATGATTTACCAAAATTCTCTGGACTCTGGGCAGGTGCCAGCGGATTGGAAGACTGCGAATGTCATGCCACTGTTCCGAAAATTATGTAGGCAAAAGGCAGGTTACTATAGGCCAGTTAGTTCTGATGCTTGAAGCTATTATTAAAGAAGAAATAACGAGGCATCTGGAAAGAAATGGATCCATCAGGTAGATGCAGCATGGATTCAGCAAAACCAGGTCCTGTTTGACAAACTTACTGGAGCTCTTTGAGGATATAATGAGCACAGTGGATAGAGGGGAACAGATGGATGTTATTTACTTGGATTTCCAGAAGGCGTTCGATAAGGTGCCACATAAGAGACTTATCCATAAGGTAAGGATGCATAGAGTTGGGGGTGATGTATTAGCATGGATAGGGGATTGGTTAACTAATACAAAGTAGAGAGTTGGGATACATGGGTGTTACTCTGGTTGTCAGTCAGCGGTGAGTGGTGTTTTGCAGGGGTCGGTGCTGGGCCCACAACTGTTCACGATATACATTAACGATCTGGAAGAAGGGACTGAGTGTAGTGTATCTAAGTTTGCTGATGATACTGAATTGAGTGGAAAAGCAAATTGTGCAGGAGATACAGAGAACCTGCAGAGAGATATAGATAGGTTAAGTGAGTGGGCAAGAGTCTGGCAGATTGAGTATAATGCTGATAAATGTGAGGTCATCCATTTTGAAAGGAAAAATGAAAGAGCAGATTATTATTTAAATGGTAAAAGATTGCAGCATGCTGCTGTACAGAGGGACTTGGGAGAGCTTGTGCATGAATCACAAAAGATTGGTTTGCAGGTGCAGCAGGCTATCAAGAAGGCAAATGGGATGTTGGCCTTCGTTGCTAGAGGGATTGAATTTGAGAACAGGGAGGTTATGCTGCAACTATACAGGGTATTGGTGAGGCCGCACCTGGAGTACTGCGTGCAGTTCTGGTCTCCTTACTTGAGGAAGGATATACTGGCTTTGGAGGCAGTGCAGAGGAGGTTCACCAGGTTGATTCCAGAGATGAGGGTTTAGACTATGAGGAGAGATTGTGTCGCTTGGGACTGTACTCACTGGAATCCTGAAGACAGAGGAGATTTTATAGAAACATATAAAATTATGAAAGGAACAGATAAGGTAGAGGCAGGAAAGTTGTTTCCATGGGTAGGTGAGACTAGAACTAGGGGACACGGCCTCAAGATTCGGGGGAGTAGATTTAGGACGGAGATGAGGAGGAACTGCTTTTCCCAGAGTATGGTGAATCTGTGGAATTCTTTGCCCAATGAAGTAGTGGAGGTTACCTCAGATAAGGCTGGATAGATTTTTGCATAGTTGGGAATTAAGGGTTATGGGGAAAAGGCAGGTAGGTGAAAATAAGTCCGTGGCCAGATCAACCATGATCTTATTGAATGGCGGAGCAGGCTCGACGGGTCAGATGGCCGACTCCTGCTCCTATTTCTTATGTTCTTATATTTTGATCACTGCCTCCTAAGGGTTCCTTTACATTAAACTCCCTAACAAGATCTGGGTTATTACACAACACCCAGTCTAAAAGAGCCTTTTCCCTTGTCGGCTCAAACACAGGCTGCTCTAAAAGCCATCTCATAGGTGTTCAAGAAATTTCTCCTCTTGTGATCCAACACCAATCTGATTTTCCCAATCCTCTTGCACAGTGGAGTCCCCCATTACAATTGTGTCATTACCCTTATTACATGCCTTTTCCAGCTCCCTTTGCAATCTCAATCCCACATCTTGGCTACTATTTGGAGGCCTATACATGATTCCCATGATGTTTTTTTTCACACTTGCAGTTTCTTAACTCCACCCACAAAGATTCAACATTCTCTGACCCTACGTCACCTCTTTCTAAAGAAGTAATTCCATCTCTTACCAACAGAGCCTCACCACCGCACAGAACGTGAAGAGCAGAGCCCCAGAGAGTGAGTCCTGTCACAGGGCCTGTTCAGCACTGAGGTGAGTTCTAATGGTGCAGGCCACAGCTGCTGGGTGATCAAACCACGCGGACCAGGGAGACTTCACCCTCAGCCACGAAGCCTTGATCAGGCCAAGGTAGTGTAGTGGTTAGTGCAACACTATTCCAGCTTGGGACGTCAGTTCAATTCCAGCGGCATCTCCAACGTCCTCCCCCTTGGGTTTTCCCTGAGTGCTCCAGTTTCCCCCACAGTCCAAAGACATACCGGTTAGGTTCATTGGTCATTGTCAACTGTCCCATGATTAAGTTAGGGTTAAATCGGGGGATTGCTGGGCAGTGCGGTTCCACGCTGTATCTCAATAAATCATTACATGAATAAAGAAATATACATTCATTGTGCAAATAGTCATAGTCATAGTCATAGTCAGAGTCATACTTTATTGATCCCGGGGGAAATTGGTTTTTGTTACAGTTGCACCATAAATAATAAATAGTAATAGAACCATAAATAGTTAAATAGTAATATGTAAATTATGCCAGTATATTATGAAATAAGTCCAGGACCAGCCTATTGGCTCAGGGGGTCTGACCCTCCAAGAAAGGAGTTGTAAAGTTTGATGGCCACAGGCAGGAATGACTTCCTATGACGCTCTGTGCTGCATCTCGGTGGAATGAGTCTCTGGCTGAATGTACTCCTGTGCCCACCCAGTACATTATGTAGTGGATGGGAGACATTGACCAAGACGGCATGCAACTTAGACAGCATCCTCTTTTCAGACACCACCGTCAGAGAGTCCAGTTCCATCCCTACAACATCACTGGCCTTACAAATGAGTTTGTTGATTCTATTGGTGTCTGCTACCCTCAGCCTGCTGCCCCAGCACACAACAGCAAACATGATGGCATTGGCCACCACAGACTCTTAGAACATCCTCAATAGTAAAAACTATAAACAAATAAACACATGGGGCAGGAACTGCAGATCCCCAAAACTGAGTCCACAGCTGTGGAGCCTGTTCAGCACTGGGGCAAGGCCAGACGCCCAGTGTCTGCAGGGGAACATCAGCCCCAAACCTGGTGCCTGAGACCCAAGACTTCTGCACCTTCTGCCGATGGTAATATCGAGAAGAAAGGGAAACCAGTCAAAGGTTCTTGCCTAGCCAGGGCATCAAAGGGTATGGGGAGAAGGCAGGAGAGTGGGGATGACTGAAAGAATTGGATCAGCCCATGATTGAATGGCGGAGCAGACTCGATGGGCCGAATGGCTATTTGCACTTCTATGGTCTTAAAACAGGCAAGCGGTACTGAACACATGCTCATTTTGTACTCTCCTTTTTGACGATTTAAATCTGGCTCAATGTGTTAATCGGCAATGAGTAATGGAGCTGAGCATGGATTTGTCAGGCCTCAATGTAGCCAGCATCCACCCCCAGTGTTGGTTGCCTGGGCTGTACTTGCAATCTCGAGAGCCTCGTTCACCAAATTCCCTTGGAAATTGCAAAAGTGCTGCTTAGGCATTTGTTGATTCAGAAGAACATCTTTAAAAGAGAAATTACAGGCTGCAGACTGCAGTGATCACAGTTCAGAAGAAGTATAGCTACGCGAGTATCTAGTAGTTTTGTAAGCTGACTGCAAAACGTCACCATTTTCTCCCGGCCACCACCCAGGTCTCATCACGTATGAAGTGTCAGTAGCGTTATAATGTTTAGTTTTAATTTCTGTCATAAATGCACCTTATTATTTGTGGTAATATTACTTTGTGTTGTGTGTGTGAGTTATATGTACTGTGCCGTGCGCTTTAGTCTGGAGGAACATTGGCGGTATACATGTATACTGTTGAATGAGAATAAACATGAACTTGAGAGAGGCCTTCCACTGGTCGGGGTCGACTATGGACGTTGCGTTCTAGCTGTCTACTTTTAGCCGATGCACAGTCGAGGGCGGTACAATACAGTCAAGGACAGTACGATACAGTCGAGGGCGGTACAATACAGTCAAGGACAGTACGATACAGTCGAGGACAGTTTGATACAGGACAGCAGGCTCCCTTCTCTATGCAGCTGATGAACCCAGAGGAACGGCAGAGACCGAAACAGCTTGATACCAGCAGCATCACAGGAGTTGCCAGTCAGTGTTAAGCTCAACTTAGGGACCCCAGCTCTGGACCTTTCCTCCCAGTTTACTCCCGAAGCCTTCCCCATGTGCGGGTATAGCCACAAGGTTGCAGAGGTTTCAGATCAGAGTTTTCCTTCTATAAGAGCTGACAAGCTCCATCTGCTCAAAGCGACTGGCTTTAAGGCAACATTAACCCACCTTTGCCCCTTCTCCTGTCAGTTGAAATGATTCTGCTGGGTTAGTCGCTAAGCCCCACGTGAAGCCAGGAGCCGGATGTGGTTGTCATTGGCTATTTGAGACACACTCTACTGGGAGCATTTAATAGGTAGCGGGAGCTTATCCCCAACCACACCCCCCCCACCTCTTCGCTATGAGGGACCAAACGTGATCTTGAACTTGTAGCATTATTAGCTGTCGTTATTGTATGTAATGGAAAGACAGCTGCTGCAGTGTGAGGAGGCAGCCACAAGAGGGCACTGCGGTCTTTAGTAAACGACCATATTTGGAAACTGTTGCGAACAGCTGGACTGAAACATTGCCCCCCCACCCCCGTCCCACAGTACAATCCATTACCGATTTTGAAATGCTGTTTTATTTATTCATGTACTTAGAGATACTGTGCAGAGTAGGCCTTTTGAACTGCGTTACCCCAGCAATCCCTGAGAACCCCGATTTAACTCTAATCTAATCGCAGGACAATCTACAATGATCAATTAACCTGCCTGGTAGGTCTTCGCACTGTTGGAGGAAACCGGAGCACCTGGAGAAAAATAACACACATTCCACGGGGAAGATGTATAGATTCCTTACGGGCCGTGCCAGAGTTGAATTCCAAACTCACTGTTACCATAACGGTATTAAACAAGGGACACCACAAATTGAAACCCCCATACTCTATTTTCCAAATCTGAAACATATATACAGAAAGGTGCTGGAAAAGGGCCAATGACATCATGAAGGATCCCACCCACCCTGCTCATGGACTTTGTCCCACTCCCATCAGGGAGGAGGCTGCATAACATCCACCCTGTTGTGTTCTTTATATTAGTGTGGGATACTAAGAACAAACCATATTCTGGAAGAATTAAAACTAGAACTTTTATTTACAACAGCAAACAGCAACCACGTTTTCACCATACAGTTTCTAAATCATTCTGTCATATCTGCACACGCTCCAAACTCTGTTCAATCACGTTCTTACATGTGACACGTGATATCACCACATCCTCCTTTCCTTAAAAAGAAAAACAATTAGCAACATTAATCAAATCAAATGCATAATTTAACATGTCTCTCTCAGTCTCTCTGGGGGTTTATGAACACGAGTAGACCTTCTAAGTGGTTCACACAGTTCTTGTGTTTCGTTGTTGTTTTTATGTTTTGTCTGGTCTGCATTGGTTAACTGAAACTCTGAAGTTGGCTCTTTCTTGAGGTCTTTGTGATTTCTTCTTATCACCGCTCCTTCTGCTGTTTTGACCATGTATGATCTGGGTTGTACTTCTGCAAGAACTGTAGCTTTCTTAATCCCTTCCACTTCCAGTTGAAGCATTGATGGGGGTTGCAAAACTTCCATTTGTAATGAAATACGAATCTTCTTTTCTTCGTCTAATTCATTCATTAACCGTGTAATCTCTTTTTTATGCTGAGACTTCAACATTTCAATAAAACTTCTTAATCCCTTCACTTGTGCTTTCATTTCTTCAATTGGATCCTGATTCTTGTCACTCTTTGGCTTTGGATCCATATTGTACTGTACCGGCAAGTTTGGCCTCTGTCCACTGTATTCTGACTCTGTATTACCATCCAGGACTAAGACTCTTTTTACCAAATTCAGTTTCTCACAGGCAGGTAGACCCAGTATTGACTGTACATTCTTTGGCACCACCACAAATGAAAGCGCGTGCACCATATTTTTGTGTGATACTTTTGCCACACATGCTCCTTTAGCTGGAATGTCTGCACCTGAATACCCAGTCATTTTTGTATTTGTCTTATGTAACTTTGGTCTTGGCTTTAATGCATTAAACTCAGATTCTGCAAGAACATTTACTTGTGCCCCTTTATCAAGTTTAAACAGAATATTGCTTTGATTCACTTGCAATGGAATAGTCCAGTCATTCTTACTTTGTTTGTTTTCACAAAGCACATCTATATAAAACTCCTCGCGTTCATTTTTAAGCACTGCATTTATGTGTTTTATTTCCTTTCTACTTCTGCAACAGTGTGAAAAATGATTACTCCTACCGCAGGTGTTGCACCTTTTCTGATACGCTGGACACTTTTTCAGATGACGTTGTCACCCACAGCGATCACAAAGCTTTTTTCTTTCAGATAACATCTTGCTCTCTGACAGTTTCACTGCCGCTGCATTATTTTTTCTAATATGTTTGCACACAGCGTGTATGTTGCAGTTCTCAATAAAAAGCTCTTTAGCCTGTGACATCACGGTCTCAGAAACTTTGCAGAGTGCGACAGCTTTTTCCAAATTTACATTTGGTTCTGTTTAGAGTCTTTTTCTCAGACTATTATCCAGAATGCTGCAAACAATTCTGTCTTTAATGAGAGACTCTGTAAGCTCTGCAAACTCACATCTTTTACTGTGGTTTCTCAACTCCGCAACAAATAGATCAATCGTTTGACCAGGTTTTTTTTGGATTGAAACAAGAAGAGCAGCGTGACAGCTAAATTCTGAAGGAAGGCAGTTTTTAAAAAAGCTTCTTCGAGTACAAGAAGGACGACACTGTGCAGGCACGTGACATAGACAGGACAGCGCGGAGAGTTTAAAAAGGAGACCACTCTATACAGTGGGCAGCAGTCGGAGCGGGCAGCGGAGTGAGTGGCAGCAGAGTGTAGGGCTTTGGCACAACAGGCTTAGGTGGTAACGGGAAGAAGCAAGAGTGAGGCACCAACTCTTTTTTTTCCCCTAGGCAAATTGGCCTGGACAGACGGAGGAATAGCAGGGCTCACACGGCTAATGGTATGAGCTAACGGTTTAAAAAGTTCACCTGTTTGGCAAGGTAAGTATACTTACTTTTCCTGTTTCATTCCTGTAGAATTAGATAGCATGCCTGCAGGGTTACTGCTTTGTTCAGGGTGTCAGATGTGGGAATCCCGCAAGTCCTCCAGCCTCCCTGATGGCCACATCTGCGCCAGGTGCACCGAGTTGCAGCTCCTCAGAGACCATGTTAGGGATCTGGAGCTGCAGCTTGATGACCTAGTGCTTATCAGGGAAAGTGAAGAGGTGATAGACAGGAGCTACAGGGAGATAGTCATCCCTAGGCTACAGGAGTCAGAAAACTGGGTCACTGTCAGGAGAGGAAAGGGAAATGCCCGGATAGTGGAGTGCACCCCTGTGGCTGTCCCCCTCAGCAACAAGTATCTCGTTTTGGATGCAGTTGAGGGGGATGACCTGACAGGGGACACCCACGGTGACTGGGTCTCTGGCACAGAGCCTGGCACTGTTGTGCAGGAGAGAAGGAGGGAGAAGAGGAATGCGGTAGTCATAGGGGATTCCATAGTCAGGGGAACAGACAGGAGATTCTGTGAGCCTGATAGAGATACCCGCATGGTGTGTTGCCTCCCAGGTGCCAGGGTACGGGATGTCTTGGATTGGGTCCAGAATATTCTGAAGGGAGAGGGCAAGCAGCCAGTTGTCTTGGTACATGCTGGTACCAATGACATAGATAGGAGAAGGGAGGAGGTCCTGAAGAGAGATTTCCGGGAGTTAGGAAGGAAGCTGAGAAGCAGGACCTCCAGGGTAGTAATCTCAGGATTGCTACCTGTGCCACATGCTGGCGAGGGCAAGAATAGTAGGATCAGGCAGATGAATGTGTGGCTGAGAGACTGGTGCAGGGAGCAGGGCTTCAGATTCTTGGATCATTGGGATCTCTTCTGGGGGAAGTACGACCTGTTCAAAAAGGACGGGTTACACCTGAACCCCAAGGGGACCAATATCCTGGTGGGAAGTTTTAAATAGAGCTGTTAGGGAGGGTTTAAACTAATTTGGCAGGGGGATGGGAACTGGAATGATAGAGTGGAGGAGGAGGAAAACAGAAATAAATCTAAGATAGTGAGCAGTAAAGATGTCAGGAAGGATAGGCAGGGGATGAGGCAAATTTGCAGCCATTGGGATGAGTTGCAGTGCAATAAGGTTGCAGTGCAATCAAAGCAAAAAGTACCAAATACTGGACTTTAGGTGTTATACTTAAATGCACGCAGCATAAGGAATAAGGTGGATGATCTTGTCATACAGCTACAGATTAGCAGGTATGATATTGTGGCCATCAATGAGACGTGGCTAAAGGATGCATGTCTCTGGGAGCTGAACGTCAAAGGATACATGGTGTATCGGAAGGATAGGAAGGTAGGCAGAGGGGGAGGTGTGGCTTTATTGGTAAGAAATTATATTAAATCATTAGAAAGAGGTGACATAGGATCGGAAGGTACAGAATCTTTATGGGTTGAGCTAAGAAATCACAGGGTAAAAGGACCCTGATGGCAGTTATATACAGGCCTCCTAACAGCTGCAGTAAGGTGGACTACAAATTATAACAGGAAATAGAAAAGGCTTTTCAGAAGGGCAGTGTTATGATAATTGTGGGGGACTTTAACATGCCAGTGGATTGGGAAGATTAGGTCAGCACTGGATCTCAAGGGAGAGAATTTGTAGAATGTCTGCGAGATGGCTTTTTAGAACAGCTTGTTGTTGAGCCCACTAGGGGATCGGCTGTACTAGATTGGGTATTGTGTAATGAACCAGAGATGATTAGAGAGATTGAGGTGAAGGAACCCTTAGGAGACAGTGATCATAACATGATTGAGTTCACTGTGAAATTTGAGAATGAGAAGCCAAAATCCGATGTGTCAGTATTTCAGTGGAGTAAACAAAATGATTTTTCCACTATTTAAGAAGGGGCAAGGAAGCAAAAAGGAAATTGTAGACCTGTTAGCTTGACATCGGTGGTTGGGAAGTTGTTGGAGTCAATTGTCAAGGATGAGGTTACGGAGTACCTGGAGGCATATGACAAGATAGGCAGAACTCAGCATGGTTTCCTTAAAGGAAAATCCTTCTTGACAAACCTATTGAAATTTTTTGAGGAAATTACAAGTAGTCTAGACAAGGGAGATGCAGTGGATGTTGTATATTTGGATTTTCAGAAGGCCTTTGACAAGGTGCCACACATGAGGCTGCTTAACAAGATAAGAGCCCATGGATTTACGGGAAAGTTACATACGTGGTTAGAGCGTTGGCTGATTGGCAGGAAACAGAGAGTGGGAATAAAGGAACATACATCAAAGTTGCTGGTGAACGCAGCAGGCCAAGCAGCATCTATAGGAAGAGGCGCAGTCGACGTTTCAGGCCGAGATCCTTAACGTCGACTGCGCCTCTTCCTATAGATGCTGCTTGGCCTGCTGCGTTCACCAGCAACTTTGATGTATGTTGCTTGAATTTCCAGCATCTGCAGAATTCCTGTTGTTTGCGTGGGAATAAAGGGATCCTATTCTGGTTCGCTGCGGATACTAGTGGTGTCCTACAGGGGTCAGTGTTGGGGCCGCTTCTTTTTACATTGTACATCAACGATTTGGATTATGAAATAGATGGCTTTGTGGCTAAGTTTGATGACGACACAAAGATAGGTGGAGGGGCCGGTAGTGCTGAGGAAACAGAGTCTGCAGAGAGACTTGGATAGATTGGAAGAATGGGCAAAGAAGTGGCAAATGAAATACAATGTTGGAAAGTGTATGGTTATGCACTTTGGCAGAAGAAATAAACCGGCAGACTATTATTTAAATGGGGAGAGAATTCAAAGTTCTGAGATGCAATGGGACTTGGGAGTCCTCGTACAGGATACCCTTAAGGTTAACCTCCAGGTTGAGTCAGTGGTGAAGAAGGCGAATGCAACGTTGGCATTCATTTCTAGAGGAATAGAGTATAGGAGCAGGGATGTGATGTTGAGGCTCTATAAGGCGCTGGTAAGACCTCACTTGGAGTACTGTGGGCAGTTTTGGTCTCCTTATTTATGAAAGGATGTGCTGATGTTGGAGAGGGTACAGAGAAGATTCACTAGAATGATTCCGGGAATGAGAGGGTTAACATATGAGGAACGTTTGTCCGCTCTTGGACTGTATTCCTTGGAGTTTAGAAGAATGAGGGGGGCCCTCATAGAAACATTTCGAATGTTGAAAGGCATGGACAGAGTGGATGTGGCAAAGTTGTTTCCCATGATGGGGGAGTCTAGTACGAGAGGGCATGACTTAAGGATTGAAGGGCGCCCTTTCAGAACAGAAATGCGAAGAAATTATTTTAGTCAGAGGGTGGTGAATCTATGGAATTTGTTGCCACGGGCAGCAGTGGAGGCCAAGTCACTGGGTGTATTTAAGGCAGAGATTGATAGGTATCTGAGCAGCCAGGTCATCAAAGGTTATTAGATCAGATTAGATTAGATTATGAGGACACTCAGTCCTCGTTTATTGTCATTTAGGAATGCATGCATTAAAAAATGATACAATGTTCCTCCAGAGTGATATCACAAGAAACACAGGACAAATCAAGACTAAAACTGACAAAACCACATAATTATAATGTATAGTTACAACAGTGCAAAGCAATACCATAATTTGATAGAGAGCATACCATGGGCACGGTAAAAAAAAGTCTCAAAGCCCCGATCAACTCCCGATAGTCCCCGATAGCAGGCGGCAAAAGGGAGAAACTCTCCCTGCCATGAACCTCCAGGCGCCGACTACTGCCGATGCATTGGAAGCACCCGACCCCAGCCGACTCTGAGTCCGTCCGAAAACTTCGAGTCTCCGAACAGCCCCTCTGACACAGCCTCTCCGAGCACCATTTCTGCCAAGCACTTCGACCCCGCCCCGGACGCCGAGCAACAAGCAAAGCCGAGGACTCGGGGCCTTCTCCTCCGGAGATTCTGGATCACACAGTAGCAGCAGCAGCGAAGCAGGCATTTCAGAAGTTTCACCAGATGTTCCTCCATACTCTCACGCCTGTCTCCATCAAATCAGGATTGTGCACGGCACCCTACTTCATAACAGACATCACCACCGGAGTGGCCGCTGCGAGCTGCATCACGCCGCCATCTTCTCTTGCTGAGAAGGCGGGGGAGTGGGAATAAATGGGAGATTAGATCAGCTCATGATCGAATGGCGGAGCAGACTTGATGGGCCAAATGGCTGACTTCTGCTCCTTTGTCTTATGGTCTTATGGTCTCTGCTGACATTTGAAAAATTTATAGCACTCATATGTCACATTATGCTTCAGTATACAAGATGCGTCAAATTTGTCAAATATTGCTTTTAGGTTCAAATTATCTCCATTTTCAGAAGTAAAATGGTTATATACCTCAATTGTGTCATCCCCTATTATGTGGAGTAGGATTGCACTTTTGTTTTTTCCGTTTTATTTTCTGCTCCGATTGCCGATAAATAAATTTCAAAATGCTGTTAAGATCTTTTCCCGTTTTCAGCTACGTTTCCAGTCAGCTGAAGCATTGATGGGGTTTGCAAAACTTCCATTTTTAAAGCTGTTAGCAACAACAAAAAAGTTCGTGCTTTTTTTTCGATTATCTGCGCTTCTCCCGTGTTAGCGAAACGAATTATTCTTCCAGACCGATTTCCGACACCATGTTGTGTTCTTTATATTAGCGTGGGTTATTAAGAGCAAACCATATTCTGGAAGACTTAAAACTAGAACTTTTATTTATGACAGCAAACAGCAACCACATTTTCACCATACATTTTCTAGATCATTCTGTCATATCTGCGCATGCTCCAAACTCTGTCCAATCATGTTCTTACACATGACATGTGATCTCACCACACATACCAGGACCACCAGACTCAAAAGCAGTTACTTTCTCCAAGCAGTAAGGCTGATCAACACCTCCACCCACTAACCCACCCCTCCATACCCCCAACCACCACTACTTTATCATTTCCTGTCAGTCACCTTACGTACAGCCTAGTGACACTTATAGACAATCAATCAATCTATGTGTATAAACTACCTGATGTATTTATATTTATTATGTTTTTAATTATTGTGCTGTTTATCTTATTGCATTTTTTAATGCTGCATCACATCCAGAGTAACAATTATTTTGTTCTCCTTTACACTTGTGTCCTGGAATTGACATTAAACAACCTTGAATCTCGAAACTTGGTCTGGATTAGCAATGCACTTATATGGCATATTCCCCATGGAAAGTTCACAACTCTTATTTGTAGCTCTGACCAGGATGACAAAACTATTCTCTTACGCAAGACCGTGGAGGTTTATGTAACTACATGAGTATGTGGCATCCTGTTCCCAGATGGAAAAAATACAGCAAATAATGATGACGTATCCTGAGAAACACTTATCGATCCCTGGAGTGTAGGACAATGAGGGGAGATTTTGAAGGTGAGATACAGAAAATATTTTGCCTCTGGAAGCATGGTGACATTTGTGTGCTGCCCCACAGCACATCCTCGAACTGCATTGATCATTGACGCAAATGATGCATTTCACTCTGCTTCGAAGTACAAGCTAACCCCAGCCCTGACCAAAGTCATGCTTTCTTCTCATTGCTGCCATCAGGAAGAAGGCACAGGAGCCTCAAATTATCAGGTTCACCAGTTATTAACCCGCAAACATCAGTGTCCTGAACCAGTGGGGATAACTTCATTCAACTGTTCCCACAACCTATACACTCACTTTCAAGGACTCTTCGTCTGATATCCTCGATACTTATTGCTTATTTATTTATTTATTTATTTATTTATTTATTATTGTTACTTTTGCTTTTTTCTTTCTTTTTGGCCATTTGTTGTCACTTGCACACTGGTTGAATATTCAAGTTGGTTCGGTCTTCTATTGACTCTACTTTGGTTAGTAATCTGTTGTGGATTTATTGAGTATGCCCGCAAGAAAATGAATGTCAGGGTTGTATATGGTGACGTAGATGTACTTTGATAATAAAATTACTTTGAAGTTTGAACTTCATCCATAATCGTTAAGTAAAATGTACTCTGTAACATTCAATAACATTGGAAGCTATTTCATCTGAAGACAATATGTTACAGCAGTCGTGTTCACTGGTAAATATACTGTAGCTTGACCCTTCAACGTCAGGTTATGAGTTATTAATCAATAAAGGAACTTGTGAAAGGAAATGCTGTATGTCTTCAATCGTTCTCAAGAAAGGGCACTGTTTTCCAATAACTTCAGCAGCTACGTCAGGGTGCCAGGGTGCAGTGGTGAGGGAGACGTTATTACATCTCAGGGCTTCAGAGCTTGGAGTTCAAATTTGGCGTCCTTCTGTAAGAAGTTTGTACATTCCTTCCTGTGTGCGTGTGGGTTTCCTCCGGGTGCTCCCGTTTCTTCCCACAGTCCAAAGACGTACAGTTAGGAGGTTAACTGGTCATGGTAAATTAGAAAAAAAAAACAACAGGAATTCTGCAGATGCTGGAAATTCAAGCAACATACATCAAAGTTGCTGGTGAACACAGCAGGCCAAGCAGCATCTATAGGAAGAGGTGCAGTCGACGTTTCAGGCCGAGACCCTTCGTCAGGACTAACTGAACCTGACGAAGGGTCTCGGCCTGAAACGTCGACTGCACCTCTTCCTATAGATGCTGCCTGGCCTGCTGCGTTCACCAGCAACTTTGATGGTAAATTAGACCTGTGTTAAATAGGTGGGTTCCTGGGTGGCGTGGCTCATTGGGCCAGAACGATCTGTTTCACACTAAATTAAATAAAGTCTAATTCCTAGTCGGAGCCACAATACGTATTTGATATTTTTCGCTTTGATTTCACTGCAACTTTATTGCTCTGCAACTCATCCCAATGGCTACAAATTTGCCCCATCACCTGCCTGTCTTTCCTGACATCTTTACTGCTCACTATCTTAGATTTATTTCTGTTTTCCCCTTCCTCCGCACTGTCATTCCGGTTCCCGTCCCCCTGCCAAATTAGTTTAAACCCTCCCTAACAGCTCTATTAAACTTTCCCGCCAGGATATTGATCCCTTTCGGTTTCAGGCACAACCTGTCCTTTTTGAAAAGGTCATACTTCCCCCAGAAGAGATCCCAATTATCCAAGAATCTGAAACCCTGCCCCCTGCACCAGTCTCTCAGCCACGCATTCATCTGCCTGATCCTACTATTCTTGCCCTCGCTAGCACGTGGCACAGGTAGCAATCCCGAGATTACTATCCTGGAGGTCCTGCTTCTCAGCTTCCTTCCTAACTCCTGGAAATCTCTCTTCAGGACCTGCTCCTTTGTCCTATCTATGTCATTGGTACCAACATGTACCAAGACTTCAGAATATTCAGGACCCGATCTGAGACATCCCGTACCCTGGCACCTGGGAGGCAACACACCATGCGGGTATCTCTGTCAGGCTCACAGAATCTCCTGTCTGTTCCCCTGACTATGGAATCCCCCACGACTACCGCATTTCTCTTCTCCCTCCTTCTCTCCTGCACAACAGCGCCAGGCTCTGTGCCAGAGACCCAGTCACCGTGGGCGTCCCTGTCAGGTCATCCCCCTCAACAGCATCCAGAACAAGATATTTGTTGCTGAGGGGGACAGCCACAGGTGTGCTCTCCACTATCCGGGCATTTCCCTTCCCTCTCTTGACAGTGACCCAGTTTTCTGACCCCTGTAGCCTAGGGATGACTACCTCCCTGTAGCTCCCGTCTATCACCTCTTCACTTTCACTGATAAGCAGTAGGTTATCAAGCTGCAGCTCCAGATCCCTAACACGGTCTCTGAGGAGCTGCATCTCGGTGCACCTGGCGCAGATGTGGCCATCAGGGAGGCTGGAGGACTCCCAGGATTCCCACATCTGACACCCTGAACAAAGCACTAACCCTGCAGGCATGCTATCTAATTCTACAGGAATGAAACAGGAAAAATAAGTCTACTCACCCACTTACCTCACCAAACAGACGAACTTTAAACCTTTAGCTCGTACCGTTAGCTGTGAGAGCCCTGATGTTCCTGCCTGTCTGGGCCGATTCGCGAAAGGGGGGGAGGAGAAAAAGAGAGTTGGTGCTTCGCTCTTGCCTCTTCCCGTTTACCGCTGAAGCCCGTTGAAGCCAAAGCCCTACACTCTGCTCCCACTCACTCCGCTGCCCGCTCTGACAGCTGCTCACTGTACAGGGTGGTCTCCTTTTTAAACTCTCCGCGCTGTCCTGTTGATGTCACGCGCCTGCGCAGTCTCGTCCCTCTTGCACTCGAAGAAGTTTTTAAAAAAACTGCCTTCCTTCTGAATTCAGCTCCCACGACGCTCTGTAGTCCCGATCATAGAACCATAGAACCATAGAACCATAGAACCATAGAAACTACAGCACAGAAACAGGCCTTTTGGCCCTTCTTGGCTGTGCCGAACCATTTCTGCCTAGTCCCACTGACCTGCACACGGACCATATCCCTCCATACACCTCCCATCCATGTATCTGTCCAATTTATTCTTAAATGTTACAAAAGAACCCGCATTTACCACCTTGTCTGGCAGCTCATTCCATACTCCCACCACTCTCTGTGTGAAGAAGCTCCCCCTAATGTTCCCTTTAAATTTTTCCCCCCTCACCCCTAACCCATGTCCTCTGGCTTTTTTCTCCCCTTGCCTCAGTGGAAAAAGCCTGCTTGCATCCACTCTATCTATACCCATCATAATTTTATATATCTCTATCAAATCTCCCCTCATTCTTCTACACTCCAGGGAATAAAGTCCTAACCTATTCAACCTTTCTCTGTAACTGAGTTTCTCAAGTCCCGGCAACATCCTTGTAAACCTTCTCTGCACTCTTTCAACCGTATTTATATCCTTCCTGTAATTTGGTGACCAAAACTGATCACAATACTCCAGATTTGGCCTCACCAATGCCTTATACAACCTCATCATAACATTCCAGCTCTTATACTCAATACTTTGATTAATAAAGGCCAATGTACCAAAAGCTCTCTTTACGACCCTATCTACCTGTGACGCCACTTTTAGGGAATTTTGTATCTGTATTCCCAGATCCCTCTGTTCCACTGCACTCCTCAGTGCCTTACCATTAACCCTGTATGTTCTACCTTGGTTTGTCCTTCCAACGTGCAATACCTCACACTTGTCTGTATTAAACTCCATCTGCCATTTTTCAGCCCATTTTTCCAGCTGGTCCAAGTCCCTCTGCAGGCTTTGAAAACCTTCCTCACTGTCTACTATACCTCCAATCTTAGTATCATCAGCAAATTTGCTGATCCAATTTACCACATTATCATCCAGATCATTGATATAGATGACAAATAACGATGGACCCAGCACTGATCCCTGTGGCACACCACTAGTCACAGGCCTCCACTCAGAGAAGCAATTCTCTACCACCACTCTTTGGCTCCTTCCATTGAGCCAATGTCTAATCCAATTTACCACCTCTCCATGTACACCTAGCAATTGAATTTTCCTAACTAACCTCCCATGCGGGACCTTGTCAAAAGTCTTACTGAAGTCCATGTAGACAATATCCACTGCCTTCTCTTCATCCACTTTCCTGGTAACCTCCTCGAAAATCTCCAATAGATTGGTCAAACGTGACCTACCACGCACAAAGCCATGTTGACTCTCCCTACTAAGTCCCTGTCTATCCAAATGCTTGTAGGTTCTGTCTCTTAGTACTCCCTCCAATAACTTACCCACTACCGACGTTAAACTCACCGGCCTATAATTTCCCGGATTACTTTTTGATCCTTTTTTAAATAACGGAACAACATGAGCTACTCTCCAATCCTCTGGCACCTCACCTGTGGACAGCGACATTTTAAATATTTCTGCCAGGGCCCCCGCAATTTCAATACTAGTCTCCTTCAAGGTCTGAAGGAACACCCTGTCAGGTCCCGGGGATTTATCCACTTTAATTTTCCTCAAGACAGCAAGCACCTCCTCCTTTTCAATCTGTACAGTTTCCATGATCTCACTACTTGATTCCCTCAATTCCAGTTTCTTTAGTAAATACATATGCAAAAAACCTACTTAAGATCTCCCCCATTTCCTTTGGTTCCGCACATAGCCGACCACTCTGATCTTCAAGAGGACCAATTTTATCCTTTACAATCCTTTTGCTCTTAATATACCTGTAAAAGCTCTTTGGATTATCCTTCACTTTGACTG
The DNA here is from genome assembly GCF_963921235.1 of Mobula hypostoma. Classification (NCBI taxonomy): domain Eukaryota; kingdom Metazoa; phylum Chordata; class Chondrichthyes; order Myliobatiformes; family Myliobatidae; genus Mobula; species Mobula hypostoma. The sequence goes on from NC_086099.1 coordinate 6,312,747, forward strand.
CCAAGGCAACCTCATGTCTTCTTTTAGCCCTCCTGATTTCTTTCTTAAGTATTTTCTTGCACTTCTTATACTCCTCAAGCACCTTATTTACTCCCTGTTTCCTATACATGTCATACAACTCCCCCTTCTTCTTTATCAGAGTTGCAATATCCCTTGAGAACCAAGGTTCCTTATTCCTATTCACTTTGCCAAAAGAAAGAAAGTCAAAATAAATAAATTACCAAATACAGTACTGTTGTGGACATTTCACCAAAAGTACACAAAATGTTCATGGAAAAGCTATGCTTTGTGTTTTCCAAGTTTGCTGATGCTGTGGGCTTATCAGCATTGTCCTGGTTACGTCACCTTCTGCTATGGAGGGGTCACTGTCCTGACTCAGAAAAAGCTGCAGAAAGTCGCAAACTCCATCATGGCCACTGGTCTCCACAGCATCGAGGACACCTTGAGACAGAGCCTCAAAAAGGTGGCATCTATCATTAAGGACCCCCATCACCCTGGACGTGCCCTCTTCTCCTTTTCCCATTGTTACCTTCAGGGAGGAGGTACCGGAGCCTGAAGACACACACTCAATGTTTCAGGAACAGCTTCTTCCCCTCCACCATCAGATTTCTGAATGGACAATGAACCCATGAACACTACCTCACTATTTATTTCTTTGCTCTCTTCTGCCATGGCTTACTTAATTGAATTATATATATATGTATTTCTTATTGCAATTGATAGTTTCTATTATTGTGTATTGCAATGTTCTGCTGCCACAAAACAACACATTTCACGACAAATGCCAGTGATGTTAAACCTGATTCAGATTCCGATCCGTTCTGCCGTGTTTCATTGCTGTGTGCAGACTTTGTTTTCTGTATGGTTGTTTCGATCTGACTGGTGGCCAGAAAGATAACTATTTGCGAGGAAGGGTCGGTGTCCCATTCAGCCCTTGTCAAGCATGCACAGCGTTAGGTCAACCTAACACCAAGTGGGTCGATGTTGTTCATGGCCAATGAGATTCCATTGGTAATGGAAACAGAATTCCAGCCACATCATTTAAGGCAGATGAAGATTAGCTTTATTCCTCACGTGTGCACTGAACCATGCAGTGAAATGCGGAATTTGCACATGGTCCCGAGCCATACAGTTAGGCCATTGGCCCATTAAGTCTGCTCCACTATTTCGTCATGGGTGACTTATTTTCTGTCTCAACACCATTCTCCTGCCTTCTTCCTGTAATCTTTGGCATTCTGACTAATCAAGAAGCTATCAACCTCTGTTTTAAATATACTCAATCACTACACATGAATGCCACAGATTTGCCACCCACTGGCTAAAGAAGTTTCTCCTCACCTCTGTTCTGAAGGAACGCCCTATTTTGAGGTCGGGCAGCGTCTATGGAGGGAATTAAACTGTTGACATTTCGGGCTGTGACCCTTCATCAGCACAACTATGAACAAGCTGAGTGTTTGATACACACACAAAATGGCAGAAGAACTCTGCAGGTCAGACAGCATCTACGGAGGGGAATAAACAGTTGATGATTTGGGACGAGACTCTTTCTCAGGACTGGAAAGGAAGGGGGAGGAAGCCAGAATAAATCTGATCTTTATCTTTAGCTTTAAGAACTGAACAGAAATTCTCCCTCAGCCCTGATGTCTCAGACCCAGAAAGTTCAGGCTCAAAGACTGATACAGGGAGGTCTGAGATGAAGACAAGTTCTGCCTGGGATGGTCTTACTGCAGGGACGAGGAGTAACGACAGACACTGTAACACAGGCCGGTGCACATCGATCAGAAACCTGCAAAGGAGAGAACAAAACATAGTGTGACAGTGATGGACAACTCTACATTCTGGGGGTAGTTAGCAGCCTCTACAGGCAAGATGGAAATCCCACTCAAACGATATTTCATAGTGACTGGAAAGGATAGTGTAAAAGGAAGATATAGTTGTCGTGGGCCATCCTGGCGACTTACTGATCTGGCGATGTCACCATACCTGACCTAATGTCTGTCCACAGGGATTACTGGTCTTTGACCACAGAGTGCTCATCACTCCCATCATCTTATTGCTACTATCAAGATTGAAGTACAGGAACTTGAAGACCCACACTTAACATTTTAGTAACAGCTTCTTCCCCTCTGCCATCAGATTTCTGAATGGGCAAGTTTTCATTTACACTACCTCAGTATTTTTTGCTGCCCTCCAGTATTTGCACGACAGTCTTTGCTCAGTGCTGCCCTGCCCTCCAGTGTTTGCTCAGTGCTGCCCTCTGGTGTTTGCTTAGTGCTGCTCTATGGTGTTCTCTCAGTGCTGCTGCATGGTGTTTGCTCAGTGCTGCCCTCTGGAGTTCATGGTTAAAAATCAGGCTTGACCTAGACAACTTGCCAGCAATCTACAGATTGTAGAGGAGCATCTCTGAATGCACAGCACATCAAACCTTGAAGTGGATGGGCGACAGCAGCAGAGGACCACAAATGTGCACACAGTGGCCACTTTATTAGGTACAGGAGGTACGTTCTATGTTCAAAAGGGTGCAGACAAATCTGGTTCTGAGTAACGTGAAGGATCTCCTATTAGAAGTGAATTAAGCCGTCTATCAGTATCCACACTGTATAACACAAATAGCACATATGGTTACAATTTCAGAAAAACGTACAGTCCACACTGTATCTGTCACAACTACAGACTCTCAGAACCAGGATTAACATCACCGGCATTTGCCATGAAATTTATTGTTTTGTGCCAGCAGTATATTGCAATACATAATAAAAATTACCAGTTACAGTAGATATATATATATATATATTTAAAAGTTAAATTAAGTAAGTAGTGCAAAAAAGGTAGTGAGGTGGTGTTGATGGGTTTAATGTCCGTTCAGAAATCTGATGGCAGATCGTGGAATCTGCCGTGGAGTCTGGGCACCCTCGCAGGTGGACAGCTGAAAGGGGTTGGCAATCACACTCGTGAGAATGTACATTCCAGCCAATTTGGGTTTCTCTGTGATTCCATTTCATTTCCTTCCTCTCGTTTCAGTCTTGTCGAGTCTTGACCGAAGCACAGCGACGGCAATGCTCCCTGATTACTATACTGTAGTTCACACTCCAGGAAAGAAGATTACAATTTAGATGGACACCGCAAAGGAGTGGTATTAATGTAATATGAAGTTACAGCTTCTGAGTTGCAGTGATGGTGCGAGATTTCAGTTTGAGAGTTTTAGTTAATGACCCTGTTGCCCCAGCGTTTATTACTTTCCTTTTGTTCTGTACAGTTCTTGTTAACACTCAGTGAATTGTTCATTCCTCCTGCGCTTGGCCATCACCGAATACCGTGTCAGTAGCTGCATGTGATCAGGGAACTTGTGCTAATCATGTGCTCGGAGTAGCTAAGCACTGAAATGCTAACTGACACATGGCAACACAGAAAGTCAAGGTCAATGTCGAGTCTGTTGTCATCTGAACAAGTACATGTACGCATGGGTGCAGTGAAAAACTTACTGACAGCAGCATCACAGCCGTCTCCTTCTGCTTACCGGGGCAAGGGCTGCCACTGCAGATCGTCAGAGTTCCCCCTCTAAGACCACTCTCTCAAATTGCCCCCAGGGTGTAGCCCATCTTCAAAGATCCTTCCTCTCCCAGGGGTGAGGACTTGGGACCTTCTGCTGGCATTTCTGTAGCACTGGGTTTTTACCCGATGGAGTTGCTAGTCCCATGACCAGTCCTCCTCCTTTCACAGCCGGGCTTGGGACCGTCCGTGGCAGAGTTAGCATCACAGGCAACTAATATCATTCAAGCAGCATTCACAAGGAAAAGATATATCACACTTAAATTATACCACAATAAAGCACAATTAGATTTGAATTAAAAAAAATCACAATTAGATTGAAGGAAATGAGGCCAATTTTAGAGCAACACACACAAAATGCTGGAAGAGCTCAGCAGGTCGGGCAGCATCTATGGAGAGGAATAAACAGTCGACGTTTCAGGCCGAGGCCCTTCATCGGGAATAAGGAATAAGAAGGTGGGGGGAGGGGAAGGAAGCCAAGCTGGCAGCTGCTAGGTGAAACCAGGTGGGTGCAGGAGGGGGATAAGGTGAGACGCTTAGAGGTGATGGGTGGAAGAGTTAAAGGCCTGAAGAAGAAGGAATCTGACAGGAGAGGAGAATGGACCGTGGGAGAAAGGGAAGGGGAGGAGCACCGGGGGGACGTGATGGGCAGGAGAGGGGAAGGAGTGGGATCGGAGCTAGAACAGGGGGTAGAAAAAGAGAAAAGGGGGAGAGTGGTAGAAATTACTGGAAGTTAGAGAAATCAATGTTCATGCTATCAGAGTGGAGGCTACTAATGTTGTGGACCAAGGATCAACTTTATTCACCATATACACAGATTAGGAATTTGCTGGAGTGCTTTGGTCAGGGACCAACATGCAACTAAAAACAACATTCAGTAGTTATAAACAATAAATAATTATATATAAATTAAAGTGAGGGGTTAAAGTATGGATATGAAATAAAACATGCATAAATACATCAAGCAGCATGTATTTACAATGTAAGCAGGCTATAAACAGTGGTTTAAACTGTTTACAGTGCAGTGATGGGGTCAGTATCTTTGGATCTGTCCCAAGTGCAGAGAGAGAGTTGCTGAAGCAGGTCGATAGTTCACAAATTTCAATGTGAACAGGATTTTAAGGGAAAGAAAAAGAAATGCTAGGCCAAACAGGGCATTTAACTAAACCTCTCAAAGGGAAAACTGGATGTTAACATCGCAGCTGAAAGGAATACCTAAATACAAAACGAATACCGCTAGTTTTCAGCGACAGACGACTCGACAGTCCACTTTCTCAGGCAAGGCCGATTGTAAGCAGGCCGTGTAACGTTGCTGTGCTTTGCCCAAGTGTCAACGAGGTCTACAACGAAAAGAAGGGAGTTAAACACGCTAGAATGAAATAATATTTAGCTGACACATGCATATTCATGAGCGCAATTGCTGAATCTGCTGTGCAGCCTGCTTGCGGGGATCTGTAGACTCTGCAGGGGAGCCCCTGGTTGTGACAGACGAGGTAATAGCTTGTGGGGGGGGGGTCTAACTAGAATGGTTGATCAGAGTAACAGCGATACAGCGCAAAGAGCCACCCAGCAGCTCCTGATTTAACGGGATAATTTACACTGACCAAGTAATCTACTAACCGGTAGGTCTTCGGACTGTGGGAGGAAACCGGAGCACCCGGAGGAAACCCACGCATTCCGCAGGGCAGACATCGAGACTCCTTACAGATGACATCAGAATTGAACTCCGACTCTGATACTCTGAGTTGTAATTGCATCACACTAACCGCTATGCTACCGTGGTACCCAAGGACCTTTTAAGTTATACTCTAAGATGACAAATGGAATCTAAAGCACCATTTCAGGGATAGTCAATATTATAGAGGACTGTAATACACCAAAGGTGAAGATAAACAAATAATTAACAAATACATTAAACCCAGGTAGAATAGAGAGATCATTCATCTGCTGGAAGGAGTGTATCTAGGTGAGGCAGAAGAACAAAGGGAACTTTAAGTAGAGCCAACACACACAAAAGTTGCTGGTGAACGCAGCAGGCCAGGCAGCATCTCTAGGAAGAGGTACAGTCGATGTTTTGGGCCAAGACCCTTCCTCAGGACTAACGGAAGGAAGAGCTAGTAAGAGATTTGAAAGTTGGAGGGGGAGGGAGAGATCCGAAATGATAGGAGAAGACAGGAGGGGGAGGGATGGAACCAAGAGCTGGACAGTTGATTGGCAAAAGGGATATGAGAGGATCATGGAACGGGAAGCCTAGGGAGAAAGAAAGGGGGAGGGGGGAAGCCCAGAGGATGGGCAATAATGGATGGGGTATGAGGGGGAGGTGGGGCATTAATGGAAATTAGAGAAGTCAATGTTCATGCCATCAGGTTGGAGGCTACCCAGACGGAATATAAGGTGTTGTTCCTCCAACCTGAGTGTGGCTTCATCTTTACAGTAGAGGAGGCCGTGGATAGATGTATCAGAATGGGAATGGGACATAGAATTAAAATACACCAGTTATTAGAAGTTGCATTACAGCGGAACAAGAACATAACCAATGTGAATCTGATGCTTGGAATGATTTCCAACGTGGGTGAATCTAGAACATAGAACAGTACAGGCCCTTTGGCCCTCAATGTTGTGCTGGCCTTTTACCCTACTCTAAGATTAATCTAACCCTTCCCTCCTACATAGCCCTCCATTTTTCCATCATCCTTGTGCCTATCTAAGAGTCTCTTAAATGTCCCTATGTATCTATCTCTCCCATCACCCCTGGCACTTCATTCCATGCACCCACCAGTCTCTGTGTAAACAAAACCTACCTGTAACATCCGACCCCCTACACTTCCCTCCACACACCTTAAAATGGTGCCTCCCAGTATCAGGTATCTGCCCTGGGGAAAAAGTCTCTGGCTGTCCTTTCATTTTGTACTCCTCTATCAAGTCGCCTGTCATCCCTCCGCGCTCCAGAGAGAAGAGCGCTAGCTTGCTCAGCCTTTCAAATTTGGAAGGTTATTGAGTATTAGTTAGATGGTATTTTGAGAAGCCCCATCTCCAAATGCGATGTTGGAGGGTGAGGTAAGAAGCTGTTCGGGGGTATGAGATTATGTTCTTTTTGAAACCAGACTCTGTCAGGGTTTTCTGTAGCATGACATCTCATCATTTGGGCACGCATCAAGAAACACAAGCAGAGAAAAATTACTTAGAGTGTTGATTTATTTACTTTTTCTTCACAAAAGCTTTATGAGAGTGGATTTTCTCCCACTTCTCAATATTTTAGGTATTTCTCTGTGAATTATGTGAGGACCCGATTTTATGTAACGTCAAGTTCAAGTGCAAGTTTATTGTCATCTGACTGTACATGGATACAACCAAATGAAACAACATTCCTCTGGACTACAATGCACCCCCACAACATGTATCACACACAGCACAGAAAACAATATATTGCCATAAATAAGATCCAAATATTCAAAGAACATCTATTATCAAATAATGTATAAATGATACACCTTGAGATTTGTCTGCTTACAGGTAGCCACAAAACAAGAAACCCTCTGTAGGTTTTACTGTCCTCTGTAGGGTCTTGTGATCTTTGTAGTGCCTGTAATGCCTTGAAATATCCTAGAAACGCCAGTAATGTCCGTAACACGGAGTGGGGGGCGGTGTCACCTGCATTACAGAAGGATATTAAGGCAAAGGTGGGGATGTGGAGAAGAATTGTAATGGTGTTAACAGAGATGTCATGGTGCTGTCACTGACACCTCCCAATCTGTGCGTGACCAGCACCTCCCAGTCTGCACGTGCCCGGCACCTCCCAGTCTGCGCGTGCCCGGCAACTCCCAGTCTGCGCATGCCCGGCAACTCCCAGTCTGCGCGTGCCCAGCACCTCCCAGTCTGCACCCAGCTAAATGGATTCACCGGCCACCCATTTCTAACTGACCACCGGCAGCCTATTTAACCCGTTTTCATCCACAGTCCTTGTTCACTCATCAAACTAGTTGCTCTGAGCTTTCACCCTCCCTCTGAAAGTTTACCTTGTTGCCTGTTGTGCTTAGTTAGTGTTCTCTCTTGAATAGTGGCCCCTCTTGGTTTGTTATTTTCCAGTCTATTATTAAAGTTGTTGCTCTCCCTGTAATCACATCTGTCGCTCTGCTTTTGGGTCAAGCCTCCTCGACATTTCCTGACAAGAAATATGAGGAACTATTTATTGGGGGAATATGGGGCCTCATTGCTCTTTAGAAGGTTGATGGAATCTCCAAATGCACGTGCCTCCTTCCTGACAGGCTGATCCCGGAGATGAGAGAGTCAAAAATTAAATCTTTATCATTATTCCATGATCCAAAAGCAATCCAGCAGGAAAGGTTGACAGGTGAAGCAGCAATCGAATGGGTGCTGCGGAAGAACGTGAGAAGATTAGCTTTATTTTTCTCGGGTACCTGAAAAGATCAACAGAAGCAGTTGAAATGCATCATTTGTGACGATGCCCAGTCCGATGTGCTGGGGACAGACCACAAGTGTCACTCTGTGACCGGCGCTAACATAGCGTGTCTGCAGTCAGTGGGTCTTTGGAATGAGGAAGGAAATATGAATGTTTGGAGGAAAGTCACGGACAAACCCCGTACAGACCGCGGTGGGAAGTCAACCCCTATCAGTGGTCAGTGTAAAGTGTAAAACAAAGCACAACATGCCCTTCTAGACCCGCATGACAAAGAATCCTGAACAGGGTAGACAGTCTCCAGGGAAATCAGGCCTTGGAAAGAGGAAGAAAAAACCATAACCATAAGAATAAGAAGAATTGGGCCATTCAGCCCATCAAATCTTCCTCACCATTCCATCATGGCTGATGTATTATGCCTTCTCCCCTTAACTTTTGACACCCTGACTAATAACGTGTTTACCAACCTCCACTTTAAATATACCTAGTGACTTGGACTCCACAGCTGTCTGTGGCAGTGATTTCCACAGATTCACCACCTTCTGGCTAAAGAAATTCCTCCTCTCTGTTCTAAAGGGACATCCCTCTTTTCTGAAGCTGTGCCCTCTGGTCCTGGACTCCCCCACATCCTCCCTATCTAGCCATTTCAATATTTGATAGGTTTCAATGAGAACTTCCCTCATTCTTCTAAATTCCTCAGGCCCAGAGCCATCAAACGCTCCTCACGTTAACCCTTTTTCATTTATAGGATCATTCTCCCGAAACTCCTTTTGACGCTCTCCAATGCCGGCATATTTTTTTTATAGACAAGGGGCTGAAAACTGCTCACAATACTCCGCACAGTTTGACAAATGCCTTCTTTATAAGGGGAATTGAACTCCGATTGCTGTCTCGCTGTACGCTAATCCTACAGAAGGATTCAATGCAGAAAAAATTATGGTTAAAAAACCCCCAGAAGAGAACGGCAGGGGCAGTACGGTGAGAGTTAGTGTAACGGTTTACAGCGCCAGTGATCCGGTTCAATTCCCGCCGTTGTCGGTGACGAGTTTGTACCTTCGCCCATGACCATGTGGGCTTTCCCCAGGGTGCCGCAGTTTGCTCCCACGTCCAAAGCTGTAGGGGTTAGTAGGTTAATTGGTCGCAAGGGTCCTAAAGAAGGATTCATTTAAAATAAAATCTTTCTCCACAAATCGAGGTGACCTCAATAAGTTTCGCTTTCTATTGTTACAGGTGCAGAATCTAGTTCGGCAACTGTTACTGCTTACATTGCGCAACTTGTGAAATTACTTCGTGGCCGAATCCCTCAATAATTTCGTTCCCTGTCCCCGCCTTCTCTTTTGCTTTAGGAATGTCTCTCTTTCTTTATTTCGTCCTGCCTTACTGTTGCGTTATAAGTTAATACAAGCCGCACCTCGCGGCTAGTAAAGACTGGCAAAGGTTAGTCTCGGCCATGCCTGAGACAGCTTGGAGCCCCTTGTCTAGAAGGTGTGCTGGCATTAGAGAGGGTCCAGAGGAGGTTCTCCAGAATGATTCTGGGAACGAAAGGGTTAATGTATGAGGCGTGTTTGATGGCTCTGGAGTTTAGAAGAATGAGGGTGGATCTCATTGAAACCTGCCGAATATTGAAAGGCCCGGATAGTGTGGAAGTGGAGAGGATGTTCCCAATAGTGGGAAGTCCACGACCAGAGTGCACAGCCTCGGAATAGGACATCCACTTGTGCGGAGATGAGAAGGAATTTCTTTAGCCAGAGTGTGGCGAATCTGTGGAATTCATCGCCACAATCGGCCCTGGAGGCTAAGCCACTGGGGATATTTAAAGTGAAGGCTGATATGTGCTTTATTAGTCAGGATTTCAAAGCTGACGGAGAGAAGGTAGGAGAGGGGTAATAATTAATGGCGGAGAAGACTTGATGGTCCGATTGGCCTAATTCTGCACCTCCGTTTTATGCTTTTATGGAGATACCGGAGTCCCACAGCTTTACTGCGTGAATTCCACCTCATTCAACCGAAAGCTCATGTCCGCGGAATGTCGCTTGCCCAAAATCACGCTACTGTAATTGGAACGTCACCTAACTGAAATCAGATTACACAGTTTTCTAAGAAGTTTGCCCTCTTCAGGAGCCATGACTCAAACTTACATCTTCCCTTGTGTCTCGAGGGAAATTATGAGATCTAGATTATATGCCCGAACAGAAACTGACAACCGTTCAGCAATGGATAAATAGCAATTCCTTTGAATAAACCGGACTCCGCCTTCGGGTTTCGACCAATGCGAAAGCAGCCGCCGAATAAATTAGTCAAATCTCTATGTCGGATGACTGAAAAAATCGGTTTAAAAAGCCAATTGCAAGACTAGCGTTGGCTAAAAAAAATTGCAACGCGCTCCTTTGAGAAGCTAGAGCCGAGGGGGAACAGTTTGCACAAACTTTTGAGATCACCTTGCTCGGCTCGCCGGTTATTTCGCGACGTACTTATTAAACAGCCCCGATGATTTATTGATTAAATCCGACTCCTGAGTCAGCGAGACCGCGATGAACAGCTTCACACTGTGTGTCAGTCTTCTGTCTGTGCTTTCTACCGGCTTCGCACAGATAACGTACAAGGATACACTCACTGGTAAGGGGATGCACTTTAAAATTATAATTAACTTTTTTATTTTGTTTAAACCGGTTATGTTCCATTGTGCACAAACTGTGGCATTGGAAACTTTTCAGAAATAATGTCTCGCCACCTCAGAATTTTCCATTGCCTAAGATATTCATTTGGTTTAACCCCCTGAATTGCTGGTTGCCCGCACATGAATGTGTAAAACTGTGACAGTTCCACTCTCCCGACCTCGGAAGTCCGGGTCCAGTGGTACGGGTAGCTGTCACAGTGTGGGGTCTTCCTTGTTTTCAGTGGATGACCACGACATCCTCTGTGCCTTGTGGTGAGCCCAAGCCCGCCTTCCCGGTGGTCGGATCTCGCTGTGTATGGGGTGTCCAGGGAGGGGTAGCACCTCTGGTGGAGGAACTTGCGTCCGTTCTGGGGCAGCCCACTCACCTTTGGTCCCCGCCGGACACTCAGCTCTCGCCTGTGGCTCCAGGGACCTGTTTGCATGCGACAGTGGCCACACCGCTTCGACAGGTGTGCTAAGCCAGGCGGGAGTAACCGGCGGGCCTCATACCCCGGTGAGATAGGGGCACGCCTGTCCCAGCATGTGAAGTCAGGAACGGCGGACGGGGCAGACGAGATCTACAGCGAGATCCAACGGCTAGAAAGGCGGCTCCGTCACGCTCGGAGAGCGAAGGGCACGGCAAGGCAAGGCAAGGGAAGGCATGCTCATCCAGGGCAACCAATACAGACCCCATTTTGTGACTCTTGACCGTACCTGCACCTGGACTTCCAAGGTCGAGGGAGTGGAACTGCCTTTCCACTTTAAAAAAACTCTCCCGTACAGATTTCCTGTCACTGTCGGACAGCCAACGTACTCTTCTGAGTATTCCGAGATTGCTGGCATGACGAGACTTCCACCTGTCTCCCGGTCAAGTTTGGAGTGTAATGAAAGCAGAAAATCACTCTTCCTGTTCCGATGCCGGCAAACACTCCCGCTGAACTACGCACACAAGATGTTGAAGGAACTCAGTAAATCAGTTGCCTGACCTACTGGGTTCCTCCAGCATTTTGTGTGTGTTGCACAAAATTGCCAGCATCTGCAGAATCACTTACGATTATTATTTGACTTTAATATATCATAGGGAAACGTCCATTTGGAACAGAAATGAGGAGGAATTTCTTTAGCCAGAGGGCGGTGAATCTGTGGAATTCATTGCCACGGGTGGCCAAGTTATTGGGTGCTGTATATTTAAGATGGAAATCGATAGGTTCTTGATCAGTCAGGGTGTCAAAAAGTTACGGGGAGAAGGCAGAAGAATGGGGTTGAAAGAGATAGGAAATCAGCCCCCGATGGGCTGAACGGCCGAATTCTGTTCCTATGCCTTGTAGTCTCTCCCTGGGCGATGCAGTTTCCTGGATAATGGCAAGGAGAACGTGTGTTGGGAGTGTTTAAACACGTGGGATTTTCGGACTGCGAACTAGAAGCGATCTCCGGCTCAAGGGCGGGGTTTGTCTCACAGGTAAACGCTTCCAGCCTCTGACTCGACGGCTTCCCCGACGACGCATTTGAAATGCTGCAATATACTGTAGATACTAAGATGCTTTGCACATTTGTTCATGTGGGGAGTGTCAGTATTGTTTTTCAGATGTATTTTCTTTAAAAATCATGTTCCCCCAGCACATCGCAAACGACGGTGCAAATCATTGTATGTTTCGCGGTACCTGTGACAAATACAGCTAAACAACACACTCACACGATGCTGGAGAACTCAGCAGGCCAGGCGGCATCTATGGAGAAGGGTTCGGGACCCTTGCTGAAGGGTTTCGGTCCAAACCGTCGACTGTACATCGTTGAGAAAATACATTCATTTGGTTGATTTTAACTCAACAGTTTAAAGCTTCAGAATTGTCTACTCATAGCCTAGTCCAATGTCACTGAGAAATCCTTGAATCTTTTTCTGCCTCTAGACAATACACAGCCTTGGGGTTTAAGACCAGTTATCGAAAGTTATCCATGTTGAATTCTGAGACCAGTTTTATTTTACTTCATTTTAGCTACAACTTTAACAGTAGCTTTACAAACTGACGTTTCTGCGTGTTCCTTATAGGCAAAGCTGTTCAGGATGTGCTGCACGACAATCACCCACATCGACGTTACAGAACGATTCAGACGAGATTTAACCTTCACGGTTCAACAAATACGGACGGAAAGCACTGTGCCATCATTGCAGGCGTACGCGAAAGTCTGGAGAAATGCAACTTCAATGTGACTTCCAGAACGTTCATCATCATTCATGGTTGGACGGTGAGTTACGCACTCTGCTAAATCCAAACTTGTCCCTGAAGCATGGGCGAGTGGCCTTCAAAGGTCCTGTGCCCTGGTGCCCCCATACCAATGTCAAAGTTTTTTTTGTTTTTCACACTATTCTCTATAAACTGTACAACAGTTGTGTGTGAAAATCCCAGGACATCAGCAGCTTCCGAGATATTCAAACCCCCCCATCTGGCACCAACAAACATTCCACAGTCAAAGTCACTTAGATCACATTTCTTCCCCATTCTCATGTTTGGTCTGACCAGCAACTGAACCTTTTGACCATGCCTGCATGCTTTTATATTTTGAGTATGATTGGCTGATTAGGTATTTGTATCAACGAGCAGGTGTATCTAATAAAGTGGCCACTGAGTGTACCTTCCGACATAAAAGTGGCTCCAGGCATTTGATCTAGATTGGGAGTGTGTGACTGCACATCATCCTATTTTTTGCTTGTTATCCTGTCCCCTTCCTAAACTCAAATATCAGATGCTGTGTCCGCTAGAATCCCAATCACCTAACTCACTGCAGGGAGGCTAGGATTTTGGAAATGTTCAGCAGGTTAAGCTGAAGAGTAAGGAAGAAGTCAACAATATTTCAAGTTCGAGTTCAAGTTGAATTATCACTCAATCATTCACAAATACAGCCAAATGAAACAACAAAACACTGTGCCAACAGTCATGCACAGCACAAGGCACATGTTACACACATCATTATGATAGCTCCTCCACTATCTGGCAACTCTTTGACGGGGTAGAGCTGCAGTACCTGATGTTCTTAACATCCAGCAGTGTCTGGCAATCATAAAGGACGAACAGGACACCTTTGCTTGTACCTGGAGAGGTCACTGTGCCATGTTGCCACCACCTTATAGGAAGCTGAAGACTGTAGATCTGACAAAACCTGAAATATTAACACCTTTCTTTCTCTTTATACACATTACCCAACCAGCTGAGTGTATCCAACTTTTTATTTTAGTTTCAACTCTTCATCATCTACATTCTTTCCAAAGTCAAAGTCGAGTTAATTCTCAGAAGTACAGATATGTACAGGTGCATTGAAGAAGCCAGTTGTAGCAGTGTCACAGGCACATGACACCATACTAGTGGCTTTCACAAGAAACACAGAAGTTAATCATGAATTGTTACCAATTTTTACAATAAACCCTGGTTAGATTTTAAAAATTAGGGTATATTTAAAACAGAGATTGATAAGTTCGTGATTAGTCAGGGTGTCAAAGGTTATGGAGAGAATAGCCTCTCTCCAGCAGGAAGGGTTAAGAGGGATAATAAATCAGCCATGATGGAATCAAGGACAAGGCTCAATGGGCTGAATGGCCTGATTCTGCTCCTATGTCTTGTGGTCTTAAAAAAAAACTAAATCAATTTGAGAGCAACAAATACAAAATACTTTCTTGCTTTTTCAATCTTTTTATTAGTTTCATAAAATAAAAACATAACATTGCAATAATACAAATAGTAGGAGATACATTGTTGTACTTAAAATGAGTAATTGTAAGACCAAATAGTATAAATTGATAAAACTCCCAATCGTGTAGGATAACAATGAATAATACAGGACAAAAAAAAACTGAAGAAAAATCATGAAAAAGAAAAAAAAAACAGAAAAAAAACAAACCCCACCCCCAAAAAAAACTAAACAGAATTAGTCAACTAAACTAAAAGACTTGGGCAATTCTAACAACTTAAAAATGGAGAAGAAGAAAATCTTAGTGTTGACGATTCCATTCCTCTCAACCAACAGTACAGACAAATAAACTAAGTTTGGAAATGGTCAAATTATATCATATGAAAATGCTGAATGAATGACCTCCAAGTTTTTTCAAATCTAATGGAAGGGTCATAAACCACACTTCTAATTTTCTCCAAATTCAAACACATCATAGTTTGTGATGTCATTCAATTCTTCAGTTGGTTAATTTATCCTCTATATGTGCTAAACATGTGTTGATACAGTTTAAAGTAGAGCACAGGGCTCATATGTCCAAAGATAAACTATCTCGTTATTACTCTTATATTAATCCTATATGTGATAGATGTCATTTTGAGATAGCTTCTTTAGCTCACATGTTTTGGTCATGTCCTTTGTTGGAAAAATATTGGAAAGATATTTTTGATATTATTTCAATGGTTTTGAATATAGACTTACAACCTCATCCAATTACTGCTATCTTTGGATTACCAATGATAGACTCAAATTATTTAACCTCTTCAGCACGTAGGATGATTGCATCTAATGGCTAGATTACTCTAATGGCTAGAAGATCCATTTTGCTGAATTGGAAAGAGATTAACCCTCCTACTGTATTTCATTGGTTTTCACAAACAAATACAAAATACTGAAGGCACTCAGCAGGGCAGAAAGCATCTATGGAAATGAATAAACAGTTGATGTTTATTCTGGAGGGGGCAAATAGTGGAAGTTCAAGAAATCGATGTTCATGCCATCAGGTTGGAGGCTACCTACCTGACAGAATATATAGTGTTGCTCTTCCAGCCTGAGTGTGGTCTCAGCATGACGGTAGAGGAGGCCACGGACTGAAATTTGGGATCGGGACGTAGAATTGAAATGGGTGGCCACTGGGAGATCTGCTTTTCATGGCAGATGAAGCGAAGGTGCTTGACAAGGCAGTTTCTCAGTCTATGTCAGGTCTCACTGATACAGGAGACCATACCAGGAGCACCGGACACAGTATACGAACACAACAGGCTCCCAGGTGAAGTGTCACCTCACCTGGAAGGACTGTTTGGGAGCTCTGAATGGTAGTGAGGGAGGAGGTGTAGGAACAGGTCTGACACTTGTTACGCTCGCAAGGGTAAGTGCCAGGAGGGAGATCAGCGGGGAGGGATGGGTGAGAAGGGCACAATCCCTGTGGAAAGCGGGAGATGGTTGAGTGTTGCATACTCTTCTGGTTGCCCCATTATAGGAGTGGTGTCAAGGCTTTGGAGAGGGTGCAGAAGAGATTCATCAGGGTCTGCCTGGTGTAGAGGGCATTTTCTTCCTTCTCCAACCCTTTACCCTTACCTTTTCCACCTATCACCTCCCAGCTTCTTCCTTCATTTCCCCCTCCCCGACCCAGCTGGCGAGACCTATCACCTTCCAGCTTGTCCTCTTCCCCCACTCCCACCTCCCTCCTTCTTATTCTGGCTTCTTCCCTCTTCCTTTCCAGTCCTGATGAAGGGTCTTGGCCCGAAAAGTGGACTGTTTATTCCTCTCCATGGGGGCATGTGGTTCTGCCTGCCAGTGCAGCTTTCTCACTGTTTCACCCATCTTGCCAAGTGTAACCTTAAACCATAAGACATGGAAGCAGAATTAAGCCACTCAGCCTATCGCATCTGCGCTGTCATTCAACATGTCCGGTTCGTATCCCTCTCAATTCCATTCTATTGCCCCCTTTGACTTCAACATTTAAGAGAAATTTGGATAGTTATGTATCCAGAGGGGTATGAAGGGCTATGGTCTGGGTGTGAGTCAATGGGATGAGGCAAAATAACAGATTGCATGGTCTAGATGGGCTGAAGGGCCTGTTTCTGTGCAGTAGTACTCGATAATTCTATGACATTACCGCTGTTGTGGCTCAAAGCACATAACATTTTTGCCAGCTGTTATCGCCTAAGATTTTAACTTCCAATTTATAATATGATATAGTTTAAGAGACCTACATAGAAATTGACTTATAAGACATAGGACCAGAATTATGCCATTTGGCCATTCGTGTCTGCTCTGCCATTCCATTATGGCTGATCTATTACCCCACTCAACTGCATTCTCCTGCCTTCTCTCCATAACCTTTGACACTGACTAATCAAGAACCTATTGCTGTATAGGAATAGTTTTTTGGTCAGGGTGTCAAAGGTTGTGCGGTGTCCAAGCTGGACTCAGTGCTGCCCTCCAGTGTTCGCTTGGTGGACGTCAAACTGTGTTGTGTTCGACTGCAGGTTGCTGCAATGTTCATGGACTCAGGGTTTTGGACTATATATTTTTTTGTGTGACTGTACTTTACTAATGTTTATATGTGCTTGCTATCTTATATGTGCCTTGTGCTGTGTGTGACTGTTGGTACTGTGTTTGCCCAGGAGGAACACAGTAACACAGTTTCATTTGTCCGTATTGATGGGTTTTCGTGTGTGGTTGAATGACAATTAAACTTGAACTTGAATCATCAACCTCTGCTTTAGATATACCCAATGACTTTGCCTCCACAGCTGTCTGTATGGTAGACTTTACACTGACTAGCTGCAAATATCCATGTTGTTTGGCAGTAGGTGCTATGCTGAAGGGTAGCACGGTAATATAGTGGTTAGCACAACACCTTACAGCATCGGCTGTGAGATCCCAGTTCAATTCCTGCCGCTCTCTGTAAGGAATTTGTACATCCTCCCAGTGAACCCGTGGGCTCCTTCTGTCCTCCTGTTCCTTCCCTCATTCCAAAGATGTACCGATTATGGTTAGTGAGTTGTGGGCCCTGCCCAATGAAGCAATGGAGGCTACCTCAGTAAATAGATTTAAGTCAAGTTGGATAGATTTTTGCATAGTAGGGGAATTAAGGGTTATGGGGAAAAGGCAGGTGGGTGGAGATGAGTCCATGGCCAGATCAGCCATGATCTCATTGAATGGCAGAGCAAGCTCGATGGGTCAGATGGCCGATTCCTGCTCCGATTTCTTATGATCTAATGTTGGTGCCAGAAACAGGGTGATATTTGTGAGCTGCCCCCAGCACAGCTCTCACTGATTTGCTTTGACACAAGCGATGTACATGTGACAAATAAAGCTAATCTTACCTTAATCTAATATAAGATTCAGCAGAATAGATTAATCCTTATAAGACAGGTCAAAATATATGGACACGAGTTTCTTTAGATGCTGGAAACCTAGAGCAACACACAAGATGCTGGAGGAGCTCAGCGGGTCAGGCAATGGAAATGAGTAGAGAGTCAACGTTTCGGGCTGAGACCCTTCATTAAGTGGAGAGGGGTTACTAAGTGGTGAGATCCTCCGAGTGTGAATCTGCCCTTCTGTGAATGATTCATGTGGCTTAAGGATGAGTATTCATCTGATGTCAGCTGCCTGGTGTTACTGATACCAGCAATGAAAAGTATGTGCTGAGCTGCCTTGGTCAACTATTCGCGCCCCCTGCTCTAATGCCTATAAATTGTATTGTAGCTGACCTGAGTTTGACCTTATCTGCGCTTACTCTGTGTTTAAACTGGTTCAAGTAAATCTGAGCAATCTTTCCACGTTCAAAGTCACTTGGATCACACTTCCCCATTCTGATGTGAGGTCTGAATAACAGTCACCAAGTCAACTACATTTGCTGGCTATTTTAGAGGTATATGTTGTTTATGTAAATATCTAATCAGCCAATCCTGTGGCAGCAACTCAATGCGTAAAAGCATGCAGACATGGTCAAGAGGTTCAATTGTTGTTCAGACCATATATCAGAAAGGGGAAGAAATGTGATCTAAATGACTTTGACCGTGGAATGACTGTCGGTGCCAGACAGGGTGGTTTGAGTATCTCAGAAACTGCTGATCTCTTGGGATTTTCGCACACAACAGTCTCTAGTGTTTACAGAGAATGGTGTGAAAAACAAAAATCATCCAGTGAGCGGCAGCTCTGTGGGTGAAAATGCCTTGTTAATGAGAGAGGTCAGAGGAAAATGGTCGGACAGGTTCAAGCTGACAGGAAGGTGACAGTAACTCAGATAACCATGTGTTGTGTAGAAGAGCATCTGGGAAAGCACAGCATACTAAACCTTGACGTGGATGGGCTGTAGCAGCAGAAGACCATGAACACACGCTCAGTGGCCACTTTATTTGGTTAGGAGTTTTCCAATGAAGTGTCACCGAGTGCATATCATAGGTAGTTACCCTCATTGTGGAAATCGGAGAAGACATCGGTACCATGGCAACGTGGTGGTTAGCGCGCTGATATTACAATTTGGGGTGTCGGATTTCAATTATGACATGGCTTGCAAGAAGTTTGTACGTCCTTGCCGTGAGCATGTGGGGTTCCTCCAGGTGCTTCAGGGTCCTCCCACAGTTCAAAGACTTGCTGGTTAGTAGATTATAAATTGTTTTGTGATTCAGCCAGCGTTAATTATTGGGTTGCTGGGTGGTGCGGCTCATTGGGCTAGAAAGGCCTGTTCCACATTGTATCTCCAAATAAAAGAGAATAATTAAACTGTTCAAATTTCACTGAAGAAACTGCCCGTGGAAGGTGAGGCTGTGTTGGCAGCTCATCTCGGAGAAGGAAAACTCTGATCTCTGCCCTTTTTTATAATTGTTGTTTTACTTTGTAGACAACGGGATTGATGGAATCTTGGATCAGCGGTATGGTTAAAGCCTTAGAAAAGCAAGAAGCTCACGCCAACATCATCGTGGTGAACTGGCTGGAACGTGCACATCAGCTTTACACGGTGGCGGTCAACAACTCTGAGGTGGTCGGGAAGGAGGTTGCCGTCTTAATTGATTGGCTGGAGGTAAGTCTTCAGAACCCTCATGTAGACATTCAGAGTCGGAAGCGTGAGATTCTGCAGAGGCTGGAAATCCGGAGCAACACACCACAGAATGCTGGAGGAACCCAGCAGGTCAGGCAGCATCTATGGAAAAGAGAAAACAAATAGTCAACATTTGGGGCCGAGACCCTTCATCAGGGCTGTAAAGGAATTGGGAGTATACCAGAATAAGAAGATGGGGGTTGGGGAAGGAGAACAAACTAGAAGATGATAAGTAGTTGAGACCAGGTGGATGGGCCGAGATGAAGGTTCTTTATTCCTCTCCATAGACGCTGCCTGACCTGCTGAGTTTCTCCAGCACTCTGTGTGTGTAATTCAGAGTCAGGTTTATTACCACTGACATACGTCATGAAATGTGTGGTTTTGCGGCAGCGCTACAGGGCAGTGCACAAAAATAGGTGAGTTCCAATCAGAAATATAAAAAATAAATTGGTGCCAAGGGATCAAACTAGTGAGCTAGTGTTTATGCATCGTTTAGAAACCCGATGGCGGAGGGGAAGAAGCTGTTCCTAAAACGTAGAGAGTGTGTATGTCTTCAGACTGCTGGACCTCCTCCTTGACGGTGGTAAGAAGCAGTTATGTCCCAGGTGGTGAGGGTCTAACGATGGATGATACGGTCTTAAAGCCTCAGCTTTTGAAGATGTCCTTGATAGGGAGGATGGTGTCCATGATGGAGATGGCTGAGCTTGTAACCCTTTGATAGAATGGAGGGGGGATAGCTGGCCATAAGTCATAGGAGCAGAATTAGACCATTGGGCCTATCGGGTCTCCAAATCATGGCTGATTTACTATCTCTCTCAACCCCATTCTCCTGCCTTCTCCCTGTAACCTTTCACACCCTGACAAATCAGGAACCCATTAGTTTCCACTTTAAGTATACACAATGACTTAGCCCCCACAGCCGTCTGTGGCAATGAATTCCACAGTGTGGGTCTTCAGGTCGCCTGATGGTGGTCGTCCCTCCCTGAGAGGGGGTGCAGCCCAAGGCTGTTTGGAGTGATGTGGGTTGGGTTGAAATGATGTGAGTCCAGTAATGCTCAGTGGAATTTGGTGGTTCCAGGAATGAAAGGGTTTAACATGTGAGGAATGTTTGATGGCTCTGGGCCTGTACTCACTGGAGTTTAGAAGAATGAGTGGGGATCTTATTGAGGAATATTCCTTTAGAGCGGAGTTAAGGAGGAATTACTTTAGCCAGAAGTTGCTGAACCTCCGCCTAATCAGAAGTCTGTTCTGGGTACAAACTGCCGCTGTAAGAATAGGTGGAGAAGTGAGTCAGTTTACGAAAATCAAGAGAGGCATTAGACAAGCGTGTGTTTTCTCCCCTGATTTGTTTAATGTGTACAGTGAAACAATATTACAAAAAATAAGAGACATCTTGGGAATCAAAGTTGGCGGTAAAAACATCAATAATTTCAGATATGCGGATGACACTGTGTTAATTGCAAATACGGAGGAAGAACTACAAAACTTAATTGATATAGTTGTTGAAGAAAGTGCAAAGATGGATCTGTCTATCACTGGCAAAAAGACAGAATGTATGGTGATCTCCAAAAAGAAAGAGAATCCTATCTGCAGGCTGAGAATAAATGGGGAAGACATAAAACAAGCACAGAACTTTTGCTACTTCGGAAGCTGGGTGACATCAGATGGCAGGTGTGACATGGACATCAAAAGAAGAATAGGGATGGCAAAAGACACCTTTACGAGAATGAAGAGTATACTGACCAATATTAAACTAGCCTCAGAGTACTGAAATGTTATGTTTATCCAGTTATGTTATATGGCTCAGAATGTTGGACAATATCTAATAACATGAGGAAACGAATTGAAGCAGCAGAGATGTGGTTTTTGAGGAGGATGCAAAGAATATCATGGACCAAATGAATATCTAACGAGGATGTCATGAACAGAGCAAGCACAAAAAGAGAAATAATGTATGAGATTATGAAAAGGCAACATAATTTAGTAATTGAGGAATATTCCTTCAGAACAGAGGTAAGGAGGAATTACTTTAGCCAGAAGTTGTTGAGTCTGTGGAATTCATTGCCACAGATGGCTGTGGAGGCCAAGTCACTTGGTGTATTTAAAGTGGAGGTTGATAGGTTCTTGATTAGTCAGGGCGTCAAACTTTATGGGGAGAAGGCAGGAGAGTGGGGTTGAGAGGGATAATAAATCAGCCATGATGAAATGGCAGAGCAGACTCGATGGGCCGAATGGCCCAATTCTACTCCTAGGTCTTGTGAAAACACTTTTGATTGAGCGACCGATGGTGACTTTCAGGAATGTGTGGACTGGTTTCAACACCGGTGGTGCAAGAGAAGAGCCTGTACTGTGCTGTAGTGTTCTATGTTCTATAATAAATAAGATTCCGTTGGAGCAGAATTATTCATAGCTAATTTGTGTGCAGAAATAGAGTAGACAGACAGTATCATTTTCCCAGGGTTAAAGGTTGAGTACCAGAGGACATGCATTTAAAGTGAAAGGTGGTCATTTCAAGGAGCAGGTTTTTCCACACAGAGTGGTGGGTGACTGGAAGGTGCTGGTAGAGGCAGATGCATTAGGAAATTTTAAGCGATGTTTAGGTTGGCACATGAAAGTGAGGGAAATGGACATTGTGTAGGCAGAGGGGATTAGCTAGGTTGCCCATTTTGGTTTGGCACAACATAGTGTGCCAAAGGGCCCGTTCCTGTGCTGTACCGGCTATGTTCTAACAGCTGTTCATGGCCTTGACCATGACTCCGGTCTACCTCTGCTGTTGGCAAAGCAAACAATGTCAAATCTCCTGGCAATTCTAATCATTAGCCTAAAAGTATATGATCAGGAAGTAGAGGAATGTTGACAATCCTTTACCTATTACATCCAGAAAGCGAAGTCTTGACTTCCCGATATGCTGCTGGCATTTAGGGCAGCAATGAAGATGCTCCATTTCTGCGGTGTTCAGGGCTTCCTACATCATTTCAGTAGCTTCCTCTCGGTTTTCACTCCTGTCAGCCATGCAAGTCCCGGGTGGAGACTCAGGAATACCACTCAGGTGCAGAAGGAATTTTCGTTGCGGTTTCCGTAATAGTTTTGTTTGACCAGTCAGGGTTGTTAGCCCTGAGCTGAACCCTCGAACCTGGAGGTCCAATGGACCACTCGTAGCCTGGCCTCTGCCCTTTGACCTGTTTGGCATGGGTGACCCTACCAAGAGCCAAAGCATAAAGCCCTGACTCCAGCCAGCATAGCTCTCCAGGTCATTGAGGCACACAATCCTCCAAACCCTGCGACAAGGGTGTAATCCTCTTGGCGGAGAAAAGCCAAGAAATGCCCTTCTTCCCCTTTGTGATTTACTTCTGTTTGATATGATTCAGAGAATAAATTATTGCATCTAGACAGTCAATTTAAAATATGTAACTTAAATAACAGATGAGGAGCGTTTGAAAATTCAAGATTATTCAATGTCATTTCCAGTACGCAAGTGTAAAGGGGAATGAAATAATTTTTACTCCAGACCGAATGCAGCACAAAAAAATCACAAGGTATAGAACGCAATAATAACAAAAGCGTGATAAATATAAATACATAAGATACGTTGTATATTAAATATACAAGCTAGCTGATATGCTGAGCCCTGAAGACGGGTCTTGGTCTGAAGCGTTGACTGTTTCTTCATTTCTGTAGATGCTGCCCGACCTGGGTTCCTCCAGCATTCTGTGTGTCTCTTGCTCTGGATTCCCAGCATCTGCAGAATCTCTCATGTTTAGCTTGTATACTGTTATGAATCAGCAGCAACAGAGATAAATTTGATTCGAGTTTTCATAAAATAAACAACGACATTTATTAACCTCTGCTCAAAACATCAAAAGGTAAACAAACGACTAATTTAACCGGAAGTTAACAGTTAGGCGACTATATCGAACAAACAGTCAAACTTATAAACTGTTCTTAACGAGTTCTCATCCAAGCACAGACTTAAAGTGGTAAATTTAAAAGTCCATGTGATTTATACAGTCATTAAGGAAAGACTTCCCCAAAATAATGATTCCTTTGAAGTAATGACGAATCGGTCGATCTCAGCCGAGAAATGCCTTGTCCTAAGGAATCACGATGAAATAAAGGAACTGGCCTTTTGGCTGGAGGGTGGTCACTGCACAAACCTCCCCGCCCTGGTAGGGGTTTCACTCAAATGTGCATGCCACAATTCCCGAACAAATTCAAAAAGGTCGATCATTCCCAAGACGCTGAACGACATTAACGTTGCCCAATCCTTTGCTCGGATAACTCTGGTCATGTCTTCACTCTCCGATACTGGACTGTAAGGGAAAAATAAACGTGCAACAAACAAAACCGATGGCATCTCCAAACATCCGACCGGCAACAACAACATTGCACTAAAAATAAGAAAGAGAACAGTGTCACTTTGGTGGGCTTTGTTTAAATACTGTTTGGAACATGCCATCACCCCACGGTCATGAGCCAATTACATCATGCCCATCACAAGATAATTGCATGATGCTCACGGGATATGTAATAATACATTGATTGTATGTCCGCACAGTGACACTAGGTACAGGAGTGTCCGTGCATAAGGTGACTGACAGGAAATGGTAAAGTAGTGGTGGTTGGGGGTGTGGAGGGGTGGGTTAGTGGGTGGAGGTGTTGATCAGCCTCACTGCTTGGGGAAAGTAACTGTTTTTTAGTCTGGTGGCCCTGATATGGATGCTACGTAGCCTCCTCCCTGATGGGAGTGGGGACAAACAGTCCATGAGCAGGGTGGGTGGGATCCTTCATGATGTTACTGGCTCTTATCCGGCACCTTTCTTGTTGGTGAGTAGGCTGGTGCCGGTGATGTGTTGGGCAGTTTTTACAGGCGCTGATCCTGAAGTCACTGAAGCATAGAAGAATGGGTGGGTGGACCTCATTGAAACAGCAAATACTGAAGGGGCTAGATAGCATGGATGTGGAGGGATGTTTTCTACCATGGGAAAGTCTAGGACCTGAGGGCACAGCTTCAGGATAGAGGAGCATCCATTTAGAACAGAGATGTAAGAGATTTCTTTAGCCAGCCGGTGCTGAACCTATGGAATTCGTTGTCACAGACAGCAGTGGTAGCAAGTCAGTGGGTATATTTAAAACTGAGGTAGATATAGTCTTGTTTACTTGGTGTCAAAGGTTACGTGGAGAAGGATGGAGAATGGAATTGAAAGGGTTAATAAATCAGCCATGATGGAATGGTGGGGCAGGCTTGATGGGCTGAATAGCCTCATTCTGCTCCTTTGACTTGTGGCTTTATCTGCCTCCACTCATAGCCTGCAGTGTGTAAGACTTTAATCATTACCTCATTTAGTGGGCAAGTATGTCAGTGTAATGACTTTCTGTTTTTGATCAGTACTGAGAAGCAGTGGGGATTATGATCCCATGGATGGATAATTTTCACCGTGTCTGGTGGAATCATTAACTTTTTTTCATGCTCTTATTTCAATTTGTTCACAAGCAGTGGGCTGAGGAAATGGTTGTCAGAGCCAACCAATCACAATGTTGTTCCCTCCAACTGATCTAACATTTAAAAATTATATATAGGTGGAGATGGGATGCCAGCAAACTTGTCCCATTGCCACTGCAGCTCGATGACATCCAGCTACAGCTGCCAGCATTGGTGTGTTACCGTGTTGGCTTTGATCTCTCCCAGCTCGGTTGCGTAGAGCCCAGTTTGACACAGGCAGGTTAAGTTTAGGACGTCATGGTAACGTCGTGGTTCGTGCGTCACTAGTAAGATCGGGGCATCAGAGTTTAGAGTTCAATTCTGACACTAAGGAGTTTGTATGTCCTCCTTATGACTGCGTAGGTTTTCTCCGGGTGCTCTGGTTTCCTCCCACAGTCCAAAGATGTACCGGTTAACTGGTCACTGTAAATTCTCCTGTGATTAGGATAGGGTTAAATTGGTGGGTTGCTGGCCAACACGTCTCATTAGGCCGGAAGGGCCCGTTCCGTGCTGTAACTCTAAATAAAACTAAAAATAAATAATTTCTCAGGCTGCAGGGATGGCTAGGGTAAGCAGCAAGCAGTCCTAGATAGAGTGATGGTTGTGTCGTAACGAAGGAGATTGACTGGAGGCAGATTTGTTCTGCATTTGATCTTGTGATGGTGTGATGTTCTGGTACAATGAATGTAAACACCCCCTCTCCAAAATCTAATGCATTTAGTTTAATTTAACTATAATTATTTCTGTCTTCAAGTGTACAATCGCGAAGTCATATTATCAAAGTATTGATGCACGATCAGTACAACTTTGAGATTCATTTTCCTGTGGGCATTTACAGACAATAAAGGCTTAAAATGAAATTTATGAAGAAAACATACAAACCAAATCTGTCAAACAACCAATATACAAAAGACAAATTGTGCAGATAAAACTAATACTAAGAGTATTTCATTTCATTTCAAGATAGTCTGATGTCATTTCCAGTACACAGTGTAAAGGAGAACAAAACAATTGTTACTACAGATCTGTTGCGGCACAAAAAAACATAGTAAGATAAAGAACACAATAATAATAAAAATGCACAATAAATATAAATATAAATACATAAGATAGCTTATATACATTGATTATATGTATATAAAGTGACGCTAGGCACAGGAGTGTCTGTACATAAGGTGACAGACTGGAAATGATAAAGTAGTGGTGGTTGGGGTGTGGAGGGGTGGATTAGTGGGTGGAGGTGTTGATCAGTCTCACTGTGTGGGGAAAGGAACTGTTCTTGAGTCTGGTGGTCCTGGCATGGATGCTACATAGCCTCCTCCCTGATGGGAGTGGGACAAACAGTCCACGAGCAGGGTGGGTGTATGCGTTCATCATTTTGTGCAGACTTTCCCATCCCTGGGCACTGGTGTTTCCATCTGCATAATTTTTTCTGCTTTATGGGCAGTTAGGCTGGCCAGGAAACGAAGCCTTAACCAGTTATTAGATGCTATTAAACTCGTACATGAATCGTGCAGAGAATGCAGGGATTTTGGATATTGTGTAGGCAATAGGGATGCATTTAGTTATGCATTTATTTCAAGAACCAAATTTCAGCTTTATTCACCATGTATATTTGCAAGTATCAGGAATTTGCTATGATGTGTTGGTCAGGGCGTGACTTGCAACAAAGACAACATTCATCAATTATAAAGAAGTGTATATAAAATTACAGATTAAAGTATGAATATGGATCAACATGTGCATAAACCCCAGCAAATATAACACTGCTTATATAGTAAATAAAAAAGGTTTAAAATGTTCAAGGTGTAGTGACAGGAGATAGAGGGGCTGAGGGTGGCTAACTAGAATGGTTGATCAGATTAACTGCCTGGAGGAAGAAACACTTAAGGTGGTGTGAAGCTTTTGTTTTAATAGCCCTATAGCGCTTCCCAGAAGGGAGCTTTATGAAAAGCAGTTTGCTGGGTCGGTCATGTCTGCAATGATTTTTCCTGCCCACATCTTCGTCCTGGACATGTGCAAGTCCTGCAGTGGTGGGAGACTGAGGCCAATGGCCTTTACTGATGTCCTTGACAGTTCTCTGGAGTTCTCATACATCATGAGAAGATGCTGCACCAAACCAGACCGTAATGGCTGATGTAAGGATGCTCTTGATGATGGCAGAGTAGAATTACACCAGTATGTTCTGGGCAAGGTGGAGTTTTACCAGCTGTTGCTATTACAGGCTTAATTATACTCAGTGGCCACTTCATTAATTACCTCCTGTACCTCATAAAGTGGCCCCTGAGTATGTCCGTGGTAGTCTTCTGCTGTAGCCCCATCCACTTCAAAGTTTGACATGTTGTGCATTCAGAGATGCCCTTCTGCACGCCACTGTTGTAACTTGTGGTTATTAGAGTTGCTGTTGTCTTCCTGTCAGTTTTGAACCAGTCCGGCCATTCTCCTCTGACCTCTCTCATTAGCAAGGCATTTTTGCCCACAGAACAGCTGGTCGCTGGATGTATTTTTATTTTTTGCGCCATTCTCTGTAAACTCCAGAGACTGTTGTGCATGAAAATCCCAGGAGATACTGCAGATTCTGAGATACTCAAACCACCCCATCTGGCACCAGTAATCATTCCACAGTCAAAGCCACTTAGATCACATTTCTTCCCCATTCTGATGTTTGATCTGAACAACAACTGAGCCTCTTGACCATGTCTGCATGCTTTTATGCATTAAGTTGCTGCCACATGATTGGCTGAGCACAGCATGGTGGGTGAAAGAGCCTACCATGCAGCACTGTTGCGTGTTCTGCGGTTGTTTAACTCTCTGTCTGCAATTCTTCCACTGCAGCAGGAGACCTGTTTTTCCCCTCAGAAGTTGCATTTGATTGGCTACAGCCTGGGTGCCCACGTAGCAGGATTCGCTGGGAAAGCTACAAGAAACAGAATTGGACGGATCACAGGTATGAACTCTAACCCCCGCCAGTCAGCCGACAGGTTCACGTGGCTATCTGCTTGGCCGACCTTCACTTCCAGTCTCTCACCTTCACGTGATGCAGGGGCCGCGATAGCGCGGAGGTTAGCACGACACTGTTACAGCTCGGGCGTCCCGGCGTTTGGAGTTCAATTCTGGCACTGTTTGTGGTTTCCCCCGTCGCTGGGTTTCCTCCCACAGTCCAAAGATGTCCCGGTTAACTGGTCACTATCAATTGTTCTGCAATTAGGCCAGTGATAAGCAGGTGTGTTGCTGGGCAATGCGGGTCGTTGGGCTAGAAGGGTCTGTTCTGCGTTGTATCTCTAAATAAATACTCAATGAACTGTCTCTCAGACGCCCATCAGCTTCTCTTCTGAATTCTTCACTACTGATGCATGCTAATCTAGTACATCTGTGGGGTGTGGAAGGAAATTGCCATTCCTGAGGTAACTGGACTCCAGAGGGTGTGCACACATCTCTGGTTTTATTGTTCTGTCCTGGTCAGAGGAGAACTTGGCTTCGGCTGAGATCAGCTCAATGGAATTTTTGCCTGTTCTCCAACTTTTAGTTACATTTGAGGTGATTTTTCTTTGGAAAGTTTGTCCATGAATTTGATAAAATTGGCTGTAATAGCCTTAGCCGGGATGGTTGAATGATACGGTACCACTGCTGTTGGCGACATGGTTGGCGTTACGCTTTACAGCACTAGCTTAATTACCAGCACTGTCAGTACGGTGTTTGTACCTTCTCCGGGCTCTCTGGCTTCCTCCCACAGTCCAAAGGCCGATGAGTTAGGCTTAGGGAGCTGTGAGCGCCAGGTACAAGATGGCACTCAAGCACATCCTCGAGCTGTGTTGGCCTTCGCTAATTTTCGAAGGACATGTGACAGATAAAGTTAATTTGCTTGGGTTCAGATGGGAAGAGCTTTCGCTTGGGGAGGGGTGTGGAGATACTCTGACTACCCCCAAGGAAGTGCAGAGTAATTAGTCCTAGAGCCCTACAGTCCCGCCATGTACTTGGTTAATTCTGAAATGGAACCCATATCGGCCACTTCAGCTAGCAGCTCTTTACCCACTGTCATCGCCCTCGGCGTGAAGAACCTTTCTCTCGGGACCCCTTAAATATTTCGCATTTCACCCTTAACCTATAACCTCTACTTCCAGTCTCACCCAACCTCAGTGAGAAAAAGCCTGCATGTATTTTGGGGAAAAAATAGTGAACCTTTCAAGCATCATGAGCATTGATCAAAAGAACTGCCTCCCTTTGCACCGAGAGGCTGGTCAGAACGGGGTGAAGGGACAATGGACATCAAACATAGAACACTACTGCATAGTGCAGACCCTCAGCACGCAATGTTGTGCCAACTTTTAACCCACTCTAAGATCAACCTAACCCTTCCCTCCTACATAACCCTCTATTTTTCTATCATCCATGTGCCTATCTGAGAGCCTATCTCTCGTATATCTACCTCTATCGCCACCCCTGGCAGGCCAATCAATACATTCACCTCTCTGTGTTTTTTAAATACCTCTGACATCTCCCTATACTTTCCTCCAATTCACCTTAAAATTATGCCCTCTGGTATTAGTGAATTTCAGCTCTCAGAGAAAGTCTCTGGCTGTCCACTGCATCTATGCGTCTTGTATACCTCTATCAAGTCATCTCTCATCTTCCTCCACTCCAGAGAAAAGCCCTAGCTCACTCAACTTTTAAAAAGATCAGCCATGATTGAATGGCAGAGCAGATTTGACAGGCCAAATGGCCTCATCTTGCTCCTATATCTTACAAGACATGCTCTCTAATCCACACAGCATCCTGGTAAATCTCCTCTGCACCCTTTCTAATCCAGGCAGCATCCTGGTAAATCTCCTCTGCACCCTCTCTAATCCATACAGCATCCTGGTAAATCTCCTCTGCACCCTCTCTAATCCAGGCAGCATCCTGGTAAATCTCCTCTGCACCCTCTCTCATCCAGGCAGCATCCTGGTAAATCTCCTCTGCACCCTCTCTAATCCATACAGCATCCTGGTAAATCTCCTCTGCACCCTCTCTAATCCAGGCAGCATCCTGGTAAATCTCCTCTGCACCCTCTCTAATCCAGGCAGCATCCTGGTAAATCTCCTCTGCACCCTCTCTAATCCACGCAGCATCCTGGTAAATCTCCTCTGCACCCTCTCTAATCCAGGCAGCATCCTGGTAAATCTCCTCTGCACCCTTTCTAATCCAGGCAGCATCCTGGTAAATCTCCTCTGCACCCTCTCTAATCCATACAGCATCCTGGTAAATCTCCTCTGCACCCTCTCTAATCCAGGCAGCATCCTGGTAAATCTCCTCTGCACCCTCTCTAATCCAGGCAGCATCCTGGTAAATCTCCTCTGCACCCTCTCTAATCCAGGCAGCATCCTGGTAAATCTCCTCTGCACCCTCTCTCATCCAGGCAGCATCCTGGTAAATCTCCTCTGCACCCTCTCTAATCCATACAGCATCCTGGTAAATCTCCTCTGCACCCTCTCTAATCCAGGCAGCATCCTGGTAAATCTCCTCTGCACCCTCGCTAATCCAGGCAGCATCCTGGTAAATCTCCTCTGCACCCTCTCTCATCCAGGCAGCATCCTGGTAAATCTCCTCTGCACCCTCTCTCATCCAGGCAGCATCCTGGTAAATCTCCTCTGCACCCTCTCTGATCCAGGCAGCATCCTGGTAAATCTCCTCTGCAGCCTCCCTGATCCAGGCAGCATCCTGGTAAATCTCCTCTGCAGCCTCCCTGATCCAGGCAGCATCCTGGAAAATCTCCTCTGCACCCTCTCTAATCCAGGCAGCATCCTGGTAAATCTCCTCTGCACCCTCTCTAATCCAGGCAGCATCCTGGTAAATCTCCTCTGCAGCCTCCCTGATCCAGGCAGCATCCTGGTAAATCTCCTCTGCACCCTCTCTGATCCAGGCAGCATCCTGGTAAATCTCCTCTGCACCCTCTCTAATCCAGGCAGCATCCTGGTAAATCTCCTCTGCACCCTCTCTGATCCAGGCAGCATCCTGGTAAATCTCCTCTGCACCCTCTCTAATCCACGCAGCATCCTGGTAAATCTCCTCTGCACCCTCTCTGATCCAGGCAGCATCCTGGTAAATCTCCTCTGCAGCCTCCCTGATCCAGGCAGCATCCTGGTAAATCTCCTCTGCACCCTCTCTAATCCAGGCAGCATCCTGGTAAATCTCCTCTGCACCCTCTCTCATCCAGGCAGCATCCTGGTAAATCTCCTCTGCACCCTCTCTAATCCAGGCAGCATCCTGGTAAATCTCCTCTGCACCCTCTCTAATCCAGGCAGCATCCTGGTAAATCTCCTCTGCACCCTCTCTAATCCAGGCAGCATCCTGGTAAATCTCCTCTGCGCCCTCTCTAATCCAGGCAGCATCCTGGAAAATCTCCTCTGCGCCCTCTCTAATCCACGCAGCATCCTGGTAAATCTCCTCTGCACCCTCTCTAATCCACGCAGCATCCTGGTAAATCTCCTCTGCACCCTCTCTAATCCACGCAGCATCCTGGTAAATCTCCTCTGCACCCTCTCTAATCCACGCAGCATCCTGGTAAATCTCCTCTGCACCCTCTCTAATCCAGGTAGCATCCTGGTAAATCTCCTCTGCACCCTCTCTAATCCAGGCAGCATCCTGGTAAATCTCCTCTGCACCCTCTCTAATCCACCCACCATCCTGGTAAATCTCCTCTGCACCCTCTCTAATCCACCCAGCATCCTGGTAAGTCTTCTCTGCACCCTCTCTCATCCAGGCAGCATCCTGGTAAATCTCCTCTGCACCCTCTCTAATCCAGGCAGCATCCTGGTAAATCTCCTCTGCACCCTCCCTGATCCAGGCAGCATCCTGGTAAATCTCCTCTGCACCCTCCCTGATCCAGGCAGCATCCTGGTAAATCTCCTCTGCACCCTCCCTGATCCAGGCAGCATCCTGGAAAATCTCCTCTGCACCCTCTCCAATCCAGGCAGCATCCTGGTAAATCTCCTCTGCACCCTCTCTGATCCAGGCAGCATCCTGGTAAATCTCCTCTGCAGCCTCCCTGATCCAGGCAGCATCCTGGTAAATCTCCTCTGCACCCTCTCTAATCCAGGCAGCATCCTGGTAAATCTCCTCTGCACCCTCTCTCATCCAGGCAGCATCCTGGTAAATCTCCTCTGCACCCTCTCTAATCCAGGCAGCATCCTGGAAAATCTCCTCTGCACCCTCTCTAATCCAGGCAGCATCCTGGTAAATCTCCTCTGCACCCTCTCTAATCCAGGCAGCATCCTGGTAGATCTCCTCTGCACCCTCTCTAATCCAGGCAGCATCCTGGTAAATCTCCTCTGCACCCTCTCTGATCCAGGCAGCATCCTGGTAAATCTCCTCTGCACCCTTTCTATCCCAGGCAGCATCCTGGTAAATCTCCTCTGCACCCTCTCCAATCCAGGCAGCATCCTGGTAAATCTCCTCTGCACCCTCTCTAATCCAGTTAGCATCCTGGTAAATCTCCTCTGCACCCTCTCTAAAGTGTCCACATCTTCCTATTCAGGATTGTTTAATGTCATTTCTATACACAAGCATAAAGGAGAACAAAATAATTTTACTCCGGATCTGATGCAGCATAAGACACAATAAGATAAATAACACAATTATAATAAAAACCACAATAAATGTAAATACATATGATAGCTTATATACTGAGCCCTATTGAAGGGTTTTGATCCAAAATGTCAACTGTTTATTCATTTCCATAGATGCTGCCTTGCCTGCTGAGTTCTTCCAGCATTTTGTATGTGTGTTTCTTTGGATTTCCAAGTCTGCAGAATCTCTTGGGTTTAGCTTACATAGAAGTTATGTCCATAAAGTGACACTAGGAACAGGAGTGTCTGTACATAAAGTGACTGACAAGAAATGGTAAAGTAGTGGTGACTGGGGATGTGGAGGGGTGGGTCAGTGGGTGGAGGTGTTGATCAGCCTTACTGCTTGGGGAAAGGAACTGTTTTTGAGTCTGGTGGTCCTGATGTGGATGCTACATAACCTCCTCCCTGATGGGAGTGGGACAAACAGTCCATGAGCGGGGTGGGTGGGATCCCTCATCAGGAAACCAGAACTAAACAGTTTTTAGAGAGCTTCAACATTACCTTGTGGATCTTGAACCCAATCCCTGGACTAAATCACAGGTAATTCTTTGAATAGGTGTGTATATTTTTCATTTCAGGCTTGGATCCAGCTGGTCCCATGTTTGAAGGTGAAGACCCAGATAGGCGACTTTCCCCAGATGATGCAGACTTTGTGGATGTGCTTCATACTTTTGCCTACAATACGCTGGGAGTTAGCATTGGTATTGAGCGGCCCATTGGTCATATTGATGTTTATCCAAACGGTGGCAGTTTCCAGCCCGGCTGCGGTTTTCACAATGTCCTTAACGCCATAGCCAGTGGAAGTAAGTGTTCTGTCGTTATTGTATCTTCTCCTCAATGTTCCCCTAATTGTTTTTACAGCCACATGGAACAACCATTGCTCTGTGCAGAAAATGTCTACAGGGTTTGAAAACTGCATGGCCCTTTATATTAACATTATATAAAAGAAAATTCCAGCTGCACGTCTACAAAGGCTATGTGTGTGAGAGCATTTCAGTCACTGCGAGGCTGTGCTCCACACAGATTAGACAGAACAGTGCCCCTCCTGTATTTACCTGTTGTTAGTAATAATAACTTACTTACTGAGCGCTTTTCATACGAACGATGTGGTTCAAAGTGTTTTACAATGGGATAAACTGCAAACATGAAAATACAATTTAAAAAAAACTTGAGAATGAAAGTCAAAGATGTTAGTTAAAGGTGAGGCTAAATAAATAGGTTTTGAGCTGGTGTTTAAATTGGCAACTGAGTCTGCATCCCTTAGTATTAAATATAGATATGTCAATATGTCATTGATATACAAGTTAGAGTTAAAAATTCCAACTGTAGAAGAATAGGTTAAGTCAGTGGTGAGGAAGGCAAATGTAATGTTAGCGTTCAGTTTGAGAGGACTAGAATATAAAAGCAAGGATGTGTTGCTGAGGCTTTATAAGGTATTGGTCAGACTGCACATGAAGTATTGTGAGCCATTTATCTAAGGAAGGGTGTGCTGGTATTGGAGAGGGTCCAGGGGAAGTTCATGAGAATGATCCCAGGAAGGAATGAGAAGTAATGTATGAGAAGTGTTTGAGGGCTCTGGGCCAGTACTCGGTAGAGTTTAGAAGAATTAGGGGGAGATCTCATTGAAACAGATCAAATGTTGAAAGGCTGAGACAGAGTGGATGTGGAGAGTGTGTTTCCCGTAGTGGGGGAGTGGGGGAGTCTGGGACCAGAGGGCACAGATAGAGTGGATGTGGAGAGCGTGTTTCCCGTAGTGGGGGAGTCTGGGACCAGAGGGCACAGATAGCGTGGATGTGGAGAGCGTGTTTCCCGTAGTGGGGGAGTCTGGGACCAGAGGGCACAGATAGAGTGGATGTGGAGAGCGTGTTTCCCGTAGTGGGGGAGTCTGGGACCAGAGGGCACAGATAGCGTGGATGTGGAGAGCGTGTTTCCCATAGTGGGGGAGTGGGGGAGTCTGGGACCAGAGGGCACAGATAGAGTGGATGTGGAGAGCGTGTTTCCCGTAGTGGGGGAGTCTGGGACCAGAGGGCACAGATAGCGTGGATGTGGAGAGCGTGTTTCCCATAGTGGGGGAGTGGGGGAGTCTGGGACCAGAGGGCACAGATAGAGTGGATGTGGAGAGCGTGTTTCCCATAGTGGGGGAGTGGGGGAGTCTGGGACCAGAGGGCACAGATAGAGTGGATGTGGAGAGCGTGTTTCCCGTAGTGGGGGAGTCTGGGACCAGAGGGCACAGATAGCGTGGATGTGGAGAGCGTGTTTCCCATAGTGGGGGAGTGGGGGAGTCTGGGACCAGAGGGCACAGATAGAGTGGATGTGGAGAGCGTGTTTCCCGTAGTGGGGGAGTCTGGGACCAGAGGGCACAGATAGCGTGGATGTGGAGAGCGTGTTTCCCATAGTGGGGGAGTGGGGGAGTCTGGGACCAGAGGGCACAGATAGAGTGGATGTGGAGAGTATGTTTCCCGTAGTGGGGGAGTCTGGGACCAGGGGGCACAGATAGAGTGGATGTGGAGAGCGTGTTTCCCATAGTGGGGGAGTGGGGGAGTCTGGGACCAGAGGGCACAGATAGCGTGGATGTGGAGAGCGTGTTTCCCATAGTGGGGGAGTCTGGGGCCAGAGGGCACAGATAGAGTGGATGTGGAGAGCGTGTTTCCCATAGTGGGGGAGTGGGGGAGTCTGGGACAGAGGGCACAGATAGAGTGGATGTGGAGAGTATGTTTCCCATAGTTGGGGGAGTTTAGTACCCGAGAGCATAGCCTCAGAATACAGGGAGATCCCTTTCGAACAGAGATGAGGAGAAATTTCTTTAGCTAAGGGGATGTGAATCTGTGGAATTCATTGCCACAGACAGCTGTGGAGGCCAGGTCATTGGGTATATTTAAAGCAGAGGCTGACAGGTTCTTGATTAGTCAGGGTGTCAAAGGTTACAGGGAGAAGACAGGAGAATGGGGTTAAGAGGGACAATAAACCAGCCATGATGGAATGGTGGAGCAGACTCGATGGGCCAAATGGCCTAATTCTTCTCCTGTCTTGTGGTCTTGTAGATGCGTAGATCTGTACCTGGGTGGCTCCCTGAGGGGGAGAATGCCACAGTACCAGCTCTCAGTATTAGGTTACTTTCCTTCTTTCCGTTGGCAGATCTGGGTGAAGTGGTTTACTGTGACCATGAACGCTCTGTGCATCTCTTCGTCGACTCCATCCTCAACCAGGATAAACAGAGCTGGGTGTATCGCTGTCCAGACACCAAGACGTTTGAGAAGGGGATGTGCCTCAGCTGCCGGAAGAACCGTTGCAACAAATTAGGCTACAATGTGAATAAAATCAGAAGTAAACGTAGTAAAAGGATGTACCTGAAGACCAGGGCGGACATGCCCTTTAAAGGTAAGTTATCCAGCTCGTCACACCGGGGAAGTGGAAAGTTCAGTGTTTGAGTGTGAGTCCGCTGGAGGCCGAGGGGTCGTGGGGTTAGAGGCTGTGTATGTGCTTGGGTGGGTTGGAGGAGCAGGGCTTGTTTTGTTGTTGGTTGTTGTTTGCTGTGTTCTGTGTTGTTCTGCCGAGCGTTGTGGATACGCTATGTCGGTGCCAGAGTGTGTAGTGACACTTGTGGGCTGCCCCCAGCGCCTTCTCGGCTGTGTTGGTTGTTAATGCAAACGGTGCATTCAATGTACATGTGAGAAATAAACTTTAGACTTCAATTTAGTCTGGCATGACAGTGGGTCCCATAAAGTTCAAAGTAAATTTATTGTCAAAGTACATATATGTCACCATGTACAACCCTGAGATTCATTTTCTTGTGGGCATTCACAGTAACTACAAAGAAACACAGTAGAACCAATGGAAAACCACACCCAGCAGAGACGGACAAACAACCAGTGTGCAAAAGACAAACTGTGCAAATACAAAAAGAGAAAAGATAATAGTAATAATAAATAAACCAGCCAATAATATGGAAATCATGATATTTAAATGGCTTAAATACATGGGTTGTGGAATCAGTTCAGTGTTGGGGTGAGTGAAGTTATTCACTCTGGTTCAAGAGCCTGATGGTTGAGGGGGTGATCTTAAAAATAAAATTACAAAGTATAATAAAAATGGGCGATTATCTTATAATCTTAAAGGTGGAAGATTGCAAAACGAGCCCCACACATACACAGTTGTCTAACCACAGGACAGGCCTTCTTTGCCTCCAGTGGACTAGGACTGCTTGGGTTAAATTCAAGTTCAAATTTTTTGTCATCTGATTGTTTCATTTGGTTGTATATATGGACAACGCTCCTCTGGACTACTGTGCACCCACACAACATGTATCACACACAGACATAAAGCAGAATGTTGCACAGATAAGTTAATTCAGAGTGCATGTAGTGCACCGCACAGGTAAACAGTAAACAGCTCGCTCTCCTGGTGACGAGACCTCGGTGGTGGCAGGGTATTCATTAGTCTCACAGCCTGAGGGAAGAAGCTGTTACCCAGTCTGACAGTCCCAGTCCTGATGCTCCTGTACCTCCTTCCTGACAGTAGTGGGTCAGAGAGACTGTGGGATGGGTGTTGGTGGGGATGGTCAACAATGCTTCAGGGCCTTCGTATAAAACGCTCCCGGTAAATATCAGTACTGGGGGGGAAGGGGGACATGGTGATCTTCTGTGGTTTTTACTGTCCTATGTAGAGTCTTGTGACCTGATGCCTTGCAATGTCGGTAATGCTTTGTAATGTCAGTACTGTAGAAGGTGGTTAGACTGGGAGAGAGGAGCTCTGTGCAGCTCAGGCTACTCAGAACGTAGAGATGCTGCTCTGCTGCCTTGCCTGATGAGGTGTTGTGGGTCCAGGTCGCCTTGTTTGTGTGTGTACACCGTTACTGAAGAAACTGGATTGCTGGAAACCCCTCTCAAATTGTCCTTTACTCACTGCATTCCACAATGTAAAGTAAATGGAGAGATGAAGGGAAATCTGACACTCCACTGATTCTGTCAATGTCGAAACCTCCTGCACCTGTTAACTGAGAAGGCAGGGCCCTTTGTTTCAAAGGTTCAAAGGTACATTTAATGTCAGAGAAATATATACAATATACATCCTGAAATGCTTTTTCTTCGCAACCATCCACAAAAAAACAGAGGAGAATGAATGACAGTTAAAAGTTAGAACCCCGAAGTCCCCCCCACCCCCCGGCTCCCCTCCCTCCTGCACGTAAGCGGCAGCAAGCAACAATCCCCCCTCCCCTCACCGGCAAAAAAAAATTGGCATTTGCCACCGAGCACTCAAACGTGAGCAAAGTAACAGCAAAGACAGACTTGCAGTTCTCCAAAGACTGCTTGTTCACCTGGTATTCAACATACCACAGGCTCTCTCTCCCCCTAATAAGGGAAAGAGGTGTCCCCGTTTCACAGTGGGAGGAGAGACACAACAAACAACTCGCTGGTTTATGATGTTAAAAGTCCGTAGCGTCGCTTTTTCTGTGCCTGAAGATCTCGGGTCTCTGGGCATACAGCATTAGATCTTCCATCTTCCATGACACACCGATCTCCTGCCCGGACAGTGACCTTCGATCCGCCAGTCTCCAGAGCCACGAGATCTCAGCCCTCCTGAGCTCTTAGGCTGCGCCCTTGGCATGCTGAATAACGGTCAGTGGTGAAACCCGGAAAGCGGGTCCCATTTCTGCAAAGAACCATAGTCAGCGTGTAAATCCAGTTCAGGGTCTTCAAAAGAGCCCTGAAAGGGAAAAATAGAGATATTAAAGATAAAAATAGAGCTGTTTCTGAAGATGCAAGCGAAGGAGTTGCCATTAATTCTCCTAAGCTCCTCCTTCTGTGGTAAGGGTAACAACCACTGTTATGTTATAAACTCGAGATTCTGCAGATTATATACATCAATTTCGCCAACTCGCGGTAATTTTCCCCTCCCCCTTCCCTCTTCTTCATTTCCCTACTCTGGCCTCTTCTCCTCATCTGCCTATCACCTTCCCCGATACCCCTCCTCCTTCCCTTTCTCCCACGGTCCACTTTCCTCTCCTATCAGATTCCTTCTTCTCCAGCCCTTTTCCTCTTCCACCTATCGCCTGTCAGCCTCTTACTTCACTTCCTGCCCCCTCCACCCATAAGACTTCCCTTCTCACTATTCTCCTTCCCTTTCCCCCAACCACCTTATTCTGGCAACTTCCCTCTTCCTTTCCAGTCCTGAAGAATGGTCTCGGCCTGAAATGTCGACATTTCCACTGATGCAGCCCGACCTGCCAAGTTCCTCCAGCATCCTGTGTGTGTTGCTTTGAATTTCCAGCGTCTGGAGGGTCCCGTGCTTAGATTCTGCAGATGCTGGAAATCCAGAGCAACAGACAAAATGCTGGAGAACTCAGCAGGTCAGGCAGCATCTGTGCAGGGAAATAAACAGTCGATGTTTCAGGCTGAGACCCGTCACCTGGGCTGCTTGTCCCCTTCAATTCCCCCTCCAGTCCCGATGTAGGGTTATCCAGAACTTCACTCAACACAACACTGAACTGTTCCCACCACCTGTGAACTCACTTTCAAACACTCTTCATCTCACTTTCTCGTTATTTATTTACTTATTATTTTTGTTATTATTATTTCTTTCTCTTTCATTTTGTATTTGCACAGTTTGTTTGCTTGTTTTTGTGCATTGGTTTTTTGTCTGTCCTGTTTTGCGTGGTCTATCATTGATTCTATTGTGTTTCTTGTATTAGCAGAGAATGCCCGTAAGAAAACGAACCTCAGGGTTGTATATGGTGACGTGTACTTCGATAATAAATTTACATCAATGCTCATCCCCCTCCACTGTTCTGTTAGTTCTATTTATTTATTGAGATACAGCTTGAAATGGGCCCTTCCGACCATTCTGCCCAGCAACCACGGATTATTTAATCCAAATTAAATCACAAGATAAGTTACAATGACCAGATAACCCATCAACCGGTAGGTATCTGGACTGCGGGAGGAAACTGGGGCACCCAGAGGGAACCCAGATTGTCACGGGGAGAACGTAGAAGCTCCTTGCAGGCAGTGACAGGAATTGAACCTGGGCCATCTGTACTGTAAAGCGTTGTGTTAGCCACTGCGTTACCGAGACGCTTACCTTGGACTCCAAAGTCACAGCTGGGTTGTGCAGGAACGTTGAAACTGTATCGTGGTGTCGTGCACAGGGAGTAACATCATTCTCTGCCTTTTATCTTTTTCAGTGTTCCACTATCAGCTAAAGATGCACTTATTCAGTGCAATGGCAATAGAAGACTCCAACCCCAAACTGAATGTCAACTTGTATGGCACTGCACTCGACAGCAGGAAGATCAGGATCGAAATGTATGTAGAGTAAAGTGGTGTGTCTGAAACCTGACTGGGGGGGGGGTGCTGCAGGGATGTGTTATTGAGTCATAGACTTGTAGAACACTACAGCACAGAATCAGGCCCTTCAGCCCATCTAGTCCATGTAGATTTTTTAGATTATGAGGACACGCAGTCCTCTTTTATTGTCATTTAGTAATGCATGCATTAAGAAATGATACAATATTCCTCCGGTGTGATATCACAAAACACAGGACAGACCAAGATTGAAAAACTAACAAAACCACATAATTATAACATATAGTTACAACAGTGCAACAATACCATAACTTGATGAAGAACAGTCCATGGCACGGTAAAAAGTTCAAAGTTTCTTGAAAGTCCCACATGTACTTGTCCAAATTAAAATTCTCTCTTGTCAGAGAGCATGCCAAACCTTTAGGAGAACATCATGCACAAAGTTCAAAGTAAGTTTATTTTCAAACTACGTATATGTCACCATACACTACCCTGAGATTATTTTATTGTGAGCATTCACAGTAAATACAAAGAAACCATGATAGAATCAATGGAAAACCACACACTACAAGATGGACGGATGTTACGTAAAGGGAAGTTGCAGGCTGCACTTTCCAACGACAGTAGCTCCGAAGTATACCTGGAGGTTTTGAGCAGTCCACAGAACATTGCCATGCGTTGCCAGCGCCATCTTGGAATCTACTCGACTCGAGTGGTTGCACTCCTAGAGCACTCATGCCCCTTGGTCCATTTAGTTTGTGTCAAACGATTGTTCTGTCTAGTCCCATTAGCCTGCACCTTGACCATAAATATTCCAATCAAACCCCCGTTCACTTAAATGTTGAAATCGAACTTGCATCCACTACTACTGCTGGCAGCTCGTTCCACACTCTCACCACTCGCTGAG
Organism: Mobula hypostoma; assembly: GCF_963921235.1. Taxonomy (NCBI): domain Eukaryota; kingdom Metazoa; phylum Chordata; class Chondrichthyes; order Myliobatiformes; family Myliobatidae; genus Mobula; species Mobula hypostoma. The sequence goes on from NC_086099.1 coordinate 6,353,433, forward strand.
TGAAGAAATTCGCCCTCATGTTCTCCTTAAACATTTCACCTTTCACCCTTAACCTATGACCTCTAAATCTGGTCTCACTCAGCCTCAGTGCAAAACCGCCTTAGAGTCATAGAACAGTACAGTACAGAAACAGGCTCATTTAGACTGCCTGCTCCATCGACCTGCACTGGGACCACAGCCCTCCATACCCCTACCATCCATGTACCTATTCAAACTTCCCTAAAATGTTGAAATCGAGCTTGCATGCACTACTTGTGCTGGCAGCTCGTTCCACACTCTCACGACTTTCTGAGTGAAGATGTTTATCCTCGTGTTCTCCTTAAACTTTTCAGCTTTCACCCTTAACCCATGACACCTGGTTATAGTTCCACACAACCTCAGTTAGGAACATCTACCCTATCTGTACCCCTTGTAATTTTATATACCTCTATAAAATCTACACTTTATCTTCTGTGTTCTGAGTATAAAAGGGATCCGGTCATAACCTATCCAATATTTCTATATAACTCAGGTCTTTCAGTCCCAGCAACATCCTTGTTAATTTTCTCTGTACTCTTTCAACCTTACTTACATCTTTCCTGTAGGTAGGTGACCTAAACTCCACCCAGTACTCCAAATTTGGCTTCGTCAAGTCTTGTACAACTTCAACAAAACATAAACTTGCATTTACCCTGCCTATATCCCTCAATGTCATATACCTCTATTAAGTCTTCCCTCAAGTCCTTCAAGGATTAATAGAGTCAAGGTAAATGTGGACATCAGGTAAACCTGATGAAATTAGAAAGTAATAAAACTTTATTAAAATGTTTAAGCACCTACATGGAGATACAAGAGCATGTAAGCATGTAGATGGCGATTGGATGGAAATATAGGGATGTCAGAAGTTTTTCTACACAGAGTGGTGTGTGCGTGGAATGCAGTGCCAGCAGTGGTGGGACAGGCAGATACGTTAGGAATGTTTAAGAAACTCTCAGATTGGCTCATGGATGAAAGATAATAGAGGGCTACGTGGGAGGGAAGGGTTAGAATGATCTTGGAGTAGGTTAAAAGGTTGGCTTAAGATTGTGGGCTGAAGGGCTGGTGCTCATATGGTTATAGAGCTTTGCAGCACAGAAACAGGCCCTTCAGCCCATCTATTGTGTGCTGAGCTGTTATTCTGCCTCATCCCATTGACCACCACCTGGACTATTGTCCTCCGTATCCCTCCCATCCATGTAGGTGCCCAAATAGCTGTTAAATATTGAAATCAAACTGTTCTACGTTCTATTCTCAATGTGAGATGAATGCTTTCTTTCAGGCCTGAACAAATTAGTGCAAACAGAACACATTCTTTTCTCCTCTACCTGGAGGAGGAGATCGGGGACTTGCTGGGGATTAAACTGAGCTGGGAGAAACCCACCTCGTCGTGGTCGTTTTGGACAAATTTGAAAAGTTTGTGGTATGGGTCGCCCTCTGATTGGGACACAGATCTGAATGAGCTGGAGATAAGGAAGATACGAGTGAAGTCTGGGGAAACGCAGAAGAAGTGAGTATGACCTTCTTAGGGCATCGAGGCACTGGCGCTAGGTAGCATAGCGCTAACTGCTACACAACCATGACACCACCTTCACAATGAGTAGGGAGGGGGAGAGAGATAACGTTCTCAAAACTAGACTCTGCAATTAGTGCTAATCAGGCATCTTGTTATAATGAAAACAAGATGGAATCCCTGAGCCTATCAAAATTAACAAGCTTACAGTAAACAGAAGGCATCTGGAGACCGCATTACAAAGAGCGAGTTGAGCACAAGCAACTCTAAACGATTAATGACTGTCCTTAAACAACAATTAACCAATTTGGGTGCTCTGAAAACCTCAGCACCCAGTGTTGTCTGGCGCCCTGCACAGGCCCAAAGAATTCATTACAGTTCCCTGCAGTGGGTGAGTCTAGGTCCAGAGTGCACGATGTCCGAATAGAGGGATGTCCATTCAGAGCAGAGATGAAAAGGAATTTTTTTTAGCCTGAGTGTGGTGAATCTGAGGACTTCATTGCCACAGCCAGCTTTGGAAGCCAAGTTATTGAGTATATTTAAACATTGATAGATAGGTTCAGGATGTCAAAAGTTACAGGAAGAAGGCAGGAAAATGGGATTGTGAGGAACAATAAAATCAGCCACAATGGAATGCAGGATCCGACTTGTTGGGCTGAATGGCCTAATTATGCTCCTTATGTTTTATGAGCTTTGATTTCTCCAACTTCTAGTAAATGCTTCCCCTCCCCTCCTGCATTTTCCATTCCCCACTCTGGCTCCCCTCTTAACCTTTCTCTTTTACCCACCTGCCCATTACCTCTCTCTGGTGTCCCTCCTCCTTCCCTTTCTCTTGTGGTCCACTGCCCTCTCCTATCAGATTTCTTCTCCAGCCCTCTAGCTCTTCCACATATCGCCTTCCAGCTTCTTACTTCACCTCCCCTGCCGCACCCTCCCATCTACATCTCACCTGGTCTCACCTATCACCCACCCACATTCCCCCCTCACCTGGTCTCACCTTTCACCTGCCAGCTCATACTCCTTCCCCTCTCCTCATCTTCTGTCTTCTGCTCCCTTCCTTTCTAGTCCTGATGATGGGTCTCAGCCAGAAATGGTGGCTGAAGTAAAGAGCTGGGAAGTTGATTGGTGAAAAGGATAAACGACTGGGGGAGGGGGAGTCTGATAGGAGAGGATAGGAGGCCTTGGAAGAAAGAAAAGGGGGAGGACCACCAAAGGGAGGTGATGGGCAAGTAAGGAGAAAAGGTGAGAGAGGAGAATGGTGAAACGGGGGTGGGGGGTGGTGGGGGGGAACCTTACTAGAACTTCGAGAAATCGATCTTCATGCCATCGTTTGGAGGCCACCCAGAGAGAATATAAGGTGTTGTTCCTCCAACCTGAGACTGGCCTCATCGCGACAGTGGTTGGGCCAGGTTGTATCCTGGCAAAGGTGTACTTGGTAAGTGGGAGGCCTTCAAAAGCTGAATTTTGAGAGTAGAGTTTTTCTGTGCCTGTCAGAATAAAAGGCAAGAATAACATGTTAAGGGAACCTTGGTTTTTGAGAGAGATTGAGGCCCTGGTTAAGGAAAAGGAGGCGCATAGCAGGTCTAGGCAGGTAGGGACAAATGAGGAGCTTATGGAGTATAAGAAATGCAAGAGAACACTAAAGAAGGAAATCAGGGGGGCTAAAAGAAGGCATGAAGTTTCTCTGACAGACAAGATGAAGGAGAATCCCAAGAGCTTCGGCAGATATGTTAAGAGCAAAGGGATTGCAAGTGACAAAATTGGTCTTCTGGAAGATCGGGGTGGTAATCTATACTTGGAGCCAAAAAAGGATTGGGGAGATCTTAAACAAGAGAAAATCTGCAGATGTTGGAAATCCAAGAAACACACACAAAATGCTGGAGGAACTCAGCAGGTCAGGCAGCATCGATGGAAAAAAGTACAGTCGATGTCTCAGGCTGAAATGTCAACTTCACCTTTTTCCATAGATGCTGTCTGGCCTGCTGAGTTCCTCCAGCATTTTGTGGGGAGATCTTAAATGGATTTTTTGCATCAGTATGTACTCAGGAGATGGACACAGTCTGTAGAAGTGAGGCAACGCAGCATCAACTTCATGGACCCTGAATAGATTACAGAGGAGGAGGTGTTTGCTGGTTTGAGGCAAATTGGAGGGGAATAAATCCCCAGGGCCTGACAATATGTTCCCTCGGACCGTGTGGGAGGCTAGTGAAGAAATTGTAGGGGTTTGAACACAGATATTTAAAGCATCCTTGGCCATGGGTTAGGTGCCAGAGGTTTGGAGGATAGCTAATGTTGTTTTATTACGTAAGAAAGGCTCTAAGAACATCAGATTATTGGAAGGTATTCTGAGGAATCGATGTAGAAGTATTTGAGTAGACAGGGACTGATTAGTGATAGTCGAGGTGGCTTTGTGTGTGGCAAATTGTGTCTAAACAATTTTATAGAGTTTTTTGAGGAAGCTACCAGGAAAGTGGATGAAGGCAAGGCAGTTTATGTTGTCTACATGGATTTTGACAAGGTCCCATGTGGGAAGTGGGTCAAAGAGTTCAATCACTTGACATTAAAGATGAGGTAGTAAATTGGATTAGACGTTGGCTCTGTCTCGCAGACTACTTGTTTACTCCCTGTCTGGTGGGTATGTTTTTATTATCCAGTTATATCCTGTGCATAGTCATAGGACATGACAGCACAGAAACAGGCCCTTCAGCCCATCTAGTCCATGCTGAACTGTAGCCCCATTGACCTGCCCCTGGGCCATTCCCCTTCTATCCATGTACCTACCCAAACTTCTCTTAAACTTTGAAATCAGATCTGCATCCACCACTTCTGCTGACAGCTCGTTCCACACTCTCACCATCCTCTGAATGAAGAGGTCCCCCTCATGTTCCCTTTAAACATTTCACCTTTCACCCTTCTGCTCAGTGGAAAAACCCTATCTATACCCTCATAATTTTGTATATTAAATCTCCCCTCATTCTCCTATTCCCCAGGAAATAAAGTCCTATTCAATCTTTCCCCGTAATTCAGGTTCTCAAGTCCCAGCAACATCCTTGTAAGTTGTCTCTGCACTCTTTCAATCTTGTTTACATCTTTCCAGTAGGTGACCAGAAATGCAGACAATACTCCAAATTAGGCCTCACCAAAGTCTTGTACAATTTCAACATAACATCCCAACTCCTGTACTCATACTTTGATTTATGTACGCTAATGTGCCAAAAGCTTTCTTTACGACCCTCTCTACCCTTGATGCCACTTTCAATGGATCAGTATTCCTAGATCCCTCTGGTCTATCACGTTCCTCAGTGCCCTCTCATTCTCTGTGTAAGTCATATCCCGCTCTGCCCTCCTTAAGTGCATCGTTTGCTTTTCTTCTCATTTTGTCAGCCTTTCAAGGACACATCCAAATGTTGCACCTTGCTGGCATTCACAGGTATCAGTGAACACTTAGGAAATCTGACTCTTCCTCCCCACCCCGTCTCATACCCTTCCCCTTGCAAGAACTGAAAAGCCTACAAAAAGTAGTGGATCAAGCGCAGTTCAGCACAGGTAAAGCCCTGCCCACTACTGGGCACATTTACAGAGAGCGCTGCCACAAGAAAGCAGTATCCATTAGATTAGATTAGATTCAGCTTTATTGTCATTTGTGCCAAGTACAGATACAAAGCCAATGAAATGCAATTCGCATCTGACCAGAAATGCAAAGAATAGTGTTATTTACAAAATAGCTGCGAATAAAAAGTAAGTGCTACAGCACACAAATATAAAAGTACTGAGACAGTACAATATGGGTGCAATACTGCTTAGCGCTGTGATGTGAGGTTCAGCAGGATCACAGCCTCAGGGAAGAAGCTCTTCCTGTGCCTGCTGGTGCGGGAGTGGAGGCTCCTGTAGCACCTACCAGATGGGAGGAGAGTAAAATGTCCATGATTAGGGTGAGATGTATCCTTGATGATGCTTTTCGCCCTGCCCAGATGGGAGGAGAGAGGGCTCAGCACACAGCCTTGAGGCACACCAGTGTTCAGGGTGAGAGTTGTCTAACTTAACTGATTGGGGTCTGTTGGTCAGAAAATCTAAAGTCCAATTGCAGAGGGATGAGCTCCAAGCTGGTGAAGTTTGGCGATCTGCTTGGAGGGGATCACAGTATTGAATGCCGAACTAAAGTCAATGAACAGCATTCTGACGTAAGAGATGGGGCTGTCCAGGTGGGTCAGGGCAGAGCGAAGTGCCGTGGAGATGGCGTCCTCTGTAGACCTGTTGGTGCGATAGGCAAATTGATGGGGGTCCAGGGTAGAGGGCAGACAGGATTTCAGATGTGATAGAACCAGTCTCTCAAAGCACTTTGCAATGATGGGGGTGAGTGCAACTGGCTGGAAGTCATTCAGGCCCATGGCAGTGGAATGTTTCAGCACTGGCACGATGGTGGCGATCTTGAAGTTTGTGGGGACAACTGCCTGGGCCAGGGACAGATTAAAAATGTCCGTGAAGACCCTGGCCAACTGCTCTGCACAGACCCTGAGCACACGGCCAGGTATTCCATCTGGACAGCTGCCTTCCGTATATTCACCCTCCTCAGGGTGGCGCAAACATCAGAGGTGGAAAGTGAGAGAGGCAGTTCACCAGGTGGGAGATCCGTTTTGAGGGTGACCTTGTTCTCTCCGTCAAAGCGAGCGTAGAAGTAGCCTGAGAGTCTGAGGTGGCACGGGCAGCAAACGCACTCCAGTCTGTGTGCTGGAACTGGTGCTGAAGAGCAGAGTCAGCCCCCTCCAGCTGGCACCCCCACCATCCAGGCCATGCTCTCCTGTGACTGTGACTGCGGCCATCGGGAAGAAGGTATGGGAGCCTCGGGACCCACACCACCAGGTTCAGGAAGAGATATGTCTCCTCAGCCATCAGGGTCCTGAACCAGAGAGGATAACTTCACTCCCCACAATTCTGAACTGATTCCACAATCTACGAACTCACTTTCAAGTACTCGATGACTTGTTCTCAGTATTATTTATTTTGTAGCCTGGGGAAAAAGTACACACTCAGGACAACAAAGACTTTTTCAGGTTTTAATTCCTTTATCTGTTTTAGATGTTTAAGTGCCAGAAGAGGGTCACAAAACAAAATGAACGAATCTACAACCAGTTCTTGCCGCTACAATCTCAGTTTAACTTTCGATCCACACCCTTGTGTATGGACGGAATTGCATATGCAGTATAAAAAATACCAGAACTAATACGGTACAAATACCGTAGTGGCAATCCTACTTGGATGGTGAGGAACTTCGCCCAAGTCACACAATCCAGCGTTGAGTCACTTACTCGAGAAAATCTTTCCTCACCATGCCCAGCCTTGGGAGGGACCCAATTTCCAACGCCCTACCATATCTTCAGCAGAAAGCAAAATGGTCTCCCCGCTATCCCGCGCGTGCGTAATGACATCACCGTCTTCCTTAAAGGCACAGACAACTATTCTAGCATTACTCGGATGGCTGCCGAAGTACACTTTTAACGATGCTGAATAAGATCCAATGGTCACCCGGTTACATTTATTTACTTATTTATTAATTATTATTTGTATTTGCACAGTTGTTGTCTTTTATGCACATTGGCTGCTTGTCAGTCTTTGCACTTTTTCATTTATTCTATTGTATTTCTTTGTTCTACTGTGAATGCCTGCAAGAAAATGAATCTCAGGGTTGTGTATGGTGAGATAGACACACTCTGATAATAAATTTACTTTGAACTTTGAAAGTTTGAAGTAAACTTATTATCAAAGTAAAATAAAATATTCCTAGCACTTGGCAATAGTGCAGAAACTTGGTTTTGCACTGTTGTACATTCTACAAAATAAGGATGGACAAAAGCTCAAACTCTACACTTTTGCCGGTGGAACCATTCCTTTTCTGTTCACTGGCAAAGCGGGGTGGGGGAGACGGGGAGGGGGGAGAGGGAGAGGGAGGGAGGGAGAGAGAGAGGGAGGGAGAGGTTTAGACATCTTCATGTTAACTTTAAGCTATTTTTATTTTCAGGTATACATTCTGTGCAATCAATCCATCAGCAACCAAGATCTCGCCTGGGAATGAGCTGACTTATATCAAGTGTCTGGATCACTGGCCAGTCAAGAATAAAACCAGGTACACAGACTCATAGGGTTATAGAGCACTACAGCTCAGAAAGGTGAAATCCAAGTGTATTGTCATCTGACTGTACATATATACAACTAAATGAAACAATGTTCCTCTGGACCACTGTACACCCATCCACACAGCACACAGGACAAAGTATTACCACAAGTAAGTCAATAAAATGTAATTCAAAATGCAGGTAAACAGCTCACTGTCCGAGTGACAAGACCTCAGTGGTGGCAGGGTATTCATTAGCCCCTCAGCCTGAGGGAAGATCCTATTACCCAGTCTAGCTGGCCTTTTTCCCATCTAGTCTGTGACAAATCATTAATCTGCTTAGTCCTATCGATCCTCACCTGGACAATATGCCTCCTCACCCTTCCCTTCCAAGTACTTATCCAAGTTTCTCTTTAGTGAACCCACAGCCACCACTTCCGCTGGCAGCTTATTCCACACTCTCACTATCCTCTATGTGAAGAAGGTCTTCCTTATCCACTAGACATTCTGATGCACATTTAAAATGCACAATTTTAATCATTTGAACTTTATTTTAAAATATTTTATCTATCGGTCGGATCAGCCAGTTCCTAGAATAGCAAAGCAAACATGGCAAATCCTGTAGTGAAAGACCCGGTTCCTGAGCGGGTTGAAAGCCGGTTCCTGAGCGGGTGAAGGACCCAGTTCCTGAGCGGCTATAGAGTCAACACAAAGTCCACCCACTCTTGAGGTATCAGACATAGCTGCAGAGTTGGGCCATTCAGTGCATCGAGTCTGCTCTGCCGTTCAATATTTGCTTATTTTTTTCCCTCACACCCTCAATCTCCTGCCTTCTGGCTGCACCCTTTGGCACCTTGACTAAGGCTACCTCCACACTACGCCGGATAATTTTGAAAACGAAGTTTTTTCTCTTCGTTTTGACCCTCCGTCCACACTAAAGCAGCGTTTTCATCCCCCGGAAACGGAGATTTTCAGAAATGGTCTCCAGAGTGAATAAATCTGAAAATGCCTAATATCCGTTGTAGTGTGTACGGGGTAAACAGAGACATTTAAAAATGCTGTCATGACAACACCACAACAACAATGCTTTTTCTGTTTCTGCTTGGTACTGCGCAAGCACTGCCATATGGCTGTTATAACACGCAGTCGGTGTGAACGATGTGAGAGTTAAATTGTAAAGTGAGCTTTTTTGACTATTTAAAAACGCTGTCATGACGTGCCGGAACAGATGGCCGCAGCGCGGCATTTCGTTGTTTTCTTGAACGCAACCACCCACGCAACCTAACAATTTCAGAACAGACGGCAACGAGACTGAAGCCAGAAGGGTTAGAAATGTACTCACCAAATACTTCGACCCATAGCTTACTGAATAAATAAGTATACTCACTTTGCCCTGTTTTCTGTCCTGGCTTATATGGAGGTGCTTTACCCATTTATGCAAGTACTTCTCTGACAATAGATGTGTAGCAGCCTAATGTAACATTGTATGGAAATACAAGATAACACTGATGCAGACATGTTTTATACATTTAACAAGGTGCTTTATTAATGCAACAGAGTTAGTCAGTTTTTCAATGTTCGTCATCAGCCGGGTCATACTGTCTGTTGTCTCCATACGCTCCAGTATTTGTTTTTTTATAGTTTTAAGTCCTCCTGCGTGAGAGCCAAAAACAATTCCTTTGAAATTTTTCTACTTTGTAACTAGACAAACGCGCACTAAGTATACCGTTTCCTGTTCGCTTGTTTTCTGTGTGTCCTCCGCGTGCCCAGTAGAGGAGATTCACCCAAATATCCGTGTTAGTGTGGACAGAGATATTTTGAAAAACGCTTAGTGTGTACACCTGTCGTTTTCACTTGAAACTGGCATTTTCAAAATTATCCGGCGTAGTGTTGACATAGCCTAATCAAGAACCTATCAACCTGTGCTTAAAATGTACTGAATGACTTGGCCTCCACAGCTGTATGTGGATTCACTACTCTCTGGCTAAAGAAATTCCTCCTGGTCTCCATTCTGAAGGGCTGTTCTGCTATTTTGAGGCCTCCTATAGGAAACAACCCTTTCGCGTTCACTCTCTCTGGCTCTTTCAATATTTGACGGGTTTCAATGAGATTCCCCCTCATTAATTTCATTTGGGTGAGGAGAAGATGGTGGTGCGACACAGCTCGCAGTGGCCACTCCGGTGGTCATGTCTGTTATTTGTCAAGTAGGGTGCCGTGCACAATCCTGATTTGATGGAGACAGACATGAGAGTACGGAGGAACATCTGGAGAAATTTCTGAAATGCCTGCTTCGCTGCTGCTGCTACTGTGTGGTCCGAAATCTCCAGAGGGGAAGGCCCCGAGTCCTCGGCTTTGCTTGTTGCTCTGTGCCCGGGGCAGGGTCAAAGTGCTTGGTGCTTGGTGTCGGAGAGCTGGTCGGAGGCTCGAAGTTTTCGGACGGACTCAGAGTCCATGGCGGTCGAGTGCTTCCAATGGTGCGGCATCGGCAAGTTTGCGGCGCTTGGAGGTTCATGGCAGGGAGAGTTTCTCCCTTCTACCGTCTGTGTGAGATGATGAGGCTAAAGGAACTTTGAGACTTTTTTTTTCCCGTGCCCATGGTCTGCTCTTTATCAAATTATGGTATTGCTTTGCACTGTTGTAAGTATATGTTATAATTATGTAGTTTTGCCAGTTTTAGTCTTGGTTTGTCTTGTGTTTCTTGTGATATCACTCTGGAGGAACATTGTATCATTTTTTAATGCATGCATTACTAAATGACAATAAACGAGAACTGAGTGTCCTCATAATCTATCTAATCTAAATTAATATCACTGATATGTTGCGTGAAATTTATTGTTTTGTGGCAGCTGTACAATGTAATACATAAAAATTGCAAATAATTATGATAACAAGTATATATTTAAAGATTAAATGAATAGTGCAAAAGAGCAAAATCATGAGCTATTGGACATGGGTTCATTGTCCGTTCTGAAATGTGATGGTGGAGGGGCAGAAGCTGTTGCTGAGATGTTGAGTGTGTGATCATTGTTCCCGTCTTACCAGATTTATTATGACAAGTATTTAATCTGACTAATATCATGACATGTATTAAATCTTCCTAATGTTTTGATATACATGTGGCAAATCGAGGGTCAACTTTGTTCTCCATGTGCTGCATGTTCACAGTACATGATTTAGGAACTTGCTGTGTCTGTGTCAAGCAACAAAGCAACATTCAACATGAAGGAATTATATAAAAACAAAGTTAGAGGTTAAAGAACAGATATGTCAGAATAGTACAGCACAGTACAGGCCCTTCGGCCCACAATGTTGTGCCGACCCTCAAACCCTGCCTCCCATATAAGACCCCACCTTAAATTCCTCCATATACCTGTCTAGAAGTCTCTTAAACTTCACGAGTGTATTTGCCTCCACCACTGACTCAGGCAGTGCATTCCACGCACCAACCACTCTCTGAGTAAAAAACCTTCCTCTAATAATCCCCTTGAACTTCCCACCCCTTACCTTAAAGACACGTCCTCTTGTATTGAGCAGTGGTGCCCTGGGGAAGAGGCGCTGGCTATCCACTCTATCTATTCCTCTTATTATCTTGTACACCTCTATCATGTCTCCTCTCATCCTCCTTCTCTCCAAAGAGTAAAGCCCTAGCTCCCTTAATCTTTGATCATAATCCATACTTTCTAAACCAGGCAGCATCCTGGTAAATCTCCTCTGTACCCTTTCCAATGCTTCCACATCCTTCCTATAGTGAGGTGACCAGAACTGGACACAATACTCCAAGTGTGGCCTAACCAGAGTTTTATAGAGCTGCATCATTACATCGCAACTCTTAACCTCTATCCCTCGACTTATGAAAGTTAACACCCCATAAGCTTTCTTAACTACCCTATCCACCTGTGAGGCAACTTTCAGGGATCTGTGGACATGTACCCTGAGATCGCTCTGCTCCTCCACACTACCAAGTATCCTGCCATTTACTTTGTACTCTGCCTTGAAGTTTGTCCTTCCAAAGTGTACCACCTCACACTTCTCCGGGTTGAACTCCATCTGCCACTTCTCAGCCCACTTCTGCATCCTATCAATGTCTCTCTGCAATCTTTGACAATCCTCTAGACTATCTACAACACCACCAACCTTTGTGTTGTCTGCAAACTTGCCAACCCACCCTTCTACCCCCACAACCAGGTTGTTAATAAAAATCACGAAAAGTAGAGGTCCCAGAACAGATACTTGTGGGACACCGCTAGTCACAATCCTCTAATCTGAATATACTCCCTCCACCACCACCCTCTGCCTTCTGCAGGCAAGCCAATTCTGAATTCACCTGGCCAAACTTCCCTGGATCCCATGCCTTCTAACTTTCTGAATAAGCCTACCGTGTGGAACCTTGTCAAATGCCTTACTAAAATCCATATAGATCACATCCACTGCACTACCCTCATCTATATGCCTGGTCACCTCCTCAAAGAACTCTATCAGGCTTGTTAGACACGATCTGCCCTTCACAAAGCCATGCTGACTGTCCCTGATCAGACCATGATTCTCTAAATGCCTATAGATCCTATCTCTAAAAATCTTTTCCAACAGCTTTCCCACCACAGACGTAAGGCTCACTGGTCTATAATTACCCGGAATATCCCTACTATCTTTTTTGAACAAGGGAACAACATTCGCCTCCCTCCAATCCTCCGGTACCATTCCTGTGGATAACGAGGACATAAAGATCCTAGCCAGAGGCTCAGCAATCTCTTCTCTCGCCTCGTGGAGCAGTCTGGAGAATAATCCGTCAGGCCCTGGGGTCTTATCTGTCCTAATGTATTTTAACAACTCCAACACCTCCTCTCCCTTAATATGGAACAAATGTGCGTAAATGCCGGCATGTACAGTATTTACAGTACAAGCAACATTATAAAAAGTAGTTGAAAGTGTTTACACTGCAGTGATGGGGGTGGAGTGGGCTAACTAGGATGGTTGCTAATATCCTGGCAGGGAGATTAGCGAGGGCTACTGAGGTGACTTTAAACTAGAATGGTTGGGGGGTGGGAATCAAATTAAAGAGGCTAGGCGAGAGGAGGTTAGTTCACAACAGGGGGATGGGAACCAGTGCAGAGAGACAGAGGAGTGTTAAATGAGGGTAGAAGCAAAAAGTAGTAAGGTGAAAAGTAAAAGTGGCAGGCCGACAAATCCAGGGCAAGCATCAAAAAGGGCCACTTTTCAACATAATTGTATAAGGGCTAAGAGAGTTGTAAAAGAGCGCCTGAAGGCTTTGTGTGTCAATGCAAGGAGCATTTGTAACAAGGTGGATGAATTGAAAATGCAGATTGTTATTAATGATTATGATATAGTTGGGATCAAAGAGACATGGCTCCAGGGTGACCAGGGATGGGAGCTCAACATTCAGGGATATTCAATATTCAGGAGGGATAGACATGAAAGAAAAGGAGGTGGGGTGGCGTTGCTGGTTAAAGATGAGATTAACGCAATAGAAAGGAAGGACATAAGCCGGGAAGATGTGGAATCGATATGGGTAGAGCTGAGTAACACTAAGGGGCAGAAAACGCTGGTAGGAGTTGTGTACAGGCCACCTAACAGTAGTAGTGAGGTCAGAGATGGTATTAAACAGGAAATTAGAAATGTGTGCAATAAAGGAACAGCAGTTATAATGGGTGACTTCAATCTACATGTAGATTGGGTGAACCAAATTGGTAAAGGTGCTGAGGAAGAGGATTTTTTGGAATGTATGCGGGATGGTTTTTTGAACCAACATGTCGTGGAACCAACCAGAGAGCAGGCTATTCTAGACTGGGTTTTGAGCAATGAGGAAGGGTTAATTAGCAATCTTGTCGTGAGAGGCCCCTTGGGTAAGAGTGACCATAATATGGTGGAATTCTTCATTAAGATGGAGAGTGACATAGTTAATTCAGAAACAAAGGTTCTGAACTTAAAGAGGGGTAACTTTGAAGGTATGAGACGTGAATTAGCTATGGTAGACTGGCAAATGACACTTAAAGGATTGATGGTGGATATGCAATGGCAAGCATTTAAGGATTGCATGGATGAACTACAACAATTGTTCATCCCAGTTTGGCAAAAGAATAAATCAAGGAAGGTAGTGCACCCGTGGCTGACAAGAGAAATTAGGGATAGTATCAATTCCAAAGAAGAAGCATACAAATTAGCCGGAAAAAGTGGCTCACCTGAGGACTGGGAGAAATTCAGAATTCAGCAGAGGAGGGCAAAGGGCTTAATTAGGAAGGGGAAAAAAGATTATGAGAGAAAACAGGCAGGGAACATAAAAACGGACTGTAAAAGCTTTTATAGATATGTAAAAAGGAAAAGACTGGTAAAGACAAATGTAGGTCCCCTACAGACAGAAACAAGTGAATTGATTATGGGGAGCAAGGACATGGCAGACCAATTGAATAATTACTTTGGTTCTGTCTTCACTAAGGAGGACATAAATAATCTTCCAGAAATAGTAAGGGACAGAGGGTCCAGTGAGATGGAGGAACTGAGCGAAATACATGTTAGTAGGGAAGTGGTGTTGGGTAAGTTGAAGGGATTGAAGGCAGATAAATCCCCAGGGCCAGATGGTCTGCATCCCAGAGTGCATAAGGAAGTAGCCCAAGAAATAGTGGATGCAATAGTGATAATTTTTCAAAACTCGTTAGATTCTGGACTAGTTCCTGAGGATTGGAGGGTGGCTAATGTAACCCCGCTTTTTAAAAAAGGAGGGAGAGAGAAACCGGGGAATTATAGACCGGTTTGCCTAACGTCGGTGGTGGGGAAACTGCTGGAGTCAGTTATCAAGGATGTGATAACAGCACATTTGGAAAGCGGTGAAATGATCGGACAAAGTCAGCATGGATTTGTGAAAGGAAAATCATGTCTGACGAATCTCATAGAATTTTTTGAGGATGTAACTAGTAGAGTGGATAGGGGAGAACCAGTGGATGTGGTATATTTGGATTTTCAAAAGGCTTTTGACAAGGTCCCACACAGGAGATTAGTGTGCAAACTTAAAGCACACGGTATTGGGGGTAAGGTATTGATGTGGATAGAGAATTGGTTAGCAGACAGGAAGCAAAGAGTGGGAATAAATGGGACCTTTTCAGAATGGCAGGCAGTGACTAGTGGGGTACCGTAAGGCTCAGTGCTGGGACCCCAGTTGTTTACAATATATATTAATGACTTGGATGAAGGAATTAAATGCAGCATCTCCAAGTTTGCGGATGACACAAAGCTGGGTGGCAGTGTTAGCTGTGAGAAGGATGCTAAGAGGATGCAGGGTGACTTGGATAGGTTGGGTGAGTGGGCAAATTCATGGCAGATGCAATTTAATGTGGATAAATGTGAAGTTATCCACTTTGGTGGCAAAAATAGGAAAACAGATTATTATCTGAATGGTGGCCGATTAGGAAAAGGGGAGGTGCAACGAGACCTGGGTGTCATTATACACCAGTCATTGAAAGTGGGCATGCAGGTACAGCAGGCGGTGAAAAAGGCGAATGGTATGCTGGCATTTATAGCGAGAGGATTCGAGTACAGGAGCAGGGAGGTACTACTGCAGTTGTACAAGGCCTTGGTGAGACCACAGCTGGAGTATTGTGTGCAGTTTTGGTCCCCTAATCTGAGGAAAGACATCCTTGCCATAGAGGGAGTACAAAGAAGGTTCACCAGATTGATTCCTGGGATGGCAGGACTTTCATATGAAGAAAGACTGGATGAACTGGGCTTGTACTCGTTGGAATTTAGAAGATTGAGGGGGGATCTGATTGAACCGTATAAAATCCTAAAGGGATTGGACAAGCTAGATGCAGGAAGATTGTTCCCGATGTTGGGGAAGTTCAGAACGAGGGGTCACAGTTTGAGGATAAAGGGGAAGCCTTTTAGGACCGAGATTAGGAAAAACTTCTTCACACAGAGAGTGGTGAATCTGTGGAATTCTCTGCCACAGGAAACAGTTGAGGCCAGTTCATTGGCTATATTTAAGAGGGAGTTAGATATGGCCCTTGTGGCTATGGGGATCAGGGGGTATGGAGGGAAGACTGGTGCAGGGTTCTGAGTTGGATGATCAGCCAGGATCATAATAAATGGCGGTGCAGGCTCGAAGGACCGAATGGCCTACTCCTGCACCTATGTTTCTATGTTAACTGTCTTGGGTGGTGGGGTGGAGATAGGTTGCTACGAAAGAGGTTGTAAGGTGCTCCTTCCCTTACAAGCTGCTAGCCTGAATGCCACCCTTGGAAGGAGTAGTACCCGCTTAGGCCCCCTGATCAGGGTCACGGTCATGTGCAGCACAGGAGCAGCTGGTGGATGGTGCATACCACAAGTCCTGGTTATGCGGCCACTGACGCCAGGCAGACAATCTCCGAAGAGTATTGATAATGGCTGGGGTCACCCGTCTTGTGAAGACAGTACCTAGAAAGCAAAGGCAAACCGCTACTGTAGAAAAATTTGCCAAGAACGATCATGGTCATGAGATCGTGATTGCCAATGTCACACGATATGGGACGTAATGATGATGATACCTCGGGGTGGGGGGGAGGTGATAGAAATTTTTTTTAGGATGGCATGAAGTTTTGTTTAAGTAGGCCTGTAGCAGTTTCCAGAAGGGAGCAACACCAATACAAAACTGTGCATAATTTAGATTGGGGTACTAGATGGAGGGGTTGGGGTGGGGGAGGGGTGAATAACTAGAATGGTCGGTCAGATTAACTGCGTGGCGGAAAAAACTTTAAAGATGGTGTGATAAATACAGCTAATCATCCATTTTTTGTTTGTATTCTAGATTGTTACAATGAGTGTTTGAAGTGAATTTGACATATCGTCGAGGGAACCTGAAGAATGCCTTGAGCTGGATTCTAATCTGAAAACGCCAACGCAGTCACGTCGAATACAAATTGATTCTGGCTGGGCACTTCGCTGTCCGCACTGAACTTGTTTAGCATGAGTTTTCTCCTAGCTGACACAATCTGATCTTTGACTGCATATTGATGAAACGAGGTGCCCCGTGAATGTTGGCCCACGTTCACTCACTTGTGCCCACTACGGTTGCCAGGGCAGCGACCTCCAGAGCTGTATGTTATAGAGTTTTATACTGATAATTTAAGAGAAAATGTCTGTTTTGTATATATTGGTTTGCTGCAATTTTGTACAATGTAGACTTTGTTTAAATGCTATTTATATCTTGATGTGGACTATGTCTAAAAATAAAATTATTTTTCTGTAATTATTGGAACGGAAGAAATTAATTAAAATGTGTGCCCTGTCTGACATCTCTGACTGTAGCTAGGGTGTGGGCCTCAGTGGGCCTCTGGGGCACCACAGTAACAGAACAGATAGCGTGACACTATTACAGTTTGGGGCGTCGGAGATTGGAGTTCAATTCCAGTGGCATCTGCAAGAAAGTCTGCATGTTCATAGAAACATAGAAAACCTACAGCACAATATAGGCCCTTCGGCCCACAATGCTGTGCTGAACATGTACTTACTTTAGAAATTACCTAGGGTTACCCATAGCCCTCTATTGTTGTAAGCTCCATGTATCTATCCAAAAGTCTCTTAAAGGACCCTATCATATCCGCCCCTACCACCATTGCCGGCAGCCCATTCCACGCACTCACCACTCTCTGCATTAAAAAAAAACTTACTCCTGACATCTCCTCTGTACCTACATCCAAGCACCTTAAACCTGTGCCCTCTCGTGTTAGCCATTTCAGCTCTGGGAAAAAGCCTCTGACTATCCACACGATCAATGCCTCTCATCATCTTATACACCTCTATCAGGTCAGCTCTCATCCTCCATCACTCCAAGGAGAAAAGGCCAAGTTCACTCAACCTATTTTCATAAGGCATGCTCCCCAATCCAGGCAACATCCCTGTAAATCTCCTCTGCACCCTTTCTATGGTTTCCACATCCTTCCTGTAGTGAGGTGACCAGAACTGAGCACAGTACTCCAAGTGGGGTCTGACCAGGGTCCTATTTAGCTGTAACAATGTTCCTTCAAATGTGCACGTAGGTTTCTTCTGGGAGCTCTGATTTCTTCCCACATTCCAAATGCATACCGGTTAGTAAATACATTGTTCATTCTAAGTTGCCTTGTGAGTAGGCTAGGGTCAAATGGTGGGCTGCTGGCCTGTGCGGCTCAGTAGGCCGGAGGAACCTGTGCTGCAGAGTATCTCTAAATAAATAGACAGACAGACACAAACAATTAATTATTCTTCATCCAGGAGCAGTTCCACAGTTCTGGCTGATACAGTCAGATCATTTACTGAGTTCTCTCGGCTGAGCATACCCCAGTTCTCAGACTATGTGTTCCACATGCTGCCCGGAACCGAGAGCTGAGTTCTCCTCGGCATCGTGGATTTATCAGCAGCTCCACGTGAAGAACATGGCAGCACAGTATCGGTGAGGAGGCCAAGTCATCTGGCATATTTAAAGCAGAGGTTGACAGGTTCTTGAAAAGTCACGGGGAGAAGGCAAGAGAATGAGTTTGAGAGGAATAATAAATCAGCCATGATGGAATGGTGGAGCAGACTCGATGGGCCGAATAGCCTCATTCTTCTATGTCTGATGGTCTTGTGTGCTCCATGATTCTCTGTGCCCTCTCGTCTTGGAACAAACAGCATTAATGCAGGTGTTGATCCATGAACTGGCCAGAAGCATTTCACCACATGTTTTGGAGTTTTTTTTCTTTCCAATATTTTTGCTATTAGTTTCTACATACAAGAATACAGAGTACAAGAAAGTATATATAAAAGCTCAAAAAAGATTTAAAAAACTACCAATTACGTTATATCTATCCATAATAACAATCTCATTACTCATATTCATGTAAGTTAATCAATTGCTATATTGAAATATACTCATTTATTACAAAAAAAAAGAATCTAACCCCTACCACAGTGGTCCCCAACCACTGGACCTGGGCCGCAAACCGTGTGCTACCGGGCCGCGAAGAAACGATATGATTTGGCGATATGAAACGATATGAGTCAGCTGCACCTTTCCTCATTCCCTGTCATGCACTGTTGAACTTGAAATAACCCGCCAAATCATACCAAATAACACATAAAACCTAAAATAACACCAACATATAGTAAAAGCAGGAATGATATGATAAATACACAGCCTATATAAAGTAGAAATTATGTAGGTATAGGTGTAGTTTCATTTAACAGAATCGGGAAGATTAAGCCAAAACCGATTTGTAGAAAAAAAAAATTGGCACGTACACACAAGCGCACATCATGTATGCGCACGTCATGTATGCACACGTCACGCATGTGCCCACAGGTGCCCACGCAAGGCTTCATGGTCATGGTAGTCTTTCTTGGGGTAAACACAAGTGTCCCGTATTTGACTGCTACTTTTGTCCCTTATTTAGGAGTGAGAAAGTTGGCAACCCTACTTGAAAACACCCCGCAACCCCCCCCCCCACAGTCGGCCGGTCCACAAGAATATTGTCAATATTAAACCAGTCCGTGGTGCAAAAAAGTTTGGGGACCCCTGCCCTACCAAGACTGAAGCTGTTTATTAAGGAGAAAAAAGGTAAAATACCTTCTCATATAATAAAAAAATAATAATAGCCAACATCTGAATTTAAACAACAAATTGAAGGTTTTGAAAATAATTCAGAGAAGGTCCCCACAATGTTTGAAAGTCTTGACAAAATTCAGAAATTGAACAACGAATCTTCTCTAAATCTAAGCATGACATAACATCATATAACCATTGAGCATGAGTAGGAGGAAAAACATCGTTCCATTTAAACAAAAGCGCCCTCCTAGCTATAAGAGAGCTAAAGGCCAAAACATGTAAATCAGATATCTTCAGCTTGATATCTTGTCCGGCAACAATACCGAATATCCGTCAGAGGATTAGGCTTAAAATTGACTTTGAAAAGTAAAGAAAAAGTTTGAAAAACTTCCTTCCAATATTTTTCAAGACTCGGACAAGTCCAAAACAGATGAATTAATGAAGTTTCTCCATTATTACATCTGTCACAGTAGGGAGCTATATCCGAATAAAAACGAGATAGCTTATCCTTAGTCATATCAGCTCTATGTACCACCTTAAATTGTTTATGAGGGAATGGCGAACACATAACAATGAAGTATTAACCAGTTTAAAAATTCCATTCCAAGTTTCCTCAGATAATGATGTCTGTACATCTTGTTCCCAGAGATTCTTAATTTTGTCTAAAGGAACATCACTCATCTCCAGTAACATACCATAAATATTAGATATTGAACTATTATGAAAAGGTGTCAAATTAAAAATTACGTCTAGTAAGTTCTCATCTGAGCTTATAGGAAATGTGCATAATTGAGATCTTAGAAAGTCTCTGATTTGTAAGTATCTAATAAAGTGAGTTTTGGGTAAGCTATATTTAGCTGACAATTGCTCAAATGAAAAAAGATTTCCTCCATCAAACAGATCCCAAAAACATTTAATACCCAACCTGTCCCATTCTTTAAAAACTAAACCAGTCATGGAGGGATTAATAAAAAGTTAGAATATGTGGGATTTGAAAGGGAAAATCTCAATAAACCAAAGTATTTTCTAAATTGTATCCAGATCCTCAGAGTATGTTTAACTATCAAATTATCAGTTAGTTTACTTACAGATAAAGGAAGTGAGGATCCAAGAAGAGAAATAATAGAAAATTTATTAACAGAGTTAGCTTCTAAAGAAACCCATCCGGAGAGTCTACATGATTAATATAATATAGCCAAAACGTAAGATATTGTATATAACTGCCCAGTAATAAAACCTAAAATTAGGTAAGGCTAAACCTCCAGACTTTTTAGATTTTTGAAGATGAACTTTATTTAATCGAGGACGTTTATTTTTCCATGTATAAGAGGACAAAGTAGAATCAAGAGAGTCAAAAAACGATTTAGGAATAAAAACGGGTAAAGCTTGAAAAAGATATATCAATTTAGGTAAAATATTCATTTTAATAGAATTAGTTCGTCCAATCAACTATATTGAAAGAGGTGACCAATTTAATGATATCCTTTTTACATGGTTCAATAAAGTAAGAACGTTTTCTTTAAGCAGGTGTTTGTAATTCTTAGTGATTGTTACACCCAAATTAGTAAATTGATTCCTTACAATTTTAAAAGGGAGATTAGTATTAATTGATACCAAGTTACTTAAAGGAAATAATTCACACTTAAGTAGGTTCTATTTATATCCCGAAATTGCCTAAAACAGGAAAGTAAAGAAAGTACGCAAGATAACGAGGTCTCAACATTAGAGATAAAAAACAATATATCATCAGCGTAAAGCGAGATTTTGTGAGTAATACCTCTCCTTAAAATACCACGGATATCATTAGATTCTCGAAAAGCAATGGCAAGGGGTCCTAAAGCTAAATCAAAGAGCAAAGGACTCAACGGACAACCTCGTCTAGTTCCGCCATGAAGATTAAATGGTTTGGAATTTTGAAAGTTAGTGAGAACCCGAGCAGAAGGAGATAGATAAAGTAATTTAATCCACTGAATAAAATCTGGTCCAAAATTAAAATTTTCTAAGGTTTTAAATAAATAATTCCATTCAACCCGATCGAAGGCCTTCTCAGAATCTTTGGATATCACACATTCTGATATCTCCTGAGAAGGAGAGTAAATAACATTTAATACATGGCGTATATTAAAATGGGAATGTCGGTTTTTAATAAATCCAGTCTGATCATCAGAGATAATAGAAGGTAAGATATTTTCAATCTTACGAGCCAGAACTTTAGAAAGGATTTTAGTATGAACATTGAGTAATGAAATTGGCCTTGTTCTTTTTTAGGATAAGCAAAATAGAAGCTTCATAGAAAGACTGAGGCAAGCTACCCAATTTGAAAGAATCCAAAAAGACTAAGTGTAACTGCGGTATAATTAATGAGGAAAAAGCCTTATAATTAATGAGGAAAAAGCCTTATAAAATTCTCCAGAAATTCCATCTGGACCCGGAGCCTTC
The DNA here is from genome assembly GCF_963921235.1 of Mobula hypostoma. Lineage (NCBI taxonomy): Eukaryota > Metazoa > Chordata > Chondrichthyes > Myliobatiformes > Myliobatidae > Mobula > Mobula hypostoma. Next base: position 6,375,051 of record NC_086099.1, read on the forward strand.
CCCGAGTGTAATGAACGTACAGCTTCGGCAATTTCTTCATAAGAAATGGGTTAATCCATCTGTTTGCAATTATCTGCAGAAAGTGCAGGGATATTTAATTGATCTAGAAAATTATTCATTACAGTGCTATCTTTAGGGAAATCAGAACTATAAAGTTTAGAATAGAATTCTCTAAAGGTATCATTTGTTTCACAGTTGTCCTGTCACCATTAGTTTTACAAATTTCTTTAATTTGTCGTTTAACTACAGAAGTTTTTAATTGGTTGGCCAATATTTTGCCTGATTTATCTCCATGAACGTAAAATTGAGTTTTATCTTTAAGAAGCTGAGTTTCAATTGGATATGTTAACAGAAGATCATATTTAGTTTTAACTTCAACACACCTTTTATATAAAACAGGATCAGGAGCTATAGCATATTTTTGATCTAATTGTTTCACTCGCATATAATAAATAATTTGTCCTCTAATATAGGCCTTGAAAGTATCCCATACAATAAGATTAGAAGCCTCTCCCTTTTTATTCTCTTCAAATAACAAAATAATATGCCTCTCTAGAAATTTAAAAAATTCCTTAACAGATAATAAAGTTGTATTAAAATGCCAAAATCTGCTTGTTTGAGGAAGACCAGTGAGATTTAAAGATAGAAATACAGGAGCATGATCTGAGACAGCAATCTCTTTATACTCACAGGAACGAACTGATGAAATCATTTGACTATCGATAAAAAATATCAATCCTGGAATATATATGATGGACATGGGAAAAAAATGAGTACTCCCTATCTAAACGATATAAAAAATGCCAAACATCAACAATACCACACTTCAATAAAAAGATTGAATAAACAAAGCTGATTTAATAAGAGACACTGGTTTAGAAGATGATCGGTCTAAAATTGGGTCTAGTGAACAGTTAAAATCTCCTCCCATCACCAGAGAATAAAGACTCAGATCTGGTAAAAACGAAAAAAAGAATGCTCAAAGAATCCTGGATCATCTACATTTGGGGCATACACATTGGCAAATACTATTAATTTATTATCTAGTTTTCCTGAAACTATAACAAAATGTCCATTGGTATTCAACACTACTTTATGTTGGACAAAGGAAAATGTATTATCTATAAGAATCGAAACTCCTCTAGATCTGGCCTGAAAAGAAGAGTGAAAACAAAGTCCATTCCAACGGCCGAAAAAACGTAAATTATCACATTTGCGTATGTGAGCTTCTTGTAAGATAATAATAGGGACCTTAAATTTCTTAATATAAGTAAAAATCTTATTACGTTTAACAGGGTGATTTAACCCTTTCGTGTTAAAACTGAGTAAATTAATAGTTTGGTCCATTTTTAATATTATTTAAAGGAAGGGTTAAAATGTAAGTTGAAACTAACTCATAAACCTTGAGAAATGGTAACCAAGCAACAAGTTGGTTAAAAATTCGAAAACAGCTTCTGAGAAAAAAAACCATATCCCCACCCACTTCCCAAAGAAAGAAGGCCGACCAATAGAAAGCCGACATCTACAACTACAGACAACCCCCCCAAAAAACCTGGTGATCGCTCCAATTAGTTTCAAGGTTATTTATATTCCAACCTAGACAAAACAATATCCAAATAAGAAATTCAATTCTCGTATATCAAAAATACAGTATTAAAAATACCAAAGCAAATTATTTACAAAGTTTTATCAAAAGTAAAAGATGCAATTATTCATACAGAAAGACATTAAACATCAATCCTGTAACTTCATGAAAAAACAGACTAAGCTTTCAAATTTTAAAAAATCTTTGTGCTTCAGCATTCAAATGAAACCATTCGAAGGATCTATCTTTAATGAGATCCTCAGTCAAACTGGGTAGCCAGGGGACGGCTTGAAACCCTTGTTAAAAAAATCCAACAAAGCTTGTTTAAAGGTGTTTTGATATACATGTGACAAGTAAAGCTAATGAGAAAGGATTTCCCAGTGTATATGATGAATAAACTCTTCTCGGGCTTCCAGCCGGGTGCAGGCATCAATTGTAACAAACACTTCAATAACAAAGTTATAATCGATCTCTGTACCCATGGGGAAGGCCGAGAGGAGTTTATTTGATGTAAAGCTAATATTTATCTTAAGAATGTGAAGCTGGCTACAGAGGCCATGCTGGAGAAACAGGCCTTTACAGGTATAGGGGCTCATAAGGAAAATCAGTCATTATTATGGAGGAACACACACAAAATGCTGGAGGAACTCAGCAGGTCAGGCAGCGTCTATGGTGGGAAATAAACAGTCAATGTTTCAGTCTAAGACTCTTCATCAGGACATCTATGTAGTCCCTTTGCAGCTGCAGGGTGTTTCATAGTAAATAAATTACTTTTGAAATGTCGTCTTTGTCAGAAGAGTGTTAGGAAGTTCTCTCTAATTTTTTTCACAGCTGCACAGACCAATCAATACTCTAAGCAGGAAATTTTTACGTGGCCTGGAAACTGCCGAGCACTTTACATGTTTTTTTTTGTAATATGAGAAGACAGCATTGGTGTTCAGCAGGCCAATGAGCCATCAACTTTCATTGTGTTTATTGTTACAATTTGGAACAGTGTTGTAACTTGAAACACTGATGATGTAAAGTAACCTGAAGCTCTAAAATGTTTTGAAGTAAAGGTTGTGGTATGTTTATTATTTAGAAAATTGGTGGATTATATTGATCATAGCCTCCACTGAGGCTAGGGGAGAAAAAAAATGGAGGACATGGGTTAAGGGTGAAGGGGGAAAAGTTTAAAGGGAACATTAGTGGGGGGTTTCTTCACACAGAGAGGGGTGGGAGTGTGGAATGAGCTGCCAGATAAAGTGGTAAATGTGGGCTCACTTTTAACATCTAAGGAAAACTTGGACAGGTACATGGATGAGAGGTGTATGGAGCGATATGTTCCAGGTGCAGGTCAGTGGGACCAGGCAGAAAAATGGTTCAGCACAGCCAAGAAGGGCCAAAAGGCCTGTTTCTGTGCTGTAATGTTTCTATGGTTTCTAACACGTAATTATAGGGTATTTCACAATAATATTAACAATTTTAAATTATATTAGCATGTTTTTAAAATTATATTAGTATTATATTAACATTTATAAAAGAAAATTCCAGCTGTGTGGCAACAACGGCTATGTGTGTGGGAGCATTTCAGTTACTTTGCGGCCATGTAATTGTGCAGCTTGAGGAAACAGTGCTCCAAGGGAAAAAATTAACTAACTCCTCATCTTCTGATGTACATGTCCTAGTGTGGAGTTTCAGTAACCGTGTTTGATTCCCCTACTACAGTTCAACGAGTTGCATAAATGTGTTCTGTCAGTTTCAGCAACTCGACCTGGTAGGTTCAATGAACATATTTGGCCCTGTAATTTCTTTACAGTAACTGGGTTATGGTTGGGGTTGGTGAGTTGTCGGCATATGTCAGCACTGGAAGCATGGTAAAACAGTAGTGTAGTGTCACAGCTCGGAGTGTCAGGGTTGGAATTCAATCCCTCTGTCCTCTGTAAGGAATCTCTGTACGTCCTTTCTGTGCAATGTGTGGGTTTCCCCTGGGTGCTCCAGTTTCCTCCCACAGTCCAAACACGTACCAGGTAGGTTAATTGATTGATTTTAACTGTCCCATGATTAAGTTTGGGTTAAAACAGGCTCATCGGGGGTTGGTGGGCAATGAAGCTTGAAAGGTTGGAAGGGCCTATTTCGCACTGTATCTCTAAATAAATAAGCAAGTAAACAAATGAATGAATAAATAAACAAACGCTATATACCCAGCTCATCACGAATGATGAAACAAATGATGCGTTTCACTACATGCTTCAATGCACTGGAGAGGAAGGTGTTCAAAGCCAGAATAAAAAGGTGGGAGGAGAGGGAGGACTAGAAGCTCCAGTCCTGATGAAGGGTCTCGGCCCGAAACATCAACTGTTCTTTACCCTCCAAAGATGCTGCCTGACCTGCTGAGTTCCTCCAGCATTTTGTGTGTGTTGCTCTGGATTTCCAGCATCTGCAGAATCTCTCGTGTGTTGTTGTTCAGTCTCAGGTTAATGCCAGTGTTCAAAATTCAAAGTTCAAAGTACATTTATTATTGAAGTCTGTATACATGATACAACCTTGAGAAATGTCACCTTACAGGCAGCCGCAAAACAAAGAAAATCAAAAGAACCCATTAAAAATACTAACAAACTTTCAACGTGCAGAGAGAGAGAGAAATGTAAATCATGCAAGCAATGGAAGTAAGCAAATAGTATTTAGAACAAAAGTGAGTCCACAGACATGGAGCCTGGAGCAGCCAGAGCAGGCCACAGTGTCAGACTCAGTTCAGCACATAGCCGAGTAAACGTCACCGATCCTGGAGCAGGCCTCAGTTCAGTAAACAGTGGAGTAAACGTCACCGAGCCCAGAGCTAAGTTCAGCACGTAGTGGAGTAAACGTCACTGAAGCCAGAGCAGGCATCAAAGTTACAATGAGTCCCACCTTACCTGGCTGTTTGCTGACCAGTTTCTTGTGACCAGAATCAAGCAGGAAGTATAATTTAGGATCTCCAACATTGCCAGAGATTTACAAATCTGGTATATGCCCCGTTTTACATTCCACAGGAGGTCTGGTACTGGGGGCTACGTGTTACATTAGGAGGAACCCCACTAACTCCCTAGTGTGGACCCTCTGCTGCTGTATGATTGATCAATAGTCTCTGAGACTCTCAACAGCAGACAAAATGTCAATCTCTGAGGAGTGACCATGCAGGAACTCTCTATGTAGGGACTTTCTTTTTGGTTTAAGATGGTGCTGGTGAAGCATGCTGACGACTTGCTGGTAGCAAATAAAACACACAAAATAAAAAATTACTGTATTAAACAGACTTTATCTCAGAAACGATACTGCAATCAATAGGCTGTAATTTCCCTTTTCTAGTTGAGCTTTTGATCGCCTGTACGATCTGCCATTTCTGCAGTGTGGACCGAAGTCTCGAAGGTACTGGACGGTTGCAGCGTTGTGTGCTAAGGCCGAATCAAGGCAGTGGGGCCTGGGCCCGAGAGTGGAGATTGAGCTAATGTTTGGCCATTCTGCTCATCTCTGCATTGAACTGAGGCTGTGATCTGCAACTAACGGGCTTCTGGATCATCTGTGACTGGCTTCATGGCTGTGGACTCACGTTTGTCATTTCAGTTCAGAATATTATTCGCTTACTTTTATTAATGGGTTCTATTGGGTTTCTTTCTTTTGTGCTGCTAGTAAGGAGATGAATTTCAAGGTTGTGTATAATATACAGTACACACCTCCATACTTTGAACTTTGAACTTTCACCTCATTACAGTTCTCACTGGGTTTCCAAACCTCTGGAAAACCTCAGCAGAAGCAAAATATATTAGACTGTTTGCTACATCATCTGTCACTCCACAAGGATTTAAAATTTTGCGCAGATCCGATTAGGATCACATTCCCCACTTTTAACTCTGATAACGTCATCCAGCCCTCTCCTAATGAGTGATTCCATTGTTTCGGCAAGTTAAATCTGGACTGATGTCATGATCACTGCTTTGTAAGAGGCAGGAACAAGGAGGGCAGGGAATCACATAAGCCTCGATTTCTCTAACTTCTGGTAATTACTCCCCTCTTACCCCTTCTCTTCTCCTCACTTGCCTCTCACCCCCCCTCTGGGTCCCCTCCTCATTTGTCTTCTCCCATGGTCCACTCTCCTCCCTTATCAGATACCTTCTTGGTTGCAGGTAGTGTTGAGGAAGCAGGAAGGCTGCAGAAGGACTTAGACATATTAGGAGAATGGGCAAGAAAGTGGGGAATGAAATACAATGTTGGAAAATGCACAGTCATGCACTTTGTTAGTAGAAATAAATGTGCAGACTATTTTCTAAATGGGGAGAAAACCCAAAAATCTGAGATTCAAAGGGGCTTGGGAGTCCTTGTGCAGAACACCCTGAAGGTAAACTTGCAGGTAGAGTCGGTGGTGAGGAAGGCAAATGCCATGTTAGCATTCATTTCAAGAAGTCTAGTATACAAGAGCAAGGATGCGATGCTGAGGCTTTATAAGGCACTGGTGAGGCCTCTCTTTGAGTACTGTGAACAGTCTTGGACCCCTCATCTTAGAAAAGATGTGCTGGCATTGGAAAGGGTCCAGAGGCGGTTCACGAGGATAATTCCAGGATTGAAAGTGTTATCATATGAGGAACGTTTGATGGCTCTAGGTCTGTACTCACCGGAATTCAGAAGGATGAGGGGGGATCTTACTGAAACCTTTTGAATGTTGAAAGGCCTAGACAGAGTAGATGTGGGAAGGATGTTTCCCATGCTGGGGGAGTCCAGGACAACAGGACACACCCTCAGGATAGAAGGACATCCATTTAAAACTGAGATGCGGAGAAATTCCTTTAGCCAGAGGGTGGTGAATTTGTGGAATTTGTAGCCACAGGCAGCTGTGGAGGCCAGGTTGTTGGGTGTACTTAAGGCAGAGATTGATAGGTTCTTGACTGGACAAGGCATCAAAGGTTACGGGGAGTGGGGCTGAGGAGCGGAAAAGAAGATCAGCTTTGGTGGCAAAAATAGGAAAACAGATTATTATCTGAATGGTGGCCGATTAGGAAAAGGGGAGGTGCAACGAGACCTGGGCGTCATGATACACCAGTCATTGAAAGTGGGCATGGGGTACAGCAGGCGGTGAAAAAGGCGAATGGTATGCTGGCATTTATAGCGAGAGGATTCGAGTACAGGAGCAGGGAGGTACTACTGCAGTTGTACAAGGCCTTGGTGAGACCACACCTGGAGTATTGTGTGTAGTTTTGGTCCCCTAATCTGAGGAAAGACATCTTTGCCATAGAGGGAGTACAAAGAAGGTTCACCAGATTGATTCCTGGGATGGCAGGACTTTCATATGAAGAAAGACTGGATGAACTGGGCTTGTACTCGTTGGAATTTAGAAGATTGAGGGGGGATCTGATTGAAACGTATAAGATCCTAAAGGGATTGGACAGGCTAGATGCAGGAAGATTGTTCCCGATGTTGGGGAAGTCCAGAACGAGGGGTCACAGTTTGAGGATAGAGGGGAAGCCTTTTAGGACCGAGAATAGGAAAAACTTCTTCACACAGAGAGTGGTGAATCTGTGGAATTCTCTGCCACAGCAAACTGTTGAGGCCAGTTCATTGGCTATGTTTAAGAGGGAGTTAGATATGGCCCTTGTGGCTACAGGGGTCAGGGGGTATGGAGGGAAGGCTGGGGCGGGGTTCTGAGTTGGATGATCAGCCAGGATCATAATAAATGGCGGTGCAGGCTCGAAGGGCCGAATGGCCTACTCCTGCACCTATTTTCTATGTTTCTATGTTTCTATAATTGAGTGGTGGAGCAGACTTGATGGGCCAAATGGCCTAATTTTGCTTCTATGTCTTATAGTCTTATGGATGAGTTATTTTCTGATCTTGGCAATTTACTTGTAAATGTTTCTTCACCATCCAAGCAGACATAGTCAGTGCGATGTTGACTGGTGTGTCCTCAGAATGCCTGGCCTTTATGTACTTTTCAATCAGCTGATTGGTCGTCATTTTGGAAACTCCAGTGTGATGGGGGGAAGAAATCTCATTCATATTGGCTGTGTAGCAAACTTCATGCATCGTGATCTGGAATTTAGCCTGCACTGGCTCATAAACAGGATCAAGGTCTATGAGTTTGTTAACAGAGTTGTTTGCAGAAGACCATGCTTCGAGGAATTCTCTTGCATGCTGCGTGTTCCCTTGCACAATGACTTTCACAGGTCTTGACGAAGGGTCTCAGCCTGAAACGTCGACTGCGCCTCTTCCTATAGATGCTGCTTGGCCTGCTGCGTTCACCAGCAACTTTGATGTATGTTGCTTGAATTTCCAGCATCTGCAGAATTCCTGTTGTTTGACTTTCACAGGTGCCCAGTTGGATTTGTGTCCCTCTTGACTTCATGGGGTGACACCAGGGAGAGTTGGTCACGCTGCCTTACAGCCAGTTGATGTTCATGGATCTTGTGGATCGTTTTCTCCCAGTTTGGCCGACGTAATATTTGCTGCAGTCCCCACAGTGGATTTTGTAGACCACATTGTTCACATCTAATAGTTTGGTTCCTTCTTTTGGTCTGCAGAATACTTTCTTCAATGTTGCTGTTGGTTTGTGCACAACCAAAATTCTATGTTCTTGGAGCAGCTGGGCCATCATTTCCAAGATATTTCAAGTATACAGAGGGACAACCCATTTTGTCGCTTCTTGGTTGGTGCATTGTCGACCTTGTAGGCGTCTTTGTATGAAGTTCCGTGGGTATTCATTTCATGCAAATACTTTGAAGAGATCTTTCTCCTCTTTATCCTTCCGTTCCGCTGTGCTGCAGCATGTCTCTGCTCTTCGGAACAGTATTGATACAGTTCTTCTTGTGTGCATTTGGGTGGTTGCTGTGATAGTTTGGGATCTGATCTGTATGCGTTCTCTTACGATAAACGGAAGTTTTCAAAGTGCTCTCCATGTTTCTACTTGACAAGCACATCCTGTGAAAATTCATACAAAGATGCCTACAAGATCAACGACACACCAACCAAAAAGTGACCAAACGGATTGTCCTTTCATAGTTAAGTTTCCAAAGGGATGACCAATCAGCTGATTGAAAAGTATATAAAGGCCAAGCATTCGGAGGACACACCAGTCAACAACACACTGACTGTCTCTGCTTGCATGGTGATGAAACATTTGTAAGTTAATTGCCAAAATCAGAAAACAACTGAACCCAACCATCAGCCACCTGAGCTGCTCATCTTCCAAATTATTTCCAGGATTCTTTCTTCTTTAACCATTTACGTCATCACCTTTCCACCCTCAGCAGCATAGGCTCATGGTTTCTCACGGTGGTGACAAGGTTTGTTGGGTATTTACTGTGAGCCCAAGTTCATCAGGACTGGAATGGAACTGAGTCTGGAGCTGTGGCTCAGAAGAGCAGAGTGTTGAAGAGGACTGTAGTGTCGATAGGAGATTCCATTGTCAGAGGAACAGAGACAAGGTTCTGTGGGCACGATAGAGACATTCAGATGGTATGTTGCCTCCCTGATGCCAGTTTCAGAGATGTCTCAGATCGTGTCCATGGCATTCTCAAGGGCAAGGATGAGCAGCCAGAAGTCTCGGTGCATATTGGCACCAATGACATAGGTAGACAAGGTGAGGAGATCCTGAAGAGAGATTTTAGGGAGCTTGGTAGAAAGCTGAGAAACAGGACCTCCAGAACAGTAACCTCTGGATTGCTGCCTGTGTCACGTGCCAGTAAGGGTAAGAATAGGATGATTTGTGTGGCTGAGGAACTGGTACAAGGGGCAGGGGTTCATTGGGATCTCTTCTGGGGAAGGTATGACCTGTACAAAAGGGACATGTTACACCTAAACCTAAGGGGACCCGATATTCTCGTGGGCAGGTTGGTCAGAATTGTTCGGGTGGGTTTAAACTAATTTGGCAGGGACTGGGAACTGGAGTGATGGTGCTGAAGACAAGGCAGATGTTTTACAAACAGAGGCAACGTGTAGGGAGACTCCTAGCAAGGAGAGGCTGATGACAGGGTAGAATCGCAGTCAACAGGATGAGTTGCAATCTAAAAGGCGGACAAAATCGAAAAAGGTGAATGCAGAACTGAAGGTGTTGAATCTGAATGTGTGCAGTATACGGAATAAGGTAGATGAACTCGTAGCACAGTTACAGATTGGTAGGTATGATGTTGTGGGCATCAGTGAGTCATGACTGAAAGATTATAGCTGTGAATTAATGTCCAAGGATATGCATTGTATCAAAAAGACAGACAGGAAGGCAAAGGAGGTGATGTTGATCTGTTGGTAAAAAATGAAATCGAATCATTAGAGAGAGGTGACATGAGGTCAGAAGGTGTTGAACCATTATTCTGGAATGGATATTGTGCAATGTACTGGAATTGCGATCGAATTCAACCTGAGATTTGAAAAGGAGAAGCTGAAGTCAGATGTATCAGTATTACAGTGGAGTAAAGGAAGTTACAGAGGCATGAGAGAGGAAGAAAGGAAATTATAAGCCAGTTAGTCTGACCTCAGTGTTGGGAAGAAGTTGGACTGAAGATGTGGTTTTGGGGCACTTGGAGACACATGATAAAATAGGCCTTAGACAACATGGCTTCCTCAAGGAAAAATCTTACCTGACAAATCTGTTGGAATTCTTTGAAGAAATAACAAGCAGGATAGACAGAGGAGAATCAGTTGATGTTGTGTTATTGAATTTTCTGAAGGCTTTTGACAGGGTGCCACACATGAGGCTGCTTAACATGTTACAAGCCCATAGTATTATAGGAATGATACTAGCATGGATAAAGCAACTTCTGATTGGCAGGAAGAATAGTGGGAGTAAATAGAGCCTTTTCTGTCAGGCTGCCGGTGACCAGTGGTGTTCCACAGGGGTGTGTGTTGGACGGATTCTTTTTACATTTTATGTCAATGATCTAGATGATGGGATTGACTGCTTTGTTGCAAAGTCTGCAGATGATACAACGATAGGTGGAGGGGCAGGTAGATCTGAGGAAGTAGAGAGGCTACAGATGGACTTAGACATATTAGGAGAAAGGAAAAAGAAGTGTCAGATGGAATACAGTGTTGGGAGGTGTGTGGTCATGCACATTAGTAGAAGAAATGAAGGGGTTGACTCTTTTCTAAATGGAAAGAAAATACAAAAATCTGAGATGCAAAGGGACTTGGGAGTCCTTGTGCAGGATTCCCTAAAGATTAATTTGCAGGTTGAGTCTGTGGTGAGGAAGACAAATACGATGTTAGCATTCATTTCAACAGGACTAGCATATAAAAGCAAGGATGAAATGTTGAGAATTTATAAAGCACTGGTGAGGCCTCACTTGAGGTATTTTGAGCAGTTTTAGGCCCCTTATCTTAGAAAGGATGTACTGACAGTAGAGACGGTTAAAAGGAGTTTTATGAAAACAATTCTAGGATTGAATGGTTTGTCATATGAAGAGCCTTTGATGGTTCTGGGCCTCTACTCACTAGAATTCAGAGGAATGACGTGTGACCTCTTTGAAATGTATAGGATAGCGGAAGGACTTGATAGAGTGGATGTGAAGAGGATGTTTCTTATATTGTGAGTCTAAAGCAGAGTACAAAGCCTGAAAATAGAGGGAATGGAGTTGAGGAGGAATTTCCTTAGCCAGGGAGTTTGTTGCCAAAAGCAGCTGTGTAGGCCAAGTCTTTATGTATATTTAAGGCAGAGGTTTATAGATTCTGACTGGTCAGGTCATGAAGGGATACGGGGAAGGCAGGAGATTGGGGCTGAGAGGAAAATAGATCAGCCATGATAAAATGGCGGAGCAGACTCAATGGGCCAAATGGCCTAATTCTTCTGCTATATCTTACGTTCTTCAGGTCTTACGGAAGGGAGCAGAAGCCAGAATAAGAAGGTGGGGGGAGGGGGTGATTAAGCAAGAAGGTATCTGCTTCTACCATCACTCCTAGTAGCACATTCCATGCCCCCACCACTCTCTGTGTAATAAACCCACATCTGACATCCCCGATATATTTTCCTCCAATAACCTTAAAATGATGCCACCTTGTATTAGTAATTTCTACTCTTGAAAAATCTCTCGGATCATCCACTTGATCTATCCCTCTTACCATCTTATACACCTCTGTCAAGTCATCTCTCTCCCTTCTTCGATCCAAAGAGACAAGCCCAAGCTTGCTCAACTTTTCCTCGTAAGACATGTTCTCTAATCCAGGCAGCATCCTGGTGAATCTCCTCTGCACCCTCTCTGAAGGTTAACCAAGTGTGTTGGGTTACGAAGGGACGAGGTATGAAAGGCTATGGGTGTGTGTAGATAGGAGTGGATGGGTCTGTGGGCCTGTCTCTGTGCTGTACAAAGTATAAAGTAAACTTATTATCGAAATACATACATGTCACCAATACAACCCTGAGATTCATTCTTTATGGGCATACTTAATGAATCCATAAAAGAGTAATAATCGAATCAATGAAAGATTGCACCATTCTGAGGGTACGATTGGGCCAAAGGACGCCTTCATGTGCTCTAGTGTTCTGTGACTCTGTGGTTTGAAGATGTGTCAGTAATGTTATGGCTGAAATCAGCCACAAAGCCATGAAATGCATTGGAAATTCATGGAATGGGGCCAAATGTTTAAGTAGCATTGCTAACAGCTGGCAGATAAATTTCCATACCAAAAAAATAAACAAACTCTTGTCCCTGCCTATCTTTAGAGGATCACAATGGTGTCAGATTTTCCTGTTAAGCTTCTGATACAGAGAGGATGACTGTCAGTAAACTATGTAACACACATCTGTGTGGAATGCATCATTTGTATGATCCCTGTCAAACTATCTACAAATTGTGACCATTTGCACAGGAATGATAAATGATACTATACAGTTCCACCCTTCTCCTCACCTGCCTATCACCTCCCACCGGTGCCCCTCCTCCTTCCCTTTCTTCCATGGTGCACTCTCTTCTCCTATCAGATTCCTCCTTCTCCAGCCCTTTAGCTTTTCCACCCATCATCTCCCAGCTTCTTTCTCCATCCACCCGCCCCCACCCACCTGGCTTCACCTATCACTGATGTCCTGATAAAGGGACTCAGACCGAGATGTTGACTGCTAACTCTTTTCCATAGATGCTGCCTGGCCTGCTGAGTTCCTTTTGCATTTTTTGTTTGTTGCTTGGATTTCCAGCATCAGCAGATTTTCTTGTGTTTGTCACCTATCACCTACCGGCTTGTCATCCTTCACCTCCCCTCACCTTATTCTGGCATCTTCCCCCTCCCTTTCCAGTCCTGAAACATTGACAGTTTATTTACATAGATGCTGCCTGACCAGCTGAGTTCCTACAAAATTTTGTGTATTGCTATGAATTTGCAGCATCTGCAGAATCACTTATGTTTACATATTACACCGTCTCTCGGAAAGTTCCTTCGTATGATCTTTATCTTCCCAGGCTCACCCTACATGTGTTGATTGTTGTGTTGACGATGAATTTTACCTTTGATCTGGCGAGTCTTGAGCCCTGATGACGGATCTTGAGCCAAAACGTTGACTGTCTATCTATTTCCACAGATGCTGTCTGACCTGCTGAGTTTCTCCAGCATTTTGTGCGTGTTGCTCTGGATCTCCAGCATCTGCAGACTCTCTTGTGTTTCCATGTCACTTTTGCTCTTCGTCTGTCATCTGGCTGGCCATAGCAACATAACGGTTAGCATAACGCTTTACAGCACCAGTGACCGAGGTTCAATTCCTGCTGTGGTCTGTGAGGAGTTTATATGTTCTCCCCTTAACTGCATGGGTTTCCTCCGGGTGCTTTGGTTTCCTCCCACATTCCAAAGTTGTACGGGTTAGTGTTAGTAAGTTGTGGGGATGCTATGTTGGCACCAGTAGCAGGGTAACATTTGTAGGCTGCCCCCAGCACATCTCGAATCGTGTTGGTCGTTGATGCAAAGGACACATTTCACTGAATGCTTCAAATTTTCAATGCAAACACGAGGAAATCTGCAGATGCTGGAGTTTCAAGCAACACACATCAAAGTTGCTGGTGAACGCAGCAGGCCAGGCAGCATCTCTAGGAAGAGGTACAGTTGACGTTTCAGGCCGAGACCCTTCGTCAGGACTAACTGAAAGAAGACATAGTAAGAGATTTGAAAGTTGGAGGGGGAGGGGGAGATCTGAAATGATAGGAGAAGACAGGAGGGGGAGGAATGGAGCCAAGAGCTGGACAGTTGATTGGCAAAAGGGATATGAGAGGATCATGGGACAGGAGGCCTAGGGAGAAAGACAAGGGGGAGGGGGGAAAACCCCAGAGGATGGGCAAGGGGTATAGTGAGAGGGACAGAGGGAGAAAAAGGAGAGAGAGAGAAAAAGAATGTGTGAAAAAAGAATTTTCAATGTACATGTGACAAATAAAGTTAATCTTTAAAAGCTTGAACCATCAGGCAGAGCCATTAATGTTCTAAGATCAAAGTAAATTTATTATCAAGGTACACATGTCACCATATACAACCCTGAGATTCCTCTTTTTTCAGGTATACTTGGTAGATAGAGAGAACTACAATAGAATCAATGAAAGGCTACACAGAAACAAAGAGAAACAGCCAATGTCCAAAAGAAGGCAAACAGTGCACATACAAAGAAAATTAATTAATAAATTAGTAATTAAGTTAGAGCATTGGCTGCTTGCTAGAAGGCAGCAGTGGGAATAAAAGGATCCTTTTTTGGTTGGCTGCCAGTGACCAGTGGTGTTCCGCAGGGGTTGGTGTTGGGACCGCTTCTTTTTATGCTGTATATCAATGATTTAGATGATGGAATAGATGGCTTTGTTGCCAAGTCTGCAGATAATATGAAGATTGGTGGAGGGGCAGGTAGTGTTGATCAAATGAGTAGGGTGCAGAAGGACTTAGACAGATTAGGAGATTGGGAAAGAAATGAAAATGAAATACAATGTTGGAAAATGCATGGTCATGCACTTTGATAGAAGAAATAGACGTGCAGACTATTTTCTACACAGGGAGAAAATCCAAAAGTCTGAGATGCAAAGGGACTTGGGAATCCTTGTGCAAAGGTTAACTTGCAGGTTGAGTTGGGTGAGAAAGGCAAATGCAATGTTAACATTCATTTCAAGAGGTCTAGAATACAAGAGCAGGAATGTGACGCTGAGGCTTTATAAGGCACTGGTGAGGCCTCACATTGACTATTGTGAACAGTCATCTAAGAAAAGATGTACTGTCGTTGGAGAGGGTTCAGGTTACAATGAGACACAGCTCATCACAGGGATGATTCCAAAATGAAAGGGTTATGATATAAAGAATATTTGATGACTCTGGCCCTGTACTCACTGGAATTTAGAAGGATGAGGGGGGGATCTCATTGAAACCTATTGAATGTTGAAAGGCTGAGACAGAGTAGATGTGGAAAGCACATTTCCCTTGCTGGGGGAAGTCTAGGACAAGAGGTCACAGCCTCAGGATAAAGAGGTGTCCATTTAAAATAGAGATGTGGAGAAATTTCTTTAGCCAGAAGTTGGTGAATTTGTGGAATTTGTTACCGCAGCCAACTGTGGAGGCCAGGTCATTGTGTGTATTTAAGGCAGAGATTGATATGTTCTTGATTGGACACAGCATCAAAGGTTTTGGGGAGAAGGCCAGGTCATGGGGCTGAGGAGGGGAAAAAAGGATTAGCCTTGATTCATGGGCGGAGCAGACTAGATGGGCCAAATAGCCTAATTCTGCTTCTATGTCTTATGGTCTTATAAATAAATAACACTGAGAACATGAATTATAGAGTCCTCGAAAGTGAGTCTATAGGTTGTGGAATTAGTTCAGAGTTGAGATTATTCACACTGGTTCTGGAGCCTAATAGTAATAATAATAAATATCAAACACTTAATTGTCTGCGATATCAGCAAGCAAAGAAAATAGATCTTACTGTGATAAAGGGAAAACTTTCAACAGAATTTACTTCAAGGTTTAGAAAATCTCCTAAACAGAGCTGAAAAGTAGAAATATAACAAAGGCAATACACTTTTGTTATAATGTATTCTTTTGGCATAACATCTTGGTCCAAAATCGATCTGGAAAACTTACAAAGAAAAATAAGAACTGAAATGACAAATTTTGAAAGACATGCAAACACACTTAGGTTAATATTACCTGGGGCAGAAGAAGGAAGAGGAATAACAGACATAAAAAATTTATACCACAGTCAGATAAAACAACATTCAGAATTCCACGTGAACATATACAATTCCAATTAGAAGTACATACCACTAAATTTAAATGAAAGCAAAACCCAGAAAGATGAGACATTACCACAATTGAATAAAAAAGTTAACCAGAGGAAGAGCATGACCCTCTATGGAAGACTTCTTCATGATCTGAGCCAACTAGATGTTGACAGGGAACTGTTGAGTGCCTGGCTCAGAGTTGGAGACATCTTCCCAGAAGCAGAAGAATTCCTTGTAGCAAACTGGAGCAGGTGGTTAACACAAAAAATATAATAAATACATAATAAAGGACCAAAAAATTCAAGATGATAAATGTAGAAAATGCCAAGAGAAACCAGAAACCATCCAACACATTACAGGATCCTGCAGCAGTTTAACTCAATCTGATTACTTACACAGGCACAATCAGTGGCAAACATCACTCATGAAAAGCTGCTTTAAAATACAAACTCATAAAGCCATCACACCTTATTATAAATACAACCCTGATCCAGTTTTAGAGTCAGGGTCCTACAAGCTATATTACTACAGATCCATTATTACAGATAGGGCAATCCCTAATAACTATCTGAATATATTAGTACAAGATAAACAAGCAAGAACAATTCACTTAATAGATATAGCCATTCCAAACACAAACAACATACAGAAATCAGCAGGTGAAAAACGCTGAATTAAAAGAGGAAATTGAAAGACTATGGAACATGAACAGGATATATATTGTCCCCATAGTAATATCTACAACTGGTATCATCCCAAAGTCACTACACAATAGCATTAAACAATTCGGGCTACACAGGAATATTTATGTAAATCTTCAGAAAGCCACAATACTAAACACCACTAGAATAGTCAGGAAGTTCCTTGCAATTGAGAAATGAGTGCTTGGTTAGGCCTGTACCTCAGATTTTACCAGCTAGAGCTGAGAAAAAATAAATATAACTTATTTAAAGAGTGCTTCACAATGGGATAAAAGTACAAAAATAATGATAAAAAATAAAAATAAAAATAAAGTGAGAATGCAAGACAAGGAGATATTAATTAAAAGCAAGGTTAAATAAGTAGGTTATTAACACCCACTTGGCTTCACTTATCACCTTCTAACTATCCCCCCTCTTCTCCCCCACCCTTTTCATTCTGGCACCCCCACCCCCTCCTTTCCAGTCCTGATAAAGGGTCTCAGCCTGAAAGATCAACTGTTTATTCATTGCCAAAGATGCTGCCTGTCCTGCTGAGTTCCTCCAGCATTTTGTGTGTGTTGCATCCCTTATAGTTTTAGATATTGAATTCCACAGTTTTAGAACAAGTTCAACAAAGCTGACTGGCCAATTGTGGTTGAAATCTATCTGTGTACCTTAGATTGATTTTGGCTTAATCCAAGTAAGGCAGGTTTTGCATGGCAGCAATAAAAAAACATTTCTTTCCTCCCACAGATGCTGTTTGACCTGCTGAGCTCCTCCAACAGACTGTGTTGCAATTAAATAAACAGCTTTCCATCGAGTTCTTCTCGCTGTCCGCATTCAATCATGCACGTGATCAGCTCATTTTCATTCTTTCCCCATTGCTACAGATTCATTATTGATCCCCAGTAAAAAACCATAAGATGCAGGAGCAGAATTAGGCCATTCAGCCCATCTAATCTGCTATTCCATTACATCATGGCTGATTTATTATCTCTCTCAACCCCATTCTGCCTTCCCCTGTAACTTCAGATGCCCTGTTTAACCAAGAACCTGTCAACCTCCGCTTTATGTCTACCCAACGACTTGGCATCGACAGCTATCTGTGGCAGTGAATTCCACAGATTCACCACCCACTGGTTAATGAAATTCTTCCTCCTCCACCCCATAGGTAGATATAGAATTCTAACTAGATAGTATAGAGTATTTGTGGAATGAGAAACAGAGTTGAAGCTGCAATAGGCATTCATTAATTCCTGCCTGAAGGCCTCATTCCTTTCTCCCCTATGTAAGTGACAATGAGACAATCCATGACCTCTGACAGTTCAAACTTCATCAGCGACCCCCCCCATCCAGTCCATGCTCTCTCCTCACTGACCTTTTATCTTTCCATCCTGCGGCCACGCATTCCACAGATTCACCACCCTCCGGCTAAGGAAATTCCTCCTCATCTCCGTACTGAAGGGACACCCTTGTATTCTGAGTCTGTGCCCTCTGGTCCTAGATTCCCCCATCCTCTCCACATCCACTCTATCTAGGCCTTTCAATATTTGACAGGCTGCATCATTCTCCTAAACTCCAGCGAGTGCAGGCCCAGAGCTAGCAAGCACTCCTCATATGTTAACCCTTTTTTTCCTGAGATGATTCTCGCGAGGCTCCTCTGGACCCTCTGCGTACAGTTCTGGTTGCCCCGCTATAGGAAGGGTGTTGAGGCTTTGGAGAGGGTGAAGAAGAGGCTGCTTAGTTTAGAAGGAATGTGCTATCACAAGAGGCTGGACAAACTTGTGCTGTTTGCTCTGGCTGAGGGGAGGTCTGGAGAGGTTTGTAAGATTATGAGAGGCATAAGAGAGCATCTGTTTCCCAGGGTTGGAACGTCTAATCGTCGTTGTCATTGTGGCTATCCCTCGAGGTCGAGGATGATGGTCTTCGTTCTGAAGAAGTGGCCCACAGAGCGAAGACGCCTGTGCGTGTATCTGTTTAACGTGTACTTGATGTTGCACTCCCAAGAAGCACACGATACTTTACAAATCAGCCAACTGACTCCAATGGCATGGAAACCATGACGATTGGAGCTGATGGATTTGTTGCAGCCTTCATCCGTCTTCACAGCCGTTGAGTTCGAAGTAACTTTGTTCGGCTGTTCCACCCTTGAGGTCTTGGTTGGGTTGTTCTTGGTCAGGGACCTCACCCTTCACCTTACCACCATGGGTGACCCTACCAGGAGCATAGCTCCAGACAGCATCGCTCTCGGGATCTCAGGACCACACAAGCTTCTCCACTACAAGGTGACAATCCACGGAGAAACGTCTAATACCAGAGGACATGTACGGAAGGTGAGGGGGTAGGTTCAAAGGGGATCTGAGGGGTAAGTTTTTTACACGGAGAGTGGTGGGTGCATGGGATGGCGGTAGAGTCAAATACATTAAGGTCTTTTAAGAGATGTTTGGATAGGCATGTGAAATGTGAGGGAGATGGAGGGAGATGGACATGGCGTAGGTAGGAGGGATAAGTATTTGGGCATTTTTGATTTGCTTTTTAGCTGGTTCGGCACAACATTGTGGGCTGAATAGCCTGTTCCTGAGCTGTTCTCTTCTATGTGCTATGTTCTCTACAATGCCAACATATCTTTTCTTAGATACGGGGCCCAAAGCAGAAACTTCATTCTGGTAAAATCGAAAGCCCTGCTGTAAGAAGATGAGGTAACAAACATGAACATCACGTGCTCCAACAAACTGAGTTTCTGACCGTGCGCTGTGGAGCAGTTTGCATTTCTGACTTGACGCGGCCTCTTTTTATCATGATCTGCAAGGTCAGATTATGTTCTTTTTATTGTGCCTTCTTTCAGTTTCTCTCCTCTGAGATGTTATTAATCAGCACCTTATCTTTTTCTTCTTTGTATATATTAGAACTTTTATCTTCTAGTTCCAGAACAACGTTGAAAATTGGGATTGGTTTCTTCTTGCTTCTCACGCACAGCAGCTTTTCCTCAGGGTTTATTCCCAAAGCTTCCCGGTGAGTGGGTATAGCCGCAGGGCAGTGGAAGTTTGAGAGTTTTCCTTCTCCTGGATGAGCTGCCAACCACAATTGACAAGCCCCATCTGCCCAAAGCGACTGATCTTAGGGCGTCATTCGCCGGCCTTTGGCCCCTTTGCTTGTCAGTAGAAGCAGTTCCGTTGGGCTCAGTTGCTGAGCCACATGTGAAGGCCAGGAGCTGGACATTGTTATCAGAGGCTGTTTGAGACGCACACCACTAGGAGCACTTAATAAGTAGTGGGAGCTTGTCTGCACAACATCACCCCCCTCCTCCCCGGCTATGACAAATAGTCATAGTCATACTTTATTGATCCCGAGGGAAATTGGTTTTCGTTACAGTTACACCATAAATAATAAATAGTAATAAAACCATAAACAGTTAAATAATAATATGTAAATTATGCCTGGAAATAAGTCCAGGACCAGCCTATTGGCTTAGGGTGTCTGATCCTCCAAGGGAGGAGTTGTAAAGTTTGATGGCCACAGGCAGGAATGACTTCCTATGACGCTCTGTGTTGCATCTCGGTGGAATGAGTCTCTGGCTGAATGTACTCCCGTGCCCACCCAGTACATTATGTAGTGGATGGGAGACATTGACCAAGATGGCATGCAACTTGGACAGCATCCTCTTTTCAGACACCACCATCAGAGAGTCCAGTTCCATCCCCACAACATCACTGGCCTTACGAATGAGTTTGTTGATTCTGTTGGTGTCTGCTACCCTCAGCCTGCTGCCCCAGCAGACAACAGCAAACATGATCGCACTGGCCACCCCAGACTCGTAGAACATCCTCAGCATCGTCCGGCAGATGTTAAAGGACCTCAGTCTCCTCAGGAAATAGAGACGGCTCAATCTTAAGGAACCTATGTCAAAGGTTATTGTAGAGGAATAAGGGTTTCAGAAAGGTTTGAAGACTGGGGGTGTGAATCCTTACCAGGTGAGCAAGGTGTAAGGAATAGGGAGAAACACACACAAAGTGCTGAGGAACTCAGCACGTCAGGCAGCGTACTGTATATGGAAATGAATAAACAGTCGGCGTCTTGTGCCGAGACCCTTCATCAGGACGGGAAAGGCTGGGGGGAGGATGCCAGAACGAGAAGGTGGGAGGAGGGGAAGGAGGACAAGCTAGAAGGTGATAGGTGAAGCCAGGTGGGTGGGGCAAAGAGTGATGAAGTAAGAAGCTGGGAGGTGATAGGTGGGAAAGGTGAAGGGCTGAAGAAGAAGGAATCTGATAGGAGAGGAGAGTGGACCATGGGAGAAAAGGAAGGAGGAGGGGCAGCAGGGGGAGATGATAGGCAGGTGAGGAGAGAGGTAAGAGGCCAGAGTGGGGAATTGAAGAAGAGGGTCGGGGAAATAATTACTGCAAGGTGGAGACATCAGTGCTTATGCCATCAAATTGGAGGCTTCCTAGAAAGAGTTTGAGATGTGGCTCCTCCAACCTGATGAGTAGCTTATCATGTGGAAGAAGAGGCCAAGGGCCAACATGTTGCAACAGGAATGGTAATAAATGGCGTACCACAGTAATCAGAGTGAGCTTCAGATATTCACAACTTTTTCAAATATCTTGTGTTAACGTATCTCTTCGCATCTTGCCAGTTGCTGTGGGTCAGCAGCCTGTGTTCTTGAGACAGAGCTGTTGGTTTGCAAAGCCATCCTCTTAACTTCAAACTGTTTACTGCACAAAATTTTACACCAAGATCAGGAGACTGGTTCTCGTTTAAATTAATATCTGCTACATTCATAAAATTCACATAACTCCTGAAAAGAACATAAGACCATAAGACATAGGAGCAGAATTAGACCACTTGGCCCATCGAGTCTGCTCTGCTCTCCATCATGGCTGGTTTATTATCCCTCTCAACACCATTCCCCTGCCTTCTTTCTGTGACCTTTGACACCCTGACTAATCAACAACCTATCAGTCTTCACTTTAAATATACTCAATGACTTGGCCTCCACAGCCAACTGCGGCAATGAATTCCACAGATTGACCACACTCTGGCTAAGGAAATTCCTCCTCATCTCTGTTCTAGATGGATGTCCCTCTATTGTGAGGTTGTGTCCTCTGGTCTGAGATTCCCCCCACTATAGGAACCATCCTCTCCAGGTCCACTCTAATCTCTAACAGAATGTATTGAAGGCCTGCTTTTCAACTCCCTGATTACACAAAGCTGTTTTGGAAAACAGGTTTCCACTGCCATATAGCATGCCCGCAAGTCATTAACCCCAACCTGTAAATCTTTGTAATGTGGGAGGAAACCATAGCACCCGGAGGAAATGCACACAGTCATGGGAAGACCATAAGACCATAAGACATAGGAGCAGACTTAGGCCATTTGGCCCATCGAGTCTGCTCCACCATTCAATCATGGCTAATCCTTTCTCAACCCCATTCTTCAGCCTTCTCTCCATAACATTTGACACCGTGTCCAATCAAAAACCTAGCAAGCTCTGCCTTAAATATACCCAATGACCTGACCTCCACAGCTGTCTGTGGTAATAAATTCCACAAATTCACCACCCTCTGGCGAAAGAAATTTCTCTGCATCTCTGTTTGAAATGGACACCCCGCTATCCTGAGGCTGTGCCCTCTTGTCCTAGACTCCCCCACCATGGGAAACATCCTTTCCACATTTACTCTGTCTAGGCCTCATCCTTTTGAATTCCAAACAGTCCACGTATGATAACCCTTTCATTCCCGGAATCATCTGCTGGACCCTCTGCAATGCCAGCACATCTTTTCACAGATGAGGAGCCCAAAACTGTTCACAATACTCAAGGTGAGGCCTCACCAGTGCCTTATAAAGTCTCAGCATCACATCCCTGCTCTTGTATTCTAGACCTCTTGAAATGAATGCTAACATTGCATTTGCCTTCCTCACCACCGACTCAACCTGCAAGTTAACCTTCAGGGTGTTTTGCACAAAGACTCCCAAGTCCCTTTGCATCTCAGATTTTTGTATTTGCTCCTCATTTAGAAAATAGTCCGCACATTTATTTCTACTACCAAAGTGCATGACAATGCATTTTCCAACATTGTATTTCATTTGCCACTTTCTTGTCCATTCTCCTAATCTGTCTAAGTCCTTCTGCATCCTACCTGTTTCCTCAACACTACCTGCCCCTCCAGCAATCTTCGTATCATCTGCAAACTTGGCAACAAAGCCATCTATTCCATCATCTAAATCATTTGGATACATACAGCATAAAAAAAAGTGGTCACAACACTGACCCCTGTGGGACACCACTAGTCACTGGCAGCCAACCAGAAAAGGATCCTTTTACTCCCACTCGCTGCCTCCTACCAATCAACCAATGCTCTAACAATGCCAGTAACTTCCCTGTAATACCATGGGCTCTTAACTTGGTAAGAAGCCTCATGTGTGGCATTTTGTCAAAGGCCTTCTGTAAGTCCAAATATACAACATCTACTGCATCCCCTTTATCCTTTTTTTAGACATCCGTTAGTCTCATGGGACCATGGATTTGTGCCTTGGAAAGTTGTATGGAAGATGGGTAGTTGCCCATGCTGCAAGTCTTCCCCTCTCCACGCCACTGATGTTGTCCAAGGGATGGGCATTAGGACCGGTGTTGTCGCAGAGCAATATGTGGTTAAGTGCCTTGCTCAAGGACACACATGCTGCCTCAGCCGAGGCTCGAACTAGCGACCTTCAAATCACTAGACAAAGGCCTTATCCACTTGGCCACGCACCAACCCCCTTTATCTAGCCTACTTGTAATCTCCTCTAACATACAGACAGCTGCAGGAAATGATCATTAGGCCTAGATGAGGTGGATGTGCAGAACATCTTCCAATAGTGGGGAGTCTAGGTAAAACTAACTAGTGTGCTACAGTGGTGATTTGTTCCCCTCCACCATCAGATTTCTTAATGGCCCATTAACTTATGAACTCTATCTCACAATACTTTTTTTCCATTACTTATTCTTTTTTGGGTAATTAATAGATTATTTTAAAATGTGTTTCACTGTTACCATAAAATAACAAAACTGATAATAAACTTGATTCTGATTCTCCTCTAACCCAGCGCTGAGTACGTCCTCAAGGAACGCTGTCGCAGGAAAGCAGCATCCATCATCAAGGACCCCCACCGTCTAGGTCGTGCTCTCTGCTCACTACTACCATCAGGAGAGAGGTGCCGGAGAATCAGGTTTAAGAACAGTTATTACCCCTCAACCATCAGACATCCACCACCAAAGGGAATAACTTCACTCACCCCTACAATCTATGGACTTACTTTCAAAGATTTCTCATCTCATGTTCTCTATATTTATTGCTTATTAATCTATTATTATTAGAGGTTGAGTACTCCTTATCCAAAATTCCAAATTCCAAAAAGCTCCAAAATCTGAAAGCCTCCGAAATGCAGATTTTTTTTGAGTGCTGATATGACGTCACAAAATGGAAAATTCCACAAGATGTGGGGAGGGTCCCCAGCCGATGTGCAGGTAGGTCCCTGCCCACCATGGACAGTTCTGGGAAGTGACTTCACAGATGTAGAGTGGGTGGCTATTTGAAATTGTTGGCGGATACGAAGCCAATTGCAGCACTGGAAGCCGGTAATAGACGCAGCTGGGGGCGGTCACTCAACTGCGGCAGCCTGTGGACAACCTAGTTTCATCACGCCAGACTGTGTTTCGACTGTGGTCTGTTCACTCTGTGATCTTCATATCAGCTATATATAACCTGTATATGGAATGAAAATGGATTTTGTGTTTAGACGGGTCCCATCCCCATGGTACCTCATTATATAAATGCAAATATTCCAAAATCCAAAATCCAAAGCACTTCTGGCCCCAGGTATTTCCAATAAGGGAGGCTCAATGTGCATTATAATTATTATTTTTTTTGTATTGCACGGTTTGTTGTCTTTTACACACTGATTGAACATCTATCTTGTTGTTTGTTGTTTTTCAATGACTCTGTTGTGTTTCTTTGTATTTACTATGAATGCCCATAAGAAAATGAATCTCAGGGTTACATATGATGACATATGTGTACTTCTCAATAAATTTATTTATTTTTTTAATTAAGTGCAAACGTGAACAATAGCCAGATCAGAAATGCTGATCAAGTCAACTAGTTCCCAAGGAGAACTCTGATAGGCCAGTCAAATGGTTCACTGCTGCTCGGCAATAGAACACAAAAAAATCATATGTACAATTAAGAAACATTAAAAAATAGTAGAAATACTGGAGTCATGATGATCATGATGAAGTCTGCTGGAGAGAGACATTTATACACATACTGTTCTCCATAATTCAAAGGGATTGAAGGATAAGGTTGCAGGGTGACAATAAATTTACTTTGAATTTTGGACTTTGCTTTAACCTACCAGACACAAGTGAGTAACATACTAAAGAAGACAGAACAGATGGAAAGGTTTCTATTTTCATACAAAAATATCTTACAAACATCTCTTCTGAACCACTGAACAACCAACAAAAAGTGAACTGTCTCACAAGGTAACCACGAAGGTACAGACAATTGGATTTGCCTTGTTTTGGGTTTTGGAGTTCCATATTGAAACTCTGACGTGTCATCTTTACAAAGACCCAATAGCTCAGTAATATGGTTCACTGGTTATTAAATACATTTGACAATATTTCAAGGAAGAACATTTCAGGAAGATAAGACAAACTTATTTTACCTTAGGGTGGCGAAGTGGAGATAGGTCTATACCAAAGCAGGTGTAAGGTGCTCCTTCCCTCCACTAGCCTGTAGGTCACCCTTGGGCCAGGTATAGCACTGACTTAGCACCAATCCCTCCCTCCCACCCACCCCCTGATCAGGGTCACGTGAAACCATGGGAGCAGGTGGTGGATGGTCGTCTGAGCTGCTGGTGCATATCCAAAGTCCTGGTTATGTGACCGCTGATGCCAGGCAGACAATCTCTGAAGAGTGTTGATAATGGCTGGGGTCATTCATCTTGTGAAGGCACTGCCCAGACGAAGGAAATGGCAAACCACTTTTGTAGAAAAGTTTGCCAAGAGCAATCATGGTCATTAGACCATAATTCCCCATGTCATACCACTAGCTTGGAATGCCGGAGACTGAGGGGAGATGTGATAGAGGTTTTGGTTGTCACAGTACCGCAGTGGCTAGCTCGATTCCATTACAGCTCCAGGTGTTGGAATTTGGAGTTCAATTCTGGTGTCCTCTGTAAGGAGTTTGTCCTTCCCTAGTGTGTGTATTTCCTCTGGGTGCTCTGTTTTCCTCCCACATTCTGAAGACGTGCCGGTTAGTAGGTTAATCGTTCAATTGTAAATTGTCCTGTGATTAGACTATGATTAAATCGATGGGTGTTGGGTGGTGCGGTTCGTTTGGCCGGAAGGACCTGTTCCGCAATGTATCTCTCAATAAATAAATAAAATAAAGAAGACGGGGAGGGGCATAGTTTGACAGCAGGTGTCGTTTTCCAAGGTTGAATCCCTAATACTCGAGGGCATCTTTGTAAGATGAGAGGGGTGGAAGTTCAAAGATCAAGTTTTGTACACGTAGTCTGGTGGGTGACTGGATCGTGCTGCCTGGGGTGGTGGAGGAGGCAGATACCATAGAGGTACTTAAGAGGTTCCCAGAGCGGCATATAAATCTGCAAATCATGAATGGCCATGGAGAGTCATTTCTCCCGCCAGGAGTAGGGGCAAAGATGGGTTACTAGTGCCTTAAAACCAGTTGCTTTGGGCAGATGGGGCTCATCAGCCGTGTTCGGCAGCTCATCCGGAAGCGAAGCTTTGATCTCAAACCCTGTGGCTATACCCACCCGTGGGGAAGGCTTCAGGAGTAAACCCCAAGGAAAAATCCGGAGCTGGAGTCCCATGTTGAGTTCAATGCTGACTGGCAACTCCTGTAATGCCTCTGGTGTAAAACTGCATCGGGCTTTGCCATTCCTTTGGATTCACCAGCTGCGCAGACAGGGGGAGCCCATTGCATGGACAAGAAGTTGCTGTCCATATTGTACTTCTCCCTTCTCATTGCTACCATCACGGTTGAGGTACAGGAGCCTAAGGACACACACTCAGTGACTTAGGAACAGGATCTTCCACTCCTCCATCAGATTTCCAAATGGACAATGAACATGAATGCTATCTCACTGTTTTTTTTACCTCCCTTTTGTAGTATTTATTTAATTTAATTTTTATATATATATTTCTTTTTGTAATTTATATATTTTTTATTATTATATATTGACCCGGCTGGTGGCGTAGTGGCATCAGCATCGGACTTCGGGACGAAAGGTCCCGAGTTCGAATCCAGCCGGCTCCCCTGCACGATTTCCATCCGTGCTGGGCTACGAGCTGGTGATCTCTTTGGAAACTCACCCAGCAGAAGGCAATGGCAAGCCACTGCTGTAACTTGCCTCATACGCGGTTCCCCACTACATCAGAGAGGTGTGGAGAGAAATTGCCCACTAACCAGAGAAACTCCGGATGCGACATACCTTTCCTATCCTTTTGCAATGTACTGCTGCCACAAAAGAACAAATTTCACAACATATACTGATTCTGACAATACTTGGTTAACATCACAAATATAGTTAGTTAAGCTAAAGTGTTAAATTCATGTCTGTTTCCGGTTGTAATAAATGGATCAGAGTGTTTACATGTGGAGTCACAGGAAACTCCGAGGATTTGACGGCTAGATTTATGTCCTGGGGTTATTTTTGGGAATCAGAAATGAGAAATAACAAGGAAATGAAAACATTTGATAACTGATAATGTACAATATTTGGAATGTGCTGTCGTTATCCAAATAATCCTCTTTATTCAATAATGTTGGAAACAACTGTTCATTGATGTTTTCTTTGCAATTTAACAATTAGTTGTCTGCTGTTCTGTACATTTCATGGTGGTCACAGTATGTATATGCAGCTATTTAGTATGTCTCCTGGTGGTCACAGTTTGTATACACAGTCATTCAATGTGTCCTCTAGTGGTCATATTTGCAGGATTTTAGAAAACTCTGGAAGCTTCTCTTGATATTGCATTATTTGAATAGGGGCCTTCTGATTGGCTGACTCTTATCTGAAAATTTGAATGGAAATTTTCTTGTCTACGTAGAATAAAAGGAGATGACCGTGTAGCAGTGGCTTTTCCTTTTCCTTTCTACTTCTTTCTTCTTTATGGAAGGGTTATCTTACGAGGAATGTTTGATGGTTGTGGACTAAACTCCTTGGAGTCTAGAAGAATGTGGGGGCAATCTCATTGAAACCTATTAAATATTGAATAGTTTTCCTATAGTGGAGGAGTCTAGGACCAAAGGGCACAGTCTCAGAATAAATGGACTTCCAATTAGAATGGAGGTGAGGAGGAATTTCTTTACTCAGATGGTGGTGAATATGTGGACTTCATTGTCATAGGCAGCTGGGGAGGCCAAGTCCTTGAGTATATTTAAGGTGAAAGTTGATAGGTTCTTGATAATTCAGGGCACAAAATGTTGCAGGGTGAGAGCAAGAGAATGAGATTGAGAGAGAAAACAGAGCTGTCTCATTGTCCAAATGGCAAATTCTGCTCTTATCTCTGGTGATCTTGTGATTTTGACTCAATAGACATCCATGACTGTCCGTTTTCAACTTTCTTTGTTCTTGAACCCTCCGTTGGTTGTGGTCGACCATGTATGATCGCACCAGCCGTCTACCATAAGACCATAATACCATAAGATATAGGAGCAGAATTAGGCCACTTAGCCCATCAAGTCTGTTCCTCCATTTCATCATGGCTGATTCAATCTTCCTCTCAGATGCAATCTCCTGCCTTCTCCACATATACCTTCATGCCCTGACCAATCAGGAATCTATCAACCTCTGTCTTAAATATACATAAAGACTTGGCCTTCACAGCTGCCTACGGCAAAGAATTCCACAGAAATTCCTCTTCATCTATGTTCTAAAAGAATGTCCCTCTATTCTGTGGCTGTGTCCTCTGGTCTTTGACTGGAAACATACTCTACGTGGGACACAAGGCAGCACACAAGCCAGGGCAGTAAGATATAGAGAGCAAGTTGATGACCATGTAGCAGGCCTCCCCCTCTCCACACAGCTGATGAACCCAAAGGAACAGCAGAGACCCATACAACTTGGCACCAGTGGTGTCGCAGGAGCTACCAGCCACATTGAACTCAACGTAGGACTGCCTTAGGGACTCCAGCTCCAAATTTTTCCCTGGGTTTGCTCCTGAAGCCTTTCCTATGAGTGGGTATAGCTGTTAGGCAGTGGAGGTTTGAGATCAGAGTCCTCCTTCTCCTAGATGAGCTGATGACCACGGTTGATGAGCCCCATTTTCCAAAGCAACTGGTTTTAAGTTACCAGTAACCTTCCTTTGCCCCTTCTCTTGTCAGTAGAAATGATACTGCTGGGCTTAGTAGCTAGGCCACACATGAAGGCCAGGAGCTGGATTTGGTTGTCAGAGACTATTTGAGATGTACGTCATTTAGAGTGTAGTGTGTTGAACTCTGACTAAACACCAAGTTAAACCGGAGCTAATGAAGACAGAGTCGTAGTAAGATTAACCATTTACTGTTCACTCTTCCACATTAACATCGTATGGTGAAAACTGTTGATAAAAGAATACAAACATATACAGCGTCTGTTTCATTCTGGAGACCACGCGCGCTCTCTTCTTTTAGCAAGTGTCTCCAGCCGCCCTGAGTAGCGGGTGAGGGGGTCCCGTCAAACCGCCATTGGGCTCGCGTCCACCCTGCGTTTGAAATTGAAAAACCAACACGTGCGCCACCCAAACTGCCGCTTCCTTAACAGAAACCACGTTAATATTTTTACTTCAAATACTTTCTTATGAACTTACGGCGTTGCTTCTATAATGTTTCTCTGTGGGTAGACACGGAGCTCTTCACGATCATGCTGCACGCATGGCGCCCGCCTTCACACCTTCCCGAACCGGAGGTTACACATCAGACGCGGCGAAACCAAAGGTGACGTCATCACATGCCGCGATATACCGTAGACGATGAATTTACCTTTGTTAGACTGTAACGTAATTATCAACCTTTAACTTTAACTAGAAAATAGTTACAAACAAATCATTTGAAGCGTAGACCCAACAAAGTCAAATAAATAATGCCTTAAGGGCAACACAGGGAGCATTTAATAGATATTGAGAGCTGATCCACACAACTTCCTCAGGAACCTTCTTTGTTCTATTAATGCTTAATAAGATGATCATGAACCAATAAGTTTTGTGCCTCTTTCGTGACTTCCAAAAGAACCTTGGATTAAGTAGATCAGAATAGAACAATAACAAATTGAAATATCGGGAAAAATATTCTTTCAGTGACTGGCTCCTCTCAGCTGTGAAGCACTGCTCCAAATGAATAACCCACCTGCAGTAGCCTCTATCAGAGAAGCCAGCCAAACTGCAGTCAATCAGTTCATGCCGCATTTCATGGGAAATATAAATAGAGATTTTAGCGATTAGAGATATTAAGTTTATTTGTCACAAGTACATTCTCGTTTAAAGGGCATGTGCGTGGAGTTTTGATAGAGGCTTACAAGACAATGAGAGGCATTGGTAGAGTGGATAGAGAATATCTGTTTCCCAGAGTTGAAATGTCTAATACCAGAGGGAATGCAATGAAGGGGAGAAGGCAAAGGCTCAAGGGGATGTGAAAAAAGATTATAGTTGGGAGCGTAATATCCAAGCATACGCTTTGTATCAAAAGGACAAGCAGGAAGGCCTAGACTGGAAATTGGACCACTGGAAAACAATGCTGGAGAGGTGTTAAAGGGGGACAAGGAAACAATGAGTGAACTGTATAAGTATTTTGCATCAGTGTTTCACTGTAGAAGACACTAGGAGTATGGTGGAAGTTCCTGGAGTCAAGGGGCATGAATTGTGTGAAGTTACCATTATTAGAGAGAAGGTTCTTGGGAAACTGAAAGGTCTGAAGGTAGATAAGTCCCCTGGACCAGATGGTGTACAGCCCAGAATTCTGAAAGAGGTGGCTGAAGAGATTGATGAGGCATTTGTAATGACCTTTCAAGAATCACTAGATTCTGGAATGTTCTGGAATGGTTCTGGAAACTAGAAAATTGCAAATGCCACTTTATTCTTCAAGAAGGGAGAGAGAGGCAGAAGAAAGGAAACTGTCTGACCTCAGTGGCTGGGATGATGTTAGAGTCAATTGTTAATGATGTGGTTTCGGGGTACCTGGAGGCACATGATAAAATAGGCCATACTCAGCATGGTTTCCTCAAGGGAAAATCTTGCCTGATAAATCTGTTGGAATTCTTTGAAGAAGTAACAAACAGGACAGACAAAGGGGAATCAGTTGATGTTGTGTACTTGGGTTTTCAGAAGGCCTTTGACAAGTTGTCACACAAGGCTGTTTAACAAGCTACGAGCCCATGGTATTACAGGAAAGATTCTAGCATGGATAAAGCAGTGGCAGGAGGCAAAGACTGGGAATAAAGGGAGCCTTTTCCGGTTGGCTGCCGGTGAATAGTGGTGTTCCACAGGGATCTGTGTTGGGACCAGTTCTTCAGCCAGACAGTAGTTAATCAGTGGAACTCATTGCCATAGGCAGTTATGGAGCCAAGTTTCTATGTATATTTAGGCAGAGATTGACAGATTTTTGATTGGTCGAGTCATGAAGGGATACGGGGAAAGCAGGAGATTAGGGCTAGGGTTGAGAGGAAAAATGGATGAACCATGATGAAATGGCAGAGCAAACTCAATGGGCCAAATGGCCTAATTCTGCTCTTATATCTTAACTTACAATTTGGCATGACATCTAAAACTTACACAAATTTCTTTAGATGTGTGGTGAAGACTATATTGACTGGCTGCATCACAGCCTAGAATGAAAACACCAGTGCCCTTGAAAATCCTACAAAAAATAGTGGATGCAGTCCAGTCCATCAAGGGTAAACCCTCCCAACCATTGAGAGCACCCTCATGGAGTGCTGTCACCAGAAGGCAGCATCCATCATCAGGGACACCCACCACCAGGCCATGCTCTCTTTTCGCTGCTGCCATCAGGAAGGAGGTACAGGAGCCTCAGGACCCACACCACCAGGTTCAGGGACAGTTATTATCTCGTATAGGGGGCTATGGTCCAGGTGCAGGCTGATGGGATTGGGCAGTTTAAATAGTTTCAGCATGGACTAGATGGGCTGAAAGGCCTGTTTCTGCACTGTATTTTTCTATGACTGTGTAACTCTTGAACAAAAGAGGATTACTTCACTCAACTTCACTTGCCCATCACTGAACTGTTCCCACAACCTATGGACTCACTTTCAAATTTTTGCTTGATATTTATTGTTTATTTATTTATTATTATTATTTCCTTCTTTTTGTATTTGCATAGTTTGTTGTCTTTTGCACACCAGTTGAATGCCGAAGTTGGATGATCTTTCATTGATCCTTCTTTGAAGGTAGGACCGATTAGAGATAAAGGTGGGAAGATGTGCCTGGAGGCTGTGGAAGTGAGCGAGGTCCTCAATGAATACTTCTCTTCGGTATTCACCAATGAGAGGGAACTTGATGATGGTGAGGACAATATGAGTGAGGTTGATGTTCTGGAACATGCTGATATTAAGGGAGAGGAGGTGTTGGAGTTGTTAAAATACATTAGGACAGATAAGTCCCCGGGGCCTGACGGAATATTCCCCAGGCTGCTCCACGAGGCCAGAGAAGAGATTGCTGAGCCTCTGGCTAGGATCTTTATGTCCTCATTGTGCACAGGAATGGTACCAGAGGATTGGAGGGAGGCGAATGTTGTTCCCTTGTTCAAAAAAGGTAGTAGGGATAGTCCGGGTAATTATAGACCAGTGAGCCTTACGTCTGTGGGGGGAAAGCTGTTGGAAAAGATTCTTAGAGATAGGATCTATAGGCATTTAGAGAATCATGGTCTGATCAGGGACAGTCAGCATGGCTTTGTGAAGGGCAGATCGTGTCTAACAAGCCTGATAGAGTTCTTTGAGGAGGTGACCAGGCATATAGATGAGGGTAGTGCAGTGGATGTGATCTATATGGTTTTCAGTAAGGCATTTGACAAGGTTCCACACGGTAGGCTTATTCAGAAAGTTAGAAGGCATGGGATCCAGGGAAGTTTGGCCAGGTGGATTCAGAATTGGCTTGCCTGTAGAAGGCAGAGGGTGGTGGTGGAGGGAGTACATTCAGATTGGAGGATTGTGACTAGTGGTGTCCCACAAGGATCTGTTCTGGGACCTCTACTTTTCGTGATTTTTATTAACGACCTGGATGTGGGGGTAGAAGGGTGGGTTGGCAAGTTTGCAGACGACACAAAGGTTGGTGGTGTTGTAGATAGTGTAGAGGATTGTCAAAGATTGCAGAGAGACATTGATAGGATGCAGAAGTGGGCTGAGAAGTGGCAGATGGAGTTCAACCCGGAGAAGTGTGAGGTGGTACACTTTGGAAGGACAAACTTCAAGGCAGAGTACAAAGTAAATGGCAGGATACTTGGTAGTGTGGAGGAGCAGAGGGATCTCGGGGTACATGTCCACAGATCCCTGAAAGTTGCCTCACAGGTGGATAGGGTAGTTAAGAAAGCTTATGGGGTGTTAACTTTCATAAGTCGAGGGATAGAGTTTAAGAGTTGCGATGTAATGATGCAGCTCTATAAAACTCTGGTTAGGCCACACTTGGGGTATTGTGTCCAGTTCTGGTCACCTCACTATAGGAAGGATGTGGAAGCATTGGAAAGGGTACAGAGGAGATTTACCAGGATGCTGCCTGGTTTAGAAAGTATGGATTATGATCAGAGATTAAGGGAGCTAGGGCTTTACTCTTTGGAGAGAAGGAGGATGAGAGGAGACATGATAGAGGTGTACAAGATAATAAGAGGAATAGATTGGATAGAGTGGATAGCCAGCGCCTCTTCCCCAGGGCACCACTGCTCAATACAAGAGGACATGGCTTTAAGGTAAGGGGTGGGAAGTTCAAGGGGGATATTAGAGGAAGGTTTTTTACTCAGAGAGTGGTTGGTGCGTGGAATGCACTGCCTGAGTCAGTGGTGGAGGCAGATACACTAGTGAAGTTTAAGAGACTACTAGATAGGTATATGGAGGAATCTAAGGTGGGGTCTTATATGGGAGGCAGGGTCTGAGGGTCGGCACAACATTGTGGGCCAAAGGGCCTGTTCTGTGCTGTACTATTCTATGTTCTATGTTCTATTATGGTTATTATTCAGTTATGGATTTATTGAGTATGCCTGCTAGAAAATGAACCTCAGGGTTCTTTGTACTTTGGTAATAAAGTTGTTTTGAGCTTTGAGTTTTAAATAGGTAATTAGTTACTCAGTTAAATAGTAGTTTGTCTTCTTTTTATATACTTTTTTGACTATTTCCATTGAAATGTCGGCTAACTGCGTCAGTTCCTTAATTGGGCCAAGATGTATGTGTCTCAGTTAACCAGAATACACTGTGTTCCATTAGGCAGAGTGGTACTGTAGGACTTCAAACAATGTAACTCGATGCTTTCATTGCTTAAGAATGCAGTTTTAACGCTTGCAACAATGTTATTTTTGACTCCCGGAAATGGCAGAAAAAGACAGTGTATAATGTTATTAAATGTAAGCAATGTATCCAATTGTGTAAACTGACTGAATCATTATGATCGACTCACGGAGTAGCAATGGTGGGACATATATTTCTCTGAAAATCTGTGGGAAGGAGTGGGTTTGGAGCATTTCCAATGTCTATTACTTAATTGAAGATTCTTTTGCCAGCTGCAGTCTGCTGGGAATGAGGAATTTTAGAATAGTTAAAGATTCAGAACCCTCACCCCTCACCCCCCACCCGTATGCATACACACACACACACACACACACACACACACACACACACACACACTTTCAGAGGAGTTATGAATTAGTCATAGTCATAGTCATAGTCATACTTTATTGATCCAGGGGGAAATTGGTTTTCGTTACAGTTGCACCATAAATAATTAAATAGTAATAAACCATAAATAGTTAAATAGTAATATGTAAATTATGCCAGGAAATAAGTCCAAGACCAGCCTATCGGCTCAGGGTGCCTGACCCTCCAAGGGAGGAGTTGTAAAGTTTGATGGCCACAGGCAGAAATGATTTCCTATGACGCTCTGTGCTGCATCTCGGTGGAATGAGTCTCTGGCTGAATGTACTCCTGTGCCCAACCAGTCCATTACGTAGTGGATGGGAGACATTGCCCAAGATGGCATGCAACTTGGACAGCATCCTCTTTTCAGACACCATCGTCAGAGAGTCCAGTTCCATCCCCACAACATCACTGGCCTTACAAATGAGTTCGTTGATTCTGTTGATGTCTGCTACCCTCGGCCTGATGCCCCAGCACACAACAGCAAACATGATAGCACTGGCCACCACAGACTCGTAGAACATCCTCAGCATCGTCCGGCAGATGTTAAAGGACCTCAGTCTCCTCAGGAAATAGAGACGGCTCTGACCCTTCTTGTAGACAGCCTCAGTGTTCTTCGACCAGTCCAGAATATTGTCAATTCGTATCCCCAGGTATTTGTCCATGTCCACACTGATCCCCAGGATGGAAACAGGGGTTACCGGTACCTTAGCTCTCCTCAGGTCTACCACCAGCTCCTTAGTCTTTTTTACATTAAGCTGCAGATAATTCTGCTCACACCATGTGACAAAGTTTCCTACCGTAGCCCTGTACTCAGCCTCATCTCCCTTGCTGATGCATCCAACTATGGCAGAGTCATCAGAAAACCTCTGAAGGTGACAAGACTCCGTGCAGTAGTTGAAGTCTGAGGTGTAAATGGTGAAGAGAAAGGGAGACAAGACAGTCCCCTGTGGAGCCCCAGTCTAGAGTAATATTTGGGGAAACCTCCCCACCACCCTTCCCTCCTTCCTGTCAGTGTCATGTCAATTTCATTCATGTTTCTTGAAAACTTTGGTCTGCACCATATCTCAGAGCTTCCATGAATTAACTGATGTGTACAAGCCACACACCGCAGGGCTTCTCTCCAATGAGAGCACATCTACACGGAGCACTGTCACAGGAAAGCAGCATCCATCA
Organism: Mobula hypostoma; assembly: GCF_963921235.1. Taxonomy (NCBI): domain Eukaryota; kingdom Metazoa; phylum Chordata; class Chondrichthyes; order Myliobatiformes; family Myliobatidae; genus Mobula; species Mobula hypostoma. The sequence continues at coordinate 6,410,543 of NC_086099.1, forward strand.
TCAAGGATCCCACCAGCCAGGCCATGCTGTCTTCTTGCTGCAGCCCTCAGGAAGAAGGTACATGAGCCTTGACCCACACTATATCTCAGAGCTTCCACAAGAGATCAAAAGACAAATTCACCATTGTGTACGAACCACGCAATTCAGGGCTCCCCATCACTGAGCACATCTACATGGAGCACTGTCGCAGGAAAGCAGCATCCATCATCAAGCATCCCACCAGCCAGGCTATGCTCTCTTCTTGCTGCTGCTATCCAGAAGGAAATACAGGGGCCTCAGGACGCACACTATCAGGGTCAACCATCAGGCTCCTGAACCAGAGGGGATAACTTCACTCACCCCAACACTGAACTGCTTCCATAATCTGTGGACTCACTTGTAAGGACTCTTCATCTCATATTTTCAATATTGATTGTTTACTTATTTATTATCATTACTTTGTTTGTTGTCTTTTTTATATTTGCACAGATTGTTGTCTTTTGCACATTGGCTGTTCGTCCATAGGACCATTGGTAAGGCCAAATTTGGAGTATTGTGTACAGTTCTGGTCATCGAATTATAGGAAGGATGTCAATAAAATTGAGAGAGTACAGAGGAGGTTTACTAAAATGTTGCCTGGGTTTCATCTCCTAAGTTACAGAGAAAGGTTGAACAAGTTAGGTCTTTATTCTTTGGAGCATAGAAGGTTGAGGGGAGACTAGATTGAGGTGTTTAAAATTATGAGGGGGATTGATAGAGTTGACGTGGTTAGACTTTTTCCATTGAGAGTGGGGAAGATTCAAACAAGAAGGCATGGGTTGAGAATTAGAGGACAAAAGTTTAGGGGTAACATGAGGGGGAACTTCTTTACTCAGAGAGTGGTAGCTGTGTGGAACAAGCTTCCAGCAGAAGTGGTTGAGGCAGGTTCGATGTTGTCGTTTAAAGTTAAATTGGATAGATATATGGACAGGAAAGGAATGGAGGGCTATGGGCTGAGTGCAGGTTGGTGGGACTAGGATAGGGTAAGAGTTCGGCACGGACTAGAAGGGCCGAGATGGCCTGTTTCCATGCTGTCATTGTTATATGGTTATATGGTTATATAAGATAGAGGAGCAGAATTAGGCCATTTAGCCATCGAGTCTGCTCCACCATTTCATTATGGCTGATACAATTTTCCTCTCAGCCCCAATCTCCTGCATTTTCCTGTATCCCTTCATACCCTGACCAATCAAGAATCTATCATCTCTGCCTTAAGTATACATAAAGACTTGGCCTCCACAGCTGCTTGTATCAAAGATTCACCACTCCCTCGCTAAAGATATTCCTCCTCATCTCTGTTCTAAAATGACGCCTCTCTATTCTGAGGCTGTGTCCTCCAGTCTTAGACTCTCCCACCATAGGAAAGGTCCTCTCCACATCCACTCTGTCAAGGCCTTTGACTATTCGATAGGTTTCAATGAGGTCACCCCTCATTCTTCTGAATTCAAGTGAATACAGGCCCAGAGCCATGAGACGCTCTTCATATGACGAGCCATTCAATCCTGGAATCATTTCCGTGAACCTCCTTTGAACCCTCTCCAGTTTCAGCACATCCTTTCTAAGATAAGGGGCCCAAAGCTGCTCACAATACACCAAGTGAGGTTTTATCAGTGTTTTATAAACTCTCAACATTACATCCTTGCTTTTATATTCTTGTCCTCTTGAAATAAATGCTAACATTGCATTTGTCTTCCTTATCACAGACTCAACCTGCAAATTAACCTTCAGGGAATCCCGCACAAGGACTCCCAAGACCCTTTGCGCCTCGGTTTTTTGTATTTTCTCCCCATTTAGAAAATAGTTAATCCTTTCAATTCTTCCACCAAAGTCCATGACTAGACAATTCCCAACACTGTATTCCATCTGCCATTTCTTTGCTTACTCTCCTAATCTGTCTAAGTCCTCTGTAGCCTCTCTACTTTCTCAAAATTACCTCCCCTCCTATCTTCATATCATCTGTAAACTTTGCAACAAAGCCATCAATTCCATCATCCAAATCATTGACATATAACTTAAGAAGAATCAATCTGAACACAGACCCCCGTGGAACACTACTAGTCATGGGCAGCCAGCCAGAAAAAAGCTCCCTTTATTCCTACTCTTTGCCTCCTGCTAATCAGCCACTGCTTTATCCATGCTAGAATCTTTCCTGTAATACTATGGGCTCATAGCTTGTTAAGCAGCCTCATGTGTGACAACTTGTCAAAGGCCTGAAAACCCAAATGCGCAACATTAAGCTTTTCTCCTTTGTCTATCCTGCTTGTTATTTCTTCAAAGAATTCCAACAGATTGGTCAGGGAAGATTTTCCCTTGAGGAAACCATGGAGATTTTGGCTTATCTTATCATGTACTTCCAAATATCCTGAAACCACATCCTTGAAAATCTTCCCAACCACTGAGGTCAGACTAACTGGCCAAAGGTTCTTCTGTCTCTCTTCATTCTTGAAGAGTGAAGTGACATTTGTCTACCTTGCTGTGTGTGGTCTTTCATTGATTCTATCGTGTTTCTTTTCATTTAGTGTGAATGCCCACATGAAAATGTTTCTCAGGGCTGTATATGGTGACATATATGTTCTTTGATAATAATTTTACTTTGAACTCTCCTTCCTGGTACAGAGTGGTGTCACCAGGCACCACTTGCATGTTGCTTTAAGACCAGATTTTTGCTGAAATACGTTAACTTTGCCAAACACATTATGTTCCATGATATCAATCTCTGGGTTTGGTAAGTTCCTCTTACTCAAGTAGAAAGAATGTACCGTTTTTTAAAAAACAGGTTGTTACTTTATATGAATCAACATGGAACTCCAGAGGCTCATTGGCTGACCACAACCGTCTGATGCTGGTGTGTCTCCTTCGTCAGCTCTCATTGGCTGAATAAAAATCACAATGTTTCATAGCTTTATGTGGGGTTACTAGAGTTCAAACTCCTATTGTGGCTTCTGTTTGTGTAATTTTTAATACTTTATTTCCATTGTATTAAACCCGACAACCGTCAGGCTCCTGAACCAGCGTGGATAACTTCACGCACCTCAACACTGAACTAACTTCCCAAGCTACAGACTCACTTTCAAGTACTCTAAAACTCATGCTCTCAATTTTGTGCACAATTTGTCTTCTTTTTCACATTTATTGTTAGTCAGTCTTTAGGCATAATTTTCATAAATTCTATTGTATTTCTTTATTTTCCTGTAAATGCCTGCAGGAAAATGAATCTCAAGGTGGTATATGGTGACATACTGTATATCTACCTTGATAATAAATTTACTTAAACATTGACCTCAAACTTCTACCATACCTCCCAAAATATTCTGCAATTCCTCAGTATTATTTATTAACTAGAGCCACAGAGTCATTGAAAAGTACAGAACAGGGAACAGTATCATTGTCCATCTGGTACATGTTGAAACATTTAAATTGCCTACTTCCATCAACCTCCACCAGGACCAGAGCCCCCCATACCCCTCCCATCCACGTACCTATCCAAACTTCTCTTCAACGTTGAAATCAAGCTCGCATGCACCACTTGTGCCGGCAACTCGTTCCACTCTCTCAGCACCCTCTGAGTGAAGACGTTTCCCCTCATGTCCCCCTTAAACCTCACCTTTCTCCCGTAACCCATAACCTCTAGTCGTAGTCCCACCCAACCTCAGTGGAAAAAAGCCTGCTTGCATTTACCCGATTTATACTCCTCATAATTTTGTGTACCTCTGTCAAATCTCCCCTTGATCTTCTACACTCCAGGGAAATACAGTCTTAACTTATTCAATCTTTCCTTTACGCTTTCATTTGCACTGGCGTAGGGTTCTTCCAGTACTGGAGAGGGAGGGAGGGGCCAGGTTGGGAGGTGAAGCCCCTCAATGATTGTAGCAGTACACCACCCCAGGGGGCCACATGGGCGGCAGCAGTGTGATGGCCATGTCAGAATAAGCAATGGGTTCTGGTGAACTGCGACACATCAGGACCAGAACATCTTGGCCCAATTAAGCGGCTGGATCAATTAGACAAAATTTCATGGAAATAGTTAAAAAGTTATAAAAAAAGACATACTGAGTAACAATTTATGTATTTAAATGAAATACAGATCAAATTAGAACACTATCAACAGCACTACAGTACTATAAAACTGTGTATTGGTTCCTAATAGTTACCAACAGAGGAATTCATCCAGTGTTCATGATGAACAAAATCAATACAGACATTAGTAGTCTACAAGAAATAAAATTGTTTCATTTTCACTCCTGGCCATTTCTGGCATCTCCAAGTCTGAATGCTTGAAATTGCATGAGCAAAACAGTTCTGAATTGTCTTCCTGCTTATTTTTCACCAATTATCAGTGATAAAAACCACTGCTTTTTGAACACAAACATGCACAACTGACACTATTTAATAACTGTTTACTCAAAGCTTGGTGTAGTGTCTAACGGCCACACAAGTTCACACAACTGACACTAGTTGGAGGGAGGAGAAGATGGCAGTGCGACGCAACGCGCGCGGCCGTTCCAAATGAATATCGATGTGTGTAACTAGAGGTGCTGTGCACAATCCGGATTTGATGGAGACAGACGTGAGAAGCACAGAGGAACATCTGGAGAAACTTCTGAAATTCCTGCTTCGCTGCCGCTGCTACTGTGCGATCGAGAATCTCCGGAGACATAGTCCCCAAATCCTCGGCTTTGCCTATCGCCTGTTGCCGGGGCGAGGTTGAAATGCTCGGCAGAGATGGTGCTCGGTGCATCAGTGTCGGAGAGGTGGTCGGAGGCTCGGAGTTTTCGGACAGACTTGGAGTCGGACTGTGGTCGGATGCTTCCAGGATGCTGTATCGGCAAGTTGGTGGCGCTGGGGGTTTACCGTCTGCGTGAGATGATGGGACTTTCGAGAGACTTTGAGACTTTTACCGTGCCATGGTCTGTTCTTATCAAATTACGGTATTGCTTTGCACTGTTGTAACTATATGTTATAATTACATGGTTTTTGTTAGTTTTTAAGTCGGTTTGTCATGTGTTTTCGTGATATCATTCTGGAAAAACAATCTTATCATTTCTTAATGCATGCATTACTAAATGACAATAAAAGGGGACTGCGTGTCCTCATAATCATAGTTCGAAGCTGTCGGCAGCAGTCTCCTGTCCCATTTAAGTGGCACAAGGTCCCAAATACAGGAAGGCAATCCCTGCTATGTTCTTGATCAGTTTTTGTTCTTTAAGAGTTGTCTCAGAGAAACAGTTCCCCGATTACTTGATGACTCAATTAACCGGAATCCACTGTATTCTGAAATCACCAATATTTCAAAGTTCTTCTCTGAGGATTGGCGTGGTGGAGAGGATGGTGAGGTCTTGGGATTCCCAGAGCGAAGCTGTCTGGAGCTGAGCTCCTGGTAGAATCACCCACGGCAGTAAGATCAAGGAGATGGTTCCAGTAAAAGAGCGATCCAACCAAGACCAGTCTGGTGGAGCTGGCAGAAGATGACAACACATCACCAAGACAGTGGAATTTGCAGCAGTGAAGGGTCCCCAGACATCTTGTACTCTATTCCACGGGATCCTGATCCCATTGTCAAGGATTGAGTGGTGGCTGCCCGTCCGTCAGCCTCCCCGCGTTAAACAAAGTCACGCACAGCCGTTCTCCATTCGAGAAATTTACCCTCACATCTCGAATATGTGGACCCTGGACTGGTCTCTACAGGCAACTGAGGATCCACCAGTAGAGAACCCCTTAGGAGAACATCATCCTCGACCTGAGTGACCGCCCTACTACTAAATGTAAAGTAACAGCAAACCTCACCCCCAGACACTGTCTTATTGCTGTTCACATACTGCAGTCTGAGAAACGTGTGGGGTGGGGTTTGTTGAAAATCAGACACATTCTTACTGCAATGGCTCAGTCACCCGATACAGTTATCTCATTCACACTACGAAAGGCAAGGCAGCAGCATATTTGAGAAATGTGTCACTCTTTGCTTCGGAATGGTGAGTGGCTGCAGGGAGAAAGGTTTTTGCAGGGGGTAAGGTATTGGTGTGGATGGAGAATTGGTTAGCAGACAGGAAGCAAAGATTGGGAATAAATGGGACCTTTTCAGAATGGCAGGCAGTGACTAGTGGGGTACCGCAAGGCTCAGTGCTGGGACCCCAGTTGTTTACAATATATATTAATGACTTGGATGAGGGAATTAAATGCAGCATCTCCAAGTTTGTGGATGACACGAAGCTGGGTGGCAGTGTTAGCTGTGAGGAGGATGCTAAGAGGATGCAGGGTGACTTGGATAGGTTGGGTGAGTGGGCAAATTCATGGCAGATGCAATTTAATGTGGATAAATGTGAAGTTATCCACTTTGGTGGCAAAAATAGGAAAACAGATTATTATCTGAATGGTGGCCGATTAGGAAAAGGGGAGGTGCAACGAGACCTGGGTGTCATTATACACCAGTCATTGAAAGTGGGCATGCAGGTACAGCAGGCGGTGAAAAAGGCAAATGGTATGCTGGCATTTATAGCGAGAGGATTTGAGTACAGGAGCAGGGAGGTACTACTGCAGTTGTACAAGGCCTTGGTGAGACCACACCTGGAGCATTGTGTGCAGTTTTGGTCCCCTAATCTGAGGAAAGACATCCTTGCCTTAGAGGGAGTACAAAGAAGGTTCACCAGATTGATTCCTGGGATGGCAGGACTTTCATATGAAGAAAGACTGGATGAACTGGGCTTGTACTCGTTGGAATTTAGAAGATTGAGGGGGGATCTGATTGAAACGTATAAGATCCTAAAGGGATTGGACAGGCTAGATGCAGGAAGTTTGTTCCCGATGTTGGGGAAGTCCAGAACGAGGGGCCACAGTTTGAGGATAGAGGGGAAGCCTTTTAGGACCGAGATTAGGAAAAACTTCTTCACACAGAGAGTGGTGAATCTGTGGAATTCTCTGCCACAGGAAACAGTTGAGGCCAGTTCATTGGCTATATTTAAGAGGGAGTTAGATATGGCCCTTGTGGCTACGGGGGTCAGGGGGTATGGAGGGAAGGCTGGGGCGGGGTTCTGAGTTGGAGGATCAGCCATGATCATAATAAATGGCGGTGCAGGCTCGAAGGGCCGAATGGCCTACTCCTGCACCTATTTTCTATGTTTCTATGTTTTCTATGTTTTCTATGTTTTCTGACTGATTCATTTGAGCTCTGGATTACCGAAGGCCTGATTCACAAATACATCTGAAAGGAGTGTTACATTTCCTGGAGTCAGACCACACGTGGAGTACTGTAAGCAGTTCTGGACCCCTTATCTAAGAAAAGACGTGTTGCTATTGGAGAGGGCCTAGAGGAGGTTCACGAGAATGATTCCAGAAATGAAAGGGTTAACCTATGAGGAATATTTGATGGCTCTGGACCTGTACTTGGACATTTTATTTTACTTATTTAGGGTTACAGTGTGGACCAGGCCCTTCCTGCCCACTGAGCCACAGTGCCCAGCACCCCTCGACAACCCCAATTTAACCCTAGCCTAATCACGGGACAATTTACAACGACCAATTCACCTACCGCCTGATACTGTGAAAGGGAACAAGAGCAGCCGGGGGGAGGACGTTCAAGCTCCCTACAGAGGATGACGTGGGGATAGGGCCGTGTTGGAATTATAGTTGATGGACTGAGAGTGAAGCACATCTTTTCCATCTGAAACTGACTGGGAAGTGAGGAATTTGCTGGAAGACAACCACATTGGCGAGCCTGAAGTCATCGATAAGTCAGATTCAGTTAATCATAAATGACCTAAAGAGGGACATTAACAAATCAACAATTGCTTTTCCCATGATGAGTGACTTTATGTTTCTCCTGACCAAGACCTAGAAAATCCAGATTTTTTTAAATCATTTGATTTTGAATCCCATAGCTACTGTCTGGGGATGTGAACTTTGGCACTGCCTCAGTAGTCAGAATGCTGGCCTCATGTCCATTAACTCAAATCTTCTGTGACAGTCACTGACTGTGGTTTGAAACTCATGCATCTGGAATTCTGAAATTCTCTCAGAGTGGCATTTTACATGCAATAAAAAGTGTAAATATTACTTACATTTTTATATACATATAAATACTGTGCATCTATCTATCCGGCTATATAGGTACATATATGTATATATAAATAAAAGATCATGAGACAAAGGAGCAGAAGTCGGCCATTTGGCCCATCGAGTCTGCTCCGCCATTTTATCATGAGCTAATCCATTCTCCCATTTAGTCTCACTCCCCCACCTTCTCACCATAACTTTTGATGCCCTGGCTACTCAGATACCTATCAATCTCTGCCTTAAATACACCCAATGACTTGGCCTCCACTGCCGCCCGTGGCAACAAATTCCACAGATTCACCACCCTCTGGCTAAAAAACTTTCTTTGCATCTCTGTTCAGAGTGGGCGCCCTTCAATCCTTAAGTTATGCCCTCTTGTACTAGACTCTCCCATCATGGGAAACAACTTTGCCACATCCACTCTGTCCATGCCTTTCAACATTCGAAATGTTTCTATGAGGTCCCCCCTCATTCTTCTAAACTCTAAGGAATACAGTCCAAGAGCAGACAAAGGTTACTCATATGTTAACCCTCTCATTCCTGGAATCATTTTAGTGGATCTTCTCTGTACCCTCTCCAACGTCAGCACATCCTTTCTTAAATAAGGAGACCAAAACTGCCCACAGAGCTCCAAGTGAGGTCTCACCAGCGCCTTATAGAGCCTCAACATCACATCCCTGCTCCTATACCCTATTCCTCTAGAAGTGAATGCCAACATTGCATTCCCCAACATGGACCCCTGTGGAACACCACTGGTAACCGGCAGCCAACCAGAATAGGATCCCTTTATTCCCACTCTGTTTCCTTTCACTTTCCCTAATAAGCAGTAGGTCATCAAGCTGCAGCTCCAGATCCCTAACACGGTCTCTGAGGAGCTGCATCTCGGTGCACCTGGTGCAGATGAGGCCATCAGGGAGGCTGGAGGACTCCCAGGATTCCCACATCTGACACCCTGAACAAAGCACTAACCCTGCAGGCATGCTATCTAATTCTACAGGAATGAAACAGGAAAAATAAGTCTACTCACCCACTTACCTCACCATACAGATGAACTTTTTAAACCGTTAGCTCGTACCATTAGCTGTGAGAGCTCTGCTGTTCCTGTCTGTCCGGGCCGATTCGCCAAGGGGAAAAGAAAGAGTCAGTGCCTCGCTCTCGCCTCTTCCCGTTACCACCGAAGCCCATTGAAGCCAAAGCCGTACACTCTGCTACCACTCACTCCGCTGCCCGCTGTATAGAGTGGTCTCCTTTTTAAACTCTCCGCGCTGTCCTGTCTACGTCACGCACCTGCGCAGTCTCGTCCTTCTTGTACTCGAAGAATTTTTTTTAAAAAACTGCCTTCCTTCAGAATTCAGCTTTCACGCCGCTCTTCTTGTCCCGATCCAAATATAAATATAATTTTCTATCTATCTATACTCACACATCTTACACACATTTTTTCTTTTACTTCCCATTACACTGCTGGTGTTTAGGGCAGCAATGAAGATCCTCCATCTCTGGTAGTGTTCAGGGTTTCCTTCATTATGTTAGTAGCGTCCTCTTGGCTTTTACTATCAGCCATGCAAGTCCCAGGTGGAGACTCAGGAATTCCATCATGCTCATATGTAGAAGGAATCTTCATGCTGTTTCTATGACAGTTTTGTTTTACTAATCAGGGTTGTTATCCCTGAGCTGAACCCCCGAACCTGGAGGACTGGTGGACTCTCAGTCAGGCCTCTTCCCTTTGACCTGTTTGGCAGGGGTGACCCTACCAAGAGCCAAAGCCAAGGCCTTGACTGCAGGTCTCCAAACCTTACAACAAACTTGTGGTCCTCTTGGCGGACATCACACATATATTCACTTTATTAGGCACACCTGCACACGTCCAGTGACTCAAGAAGGCAGCATCCATCATTAGCGACCCTCACAATCCAGGACATTACCACCATCAGAGAGCCTGAAGACTGACACTCAACGATTCCTTTCCCTCTGCCATCACATCTCCGAATAGACCATGAACCTATAAGTTCTACCTCACTATTTTGTTCTCTTCATGCACTACTAATTTATTTTCTTATTATAATTTATATTATATATTTTGTATTGCACTGTACGGCTGATGCAAAACAATAAATTTTATGACATATGCTCAGTGCCATTTTATTAGGTACACCTGCAAATTCATGTGGATATCTAATCAGCCGATCATGTGGCTGAAACTCAATGCATAAAAGCATGCAGACATGGTCAAGAGGTTCAGTTGTTGTTCAGACCAAACATCAGAATGGGGAAGAAATGTGATCTAAGTGACTTTGACAGTGGAATGATTGTTGGTGCTAGATGGGGTGGTTTGAGTATCTCAGAAGCTGCTGATCTCCTGGGATTTTCACACACAACAGGCTCCAGAGTTTACAGAGGATGGCGTGAAAAACAAGACAAAAATCCAGTGAGTGGCAGTTCTGCGAGAGAAAATCCTTTGTTAATGAGACAGGTCAGAGGAGAATGGACAGACTGGTTCAAGCTGTCAGGAAGGTGACAGTAATTCAAATAACCACATGTTATAAAAGTGGTGTGCAGAAGAGCATCTCTGAATGCATAACACATTGAACCTGGAAGTGGATGGGCTACAGCAGCAGAAGACCGTGAACATACACTCAGTGGCCATTTTTTTAGGTACAGGAGGAACAAGAACAGAGAGAGGAAAATTTTCTACAAACAGCCAACATTTCCAGTTAGAAATTATGAAATTAGAGACATTTTGCATTAAGGGTTATGTAACAATGCAGGGTTTTAAATTTTCGATAAACTAAGAAAGCCAAATTTGGGCAAAGTTACTTTTGGGGTGAATTACTTTTGAACCAGTCTGCTGGCACAAATTGAGCCACTGGAGTCTAGAAGAATTAGGGGGATCTCATTGAAACCTATTGAATATTGACAGGCCTCGATAGAGTGGATGTGGGGAGGATGTTTCCTATAGTGAGGGAGTTTAGGATCAGCGGGCACAGCCTCAGAATAGAGGGATGTCCAGTTAGAACAGAAAAGAGGAGGAATTTCTTTAGCCAGAGGATGATGAATCTGTAGAATTCATTGCCACCGATGACTGTGAAGGCCAAGACGTTGGTTATATTTCAAGTGGAGGTTGATAGGTTCCTGACTAGTAAGGGTAATGTGGAGGAGGCAGGAAATGTGGTTGAGAGTGACGCCACTATACCATAAATAGTTAACAAGATGGCATTACAGCTTGGAGCATTGGAGTCCGGAGTTCATTTCCTGTGTCGTCTGTTAGAAAGTTTGTGCATTCTTCCCGTGTGCGCATTGATTTCCTCAGGGTGCTTCAGTTTCTTCCTACAGTCCAAAGATGTACCGGTTGGTAGGTTAGTCGGTGATTGTAAATTGTTCTGTGATTAGGCTGGGGATGGTATAGTAGTGTAGTGGTTAGCACAATGTTTTACAGTACCAACGACCTGGGTTCAATTTCTGCCACTGTCCGTAAGGAGTTCGGTAGTTCTCCCCATGACCGCGTGGGTCTCCTCCCACAATCCAGAGACGTACCAGTCGGTAGGTGAAATGGTCATTATGAATTATCCCATGATTAGGCTAGGGGCAAATTAAGGAATTGCTGGAAAGCATGGCTTGAAGAGCCTGTTCTGCACTGTATGCAATAAATAAACAAATAAATGAATAAATAAAATAAAATCAGGGGTTGGTTGATGAGTGAGACAGGTCACTGAGCCAGAAAGCCTGTTCTGCACTGAATCGGGAATAAAATTAAATTAAAAAAGAAGCATTGATGGAATGGCAGACCAGACTTGATGGGCAGAGTGGCCCATTTCTGCTCCTATGTCGTATGGATTTATGGTCACTATGGATTGGAACTTGCAAGGAAATGTCGACAATCTAATTCAACCCTGCCAGTAGTTCTCAGATTAAACGCGTTCAGGTTGTTGACTCCTGTTCAAATGCAGTATGTGGGTCACAGTGAAGACTGCATTGCTTAGATCTGATTTCTGTTATGAATGGAAGATTAAGTTGTGATGTAGTTGGGAGGGTTGAGTTGTAGAGAGATTGAGCAGAGAAGCAGGGACCTCGGCTCATCGAGTTGGTGTCAATCATCAACACCCTTATACATTCCACTGACATTAACCTTTTTTACCCACTCCTCACACTTTCAGTTTCCTCCTGGGTTTAACCACACATGAGAGGCAACTTAACCGACCAGAGCTGTGACACGGCCCAGCACATCTATGGAAAGCAGTGCAAGTTCAAGTTTAATTGTCTTTCAGCCATACATGAACACCCATGAAAAGAAACAGCGTTCCGCCGGGGCCAACGTGCAAAGCTCTGTACCAACAGTCGCACACAGCACAAGACACACATCAGATAGCAATAAATATACAGTCACACAACAAACGTAACCCATCTCCTTCAGTCCATAGATGTTGCTGGCAAGAGCAAGCCTACAGCAGTCTGCAGACGAATGCAGTCCAGCAACTCTTCCACCGAGTGAACACTAGAGGGTAGCACCAACACCGGCACGGACACTGCACCGCATCTCCTCCAGTGCCACCTCTCCTGGGCAGCTGCAACAGGCGACACCGTGGCACGAGGCCCGGTTGCCTTACTGCCTCAGTGAAGCATCCAGGAGAATCACCTAGGAACCGAGAGAGGCGGATACAACCCAGTCCTCACCATTAAGCACATCTACAGGGAGCACTGCCACAAGAAATCATCAAGGACCTCCAGCATCCAGGTGCTGCTACTACCTTTGGGTAGGAGATACAGGAGCCTCAGGACCCACACCCACAGGTTCAGGAACAGTTACTACCCCTCAACCATCAGGCTCCTGAATTAGCAAGGATAACTTACCTCACCTCAACTCTGAAGTGACTCCATAACCCATGGACTCATTTCCAAGGGCTCAACGATTCTTGTTCTTAGTATTACCATCTTCATTAGTTTTTTTACTATTTGTCTTCTTTTTCATCTTGCCTTGTTTATTTATGTTTGTTTTTTCATAAATTCTGTTCTATTTCTTTAGCTTTCAAAGTTCAAAGTAAGTTAGTTATCAAACTACATATATGTCACCATGTACAACCCTGAGATTCATTTTCTTGCAGGCATACTCAATGAATCCATTATAGAATAATAACCATAATAGAATTAATGAAAGACCCCATCAACTTGGTGTTCAAACAGTGTGAAAAAGCCAACGTGCTGTGCAGATGCAAAAAGAAAGAAATAATAATAATAAATATCGGAAACTTGAGATGAAGAGTCCTTGAAAATGAGTCAATGGGTTGTGAGAACAGTTCAGTGATGGGTGATTGAAGTTGAATGAAATTTTCCCCACTGGTTCCAAAGCCTGATAGCTGAGGGGTAATAACTGTTCCTGAACCAGGTGGTGTAAGTCCTGAGGCTCCTGTACCTTCCTCCTGATGGTAGCAGCAAGAGGAGAGCATGGCCTGGGTGCTGGTGGTGGTGGAGGGGGGAGGGCTTGGTGATGGATGCTCTTTTCCTGTGATAATGCTCTGTGTAGATGTGCTGAATTGTTGGAAGGGTTTTACCTGTGATAGGCTGGGCTGTATCCATTAAATTTTGTAGGATTTTCCATTCAAGGGCATTGGTGTTTCCATACCAGGCTATGATGCAGCCAGTCAATATACTCTCCACCACACATCTATAGAAGTTTGTCAAGGTTTTAGATGTCATGCCAAATCTTTACAAATTCCGAAGGAAGTAGAGGGGCTCTGTGCTTTCTTCATGTTGCACTGAGATAGCAGGCCCAGGACAGGTATTCAAGAAAATACTGTAAATCTCAAGGTGACGTACGGGTTATGTATTTTGATAATAAATTGCAGCCATTTAGACTATGCTTGATTGATTTTCATTCGGTTTACTCTGGTAATCTTAGAGCTTGAACTTCAAGGAAATATTACTAATGATTAATCAGTTCACTTGCAATCAGAAAACAAGCCAGAGCAAAACACAGGAAATGCTGGAAGAACTCAGCATCTATGGAGAGGAACAAACAGTTGACGTTCCAGGCCCAGACCCTTCATCTGGACCAGAAAGGAAGGGGGAAGAGGCTGAAGTAAGAAAATGGAGGGAGGAGAAGGAGTACAAGCTTCAAGGTGATAGGTGAAGCCAGGTGGTTGGGGGAGGACGGATGAGGTAAGAAGCTAGGAGGTGATAGGTGAAACAGGTAAAGAGCTGAAGAAAAAGGCATCTGATAGGAGATGAGAGTGGACCATGGGAGAAAGGAGGGGCACTAGGGGGAGGTGATAGGGGAGTGGGGAAGAGGTAAAAAGTCAGAGTAGAGAATAGTAGAAGGGGGAAGGGGGAAGGGGAAGGGGAGGGGGAAGGGGGAAGGGAGGAGGAAGGGGAGGGGGAAGGGAAGGGGGAAGGGGGAAAGAGGAAGGGGAGGGGAAGGGGAAGGGGAAGGAGGAAGGGGAGGGGTGGGGGAGGGGGAAGGGGAAGGGGAAGGGGAAGGGGAAGGGAAGGGGAGGGGGAGGGGGAGGGGGAAGGGGGAAGGGGAAGTGGAAAGAAATTACTGCGGGTTGGAGAAATCAATGTTCATTACATCAGTTTTTTTTGTCAGAATATTTATAAAGAACCGAATGTCAATTTCTTGGAAATCCTCTCATCACTTAAGGCGTAACAACTTCAAAAGCACACTCTTCTTCTACATTTCCACACCTATCTGCTGGATGAATATCACTGGTAAAAATCTAACGGTAAAATTTCCTGGAAATTGTCAGTTAATTACCTGAAGGGATGTAGTCAGGTTCAGTTTAAATCTTTTCCCCTTCGGTGAGGGAGTTCCACTCCGGGGGAAAATGCAGTCTTTTCATGCAGGTTCTGCACAGTTGACAATGTCCCAGGCACCATCAATCTACAGGACATGACACACAGGGACTTGCACCCCAGTATTGTGTTTTGTGAGACTGTGTTTACTGCAAACTTATCAGAAACAGAATCAGGTTTATTATCAAGTGTCGTGAAATTTGTTAACTTAGCAGCAGCAGTTCAATGCAATACCTAACCCAGCAGAGAAAATAATAATAATAATAATAATAATAAATAAACAAGTAAACCAATTACAGTATACATATACCTGTATTGAGTAGATTTTAAAAAACAAGCAAAAAACAGAAATACTGTATATTAAAAAAGTGAGGTAGTGTCCAAAAATTCAATGTCCGTTTAGGAATCGGATGGCAGAGGGGAAGAAGCTGTTCCTGAATCGCTGAGTGTGTGCCTTCAGGCCTCTGTACCTCCTACCTGATGGTAACAGTGAGAAAAGGGCATGCCCTGGGTGCTGGAGATCCTTAATAATGGATGCTGCCTTTCTGAGACACCGCTCCCTGAAGATGTGCTGGGTACTTTGTAGGGTAGTACTCAAGATGGAGTCAACTAAATTTACTACCCTCTGCAGCTTCTTTCTGTCCTGTGCAGTAGCCCCCCATACCAGACAGTAATGAAGCCTGTCAGAATGCTCTCCTCAGTACAACTATAGAAGTTTTTGAGTGTATTTGTTGACATGCCAAATCTCTTCAAACTCCTCATAAAGTATAGCTGCTGTCTTGCCTTCTTTATAACTACATCGATATGTTGTGACCAGGTTAGATCCTCAGAGATCTTGACACCTAGAAACTTGAAACTGCTCACTCTCTCCACTTCTGATCCCTCTATGAGGATTGGTATGTGTTCTTCCATCTTATCTTCCTGAAGTCCACAATCAGCTCTTTCATCTTACTGACACTGAGTGCCAGGTTGTTGCTGCAGCACCATTCCACTAGTTGGCATATTTAACTCTTGTACGCCCTCTTGTCACCACCTGAGATTCTACCAACAATGGTTGTATTGTCAGCAAATTTATAGATGGTATTTGAGCTATGCCTACCCACATAGTGATGTGTATATAGAGAGTAGAGCAGTGGGCCAGGCACACCTCCCTGAGGTGCACCAGTGTTGATCGTCAGCGAGAAGGATATGTTATCACCAATCTGCACAGATTATGGTCTTCTGGTTAGGAAGTCAAGGATCCAATTGCAGAGGGAGGTACGAGGCCCAGGTTCTGTAACTTCTCAGTCAAGGTTGTGGGAATGATGGTGTTAAATGCTGAGCTATAGTTGATGAACAGCATCCTGACGTAGGTGTTTGTATTGTCCAGGTGGTCTAAAGCCGTGTGGAGAGCCATTGAGATTGCATCTGCCATTGACCTATTGTGGTGATAGGCAAATTGCAATGGGTCCAGGTCCTTGCTGAGGCAGGAGTTCAGTCTAGTCATGACCAACCTCTCAGAGCATCTCATCACTGTCGATGTGAGTGCTACCAGGTGATAGTGCTACACATGCCTTGTGATGTGTATGACTGTTGGTACTTTATAAACACACACGATTCTGCAGATGCTGGAAAACCAGAGGAACACACAGCAGGTCAGGCAGCATCTATGGAAGTAAGTAACAGTTGAAGTTTCCATAAGACCATTAGACCATAAGATACAGGAGCAGAATTTGGCCATTTGGCCTATTGAGTCTGAACTATTTTACCTCTCGGCCCAAATCTCATGCCTTCCTGTATCCCTTCATGCCTTGACTAATCGAGAATCTATCACCCTCTGCCTTAGGTATACAGAAAGACTTGTCTCCACAGCTGCCTGTGGCAAAGAATTCCACAGATTCACCACTCTCTGGCTAAAGAAATTCCTCCTCATCTCTGTTCTGAAAGGATGCCCCTCTATTCTGAGACTGTCTCCTCTGGTCTTAGACACTCCCGCCATGGAAAACATCCTCTCCACATCCACTCTATCAAGACTTTTCACCATTTGATAGGTTTCAATGAGGCCACCTGTCATTCTTCTGGATTCCAGTGAATACAGGCTGAGAGCTATCAAATGCTCTTCATATGACAAGCCATTGAATCCTGGAATCAGTTCTGTGAAACCTCTCCAGTTTCAGCACATCCTTTCTAAGATAAGGGGCCCAGAACTGTTCACAATATTCTAAGTGAGGCCTCACCAGTGCTTTATAAAGTTTCAACATTACTGCTTGTTTTTATATTCTCGTCCTCTTGAAATGAATGCTAACATTGCACTTGTCTTCCTCACCACAGACTCAACCTGCAAATTAACCTTTAGAGAATCCTGCACAAGGACTCTCAAGACCCTTTGCAACCTAGTTTTTTTGTATTTTCTCTCCGTTTAGAAAACAGACAACCCTTTCATTTCTTCTGCCAAAGTGCTTGACCATACACTTCCCGACACTGTGTTCCACCTGCCATTTCTTTGCTCATTCTCTGAATCTGTCTAAGTCCTTCTGTAGCCTCTCTACTTCCTCAAAACTACCTGCCCTGGCAGCTATCTTCATGTCGTCTGCAAACTTTGTACTAAAACCATTAATTCCATCATTCGAATGATTGACAAATAACATGAAAAGAATCGGTCCCAACACAGACCCTTGTGGAACACCTCCAGTCACCACTACTCTCTGGAACAGTTCGCTGTCCCTTCAGTTTTCAAGGTGGTAACCACCAATCCAGTTTCAAAGAAGGTGACAGTGACCTGCCTAAATAACTGTTGTCTGGAGGCATTAACATCAACCATTATGAAGTACTTTGAGCAGCTGGTCATGGAGCTCATTAAAGCCGCTATATTGGACCCTTTCCAGTTTGCTTATCACTCACACCGATCCACTGATGATGTAATAGCCTCACCCTCCACTCTGCCCTATCTCACCTGGAAAAAGGAATCTCATATGCCAGGCTGCCGATAATAGACTTCAGTTCGTCATTTATCACTATCACACCCCAGAGACTGGTGGGGAAACTGTTCTTGCTGGGTCGTAACATCTCCCTCTGCGACTGGATCCTGGACTTCTTAACAGAAAGGCTACAGTCAGTCTGTGTGGGCAGCAATGTCTCTAGTCCCATTACACTGAGCACTGGGCTCCCCAGGGCTGTGTGCTCGGCCCGCTGCTGTTCACACTGCTGACACATGGCTGTGTCGCAGGATTCAGCTCAAACTGTGTCATCAGGTTTGTGGATGACAACAGTGGTCGGTCTTATCAAGAACGATGACAAGACAGAGTACAGAGAGGAAGTGGAGTGGCTGGTGGACTGGTGTGAGAAGAACAGCCCGAGTCTGAACATGGAGAAGACAAAGGAAATCACTGTGGACTTCAGGAAGGTGCAGGTGAACCATCCCTTTCTGCACTTACATGGCTCTTCTGTAGAGAGAGTTAAGTTCACCAAGTTTCTGGGAGTTCACATCACGGACGACCTCACCTGGTCCCTTAATATCACCTCCCTGAACAAGAAGACCCAGCAATGCCTCCACTTCCTCAGAAGATTGAGGCAAGCAAGGCCCCCCCCCCCACCTCACCATCTCAACTGTGTTTTACAGCAGCACCATTGACAGCATCCTGACAAGTTGCATCTCCATCTGGTATGGGAATAGCCGAGCATTGGACTGGAAGTCCCTACAAAGGACTGTGAGAATGGCTGAGAGGATCATAGGGGTCTCCCTACCATTCAATGGGGACATTTATCAGGAGTGCTGCGTAGGCAGGGCCCTTAGTATTATTAAAGATCCCAGCCATCCAACCTGCATCCTCTTTGACTTCCTACCATCAGACAGGAGACTCCGATGCATAAAAACAAGAACGGACAGGATGGGAAACAGATTTTTCCCCCAGGCCATTAGGCTTCTAAACTCCTTGCCGCAGCGTATTCGAAGCGTCACTGGTTACCTTACAATATTTAATATTAATGCGTTTTAGTTTGTTATTCATGTGTAATTCATCAATAGATTTTATCCTTACCTTTATGAGTTGTGTGTTATTGTACTACTGTACTTTACGCTGAACTCCGATGTCCAAGTCGTAATAGCATCACACTAACCACCATGCTATCGTGGAACCCTGGCTGGATGCTGCCTGAACTGCTGATTTCCTCCAGAATTCTGTGTTTGTTACTCTGGATTTCCAACATTTGCAGAATCTCTTGTGTTTCACTGCTCTGGTCCTGTACTCACTGGAGCTTAGAAGAATGAGGAGGAACTTCATATTGAATATTGAAAGGCCTAGATAGAGTGGTAATGTTTCCTATGGTGGCGGTGGGGGGGGGGGGTGTCCAGGACCAGAGGGCACAGCCTCAGAATAGAGGGATGTCCCTTTAGAAAAGAGATAAGGAGGAATTTCTTTAGCCAGAGGGTGGTGAATCTGTGGAATTCATTGCCACAGACGGTTGTGGAGGCCAAGTCATTGGGTATATTTAAAGTGGAGGTTGATAGGTTCTTAATTAAAAAAGGCATCAAAGGTTATGGGGAGAAGGCAGGAGAATAGATTGAAATGAAAAATCATCAGCTATGATTGAATGGCAGAGCAGAATTGAAGGCCTGAATACCCCAGTTCAGCTCCTATGTCTTATGATCTTATGGTATTGCCTGGACAAGAGAGGCTTCTGGGTGACCCATGGAATGCAATGTCAGAACAAGTGGAAAGTGCTCTGGGTTTGTATTCAGGCAGAAGAAGACAAAAATTCCGCCAAGCCCACCTGTGAAAGGAGGAGGGTTGGGCATGGGGCGAGCAAAACTATCCCATAAAACCCATAACTACAGAAATGCCAGCAGAAGCTTAAATGAGCTCATCCCTGGGGGAGGAAGGACATTCGCCTAGTAGAGGCATGAAGTCATGTGGTGAAAGTGGTAGCTGCAGGGGCCGATCAACCTTCTATCAGCCCAGAACAGAGCATTCGGCTGAGCTGCTGTCGGCAGTGTATGCGCCAGTAGGGCGATGGGCTGAAGAGGAGGAGGAGAAGAAGAAGAAGAAGAAAAAGAAGAAGAAGAAGAAGAAGAAGAAGAGGAGAACAACGGTGTGGGGGGATTAAATCTGCACGAGTAACATCCATTCCCTTGCCTGTCCAGATTCTGCCACCACCATACGGGGGTCCATTGAAGAAGCAAGGGTTTGGAGAGCAGACATGAGAATAGAGTTGGTTCTTGGACGGATCTCGGTGGTCCTATTGAACAGTTCAGTATGCTTGAGAGGCCATATGACTTCCTCTTATGTTCTTTTGGCTCAGCAGTTGCTATTCAGGCTATTTGAGGGTGGCTTGGTGGTGTCACAATTAGCATCATGCTTTACTGAGCCAGTACCCTGGGTTCAATTCCCACTGTTGTCTGTAAGGAGTTTGTACATTTTCCCCTTGAATGCGTGAGTTTCCTCTGGGTGCTCCAGTGTCCTCTCACAGTCCAAAGGCATACAGGTCAGGAGGTTCATCAGTCAGGTGGGTGTAATTGGGTAGTGCGGGCTCGTTGGTCTGGAAGGGCTGATACCGCGCTGGATCTCTAAATGAAAAAAATCACAAACTCAGATTTCGTGGCTTTATGTCTCCCCAGAATCCTACATTTAACAAGTATAACGTAAGATGCTGTTTATTCATTTCCATCAAAGCTGCCTGACCTGCTGAGCTCCTCCAGGAGTTTGTGTGTGTTACTCTGGATTTCCAGCGTCTGCAGAATCTCTTGTGTTTATGATTTGCTGCTTCTCTGCAAAGTCTCTTCGAGGATACCTACCCTGAAGAGGTTTAAACTTTCTCTTTGATGGGAGTTCTGTGAGACCCCGTCTCACGGCTCCCACTCTGTGTCCATGTGGTCAGCCAGACTTGCTGCCACAGTCACATATCATTCCTGGGACTGTCCTTGCCACCGTTTTGTTCCTTTTCCACCTATCACCTCCAGCTTCTTAGTTCATCCCTCCTCCCCCACCCACCATCTTCCCCCTCACCTATCACTTTCCTCTCATCTCAGATTCATTCTTTTCCAGTCCTTTACCTTTTCCACCTGTCACCATAAGACCCCAAGACCTGAAGACATAGGAGCAGAAGTAGGCCATTTGGCCCATTGAGTTTGCTCCGCTATTCAAACATAGCTGATGCTTTTTCTCCCCCTCCTCAGCTCCACTCCCTGGCCTTCTCCCTATAACTTTTGATGCCATGTCCAATCAAGAACCTATTAATCTCCGCCTTAAGTACACCCAATGACCTGGCCTCCACAGCTACATGTGGCAACAATTTCCACAAATTCACCACCCTTTGGCTAAAGAAATTTCTCCGCATCTCTGTTTTAAATGGACGCCCCTCTTGTCCTAGACCTCCTCACTATGGGAAACATCCTTTCCACATCTACTCTGTCTAGGCCTTTCAATGAGATCCCCCTCCATCCTTCTAAATTCCAGTAAGTACAGACCCAGAGCCATCAAACGTTCCTCGTATGATAACCCTTTCATTCCTGGAATCATCCTTGTGAACCTCCTCTGGACCCTTTCCAATGCCAGCACATCTTTTCTAAGATGAGGGGCCCAAAACTGTTCACAATACTCAAGGTGAGGCCTCACCAGTGCCTTATAAAGCCTCAGCATCACATCCCCACTCTTGTATTCTAGACCTCTTGAAATGAATGCTAACATGGCATTTGCCTTCCTCACCACCGACTCAACCTACAAGTTAACCTTCAGGGTGTTCTGCACAAGGACTCCCAGGTCCCTTTGCATCTCAGATTTTTGGATTTTCTCCCCATTTAGAAAATAGTCTGCACATTTATTTCTACTACCAAAGTGCATGACTGTGCATTTTCCAACATTGAGTTTCATTTGCCACTTTCTTACCCATTCTCCTAATCTGTCTAAGTCCTTCTGCATCCTACCTGTTTCCTCAACACTACCTGCCCCTCCAGCAATCTTCGCATCATCTGCAAACGTGGCAACAAAGTCATCTATTCCATCATCTAAGTCATTGATATACAGCACAAAAAGAAGTGGTTCCAACAGCAACCCTTGTAGAACACCACTAGTCACTGGCAGCCAACCAGGAAAATATGTTTTATGTCCACTAGCTGCCTCCTACCAATCAGCCAATACTCTAATAATGCCAGTAACTTTCCTGTAATACCACGGGCTCTTGCTAAGCAGCCTCATGTGTGGCACCTTGTTAAAGGCCATCTGAAAATCCAAATATACAACATCCACTGCATCTCCCTTATCTATCCTTTGTTCCACCACAGCCTCCAGTGTGTCCAGATTGACACACTTAGCAGAGCTAATCTTTCTACTCAGTTTATTGAGCCTGTTGGCATCACACCACTGCATAGAAGATTGTATTGGTGAAAACAGACTGGTGGAACATATGAAGTAGAGGCCTGCATACTCCAAAGGACCTCAGTCTCCTTAGGAAGTAGAGGCAACTCTGATCCTTCCTGTACCTACCTCTGTGTTGGTGCTCCACTCAAGTCTGTCACCCAGGTATTTGAATAAACTTGTGAATATATTGGTTGTTTAAGCATTCTTGTTCATTTTAATAATTCATTACGGGTTATATGTAAAAATACGTTAATTGCATATGTTATCACGCTACCACATGATACACGCGTGCCTCGTTTAAAGTAACGATGAAGTTCAAGCTGCATTCCCATTTTTTCCTTTGAATTAATTTAACGCTTTGAGGATACAAAACATAGCAAGTTCCTCCAGCATCTTGCGTGTGTTACGTAAAATGAAACACAGTTTTTAAAACATCAGAATAAGGAGCTTAGAGACCAAGCATCAAAAGTAGATTACTGCCCTGCCTAAATGACATTCCTTTGTGAATAAAACATCCTTCAAAAGGGATAAATTCCTTCACATAGCTTTTAACAAAGTTCATCTCCCAGTGAGGCTGGGGATTGTGTAACAGGTTAACAGTTGAAATGCTCCCAAGATTTAGATTAAATGCTGAACTTGAACTTGCTGAAGGGGAACATAAAGGGGAAATTCTTCACTCAGAGGATGGTGAGAGTGTGGAATCTGCTGCCAGAGGAAGTGGGTTCGATTTCAACACTGAAGAGAAATTTGGATAGGTACATGGATGGGAACGATATGGTTCAGGTGCAGGTCAATGGGACTAGGCAGGACAACAGTTTGACATGGACTAGATGGGCTGAAGGGCCTGTTTCTGTGGAAGAGTTTCCACATTCTGGTGTATGTATTTGTGGCTATATCTGTGCTGGATGACAATTTGTGATTCTCGGTGTATGGCTGCCTCTGTGAGGACCACAACCTTGTCCCAGGGTTTGGAGGCTTGTGTGCCTCAACGACCCGGACAGCGCTGTTGCCAGCAAGGTGGAGATGTCATTTCCGATCTGCACTGACTGTGCTCTCCCAATCAGGAAGTCAAAGCTTTATGCTTTGGCTCTTGAGAGGGTCACCCATGCCAAACAGGTCAAAGGGTAGAGGCCAGACTAAGAGTGGTTCACTGGTTCAGGCATTCAGCTTGGGGCTAACAACCATGACTGGTCAAACAAAACTGTAATGGAAACAGCAATGGAGAATCCTTCTACATCTTGGTTTTCCCAAGTCTCCACCTGGGACTTGCATGGCTGACAGTAGTGAAAACCAAGAGGAAGCTACTGATATGATGAAGGAAGCCCTGAACACTGCCAAAATGGAGGACCTTCATTGCTGCCCTAAATGACTTAATGTTCATAGGTTCATTGTCCATTCAGAAATCTGATGTCGGAAAGGAAGAAGCTGTTCCAAAAGCATTGAGTGTGTGTTTTCAGGGTCCTGTACCTCCTCCCTGAAGAGGGCATGTCCAGGGTGATGGGGGTCTTTAATGACGCATACTTGAGACGCTGGCTTTTGAACATTTCTTCGATACTGGGGAGGCTGGTGTCCATGATGGAGCTGGCTAAGTTTACAACTCTGCAACTTTTTCTGATCCTGTGCAGTGGCCCCTCCATACCAGGTAGTGATGCAACCAGTCAGAACACTCTCCACGGTACATCTGTAGAAATTTGTGAGAGTCTTTGGTGACGTACCAATTCTTCTCAACCTCCTAATGAAATATAGCCGCTGTTGTGCCTTCTTTGTAACTGCATTGACATGCTGGGCCCAGATACATCTTCAGAGATGTTGACTCCCAGGGCTGGTATGTGTTCCCTCGACTTGCCCTTCCTGAAGTCCACAGTCAATTCTTTGGTTTTACTGACTTTGAGTGCAAGGTTGTTGTTGTGACACCACTCAACCAGCTGATATAGCTCACTCCTATATGCCTCCTTGATGCTATCTGAGATTATGCCAACAATAGTTGTATCATTGGGAAATTTATAGGTGGCATTTGAGCTGTGCCTAGCCACACAGTCATGGGTGTAGAGAGAGTAGAGCAGTGGGCTAAGCACACACACCTGAGGTGTGCCAGTGTTGATTGTCAGCAAGGTGGAGATGCTATTTCCAATCTGCACTGACTGTGGTCTCCCGAAGAGGAAGTCAAGGATCTATTTGCATTGACGAGGGATGTACAGAGGCCCAGGTTTTGGAGCTTGTTGATTAATATTGAGGACATTGAATGCTGAGCTTTGATCAATAAACAGCAGCCAGATGGAGGTACTGCTGTTGTCCAGGCAGTCCAAGGCCCAGTGGAGAGCCAGTGAGATTGCTTCCACAGTTGACCTGATGTGGCAATTGACAGATTGGAGCAAGTCTACGTCCTTACTTAGGCAAGACTTAGTTCTAGTCATGACCATCGTCTTAAAGCACTTTATCCCAGTAGAGTGAGTGGTATGTGGGTGTCGATCATTGCGGCAGTCCACTGTGCTCTTCTTAGGCACCGGTATGATAGTCGCCTATTGAAGCAGGTGGGAACCTCTGACTACAGCAATGAGAGACTGAAGGCTCCAGCCAGTTGGTTGGCATAGTTTTCCTGCCAGGTACAGGAGGTGAGATTGGATATTTAGGATTGAGCATAGGTGTTCTGCAAGATGAGAACTAGATAACTATTCTATATAGTTTTGACAATGCAGAGGAGGACACAATGAGAGCACCAATGGCAGTTGATCAGGTCAGAGAAGGTGCAAGTGAATCGTTCTTTGGCCTGGAAAAGCCGCTTAGGTTTTTGAATGGTGAGGAAGGAGGTGTGGGGACAGGATTTGCACCTGTTGTGGATGCCATATGAGACCATAAGACCAAATGAGTGAGGAGCAGAATCAAGACATTCAGCTCATGGAGGCTGCTCTGCCATCTCACCATGACTGACTTACTATCTCCTTCCTTCTCCCTGTAACCTTTGACATCCTGACTAATCAAGAACCTATCAACCTCTGCTTTAATTATCCCCTAAGACTTGGCTTCTACAGCTGACTGCGGTAATGAATTCCATAAAAGACCATAAGACGATAAGACAAAGGAGCAGAAGTTGGCCATTCAGCCCATCAAGTCTGCTCTGCCATTTTACCATGAGCTGATCCATTCTCCCATTCAGGCCCACTCCCCTGCCTTTTCACCATAACCTTTGATGCCCTGACTACTCAGATACCTATCAATCTCTGCTTTAAATACACACAATGACTTGGCCTCTACTGCTGCCCGTGGCAACAAATTCCATAGATTCACCATCCTCTGGCTAAAAAAATTTCTTCACATCTCTGTTCTGAAAGGACACCCTTCAATCCTTAATTCATGCCCTCTCATACTAGACTCCCCCACCATGGGAAACAATTTTGCCACATCTTCTCTGTCCATGCCTTTCAATATTCGAAATGTTTCTATGAGGTCCCCACACATTCTTCTAAACTCCAAGGAATACAGTCCAAGAGCGGACAAACGTTCCTCATATGTTAACCCTCTCATTCCCAGAATCATTCTAGTGAATCTTCTCTGTACCCTCTCCAACGTCAACACATCCTTTCTTAAATAAGGAGACCAAAACTGCCCACAGTACTTCAAGTGAGGTCTTACCAGCACCTTATAGAGCCTCAACATCACATCCCTGCTCCTATACTCTATTCCTCTAGAAATGAATGCCAACATTGCATTCGCCTTCTTCACCACCAACTCAACCCGGAGGTTAACCTTAAAGGTATCCTGCACGAGGACTCCCAAGTCCCGTTGCATCTCAGAACTTTGAATTCTCTCCCCATTTAAATAATAGTCTGCCCATCCTCTGCCAATAGAGTGCATAACCATACACTTTCCAACATTGTATTTCATTTGCCACTTCTTTGCCCATTCTCTCAATCTATCCAAGTCTCTCTGTAGACTCTCTGATTCCTCAGCACTACTGGCCTCTCCACCTATCTTTGTATCATCAGCAAACTTAGCCACAAAGCCATCTATTCCATAATCCAAATCGTTGATGTAGAACATAAGAAGAAGCGGCCCCAACACGGACCCCCGTAGAACACCACTGGTAACCGGCAGCCAACCTGAATAGGATCCTTTTATTCCCACTCTTTGTTTCCTGCCAATCAGCCAACGCTCTATCCACGTATGTAACTTCCCGTAATTCCATGGGCTCTTATCTTGTTAAGCAGCCTCATGTGTGGCACCTTGTCAAAGGCCTTCTGAAAATCCAAATTTCCAACATCCACTGCATCTCCCTTATCTAACCTACTTGTAATTTCCTCAAAGAATTGTAATAGGTTTGTCAGGCAGGATTTTCCTTTAAGTAAACCATGCTGAGTTCTGCCTATCTTGTCATATGCCTCCAGGTACTCTGTAACCTCATCCTTGACATTCGACTCCAACAACTTCCCAACCACCGGTATCAAGCTAACTGGTCTATAATTTCCTTTTTGCTTCCTTGCCCACTTCTTAAGTAGCGGAGTGACATTTGCAATCTTCCAGTCCTCCGGAACCATGCCAGAATCTATCGACTTTTGAAAGATCATCGCTAATGCCTCCGCAATCTCCACAGCTACTTCCTTCAGAACACGAGGGTGCATTCCATCTGGTCCGGGAGGTTTATCTACCCTTAGACTATTCAGCTTCCTGAGTACTTTCTCTGTCGTAATTGTGACTGCGCACACTTCTCTTCCCTGCCTCCCTTGAGTGTCTGGTATACTGCTGATGTCTTCCTCAGTGAAGACTGATGCAAAATACTCGTTCAGTTCCTCTGCCATCTCCTTATCTTCCATTACAATTTCTCCAGCATCATTTTCTATCGGTTCTATATCTACTCTCACCTGTCTTTTACTGTTTATATACTTGAAAAAGCTTTTAGTATCCTCTTTGATATTATTTGCTAGCTTCCTTTCATAGTTCATCTTTTCCCTCTTAATGACTTCCTTAGTTTCCTTCTGTAAGCTTTTAAAAACTTCCCAATCCTCTGTCTTCCCACTAATTTTTGCTTCCTTGTATGCCCTCTCCTTTGCTCTAACTTTGGCTTTGACTTCTCTTGTCAGCCACGGTTGTATCCTTTTCCCATTCGAAAATTTCTTCTATTTTGGAATATATCTGTCTTGCACCTTCCTCATTTCTCGCATAAACTCCAGCCACTGCTGCTCTACCGTCATTCCCGCTAGTGTCCCTTTCCAGTCAACTTTGGCCAGTTCCTCTCTCATGCCACTGTAATTTCCTTTACTCCACTGAAATAACCGACACATCAGATTTCGTCTTCTCTTTCTAAAATTTCACAGTGAATTCAATCATGTTATGATCACTGCCTCCTAAGGGTTCCTTCACCTCAATCTCTCTAATCACCTCTGGTTCATTACACAATACCCAATCCAGTACAGCTGATCCCCTAGTGGGCTCAACAACAAGCTGTTCTAAAAAACCATCTCATAGATATTCTACAAATTCTCTCTCTTGAGATCCAGTGCTGACCTAATTTTCCCAATCCACTCACATGTTAAAATCCCCCACAATTATCATAACACTGCCCTTCTGACAAGCCTTTTCTATTTCCTGTTGTAATTTGTAGTCCACATCACTGCAGCTGTTAGGAGGCCTGTATATAACTGCCATCAGGGTCCTTTTACCCTGTGATTTCTTAGCTCGACCCATAAAGATTCTGCACCTTCCGATCCTATGTCACCTCTTTCTATTGATTTAATATCATTTCCTACCAATAAAGCCACGCCTCCCCCTCTGCCTACTTGCTTATCCTTCCGAATTCCACAGAGTCATCATCTTCTGGCTAAAGGAGTTCCTCGTCTCTGTTCTAGGGGATGTCCTTCTATGCCCTCTGGTCCTAGACTCCCCACTACAGGAAACATCCACTCCACATTCTCTCAACCCAGGTTGCAGGTGAAAGTGCCAAGAGATGGGGAGAGGAAGATGGGAAGGAATGAGAAAAGCAGGAGGTCATTAAGAGAGCTGTCACTGTAGAAAATGGAAAGGGTCAGGGGTGAGAAGATGTGACCGGATGAGAAGATGCAGCTGGCAGCGTACAGAACTGAGCTAGATTGGCTGGTGGCGTGACATCAAAACAGAAATCTCATACTCAACGCCAACAAAACCAAGGAGTTGATTGTGGACCTGCGGAAGGGCAAAGTCAGGAAAACACACACCAGCCCTGAATGGTGGAAAAGGTGATCGGTTTCAAGTTCCTGGGCGTTCAAAGGATCCATCTTGGTCCAAACACTCATCTGTACAATTAAAAAGAAGGCACACCAGCAGCTCTACTTCATTCTGAGCTTGAGGAGAGTTGGTCTGTCACCGAAGACTACTGGAAATTCCTACAGAAGTACCAGGGAGAGCATTCTGATTGGTTGTATGTCCGGCCGGTATGGAGGTTCCAATGTAGAGGATCCAAACCATCTCTAGAGTTTGTAGACTCAGCAACCTCCTTCAGGGGCGCTAGCCTCTCCACCACTGAGGTCATCTTCGAGAGGTGGAGCTTCTATCACAAAGAACCCTCAACATCCAAGATTTTGGATGCAGTGGGATCTCATTGAAACCTATTGAATATTGATCAAGTGGACGTGGAGAGGATGTTTCCAATAGTGGGGGAGCCTAGCACCAGTGGGCACAGACTCAGAATAGAGGGACATCCCTTTAGAAGAGAGATGAGGAATTTCTTTAGCTAAAGGGTGTTGAAAACATCCGGTTTAAGCTGACACTGGTGAAGCCCAGCAACTACTTACTGGTGGCAAACAAAACAAAGAATACAAGTAAATATTTTATTAATAGCAGTTTTTCTGGTAAAGTTTATGGTAAATGGTCACGGGAAACAATGGAGAAGTGAGTGAACGTGAGGTTGAGTCGGGGGAGGGGGGGTTGGTGTCAAAGTGAGTGGGTGTGAGACGAAGTTGAAGTGAGGCCGAGGCATATTCAAGGCAAATTTGGGGTGAGCAGAGTGGAGGAGAGGCAGATTCGAGCCCTTTTCACCCAAACCGGGAGTGAGTTTTGATCGTTCTAAGCACCAGACTGATTTGGAAAGGTCAGTATGGGCCGAAATCTGGTAGCAGGCTCCGGGGCCAGAGCATATCGATGCGACAGGGCCTGGGTCCTATTGCGAGGAACAACCTGATGTTTGGATGGTTTAAACTCCGGGCTAGGTGGACTGAAAAGTCAGGGTGTCGGGACCAGTGGCAAGGGACGGGCCAGTTCTGCTTGTTGCTCTGCGACATTTGCTCAGCTCTGTGCTGAACTGAGACTGAGGCTAAGGCTGCGGCCTGTTCCCGCTGCTTCAGGCTTTGTGTCTGTGGACTCACTTTCATTCTGAGTGCTATCTGCTTACTTTAATTGCTCACACAATTTGTTTCTCTTTCCTCTCTCTCAGCACATTGGGTGATTGATGGTCTTTTTAAAATGGGTTCTTCTGGATTTCTTTGTTTTGTGGCTGCTTGTAAGGAGGTAAATATCAAGGTTGTGTAATATATACATAGTTTGATAATAAATGTACTTTCAACTTTGAACCTGTTGAATTCATTGCCGCAGATGCCTGTTGAGGTTAATCATTGAGTATACAGTATTTAAAGCAGAAGTTGCTAAAGGGTTTTGGACCAAAATGTCGACTGCGTTCTTTTCCTAGATGTTGCCTGGCCTGCTGAGTTCCTCCAGCATTTTGTGTGTGTTGCTCAGATTTCCAGCATCTGCAGATTTTCCCTTGTTTGTTAAAGCAGAAGTTGATAGGTTCATGATTATCGAAATACAGTGTGGAATAGACTCTTCCGGCTTTTCAAGCCACCCCACCCAACAACCCCAATTTAATCCTATCTTAATCAAGGGACAATTTATAATGACCACTTAACCTCCCAACTGGCACGTCTTTGGACTGTGGCAGGAAACCAGAGCACCCAGAGGAAGCCCACACGGTCACAGGGAGAACGTACAAATTCCTTACAGGCAGTGGCGGGAATTGAACTCTAGCTGCCTGTATTGTAAAGCGTTGTGCTAACCACTACGCTACTGTGATTAGTCGGGACATCAAAGGTTACGAGGAGAAAGCAGGGAAATGGAATTGAGAGAGATAGTAAATGGAATGGTGGGGCTGACTGGCCTGATTCTGCTGCTCTGTCTTCTATTCTTAAGCTCTCTTCTCATTACTATCATCAGAGAGCAAGCGCCAGTGTCTGAAGACCCACACTCAACACTTCACTCAAAAATAGCTTCTGCCCCTCCACTATCAGATTTCTGAATGGTTGATGAAACTATGAGCACTACCTCCTCATTTCTTTTCTTTGCACTATTTATTTATTTTGTAATTTATTGTAATTTTATGTCAATTCAACATCCCATCCCATTCTGATATGTTGGTCCATTGCCACGATGGGGCCACACCCGGGGTGGAGGAACAACGTCTCATATTCCGTCTGGGTAGCCTCAATCCTGATGTCATGAACATTAATTTCTCTAATTTCTGGTAATTCCTTAGCCCTCCACCTTGTTTCTTTTTCCATTCCCCTTTGTAGCTTCACTCTTACATCTTCACTTCTCCTCACTGGCCTATCACCTCCCTCAGGTGCTCCTCCTCCTTCCCTTTATTCCATGGTCTATTCTCCTCTCCAATCAGATTCCTTCTTCGTCAGCCATTTACTCCTTCCACCTATCACCTCCCAGCTTTTAGCATCATCTGCCTTCTCCACGCACTCACCATCCCCTTCACCTGGTTCCACCTATCACCTACCAGCTTGTACTCCACCCACCTCCCCCACCTTCTCAGCCCAAAACGTCAACTGTTAGTTCCCCTCCATAGATGCTGCCTGACTTGCTGAGTTCCTCCAGCATATTGTGTGCCTTCTTCAATATTTCCAGCATCTGCAGAATCTCTTTTGTCTTTATTACAAAAATATACTTTAAGACAGTGAAAATAAACCTCATTCCGATTCTGAAGTGAGAAAGGACAGTACGTTGGATGCAGAGGCTGGTCGTGAGAACGTTGTGGACAAGGGAAACTCCAGCTCTGGGGGTGTGGGTGAGAGCAGGAGCAAACTAGATGGTGGAACTGAGAGGGGGAGCTCCATCAATCACAGTAGAGGGGAAACTACACTTCCTGAAAAAGAAGGGCATTTCAGAAATGCTAGAACTAAAAGGCTCATCTTGAGAACAGAAACTGAGAGAAAGGGCTGGTGCCCTTATGAGATACCTGGTGGGAGGAGCTGTCGATAGGGTTTATAGTAAGTGTTAGTAGATCATTTTTCTCCCCTCTACACTCTCCAGGTTCTCAACCTAAAATCTCAGATCCCTTTGCCTCCACAGACTCCGCTTCAGATTTTAAAAAAATTTTTAAAACTTCCATTCTCAATGCTATTTGCTTACTTTTATCATTTGCACAATTTGCTTTTTTTCCATCTGCACATTGTGTGTTTAATAGTCTTTTTTTAAACAGCTTCTACCGAGTTTCTTTGTTTTGTAACTGCCTGTAAGGAGACAAATCTCAAGGTTGTACAATGTATACATACTTTCATAATGAATGTACTTAGAACTTTGAACATACAAACTTGCTGACAGAGGATGCAGGAATTGAACTCCAAATTCTGATGCCCTGAGCTGTAATAACGTTGTACTAATCGCTACGCTTCCATGATTGCACCATCCACACTGTATATTTCCATCTTTGAGGACACTAAAGAACAATAATCATTAGGTTACTAGCATGGGTGGAGCATTGGCTGGTCGGCAGAAAACAGAGAGTGGGAATAAAGGACTCCTATTCTGGCTGGCTGCCAGTTACCAGTGTTCCACAGGTGTCAGTGTTGGGACTGTTGCTTTTTGAGATGTATATCAATGATGTGGACTGTGGGATAAATGGACTTGTGGCAAAATTTGCCGATGATACAAAGATAGGTGGAGGAGCAGGTAGTGTTGAGGAAACAGAGAGCCTGCAGAGAGACTTAGGTAGTTTAGGGGAATGGACAAAGAAGTGGCAAATGAAATACAATGTTGGAAAGTGTATGGTCATGCACTTTGGTGGAAGAAATAAACGGGCAGACTATTATTTAGATAGGGAGAGAATTCAAAATGCAGAAATGCAAAGAGACTTGGGAGTCCTTGTGCAGGATACCCTAAAGGTTAACCTCCAGGTTGAGTCGGTGGTGAAGAAGGCGAATGCAATGCTGGCATTCATTTCTAGAGGTATAGAATATGAGCAAGGATGCGATGTTGAGGCTCTATAAGGCACTCGTGAAACCATGCTTGGAGTATTGCGTGCAGTTTTGGGCTCCTTATTTTAGAAAGGATATATTAACATTGGAGAGGGTTCAGAGAAGATTCACGAGAATGATTCCAGGAACGAAAGGGTTACTGTATGGGGAACGTCTGGCAACTCTTGGGCTGTATTCCCTGGAGTTCAGGAGAATGAGGGGGAATCTCATAGAAACTTTCCGAATGTTAAAAGGCCTGAACAGATTAGATATGGCAAAATTATTTCCCATGGTAGGGGAGTCTAGGACAAGAGGGCACAACCTCAGGATTGAAAGACGTCCATTTAGAACAGAGATGTGGAGAAATTACTTTAGTCAGAGGGTGGTAAATCTGTGGAATTTGTTGCCACGAGCGGCTGTGGAGGTTAAGGCATTGGGTGCATTTAAGGCAGAGATAGACAGGTTCTTGATTAAATAGGGCATCAAGAGAGAAGGCAGGGGAGTGGGGATGACTGCAAGAATTGGATCAGCCCATGATTGAATGGTGGAGCAGAGTTGATGGAATGAATTGCCTACTTCTGCTCCTATAGATTATGGTTTTATGGTCTTATAGACCCTCCCCACCCAAGATGTTCCCTTTTCTCACCGTTACCATCAGGTAGGAGGTACAGAAGCCTGAAAACACACACTCAGCGATTCAGGAACAGCTTCTTCCCCCCTGCCATCAGATTTCGGAACGGACAATGAACCCATGAACATCACCTCATGATTCATCTTTTGCACTATTTATTTTTGTAATTTGAAATAACTGCACTGTACTGCTGCTAATGAAACTGCACAATAAACCTGGTTCTGATTCTGGCTCTGCTGAGGGAGTGTGAGGTCTCAGCAACCTATTCCTACTCCATTGCAAAGTCACAGGCAAAGACCACATGGTCATGTAGTGAGAAATGGGCATTCCTCAATAAATGGAATTGACTGGCAAATCACTTGGAGTGAAAAAGCAGCTGAAAGCTTTAGAGGGGGTGCAGAAAGATTTACCAGGCTGCCGCCTGGATTAGACAGCATGTCTTATGAGGGTGGTCTGAGTCAGCTAAGGCTTTTCTCTTTGGATGAGAGGTAACTTGATAAAGGTGTACAAGATGATAAGAGGCACAGATCTAGTGGACAGCCAGGGACTTTTTCCTAGGCTAATATGAGGGGCATAATTTTAAGGTGATTGGGGGAAATACATGGGGGGATTGTCAGAGATAAGTTCTTTACAGAGAGAGTGGCTGGCATATGGAACATCCTGCCTGTGGTGGTGGCCAGGCAGATACATTAGGGATATTAAAGAAACTCTTCGATAGGAACATGGATGATAGAAACATGGAGGAAGAGTTACATTGATCATAGTTTAAAATGTTGGCAGAACATTGCAGGCCGAAGGGCCTGTACTGTGCTGTGGTATTCTAAGTTCTATATTCTATGTTCTATCTGTCAATGATCACAGAACTGATTCTAATTCTGGTTCTGCTGAGGGAGTGTGCATAGAAACATAGAAACATAGAAACATAGAAAATAGGTGCAGGAGTAGGCCATTCGGCCCTTCGAGCCTGCACCGCCATTTATTATGATCATGGCTGATCATCCAACTCAGAACCCCGCCCCAGCCTTCCCTCCATACCCCCTGACCCCCGTAGCCACAAGGGCCATATCTAACTCCCTCTTAAATATAGCCAATGAACTAGCCTCAACAGTTTCCTGTGGCAGAGAATTCCACAGATTCACCACTCTCTGTGTGAAGAACAATTTGGTCTTCTTCCATTGCAAAGGCAGAGGGGAAGACCTCATGGCCATACAATCATTCTTCGTGAGAAATGGGCATTCCTCGGTAGATGGGATTGATCAGTAAACCTCCTGATGATGGAAAGCAAAACTAGTTGGCTATTTTGCCCAGTTGACTAATCTACCACAGCATACTCACATCCTCCAACTGCGTCCGTAATCTGATCATTTCGTTTCCTGCTACCTCTTCAAAAAAAGGGGCAGCTGACATTACCATGGCTGTTTCCCCTCTTTTACATGTCAGCCAGCTGCCTGTAACACTAACGGAACATAGAAGGAAGTGAAACCAGATGGAATTTGTGGTATCTAAATCTATAACGTTTAGAAACACACTGTAGTCAGGCTGAACTTGTGGGCAAACGCTGATCTTGTGCAGTAATAATTTTCCATTTTGCATTCATTAACCTAACAACAGGTCAATGACCCCGAATCATTAAGCCATAAGCCCATGAGGCAGAAGAGTGGAACTAGGCCATTCAGCCCATTAAGTCTGCTCTGTCATTCCATCATAGCTGATTTATTATCCCTCTCAACCCCATTCTCCCACCTTCTCCCCATAACCTTTGACACTCTGACTAATCAAGAACCTATCAACCTCTGCTTTAAATACAGTGGATTCCTGTTATTTGGCCATTAATCAGAGCCATTAATTTGCTCTGTACTTGGTTTAAGTATGTAATTTGTTGCACAGTTGAGCTGTAGTTTGCGATGAGAAAAGGTTATTTCCTGGGAGATGAGGGCCTTCAATGACAGATGCCACTTTCTTGACGCATCGCCTTCTGATGATGTGCTCAGTGGAGGGGAGTCTCGTCTCCATGATGGGACCAGTCTTGATTTGCTGCTCCAATGTGAAGTCTCCTTGAGGTATGCTTGTCCTGAAGAAGTTTAAACCTTCTCTACAATAGTAGTTCAGTGAAGCCCTCTCTCACTGTTCCCAATCTCTAATAGAAACATAGAAAATCTGCAGCATAATACAAGCCCTTCAGCCCACAAAGCTGTGCTGAACATGTCCTTACCTTAGAAATTACTAGGCTTACCCATAGCCCTTTATTTTTCTGATCTTAGGGTCTTTTCTTAAAAGACCCTATTGTATCCACCTCCACCACCGTTACTGGCAGCCCATTCCACGCACTCACCACTCTCTGTGTAAAAAACTTACCCCTGACATCTCCTCTGTACCTACTTCCAAGCACCTTAAAACTGTGTCCTCTCGTGGCAACCATTTCAGCCCTGGGAAAAAGCCTCTGACTATCGACACGATCAATGCCTCTCATCATCTTATACACCTCTATCCGGTCACCTCTCATCCTCTGCCTCTCCAAGGAGAAAAGGCCAAGTTCACTCAACCTGTTCTCATAAGGCATGCTCCCCAATCCAGGTGACATTCTTGTAAATCTCCTCTGCACCCTTTCTATGGCTTCCACATCCTTCCTGTAGTGAGGCGACCAGAACTGAGCACAGTACTCCAAGTCAGGTCTGACCA
The DNA here is from genome assembly GCF_963921235.1 of Mobula hypostoma. NCBI lineage: Eukaryota > Metazoa > Chordata > Chondrichthyes > Myliobatiformes > Myliobatidae > Mobula > Mobula hypostoma. The sequence goes on from NC_086099.1 coordinate 6,446,233, forward strand.
GGGTCCTATATAGCTGCAACATTACCCCTCAGCTCTTAAACTCAATCCCACGATTGATGACGGCAAAACTTCTCAAGTGCTGAAATCAAACTCAAACTCACCACTTCTGCTGGCAACTCATTCCACATTCTCACCGCTCTCTGAACGCAGAGGTTCCCTGTCACGTTCCCCTTAAACCCCCTTCACCTGTCACTCCAGTTATAGTCCTGAAAGTGAGTCCATAGGTTGTGGGAACAGTTCAGTGCTGGGGTGAGTGAAGTTATTCCCTCTGGTTCAAGAGGCCGATGATTGAGAAGTAATAACTGTTCCTGAACCTGGTGGTACAGGTGTTGAGGCTCCTGTACCTTCTTCCCGCTAGCAGCAGAGGGAAGAGAGCACGATCTGGATGGTGGGGGTCCTTGATGATGGATGCTTCTTTCCTGCAACGGTGCTCTGTGTATAGTAGACGTGCTTACGGTAGGAAGGCTTTGCCTGGGTTGGACTGGGCCATGTTCACTACTTTCTCAAGGTGTGGTGACACAGAGCGCACATTTCTTGATAATAAATTTACTTAGACTTTGAGCCGCCAGAGATCATGGACATGTGTGGGACAGGATTTAGACCCTCAGAGAGGTTTTAATGAATGGTTAGCATCATAGAATCATAGAACACTACAGAAACAGGTCCTTCAGCCCATGCTAAATATGCCTAGTCCTATCAACTTGCACCCTGACCTTAGCCCTCCATGACCCTCCAATCCATGTACCTATCCAAACTGCTCTTAAATGTTGACATTGAATCTGAATCCACCACATCTACTGTCAGCTCGTTCCACACTCTCAACACCCTCTGAGTGAAGATTTTCACCCCCATGTTCATGTTAAACTTTTCACCTTTCACCTTTAACCCATGACTTCTAGTTTTAGTCTCACCCAACCTAAGTGGAAAAAGCCTGCTTCATTTACCCTATCTATATCCCTCATAATTTAGTGCACCTGTATCAAATCTCCTCTCATTCCCCTACGATCTATAACCATATAACAATTACAGCACGGAAACAGGCCATCTTCGACCATTCTAGTCCGTGCCGAACCCTTACTCTCACCTAGTCCCACCGACCTGCACTCAGCCCATAACCCTCCATTCCTTTCCTGTCCATATAGCTTCCAATTTAACTTTAAACGACAACATCGAACCTGCCTCAACCACTTCTGCTGGAAGCTCGTTCCACACAGCTACCACTCTCTGAGTAAAGAAGTTCCCCCTCATGTTACCCCTAAACTTTTGTCCTCTAATTCTCAACCCATGCCCTCTTGTTTAAATCTTCCCCACTCTCAATGGAAAAAGTCTAACCACGTCAACTCTATCAATCCCCCTCATAATTTTAAACACCTCAATCTAGTCTCCCCTCAACCTTCAACGTTCCAAAGAATAAAGACCTAACTTGTTCAACCTTTCTCTGTAACTTAGGAGATGAAACTCAGGCAACATTTTAGTAAATCTCCTCTGTACTCTCTCTACTTTGTTGACATCTTTCCTATAATTTGGTGACCAAAACTGTACACAATACTCCAAATCTGGCCTCACCAATGCCTTGTACAATTTCAACATTACATCCTAACTCCTATACTCAATGCTCTGATTACGATCTAGGGGAAAAAGTCTTAACCATTTCAACCTTTCCCTATAACTCAAGTCCTGAAGTATAGAAGTATAGAAGTTATTGAAGTATTAACTACATTTCCCTTTCCATAGATGCTGCGGAGGTTTCCAGTATTCCCTATTTATTTTTCAGATTTCCATCTTCTGAATGTTTTTGCTGCTCGTGTACATAGATCACCGGATTTGGTGTGTAGGGAGGGGTAGCAGCTCTGGTGAAGGGGCTTGTCATGTCCATTCTGGGGCGGCTCACTCACCTTTGGTCCCCACTGGACACTCAGTTCTCACCTGTCTCTCCAAGTAGCTGTTTGCATGTGACAGCGACCACCCCCAGGTACACTGCTTTGACAAGTGGGCTAAACCAGGTGAGAGTAGCTGGCAGACCTCATTGCTTTTAAATTCTATTCACCTTGAAATAAATGCCAACATTGGATTTGCTTTCTTTACCAGACTCAACCTGTAAATTAACCTTCTGGGAGTCTAAATCCATCTGCATCTGATGTTCGAAACTTCTCCCCATTTAGATGATAGTCTGCACTATTGTTCCTCTTACCAAAATGCATGATTTTACATTTCCCAGCAGTGTATTCCATCTCCACTTTTTTGCCCATTCTTCCAATTTGTCTAAGTCCTGGGGCATTGTTTCCTCAGCACTACCTACCCCTCCACCTACCTCTTTATCATCTGCAAACTTTGCCCGAAAGCCATCAATTCCATTATCCAAATCATTGACAAACAATGTGAAAAGTAATCTTCTCATCCACTGAGGCCAGAGTAACCGGCCTATGGTTTCTTTTCATCTGCCTCTCTCCCTTCTTGAAGAGTGGAGTGACATTTGCAATTTTCCAGTCTTCCGGAACCATTCCAATACCTGGTGATTCTTGAAAGATCATTACTAATGCCTCCATGATCTCTTTAGCCACCTCTTTCAGAACGATGGGGTGTGCACCATCTGGTCCAGGTGACTTATCTACCTTCAGACCTTTCAGTTTCCCAAGAACCTTCTCTCTAGTTATGGTAACTTCACACACTTCGTGCCCCTGACACCTGGAACTTCCACCATACTGCTCGTGTCATCCATAGCGAAGATTGATACAAAATACTTATTGAGTTCATCTGCCATTTCCTTGTCCCCATTACTACCTCTCCAGCATCATTTTCCTGTGAGCCAATATCCACTCTCGCCTCTCTTTTACACTTTATATATCTGAAGAAATTCCTGGTATCTTCTTTAGTATTACTGGCTAGCTTACTTTTGTATTCTATCTTTATCTTCATAGTTACTTTTTTAGTTACCTTCAGTTGGTTTTTAAAAGCTCCCCAATCCTCTAACTTCCCACTAGTTTTTGCTCTAGGGTTGATGTGATGGAGATTCTGAATGGGCTGAAACTTGCTGATGGGAAGGCACTTTCACTGAGGGAACATAGCACGTATGGCTGAAGGGTTATCTGATAGAGGTTTATAATATTGGAAGAAGCATAGACAAAGTAGACAGATAGTATCTTTTCCCTGGTATTGAAATGTCTAATACCAGAGGTCATGCATTTAAGGTGAGAGTGAGTCATTTCAAAGGACATGTGCGGGGCACATTTTAACACAGAAATTAATGGGTGCCTGGAAAGCAGAGCCTGGGGAGGTGATGGAGGCAAATTTTAGAGGAGCATCAGGAGGCTATTAGATAGGCATGGATATGGAAGGATACGGACATCGTACAGGCAGAGAGATTAGTTTAGTCGATAGAGGTGTTTAAAATTGAGGGGGATTGATAGAGTTGACGTGGATAGGCTTTTTCCATTGAGAGTGGGGGAGATTCAAACAAGAGGACATGAGTTGAGAGTTAAAGGGCAAAAGTTTAGGGGTAACATGAGGGGGAACTTCTTTACTCAGAGAGTGGTAGCTGTGTGGAACGAACTTCCAGCAGAAGTGGTTGAGGCAGGTTCGATGTTGTCATTTAAAGTTAAATTGGATAGATATATGGACAGGAGAGGAATGGAGGGTTATGGGCTGAGTGCAGGTCAATGGGACTAGGTGAGAGTAAGAGTTCGGCACGGACTAGAAGGGCCGAGATGGCCTGTTTCCGTGCTGTAATTGTTATATGGTTATATGGTTTGGTTATTGATTTAATTAGCTTGCAACAGCTTCATGGGCCAAAGGGCCTGTTCCTGAGCTGTACTGTTCGATGTTCCAAAAGTACGAAGAAATAGCATTCAACATTCTGGCAGGCTCAGCAGATAGAATAGTTGGCAGGTGGGGAACAGTTTAACATCAATGTTGTTAAAGAGGCGAAACCTGACAGATGCACACTCACTGGCTGCTTTATTAGTGACCTCCTGTACCTAATAAAGTAGCCACTGAGCGTGTGTTCATGGTCTCCTACTTCTTCTATTGCTCACTTGCTTGAAGGTTCCATGTGCTGTGCGTTCAGAAAGGCTCTTCTGCACACCACTGTTGTATTGTGTAGTTATCTGAGTTACTGTCACCTTCCTGTCGGCTTAAACCAGACATGCTGTTCTCCTCTGACCTCGCTCATTAACAAGGCATCTTCTCCCACAGAACTGACGCTCACTGGATGTTTCTGATTCTTGCACCATTCTCTGTGAACTCCTGTGTGAGACTGTTGTGTGAGAAAATCCCAGGAGATAGCAGTTTCTCAGATACTCAAATCACCCTGTCTGGCACCAACAAGCATTCCTTGGTCAAAATCACCTAGATCACTTACTTTCCCCATTCAGGATCAGTTCCTGTGGATTGGAGGGTGGATAATGTTGTCCCTCTCTTCAAGAAGGGAGGAAGAGAGAAAACAGGCAATTATAGACCGGTTAGCCTGACGTCGGTGGTGGGAAAGATGCTGGAGTCAATTATAAAGGATGAAATTACGACACATTTGGATGGCAGTAACAGGATCGGTCCGAGTCAGTATGGATTTACGAAGGGGAAATCATGCTTGACTAATCTTCTGGAATTTTTTGGAGATGTAACTATGAAAATGGACAAGGGAGAGCCAGTGGATGTAGTGTACCTGGACTTTCAGAAAGCCTTTGATAAAGTCCCACATAGGAGATTAGTGGGCAAAATTAGGGCATGTGGTATTGGGGGTAGAGTACTGACATGGATTGAAAATTGGCTGGCTGACAGAAAACAAAGAGTAGCGATTAATGGATCCCTTTCGGAATGGCAGGCGGTGACCAGTGGGGTACTGCAGGGTTCAGTGCTGGGACCGCAGCTGTTTACAATATATATTAATGATTTAGATGAGGGAATTAAAAGTAACATTAGCAAATTTGCCGATGACACAAAGCTGGATGGCAGTGTGAAATGTGAGGAGGATGTTATGAGAATGCAGAGTGACTTGGACAGGTTGGGTGAGTGGGCAGATGCATGGCAGATGCAGTTTAATGTGGATAAATGTGAGGTTATCCACTTTGGCGGTAAGAATGGGAAGGCAGATTAATATCTAAATGGAGTCAAGTTAGGAAAAGGGGAGGCACAACGAGATCTAGGTGTTCTTGTACATCAGTCACTGAAAGCAAGCATGCAAATACAGCAGGCAGTGAAGAAAGCTAATGACATGCTGGCCTCCATAACAAGGGGAATTGAGTATAAGAGCAAAGAGGTCCTTCTGCAGCTGTACAGGGCCCTGGTGAGGCCACACCTGGAGTACTGTGTGCAGTTTTGGTCTCCAAATTTGAGGAAGGACATTCTTGCTATTGAGGGAGTGCAGCGTAGGTTCACAAGGTTAATTCCCGGGATGGCGGGACTGTCATATATTGAATGATTGGAACGACTGGGCTTGTATACTCTGGAATTTAGAAGGCTGAGAGGGGATCTTATTGAAACATGTAAGATTATTAAGGGATTGGACACGCTGCAGGCAGGAAGCATGTTCCCGCTGATGGGTGAGTCCAGAACCAGAGGCCACAGTTTAAGAATTAGAGGTAGGCCATTTAGAACGGAGTTGAGGAAAAACTTTTTCACCCAGAGAGTGGTGGATGTATGGAATGCTCTGCCCCAGAAGGCTGTGGAGGCCAAATCTCTGGATGCTTTCAAAAAAGAGATGGATAGAGCTCTTAAAGATAGCGGAATCAAAGGTTATGGAGGTAAGGCAGGAACTGGATACTGATTGTGGATGATCAGCCATGATCACAGTGAATGGCGGTGCTGGCTCGAAGGGCTGAATGGCCTACTCCTGCACCTATTGTCTATTGTCTATTGTCTATTCTGATGTTTGGTCTGAACAACAACTGAACCTCTTCACCATATTTGTAAGCTTTTATGCATTGAGTTGCTGACAGATGATTAACTGGTTAGATATTTGCTTTAACAAGCGGGAGTGCAGGCGCACCCAATAAGGTGGCTACTGACTGCAGAAATTCACTCTCTACAACTCTGAACTGATTCCACATCTAACAGTTTCACTTTCAAGGACTCTCCAGCTCATGTCCTCAATCTTATTTATTTATTTTTATTTGTACATGGGTTGCTTCAGTCTTAGTTTATGTATAGGTTTTCATAAATTCTTTTCTTTGTTTTCCTATAAACACCTGGAAGAAAATTAATCAAAGTAATATATGGTGACATGTACAGCATGTACTTTGAGAATAAATTGACTTTGATTTTGTTGAGAGAAGAGAATTATACTTTACTAAACTGGCTAAATCACCCCACCTTGCATCTAAGAACACAGAAGGAACATAGAACGTAGAACAGTACAGCACAGCAGAGGCCATTTGGCCCACAATGTTGTGCTGACCTTTAGCCTACCCCATGATCAACCTTTTCTCCTATATGGCCCTCTATTTTTCTATCATCCATGTGCCTATCTAAGAGTCTCTTAAATGTCCCTGAGGTATCTGTCTCTACCACCACAGACAGGGTGTTCCACAAGGTCACTACTCTCTAAAAAATTTACCTCTGACACCCTCTGCCCGCCCCCCATACTTTCCTCCAATCACCTTAAAATTATGCCTTCTCGTATTAGCCATTTCTGCCCTGGGAGAAAGGTCTCTGGTTGTCCATTTAGTCTATGCCTCTCATAGAACATAGAACAGTACAGCACAGTACAGGCCCTTTGGCCCACAATGTTGTGCCGACCCTCAAACCCTGCCTCCCATATAACCCCCCACCTTAAATTCCTCCATATACCTGTCTAGCAGTCTCTTAAATTTCACTAGTGTATCTGCCTCCACCACTGACTCAGGCAGTGCATTCCACGCACCAACCACTCTCTGAGTAAAAAAACCTTCCTCTAATATCCCCCTTGAACTTCCCACCCCTTACCTTAAAGCCATGTTCTCTTGTGTTGAGCAGCGGTGCCCTGGGGAAGAGACACTGGCTATCCACTCTATTATCTTGTACACCTCTATCATGTCTCCTCTCATCCTCCTTCTCTCCAAAGAGTAAAGCCCTAGCTCCCTTAATCTCTGATCATAATGCATACTCTCTAAACCAGGCAGTGTCCTGGTAAATCTCCTCTGTACCCTTTCCAATGCTTCCACATCCTTCAAGTCACATCATATCCTCACAAAATGCTGGAGGACCTCAGCAGGCATTTTGTGTGTGTTGCTTGGATTTCCAGCATCTGCAGATTTTCTTTCATTTCACATCATATCCTCCTTCGCTCCAAAGAGCAAAGCCCTAACTTGCTCAATTTATCTTCATAAGACATGCTCTCTGGTCCAGGCAGCATCCTGGTAAATCTCCCCTGCACCCTCTCTAAAGCCAACTCTCTTCCTCTAATTTAAATGGAATTTAATGCAGACAAGTGTGAGGTGTTGTCCTTTCGGGAGGAGAAACCACTTTGCAATAGGGCAGTGAGGACTGTGGTAGAACGGATGGATCTGGGAATACAGATCCATAATGCCTTGAAAGTGGTGTCACAGGAAGACAAAGTTGTAAAGAGAGCTTTTGGCACATTGGCCTTCATAAATCAAAGAATTGAATACAGGTGTTGGGATGCTATACTGAAGTTGTATAAGACATCGGTGAGGTCTGATTTGGAGTATTGCGTACAGTTCTGGTCACCTACCTGCAGAAAAGATACCAATAAGTTTGAAAGAGTACAGAAAAAATTTACAAAGCGTTTGGCAGGACTTGACAATAGACAATAGGTGCAGGACTAGGCCATCCAGCCCTTCGAGACAGCACCACCATTCACTGTGATCATCCACAATCAGTACCCTGTTCCTGCCTTCTCCCCATATTCCTTCACTCCCTTATTTTTAAGAGCTCTATCTAACTCTTTTTTGAAAGAATCCAGAGAATTGGCCTCCACTGCCTTCTGGGGCAGAGCATTCCACAGAACCACAACCCTCTGTATGAAAAAGTTTTTCCTCAACTCCGTTCTAAATTGTCTGCCCCTTATTCTTAAACTGTGGCCTCTGGTTCTGGACTCCCCCAACATCGGGAACATGTTTCCTGCCTCTAGCATGTCCAATCCCTTAATAATCTTACATGTTTCAATCAAAAGTGTGTCGCACTGAACCTGAGGACCTGAGTTAGATGGAAAGGGTGGATAGATTCGGACTTTATTCCCTGAAGCAGAGGAGAATGAGGGGAGATTTGTCAGAGTTCTGTAACCAGTTGGTCATTCTGTGATCCGCAGTCTTTTCCGTTAGGAATTGTAGCATTTTAATACCCCTCTCCCTCCCACAATCACACACCCTCCTCAGCATCAGACAATGATGCCACTGGCTGGAGCTCCCGCCCTGGCACGGATTAGTTGATTAACACACTAATTCCACCCTGTGGGTGGTTTCACTGCTGCAATTAAAGAAGACGTAAAGAAGATAAAATTTGTTCTTGCAACATAACAACATAACAGAAAAATTCTTTTTCTTCATAGACATCTACAAATACAGGAGCGTGCCCCAAAGAATGAGTGAGAGCAAAAGTGTTAGAACCTCAAAGCCCCCGTACTCCCTTCTGCCACTCACAAGCAGCAGCAAAGTAACGACGCTCCCCCACCCTATCCCACCCTACCCACTTCTGCAAAAAAGCATCAGCTCCCTCCACCCGCCAAGCAAGCAATAGCGAACCCCCTGAATAAAGACCATGATCTGCAGTGCAACAAAAACTTGATCACTCAACAATTCGACATGCCACAGGCTCTCTCTCTCCTCAATAAAGGGCAAAAGAGCTGTCCCCTTTCACAGCGAGAGGGGAGACATAACAAAACAACCTGCCGATTTACGACGTTAAAAGTGTGCCGCACCGGCCCACCCCTCCCTCCTCGCCGAGTTCTGTGACTCAGGAATCTGCAACAATCTTTTCCCCACCGACGAGAGAGAGAGAGAGTGTGATTCGCTGAGGACAGAGCCTCCGACAGCTGATCTGCTATTCCCGATGTTCCGTTTTCTCCCGTGATGCTTCAGTCAATAGCATCAGCTTAGAATCAGCCTGTCCACAGGCCAACGAAACTTCGGAACCCCGAAGGCACACTTGTCTTCTGGACCGCATCCTGGGAAAGGAGCCGCTCAAGCCCCCGAGGGCGGTCTCCATCTCTGCAAATGACAAAACTCGGGGTGTCACTCCAGTTCAGGGGCTTCAAAAGAACCCCATTCACCCTGAAAGGGAAAAGGGTAGGTTCTGTTTGGACATGACATCAAAGGTTATGGGGAGAAGGCCGGGAACTGGGGTTGAGGAGGAGAAAGAAAAAAATGGATCAGCCGTGATTGAATGGCGGAGCAGACTTGAGGGGCCAGATGGGCTAATTCTGCTCCTGTGTCTTGTGGTCTTATAACTCTCCCATCCAGGTACTTCATTTAAACTTTGTTTAAAGATTGCCATCAAACCTGCATACACCACTTCCACTGGCAGCTCGTTCCACACCCTCACCACCCTGTGAATGAAGAAGTTCATGTCCACCTTAAAACTTTTCATCTTTCACCCTTAACTCATGTTCTAGTCTCACACAACCTCAGTGGAATAAACCTGCTTGATTTATCCTCTCTGTAGGACAGAGAGTGGTGGGTGTGTGGAATGCACTGCCGACAACAGTGGTGGAGGCGGATACAATAGGGTATTTTAAGAGACCCTTAGATAGGTACATGGAGCAGAGAAAAATAGAGGCCTATGCACTAGGGAAATTCTAGGCAGCTTCTAGAGTAGGTTATATGGTCGGCACAACATTGTGGGCCGAAGGAACTGTAATGAGCTGTAGATTTCTATGTCCTATGTTCTATGTTATATTCCTCCTAATTTAGTACACCTCTATCAAATATCCTCTCATTCTCCTACGATTTAGGGAAAAAAGTCTTAACCATTTCAACCTTTCCCTATAACTCAAGTCCTCAAGTCCAGAAGTATTAGATTAGATTAGATTATGAGAACACTCAGTCCTCTTTTATTGTCATTTAGAAATGCATACATGCATTAAGAAATGATACAATGTTTCTCCGGAGTGATATTACAGAAAACAGTACAAACCAAAGACTAACACTGACAGAACCACATAATTATAACATATAGTTACAGCAGTGCAAAGCAATCCAATATTTGATGAAGAACAGACCATGGGCACGGTAAAAAAAAGTCTCAAAGTCCCGAGTCGATCAACTCCCGAGTCCCCGATAGCAGACGGCAAAAGGGAGAAACTCCCTGCCATAAACCTCCAGGCACCGTCAACTTGCTGATGCCTTGGAAGCAGCCGACCACAGCCGACACTGAGTCCATCCGTCCAAAAACTTCGAGCTTCCGACCAGCCTCTCTGATACAGTCTCCCGAGCGCCATCCTCTGCCGAGCGCCTTCGACCTCTCCCCGGCCGCTGAAACATGCAGAGCCGAGGATTTCGGGGCCTTCAGCTCCGGAGATTCCGGTTACCACACAGTAGCAGCGGCAGTGAAGCGGGCATTTCAGAAGTTTTCCAGATGTTCCTCCGTACTCTCACGTCTGTCTCCATCAAATCAGGATTGTGCACGGCACCCTACTTGACAGATAACAGATATCATCACCGAAGTGGCCGCGCGCGCTGCCGTCGCGCCACCATCTTCTCCCCCCTCCTTTTAACCAAGAAGTATAGAAGTATAGAAGTTATTGAAGTATTAACTACATCTCTCTTTCCATAAGTACTGCCGGAGGTTTCCAGTATTCCCTATTTATTTTTCAGGGTTCCAAGTTCTACATGTTTTTGCTGCTCGTGTACATAGGTCACCAGATGAGACCAACAGCGAGATCAGGTGACCAGGAAGGCGGCTCTGCAACGCTCCTGGGTGAGCGAAGGTTACGTGAAGAGGTCATGGTCATCTGCAGCAATGAAGGAAGACTGACTACTCCTACCACTGAATTTTGATTTCTGAGGTCAAGAGTGGAATTGTCCCAGTACAGTGGCTTTTCCACGTTAAACCATCTCCCACGCAAGTCTCCCGTCATTGTCGGATACGATGGAGAACCAGTACAGAAATCAGCAACCCCAGCGAGCACCTGCTTGGACACAGAAAGCCCGCAGGGAGAAGTGAAAGAAGGAAATAAGAGAGGGCACAAGAGGAAAATATTCAGTGGGATCCAAAGATATCCTTTTCATCGTAAAATAATCGCAAGAGGAAGGGAGAAGTTGATGAGTACTCAGAAAGGAAATTTACTGATTGAGGTGGAGTGCAAGGATGTGGTAATATATCACAATAATTGTCACCATTAATGAGAATGCTGCTGGAGTTTCAGCAAAGCGTAATGAGATTCATATTCTAGAAGGGCTGAAACTTGCTGATGGGAAGGCACTTCACTGAGGAAACTTGGTGGTTGAAGGGGAGATCAATCGCAGAGGGCATGCAATTAAGGTGAGAGGGGGTAATTTCAAAGGAGGTGTGAGGGCGAGATTTTAAAAAATACACAGAGAGTGGTGGGTGCCTGGACTGTGCTGCCTGGGGTGGTGGTAGAGGCAGATATGCTAGGGACTTTAAGAGACAGTTAGATAGGCACATGAATGTGAGTGAAAAGCAATGATATGGACATTGTTTAGACAGAAGGGATTAGTTTAGAGCAACACACACACACAAAATGCTGGTGAGCGCAGCAGGCCAGGCAGCATCTCTAGGAAGAGGTACAGTTGACGTTTCAGGCCGAGACCCTTCGTCAGGACTAACTGAAAGAAGAGATAGTAAGAGATTTGAAAGTGGGAGAGGTAAGGGGAGATCCGAAATGATAGAAGAAGACAGGAGGGGGAGGGATGAAGCTAAGAGCTGGAAAGTTGATTGACAAAAAGGATACGAGGCTGGGGAAGGGAGAGGATCATGGGACAGGAGGCAGAGGGAGAAAGAAAGAGGGAGGGGGGAAGCCCAGAGGATGGGCAAGGAGTATAGCGAGAGGGACAGAGGAAGAAAAAGGAGAGAGAAAAAAAAATTAACATCAACTGTACCTCTTCCTATAGATGCTGCCTGACCTGCTGCATTCACCAGCACTTTTTGTGTGTGTTGCTTGAAATTCCAGCATCTGCAGATTTCCTCGTGTTTGCAGGATTAGTTTAGATGGCCATTTGATTACTAATTTAATTGGTTCAGCACAACATTGTGGGTGGAAGGCCAGTCCTGTGCTGTATTGTTCTATGTTCTAAAAATACGAAGGAGTAACATTTAACTCCAGATTACATTCTGGCAGGCCCCGCAACTAAGAATAGTTGGCTGGTGGGGAACAGTTTAAATTCAACATTGCTCAAAAGACAGCACTGGACAGATACGCACTCCACTGCCACCTGATTAGTTACCTCCTGTAGCCACTGAGTGTGTGTTCATGGTCTTCTGCTGCTGTAGCCCATCCACTTCAAGGTTCGACATGTGTGTTCAGAGATGCTCTTCTGCACACCACTGTTGTAATGCGAGGTTATCTGAGTCACCTTCCTTTTGATTTGAACCAGTCTGGCCATCTTCCTCTGATGTTTCTCATTATCAAGATGTTTTCACCCACAGAACTGCCGCTCACTGGATGTGTTTTTTTATTTTGTCACGCCATTCTCTGTAAACTCTAGAGACCGTTGTACAGGAAAATCCCAGGGAATCAGCAGTGTCTGAGCTGCTCAAACCACCCTGTCTGGCACCAACAATCATTCCACAGTCAAAGTCACTTAGATCACATTTCTTCCCCATTCTGATGGTTGGTCTGAACAACAACTGAACCTCTTGACCATGTCTGCATGCTTTTATGCATTGAGTTGCTGCCACATGATCGTTAGATGGTTGATTTAATGAGCAGATATACTGGTGTATCTAATAAAGTGGCTACTGAATATAAAAGAAAGCTTTTGGCACATTGACCTTCATAAATCAAAATATTGAGTGTAGGAGTTGAGATGTTACACTGAAATTGTACAAGACATTGGGGAGGCCTAATGTGTAGTAGTGTGTGCAGTTTTGGTCACCTACCTACAGGAATGTTGTAAATAAGGTGCAAGAATGCAGAGAGAATTTACAAGGATGTTGCCAGGACTTGATGTCCTGAATTGCAGGGGAAGCGTTGATAGGGTAGGACCTTATTCCCTGGAGTACAGGAGAATGAGCGAAGGTTCAATAGAGATGCTAGTCTCCATCAGTGCCGTAACCATTTGGTCACTCTGTGATCCACAGTGTTTTCTGTTGGGAATTGTAGCATTTTAACACCACTCTCCCTCCCACCGACATCCACCCACCTCAGCAACAGCCAGTGATGCCACTTGTTACAGTTTCCACCCTGGCCAGGAATAGTTAAGGCTTGCACATCACATTCATCCTGTGGGGGTTTTCAAAGCTTTTTAAGAAGATGCAAAGTTGACAAAATTTGTTCTTGCAACATAACTAAAAACGAACTTCTGCAACCTCTTGCTACTGGAAGTTGGTTTGCAATTTTTCTTTTGTTTAAGTCTCTTCCTAGTATTTATAAAATATACCCTACATGGAAATATTTTCAAAGAATCAGGTTTAATATCATTGGCAAATGTTGTGAAATATGTTCAAAGTTTAAAGTTCAGAGTAAATTTATGAGCAAAGTACACATTTTGTCACCGTATATAACCCTGAGATTCAATTACTTGCAGGCATACATAATAAATACAAGAACCACAAAAGAATCAATGGAAGACTACACCAAATAACCAGTGTGCAAAAGACAACAAGTACAAATGCAAATACAAAAATAAATACATAGATAAGCAATAAGTATTGAGAACATGAGATGAAGAGTCCTTGAAAGTGAGTCTATAGTTTGTGGGAACAGTTCTGTGATGGGGTGAGTGACCTGTTTCAGTAGCCTGGTGGTTGAGAGGTAACATTGATCTGCAGCAGCAATATATTGCAATACGTAATAAAAATACTATAAATTACAACAAGAGATACATTTACTGTATATATAAATTAAGTAGCGCAAAGCATGAGAAAATAAAGGGAAAAAATGGTATATTTTAATTAAGCTTAAGCTCGCTCCTGCCAGAAATCTTCACAATGCCTCATTGTTCCTGCCACCAACCACAGGCACAAAGGCAGAAGTACTTTGTTTGAACTACTTTGTTCTCAACAGAACCGGTTGTACAATAACGCAATAAATAACTCACCATGCTTCAGCCCAGCAGGCTCTGTGGTTTCAAGGAACCCCAGTGGATTTAGGTCAGACAAGTCATGGGAACAGTAAGGCCCACGCTCCAAATACGAAGAATTTTCAAAACTGTAATATTTAGGTATTTTTCACATGTTACCCGATACCTCAATAGGAAGCTATGAATACTTTTTGTTGTGTTGAATCACGAGATATTAAAATTCAGGGGTGCTACGGTAGCTTGGCGGTTATTACAGCTCGGGGCATCAGAGTTCAGAGTTCAATTCCAGTGCTGTCTGTAAGGAGTTTGTACATTCACCACGTGATCGTGTGTGTGTTTCCTCCGGGTGCTCTGGTGTCCTCCCACAGTCCAAACACATACCAGTTAGTAGGTTAATTAGTTACTTTAAATTGTCCTGTGATTAGACTAGTTTTAAATAGGTGGGTTGCTGGGTGGTGCACCTCTGGAACAGCCTGTATTGCATTGCATCACTAAATAGATAAAGCAAAGTATATTCACAGTATATTTACATCAGCACTTTGTTAGTCATCTCTAAATGCCTTGAATGAGGTACCTTGTTTTTTTTGCCTTATGCTTCCTCAAAGCACCATTGTCAAGAATTGATCTAGAATCAGTGGCCACTTTATTAGGGACAGGGATGGAAGCTGGTGTGGTCTTCTGCTGCTGTAGCCCACCGATTTCAATGTTCAACGTGCTGTGTGCAATGCGTGGTTATTTGAGTTACTGTCACCCTCCTGTCAGCTTGAACGTTCTTCTCTGACCTCGCTCACTGACAAGGCTTTTTCACCCACAGAACCGCCGCTCACTGGACATGTTTCGGTTTCTTGCACCGTTCTCTGTAAACTCGGGAGTCTGCTGTACGACAAAACCACAGGAGTTGGGCAGTGTCTGAGATACTCAAGCCACCTCTCCTGGCACCAACAATCATCCCACAGTCACTTCGCTCACGTTTCTTCCCCCATTCTGATGTTTGGCTTGAACAACAACTGAATTGCTTGACCATATCTACATGATTTTATGCATTGAGTTGCTGCCACATGTTTGGCTGATTCGATATTTGCATCAGTGAGTAGGTGTACAGGTGTACCTAATAAAGTGGCCACTGAATGTAGTTCTCTGACCCTAGGACTCTAAATGATAAAGTCAGTTCACCGATGGGATCAGGCATGATGGTAAAGGTGAAGACAGCTTACACACTAGCCTGCAAAGAGGGATAGATGTGTGGAGCATTCTCATTAAGGATGTTAATAAGTCATGTCATCTGCAAACTCACCAAGCACATTTCCACACCAAGTCATTTATTAAAATCAGAGTCTTAGAATATTATAGCACAGAAACTTCAGCCCATCTAGTCCATGTTGAATTGCACCTACCAAGTCCCATCAACAGTCACATTGCCACCATTACTCTCCTGGTCATTAGGGCATGCAAGCCTCCAAACCCTACGGCAAGTTTGTGGTCCTCTTGGAGGCACTGCAATGTACACCTATCAATAATAACTTAAAGTAAATTTGGACGTTTGCTAAGATGAGGTACAAGAGTTATAGGGATGTATTTGCAATCCTCCACTCTAAAAAGAAATGGAACCTCAGACTTTGAAATTAAGCAAAACAAGATCAAATTGATTTCTGGATACATAGAAACATAGAAAACCTACAGCACAATACAGGCCCTTCTGCCCTCAAAGTTGTGCCCAACATGTCCCTACCTTAGAAATTACCCATAGCCCTCTATTTTTCTAAGTTCCATGTACCTATCCAAAAGTCTCTTAAAAGACCCTATCGTATCCACCTCTACCATCGTTGCCGGCAGCCCATTCCACACACTCACCACTCTCTGAGAAAAAACTTACCCCTGACATCTCCTCTGTACCTACTCCCCAGCACCTTGAACCTGTGTCCTCTTGTGGCAACCATTTCAGCCCTGGGAAAAAGCCTCTGACTATCCACATGATCAATGCCTCTCATCATCTTATACACTTCTATCAGGTCACCTCTCATCCTCTGTCGCTCCAAGGAAAAAAGACCGAGTTCACTCAATCATGCTCCCCAATCCAGGCAATATCCTTGTAAATCTCCTCTGCACCCTTTCTATGGCTTCCACATCCTTCCTGTAGTGAGACGACCAGAAATGAGCACAGTACTCCAAGTGGGGTCTGCCCAGGGTCCTATATAGCTGCAACATTACCTCTCGGCTCCTAAATTCAATTCCATGATTAATGAAGGGCAATACACTGTATGCCTTCTTAACCACACAGTCAACCTGTGCAGCTGCTTTGAGCGACCTATGGACTCAGACCCCAAGATCCCTCTGATCCTCCACACTGCCAAGAGTTTTACCATTAATACTATATTCTGCCATCATATTTGACCTACCAAAATGAACCACTTCACACTTATTTGGGTTGAACTCCATCTGCCACTTCTCAGCCCAGTTTTGCGTCCTATCAATGTCCCGCTGTAACCTCTGACAGCCCTCCACACTATCCACAACACCTCTAACCATTGTGTCATCAGCAGACTTACTAACCCATCCCTCCACTTCCTCATCCAGGTCATTTATAAAAATCACGAACAGTAAGGTTCCCAGAACAGATCCCTGAGGCACACCACTGGTCACCGACCTCCATGCAGAATATGACCCATCTACAACCACTCTTTGCCTTCTGTGGGCAAGCCAGTTCTGGATCCACAGAGCAATGTCCCCTTGGATCCCATGCCTCCTTACTTTCTCAATAAGCCTTGCATGGGGTACCTTGTCAAATGCCTTGCTGAATTCCATATACACTACATCTACTGCTCTTCCTTCATCAATGTGTTTAGTCACATCCTCAAAAAATTCAATCAGGTTCATAAGGCACGACCTGCCCTTGACAAAGCCATTGTGACTATTCCTAATCATATTATACCTCTCCCAATGTTCATAAATCCTGCCTCTCAGGATCTTCTCCATCAACTTACCAACCACTGAAGTAAGGCTCATTGGCCTATAATTTCCTGGGCTATCTCTACTCGCTTTCTTGAATAAAGGAACAGCATCCGCAGCCCTCCAATCCTTTGGAACCTCTTCCATCCTCATTGATGATTCAAAGATCATTGCCAGAGGCACAGCAATCTCCTCCCTCGCTTCCTACAATAGCCTGGGGTACATCTCATCTGGTCCTGGTGATTTATCCAACCTGATGCTTTCCAAAAGCTCCAGCACATCCTCTTTCTTAATACCTACATGCTCAAGCTTTTCAGTCCGCTGTAAGTCATCCCTACAATCACCAAGACCCTTTTCCGTAGTGAATACTAAAGTAAAGTATTCATTAAGTAGCTCTGATATTTCCTCTGGTTCCATACACACTTTCGCACTGTCACACTTGACATTCTTTCATGTCTTATCTTCTTGCTCTTCACGTACTGTACTTGTAGAAGAGGAGATAAGAGGATTTTGAAGATTGAGGGTCAGTCCGACGGGAAATTGAGATGAAAGATCAGTAATGATTCCGTTGTGTGATGGATGAGGCTGTAAGGGTCACTGATGCAGATAGGCTAATTTTCAGTCGAACGGCATTTAATGTGAGAAAATCTCAGTGAGTCCAGCAGCGTCTGTGGAGGTAAATGGGATGGTTGACAACCTGTGAGGGACTGAGAGGCAGAACATACCTGATACTGTGGTAATATTGTGATCACACACAAAATGCTGGAGGATCTGAGCAGGTCAGGCAACATCTACGGAAATGAACAAACAGTCAACATTTTGGGCTGAGACCCTTCATCAGGACTGGAAAGGAAGGGGGAAGACATCAGAATAAAAAAGTGAGGGGAGGGGAAGGAGGACAAGCTAGAATGTGATAGGTAAAGGTAAAGGGCTGGAGAAGAAGAAATCTGATAGGAGAGGAGAGTGGACCATGGGAGAAAGGCAAGGAGGAGGGGGAAAAGATAGACAGATGTGGAGAAGTAAGTGGACAGAGTGGGCAATAGAAAAAGAGGGGAATGACAGGGGAAAAGAGAAAAAATTACCAGAGGGCGAAAACAATGTTCATGCCATCAGGTTAGAGGCTACCTAGGCGGAATATGAAGTGTTGCTCCTCCATCTTGAGAGTGAACTCATCATGGCAGAAGAGGAGGCCATGCATCAAAATGTTGGAATGGGAATGGGGATAGGAATTAAAATGGTTGGCCACCGGGAAATTCTGCCTTTGGCAGGTGGAGTGGAGGTGCTCGACAAAGCGATCGCCAAATTTACGTTGTGTATCACCAATGTAGAGAAGGCCATACTGTGAGCACCAGATACAAAAGGTGGCCCCAGCAGATCCGCAGGTGAAATATTGCCCACTAGAAAGACCATTTGGGGCCCTGAATGGAGGCGAATGGGCAACATTTCTGTTGCTTGTAGGGATAAGTGCCAGATGGGAGATTATTAGTGGGGAGGGGGAATGAGTGGACAAAGGAATCAGAGGGAGTGAGAGAGCGATCCCTGCAGAAAGCGGAGACTGGGGGTGGAGTAAAGATGTGTTTGGTGGTAGGATCCCATTGAGGATGGCAGAAATTGTGAAGAATGATGTGTTGGATGCAGAGACTCACAGGGTGGTAAGTGAAGGCAAGAGGAAGGTGATGGGAAGACAGGGTGGGTGCTGTTGTTTGGGAAATGGAAGAGATGTGAGTGAGAGCAGCATCAACAGTGGAAGAAGGGAAACCCTATCCTTTGAAGAAAGAGGACATCTCTTTTTATCCTGGAAAGGAAAGCCCCATCCTGGGAACAGATGCAATGGAGACGAAGCATCTGAGGAAAGGGAATAGCATTTGTACAGGAGGCATAGTGGGAAAGGATCAATATCCTCTACAAAGGATAGAGGATATCTTTTCAAACCTTTCTGGAGGGAAACACTTCAGCAAAGTGGACTTAGCTGAGGCCTACCTACAGATGGAGATTGATGAAGAGTCCAAAGTGCTTTATACCATAAACACACACAAGGGGCTTTATCGCTGTAATAGGCTTATTTTTGGAGTAGTATCTGCCCCTGCACTCTGACAGAAAGCTATGGACCAGGTGCTGTAAGGCCGCCCGGATGCTCAGTGTCACCTGTGTGACATCATTGTTACCAGTGACGATGACAAGGGACATCTCCAAAATCTCAAAATAGTGAGAAAAAGATTAGAAAATTACGGGCTCAGAGCACAACGAAATGAGTGCGAAATCTTTAAACAAAACATCACTTACTGCGATCACATTTGATGCACAAGATTTACGCAAGTGTGCTGAGAAAGTGCAATCTGTGGTGGATGCCCCAAGCACAAAGGATAAGTCACAGCTGCAGTCATTTTTAGAATTTGTCAACTACTCTAACAGGCTCCTGCCAAACCTGTGCTCCACCCCATGAACTCATTACTGAAAGTCAGGAAAAAATGGCGTTGAACAAAGCCGTGTTCCAAAAGGCAAAGGAAATGATGATGTCAGAGATTGTACTCCACATTGCCTTATGGTGTATATATCACATGTTATGAGTGATGGAAGTGAACGCCCCATTGCCTTTGCATCAAGTTCCCTTCCCGCTGCAGAGAACAAATATACATAGATTGACGGAGAGGCCTTGAGTCTGGTTTGGAGTGTTCAACGTTTGAACCAATATTTGTATGGGAGATTTTACCCTTGTTATTGATCATTCCAGGTGGCCAATCAGAGTTGAGAGCAGAGCACTTCAAAGAGGCTACTTGCAGGTCGACGAATCGAGTGTAAAAGCGGAGCTTCGCTGGTGTTTGGGCATTCCAGAGGTCGAATCAGCAGCGGGAACAGAGCACTGCAAATTAAATAAAAATACAGAAGGGGCAAGCGAGGCGGCCATTGTTGGGAATGGGCCAGCGGTGAGAGTGGGAGCATCAGGCTTTGACTCAAGAGGCTTTCATGAGAAGCGGCTGAGGCCAAAGAAGCAGGTTAGAAGATTTAGTCTTGGTTGCCCATTGTACACACCAGGCAGAGTAGCAGATATGGCAGTGGAATGTTCCTCCTGTAGGATGGGGGAATTCATGGAGCCTGGTAGTCTCCCTGAAGACTACACCTGCGGGAAGTGCAGCCAGCTCCAGCTCATGAAGGACCACATTAAGGGGCTGGTACTGGAGTTGGATGAACTCATCTGGGAGACGGAACAATTGATAGTGCAGAATGTGGGGAATAGATGGGTGAACAGTGAGAGAGGTAAAGGGTGAAAGAAGTCAGTGCAGGTCCCTCTGTGGTCATTCCCCTCAGCAACACGTATTCAGAATTGGCTTGCCTGCAGAAGGCAGAGGGTGGTGGTGGAGGGAGTACATTCAGATTGGAGGATTGTGACGAGTGGTGTCCCACAAGGATCTGTTCTGGGACCTCTACTTTTCGTGATTTTTATTAACGACCTGGATGTGGGGGTAGAAGGGTGGGTTGGCAAGTTTGCAGACAACACAAAGGTTGGTGGTGTTGTAGATAGTGTAGAGGATTGTCAAAGATTGCAGAGAGACATTGATAGGATGCAGAAGTGGGCTGAGAAGTGGCAGATGGAGTTCAACCTGGAGAAGTGTGAGGTGGTACACTTTGGAAGGACAAACTCCAAGGCAGAGTACAAAGTAAATGGCAGGATACTTGGTAGTGTGGAGGAGCAGAGGGATCTCAGGGTACATGTCCACAGATCCCTGAAAGTTGCCTCACAGTTGGATAGGGTAGTTAAGAAAGCTTATGGGGTGTTTCATAAGTCGAGGGATAGAGTTTAAGAGTCACGATGTAATGATGCAGCTCTATAAAACTCTGGTTAGGCCACACTTGGAGTATTGTGTCCATTTCTCGTCACCTCACTATATGAAGGATGTGGAAGCATTGGAAAGGGTACAGAGGAGATTTACCAGGATGCTACCTGGTTTAGAAAGTATGCATTATGATCAGAGATTAAGGGAGCTAGGGCTTTACTCTTTGGAGAGAAGGAGGATGAGAGGAGACATGATAGAGCTGTACAAGATAATAGAGTGCATAGCCAGCGCCTCTTCCCCAGGGCACCACTGCTCAATACAAGAGGACATGGCTTTAAGGTAAGGGGTGGGAAGTTCAAGGGGGATATTAGAGGAAGGTTTTTTTACTCAGAGAGTGGTTGGTGCGTGGAATGCACTGCCTGAGTCAGTGGTGGAGGCAGATACACTAGTGAAGTTTAAGAGACTACTAGACAGGTATATGGAGGAATCTAAGGTGGGGGCTTATATGGGAGGCAGGGTTTGAGGGTCGGCACAACATTGTGGGCCGAAGGGCCTGTACTGTGCTGTACTATTCTATGTTCTATGTTCTATGTTCTAAACCCCTTTGGAGGGGGATGACCTACCTGGGCAAGGCAGCTGCAGCCAGACCAATGGCACTGTGGTCGGCTCTGAGCCTCAGCAGGTTAGGGTGAAGTCAGGCGGAGCAATAGTCGTAGGGGACAGATAGGACATTAGGAGATTCTGCGGCAGCGAAGGAGAAACTAGGATAATGTTTTGCCTCCTGGGTACTGGGGTCCAGGATGTCACAGAGTGAATGCTGAATATTCCTGAAGGGGAGGGTGAGCAGCTAGAGGTTGTGGTAGATAATGGTACCAATGACATAGGCAGGAGAGGGGTAGAGGTCCTGTGCAGTAAGTTTAGGGAGTTTGGAAGGAGGTTGAAGTGCAGAACCTCCAAGGTGGTCATCTCTGGATTACTCCCAGTGTCACGAACTAGTGAAGGTCAGAACAGAAGAAAGCGCAGATGAATGAGTGACTGACGAAATGGTGAAGGGGGCAGGGTTTCTTGGATCATTGGAACCTTTTCTGGGGAAGGAGTAACCTGTAGAAGTGGGACGGGTTGCACCTGAACTGGAAGGGAACCAATATCCTGGGAGGGTGGCAAACGTTGTTCTCTTGCTCAAGAAAGGGAGTGGAGATAACCCAGGAAATTACAGACTAGTGAGTCTACTTCAGTGATGAGTAAGTTGTTGGACAGGATCCTAGGAGGCAGGATTTATGAGCATTTGGAGAGTCATAGTCTGATTAGGTTTAGTCAGCATGGCTTTGTTAAGAGCAGGTCATGCCTGACGAATCTGATTGAATTCTTTGAGGATGTACCAAAACACATTAATGAAGGTAGAGCAGTAGATGTAGTGAATATGGATTTCAGCAAGGCATTTTTATTAAGGTTTCCCATGCGAGGCTCGTTCAGAAAGTAATGAGGCATGGGATCCAAGGAGACCCTTGCATTGTGGATCCAGAATTGTCTTGCCCACAAAAGGCAAATGGTGGTTGTAGATGATTTGTATTCTGCATGGAGGACGGTGACCAGTGGTGTTCCACAGGGATCTGTTCTGCCACCCCTCCTCTTTGTGATTTTTATAAATGACCTGGATGAAGAAGTAGAAGGGTGGGTTAAGTTTGCTGATGACACAAAGGCTGGGGGTGCTGTGGACAGAGGTTACAGGGGGACATCAATAGGATACAGAACTGGGCTGAGAAGTGGCAGATGGAATTCAACCAAGAAAAGTGTCAAGAATATAATATTAATGGTAAGACTCTTGGCAGTGTGGAGGATCAGCAAGATCTTGAGGTCCGTGTCCATTGGACACTCAAAACTGCTGCGCAGGTTGACAGTGTTGCTAAGAAGGTGTATTGTGTGTTGGCCTTCATCAACCATGGGACTGAGTTCAAGAGTGTGAGGTAATGTTAAAGATATATGGGACCTTAGTTAGACCCCACTTGGAGTACTGTGTTCAGTTCTGGTCACCTCATTACAGGAAGGATGTGGAGACTATAGAGAGAGTGCAGAGGAAATTTACAAGGATGATGCCTGGATTGGGAAGCATGCTTTATGAGAATAGGTTGAGTGAACTTGGCCTTTTCTCCTTGGAGCAACGGAGGATGAGAGGTGACCTGATAGAGGTGTATAAGATGATGAGAGTCATTGATCGTGTGGATGGTCAGAGGCTTTTCCCAGGGCTGAAATGGCTAACACGAGGGGGCATAGCTTTAAGGTGCCAGGAAGTAGGTACAGAGGGGATATCAGAGGTAAGTTTTTCACACAGAGACTGGTGGGTGCATGGAATGTACTGCCAGCAGAGGTGATAGAGGCAGATACAATACGGTATTTTAAGAGACTCTTGGATAGGTACATGGAACTTAGAAAAATAGAGGGTTATGTGGTAGGGAAATTCTAGGCAGTTTCTAGAGTAGGTTTACATGGTCAGCACAACATTGTGGGCCGAAGGGCATGTAATGTGCTGTAGATTTCTACATTTCTATAAAACACTGGTGTCCATTTTCAGTCCACAGAAGGGTGACCTACTAACAGCCAGTGGCAAAAATGCAGAGGTGGGCTCTGTTTCTTAGAGAAACAATTAGAAGATCGAATTTGAGAGAACAACTAATCATAAAAATGCTGATGGGTTGTCCTTTTCATCTTGGAAAGGAAGTACCTGAAAAATTTACAGAAGATGACACTGACTCCAACTGAATCTCAGTGTGGTATGGCAATTGTCCCATATCGGACCGCAAAGCACTCCAGCGTGTGGTGAAAACTGCCCAGCGGATTATCGGCACCCAATGGCTCACCATTGAGAACATCTACCATAAACGCTGCCTAGGCAGGGCGAAAAGCATTATCAAGGATGCATCTCACCCTAACCATGGACTTTTTACTCTCCTCCCATCCGGTAGGCACTACAGGAGCCTCCGCTCCCTCACCAGCAGGCACAGGAAGAGCTTCTTCCCTGAGGCTGTGACCCTGCTGAACCTCTCATCACAGCACTAAGCAGTATTGAACCCGTATTGTACTGTCTCAATACTTTTATATTTGTGTGCTGTAGCACTTTTTTTATTCACAGTTATTTTGTAAATAACACTATTCTTTGCAATTCTGGTCAGAGGCTAACTGCATTTCATTGGCTTTGTATCTGTACTCGGCACGATGACAATAAAGTTGAATCTGAATCTAAATCTAAAAATCTAAATTCTCCTTGACGCAAATTGAAAGTTTCCCTGTTACAGCAGAGAAGATCAAAAGGGAAACCAGAAAAGAACCCATACTCTCTCAGGTCTACGTGGCAACCCAACCTAGCTGGAATGTGAAGCAGGAACTGCAGTTCTCCCATTTTTACCAGTGCCGGGACGAACGTGCCCCTGACAAAGGTTTACATGGGGATCGAGAGTTATTGTACAGTACATTCAAGCTGAGAGCAGAAGTGTTGGAGGAGCCACATGGAATCATCTAGGCATATTGAAAATGAAACTGTTTGCTTGAAGCTCTGTCTAGTGGCCTGGGACTGAGCAGCAGATTGAGAGCTTGCCATGCAGAGCTTGGGAAGCAAACAGAACCAGGAGAAAGGTGTGCAGAGTTGTTGGGGCCATCTCCTGCAGTCCAGGGTCATCTCCCACAACCACAACAGAGGAGGCCCCAGAAACTCAGATTGTTTAACAGCCACAGTCTATATTGTGTTGGAGTTTATAGCTGAGCAGGGAGGAGTGTCGTGTATTTAATATATCAGTAATATTGTAAACGCATGCTTTCTCAATAAAAGAACCAACCAGTTCTCCACCGTCATCCTCCTCTGTCTGCAGGCCTCACCCTCGACAATTTTTCCTTTGGCTTCTCCCACTTTCTCCAGTCTATAGGGATAGCCCTGGGCATCCTCATGGGCCTCAGCTTTGACTTCCCATTCACTGGCTACATAGAACAGTCCATGTTCCAAGCCTTCCCTAGAAATGCTTACCAACTCTTCCTCCGCTATATGCACCCATGCCGAGCTTGTCAATTTCATCAACTTTGCCTCTAACTTCCACCCTACCCTTAAGTTCACTTGGTCCGTTCCTGACACCTCCCTCCTCTTTCTCGATCTCTCTCTCTGTCTCCATCTGTGAAGACGAACTGCTAACCCTCATTATTTATAAACGTATTTGATTCCCACAGTTATTGTGACTATACCCTGTCTCCTGTAAAAATGCTATTCCCTTTTCTCAGTTCCCTTGTCTCCAAAATATCTGTTCCCAGGATGTGGCTTTCCTTTCCTGGGCATCAATAGAGTTCCTCTTGATAGAGTGATAGAGTTCCTCTTGTCCTTACCTATCACTGCATCCAACCCATCATCCTCCAGAATTTCCACCATCTCCAAAGGTATCCTACCTACCAAGCATATCTTTACCACCCCCACTCTCTCCACTTTCTGCAGGGATTGCTACACCTGCCTATTCACTTCTTCTCTCACCTCTGTTCAGGGCCCCAAACAGTCCTTCCAGGTAAGGCAACGCTTCCCATGTGAATCCCTTGGGGCTGTCAGTTGTGTCCAGTGCTCCCAATGGGGGACAGCTTCATCAAGAACATCTGCTCCATCTGCCAAAGTGAAACTTCCGGAACACTTTAATTCCACTTCTCATTTCTGATCCATGTCACCTTGTGCCAAGTTGAGGCCACCCTTGGTGGTGGAGGAGCCACACCTTATATTGCATCTGGGTAGCCTCCAACTTGATGGCATGAATATTGATTTCTCCATCAAGTAAATTTTTTCCCTCCCCTTCCCTTTTCTTCTATTCCTCATTATGGCTTCTTATCTCTTCTTACCTCCCCATGGGTCCCCTGCTGCTTTCAGGTACTGATGAAGGATCTGTTGACCGTTTGTCAATGGCACTAGGTTAGGAAATATACTACACAACTTATAAATAAGCGAAGCTCACACTTTATTGTCTCTGCACAAACAAACAATGTAGCTGTGTTAACCCCGGGCCAACAGTTTAGAACATGAATTTTATTGTTTCCTCTGTATCAATACTCACTCAGACCACTTTTCCAATTTATAACACCGATATAGGGGATTCCATTGGCCAGATGATTGATCCTTTCTTTGCCCAGCCCCTGACATGGGGTTTTTTCCTTGCGATGGTGGGTCTCTTGAGAGAGTTATCGCTGAAAGTGAAGCACCTTCAATAACTCCAAAAGACTGAGGTTGGGTAAAATACTGAAAGGCTTTTATTCGCTGTACAATACGACCTCCATGGTGAGTGTCTGCCCCTGGACTGAGGGGGAGGGGGAAGGCGAAATCACCTTTATTCATAAATCTGTGGGAGGAGCCACAGGGGCAATCAGCAGAGGGGCATGTCCAGACAGGTAACCCAGTTACAATATATATATGGTTTACCACAGAAAACACACTCAATGTGCCACTTTTATACATGTCCTTTACAGACATCCCACCTCTCCTGGAAGTTCCGGGAGTCTCTGGCATATGAATAGTGGCTCCCTGATGCCCGCAAATTATATACAATATCACGGAAATCGATTTTTTTGACAGCGAGCGAGTGTGAGTAAGCAAGCGAGAGCACGAGAGCAAGCAAGCGAGAGAGAGCGTGAGCGAGAGAGAGAGAGAGAGAGGGAGAGCGCGCCATGGCAGAGTGTTCCAAAAAAAATAAAATATAAAACGTACGTCACCCCAGACTACACTAAAGTGTACCCCTGCCTCAAAATAATGATAGTGTTGCTCGCTGCGCTGTTTGCAACAGTGACTTTTCTATTGCCCATGGTGGGTTAAGACTGTAAAAGACGTGTTGAGGTGAGTTTAACAGGTATCATTCATTCATTAGCATAGCTAACGTTATTTAAACTAGCTGGTTAGCTGCTAAGGAGCTACTCTTTTGCAGACATCCCACCTCTCCCGGAAGTCTCCCGCAAATTGATGGTGCTACCTCCCTGAAATCAGTTTTTGCAGGGTGGGATGTCTGTCCTTACCAATTCAAATGTTGCGTTGCAGTGTCATTGGCCATAGGTCATCTGATTGATCATAAACACGTTTTTATTGGCTCTGCTTCAGGCCAGCATCCATTTATTGCCCTCTTCCCAGCAAGTGACAGTCGGTAATTTATGGCTCTTTGTTCTCAATCAGCAACGAGGTCGAATCACTCCAGGCAGGCACCAACCCCAACATTCACAAACCTGCATGTTATATCCAACCAAAGAACATCTCACAAATAACTTCTTATTTGGAAATGATCTCTACTCCCACGGATTATCTGAAACATCGTTGCATCCATTTTAAAACACAGAAAGCAAAACAACTCCATCTCACAAAATGGAGGATGCAAAACAGTTCCACAAAATGGCAGCCTCCATCTCCAGGCACATGGCAGGAACAAAGACAATGAATCTGTCTGCATCCACTGTCCTTGACCCATTCGAGTTCGCTGTTTTCTTCCGTATTTTAAATCCACAATGGCCAACAGGTCTCAGCCCAAAATGTCGACTGTTTATTTGTTTACATAGACGCTGCCTGACCTGCTGAGATCTTCCAGCATTTTCTATGTGTTGCTCTGGATTTCCAGCATCTTCAGACATCCTCATTTTCGTAAATATTTTGTTTGATTAAGTATTCTTTGTTTCCTTGCATAATTCATTATGATTATATGTATGAAGTATGTGACTGCATATATCATTACACCACCATGTCATACGTGAGTGCCTCACTTAAGAGGAACTAGGTACATGGGTATCACCAGCTCCCATGTTTCTCTTTCAATTAATTTTTGGAGTTACAAAATGTTGGTTCATGGTCTCCTCTTCTGCCATGATAAGGCCATTCTCAAGTTGGAGGAGCAACATCTCATTTTCCATCGAGGCAGCTTCCAACCTGATGGCGTGAACATCGATTTCTCCTTTCGATAATTTTATTTTTCTGTTTTTCTTCCCCCACTTTCCTCTTCTTATATTCCCCACTCGGGCCTCTTGCCTCTTCTCTTCACCTGCCTATCACCTCCCTCCGATGCCTCTCCTTCTTCCCTTTCTCCCATGGTTCACTCTCCACTTCTTCTCCAGCCCTTAACCTTTTTGTCTCCCCTAACTTCACCTATCACTTGCCAGCTTGTCCTCCATCCCCTCACCCACATTTTTAGTCTGGCATCTTTCCCCTTCCTTTCCAGTCTGGATGAAGAGTCTCAGCCCAAAATGTTGACTGTTTTATTCATTTCCATGGATATTATCTGATCTGCTGAGTTCTGTACGTGTTGCTTTTGATTTCCAGCATCTGTAGAGTTTCTTGTGCTTGTATCGTAACAGTGCATCATCGGAGTTGCGTATGATGTTCGTCTAAGGAATGATTTCAAATTCCTGGGGATACGAATCGACGATAAACTGGACTGGTCAAAGAACACTGAGGCTGTCTACAGGAAGGGTCAGAGCTGTCTCTATTTCCTGAGGAGACTGAGGTCCTTTAACATCTGCCGGACGATGCTGAGGATGTTCTACGAGTCTGTGGTGGCCAGTGCGATCATGTTTGCTGTTCTGTGCTGGGGCAGCAGGCTGAGGGTAGCAGACACCAACAGAATCAACAAACTCATTTGTAAGGCCAGTGATGTTGTGGGGATGGAACTGGACTCTCTCACGGCGGTGTCTGAAAAGAGGATGCTGTCTAAGTTGCATGCCATCTTGGTCAATGTCTCCCATCCACTACATAATGTACTGGGTGGGCACAGGAGTACATTCAGCCAGAGACTCATTCCACCGAGATGCAACACAGAGCGTCATAGGAAGTCATTCCTGCCTGTGGCCATCAAACTTTACAACTCCTCCCTTGGAGGGTCAGACACTCTGAGCCAATAGGCTGGTCCTGGACTTATTTCCAGGCATAATTTACATATTACTATTTAATTATTTATGGTGCAACTGTAACGAAAACCAATTTCCCCCGGGATCAATAAAGTATGACTATGACTATGACTATGACTATTTCCAACCTTTTGTGGCCCAAAGCACTTTCGTACTTGGCAATGCCCCTCTCAGACACAATATACTTTCTGCACCCCAATAGTGTAAAAACATGTCTACCCTATGCTAACATGAGAAAAATGATTCTGCTTTAAATTTTCATTTGTCTTTAAACTTAGCTTACACAGTACCTGTGTATGTACAACAGCTTCGAAATCGATGTGATCCATGAGACTGATGGTTTTTAGCAAGAGTTGAAATATCTGTTTCAAGTTGTTACAGCAAAAGCCTTAAGTCCCCATGTGTAACAATATCTAAGCGGTTTCTGTTTTTTGTGAGTATGTGGTTCACTGCACAACAAGCTAGGAGGATGGAAATGAAATGAAGAGCAGTTTGGCTCTTCTCCAAAGACAGGAAACTTTGTATGATTGTGCAGCCACATACCACAAAAGCTGACATTTTTGAAAAGCATTTTGCTTCTTTCTGAATTTTGATAATTTCTTCTTGCAATCTCTCTTCTCATTCTTTCACCTTGCAAAGAAATGGGTTAATTACCAAGACTGGAATTTCCAGATCATTCCATTCCTTGAATTGATTCTGAAAATCCTTCTTCAGTGACTGCAGGTGTAAGCAGTATTCTTGCAAATCACTGTTTGTGAAAGAGAGTGTCATACTTCCTATGCAGGGAAACTGTGAGAACATTCTCCCAATGTTTTGCTTATATATTCTCCAACTTTCTGTTGAAAGTGGAGACTGCACTTTTTGCCTGGATTGAATTGAAATTCTCTCCCTGCAGTTTCATATTTAGAATGTTCATTTGGAAA
Source organism: Mobula hypostoma (assembly GCF_963921235.1). NCBI lineage: Eukaryota > Metazoa > Chordata > Chondrichthyes > Myliobatiformes > Myliobatidae > Mobula > Mobula hypostoma. The sequence continues at coordinate 6,475,891 of NC_086099.1, forward strand.
TACAGATTAGTTAGGTGTGCTACATCTTCACATAGAAGTTTAACCTTGTTTCCCAAGCTCTTGTCGACTTTGAGCAAAAATTCAACCACAGTGTCAAAAGGATCAAAGAAACGTTTCAAGCAACATACATCAAAGTTGCTGGTGAACGCAGCAGGCCAAGCAGCATCTATAGGAAGAGGTGCAGTCGACGTTTCAGGCCGAGACGCACTTCAGTGTGAAGAGGCAAGCGTTCAAATTCTTCATTGTTACCTTAGCATAACTGACAAAATATTCTGCTACTTAATGGATGTCCTTTAATTTTGTTGATAGCAGATATTACAAGAACCATACTTGAAAAAGTTGCTGGCTAAGGTTTTTGGCTGTGAGATGTTGATGATAAATTACACAATGGATTACAAACAGACTTGGAATTTCTTTTTTCATAAATGCCACTAAACCAGCTGTCATGTATGGTTGCACAACAAAGCATGTTCTTATTCAGAATACTTTTATCCTTAATACACATTTTGAACTCATTGTAGGTTGATTTCCTGTTGATATTTATTTTTAACGTTTTACAAAACAGAATCTCATCATAAACTTTTCCATTTTTGATGAACTATACATTTACCATCAGCAATGACTCGTCTCGCATAGTTGACTCATCCAGCTGCATCCCAAATTCTGTTTTTTGAAGCTTTGTGTATAGTTGATACTCGATGTCTTCAGTCACTTCATCAATATGACAAACTACAGAGTTATTACCCTGAGGAATTGATTTTAAGATACTGGTATCCATTTTGAGAACAGTGGTGAGCACTTCTGATACAGTAGGCATTATTAATCTTTCACTAATTGTGTGAGATTTTCCACACTTTGCTATCATTTTGGAAATGTTATAATGAGACCACTATTAAGGTCACTTATAGCTCTCTTTTTTTAAGATTTTGATTATGAAGACTAGCAGTCCTCTTTTATTGTCATTTAGTAATGCATCCATTAAGAAATGATACAATATTTCGTCCGGTGTGATATCACAAAACACAGGACAAACCAAGACTGTCAAAACCACATAATTATAACATATAGTTACAACAGTGCAACAATACCATAACTTGATGAAGAAGTCCATGAGCACAGTAAAAGTTCAAAGTCACTCAAATGTCCCACATCTCACGCAGACGGAGAGAAGGAAGAAAAACTCTCCCTGCCATGCCCGACCACAGTCCAACTCTGAGTCATCCGAAAACTTCGAGCTCTGATCAGCTCTCCGACACCGAGTACTGAGCGCCATCACTATCTGAACGATTTGATCTCCTTCTCGGTCGCCAAAAGCAGGCAAAGCCGGGGATTTTGAGTCCTACCCTCTGAAAGATTCCCGACCGCGCAGTAACGACAACAGCGAACGAGCGTTTCAGAAATTTTTCCAGATGTTCCTCTGTGCTTTCACGTCCATCTTCATCAAATCAGAATTGTCCATGGCCCCTAATTAACAGATACGATATCATTTTCACCGGGGGGCTGCGCAGACGCGGCATACTGCTTCTCTTCTCCTCCCGCCTTTTTGGCAAAAGACTCGAATGTGCAATGCTTTTCAAATATTTGATGTTTTCATGGCTTCTTTAGACAGTACAGTATTACAAATAAGACACATGGGCGTCACTGATCTGACGGGAATGGAATAAAACCATACTCCAGGTATGTAACATTGTATTGATGCTCTTTCTGTAGTTTCTGTTTCTTAGCAGGATTAGAATTCGAGGCTTCACCACCTTCAGACTCCTAGAGATCGCGCAGTATGTATTTATTTATTCATCATGGACAGGGCTAATTTAAATAAAAAATTAACACAAACTGGGAATGCCCGTTGGATGTTGATGATGGCAGTGAGTTGACATAGAGGAATGGTGGTAGCAGCATGCAAAGGGACGATGAGGTGAAGATGAAGACGATCTCAACAGCGAAAATTACTTTGACAGGAATTCAGATAGGAATCTGAGTGTTAGTTGGGACAGAGCTGGTGTTCGGCAAGCTACAATAGTATAAAGATACTATTCCAGTTAACACGATTGACCAATCATGGAAGGTCTCATAATCTCCAAAGATGGTTCTTGACTGCACATATGAAGTTGAGGTTGCTTTGAACACCTCAAGAGGAATCCTCAGGGTTAGTAGGTTCACTGACTGACTCTATTTCACCATTTGGGTCTGGCCAGCGCCGTATCATTGTGTGACCTGTTTTCCATAGATCTGAAAAAAAAATCTTTTCTTTCTTTTTAAATCTTTTTATTGAGTAAGTATACAAAAAAGGTAAGCCATATAAACATTAATACAATGTTAAAGTATAATAAAATTCCAAAAGATAACAATACCAAAAAGAAAATACTACAAACAATGTAATTTAAGCATAAGAAACCAAGATAACATAATAGTATACTAGATTTTATATATATCAATGGAAAAAAAGAAAAAAAAACCCCAAAAAAAAACCCACCGTGCAACTAACTAAAAGCAAAGCAAAGCAATGGGCTAACTTGAAACCAAACAGAGTTAAACTTAAAATCACGTCCTCAATCCCGACCTCCATTAAAACAGTGAAAAAAAACAAGAAGGGTAAATATTACATTAAATGAAAATATCGAATAAAAGGTCCCCAAATCTGTTCAAATTTAAATGAAGAATCATAAAGGTTACTTCTAATTTTCTCCAGATTCAAACATAAAATCGTCTGAGAAAACCAAAAAAAGGTAGTTGGAGCATTAAGCTCTTTCCAATGTTGTAAAATACATCTTTTCGCCATTAAAGTAAGAAATGCAATCATTCTACGGGCTGAAGGGGAAAGATTACTAGAAATTTTAGGTAGTCCAAAGATAGCAGTAATAGGGTGAGGAGAGATATCTATATTTAATACCTTAGAAATAATATTGAAAATATCTCTCCAAAAAGTTTCCAAAGTAGGGCAAGACCAAAACATATGAGTTAAAGAGGCTATCTGCCCCGAACATCTATCACAGAAAGGATTAATATGCGAGTAAAAACGCGCTAACTTATCTTTGGACATATGTGCTCTATGCACCACTTTAAATTGAATTAGGGAATGTTTAGCACAAATAGAAGAAGTATTAACTAATTGTAAAATCTGCCCCCAATCATCCACAGAAATGGTAAGCCCCAATTCCTGTTCCCAATCTACCCTAATCTTATCAAATGGAGCTTTCCTAAGTTTCATAATAATATTATAAATCATAGCCGATGCACCTTTCTGACATGGATTAAGGTTAATTATCGAATCTAAAATATATATAGGAGGAAGCATTGGAAAGGAAGAAAGTATAGTACTTAGGAAATTTCTAACTTGTAAATATCTAAAAAAATGTATTCTTGATAAGTTATATTTATTAGATAATTGTTCAAAAGACATAAGGGAACCATCTAAAAATAAATCCAAAAACCGTAAAATACCCTTAGTCTTCCAAGTTTGAAAAGCGCGATCCGTAAAAGAGGGAGGAAAAAATATGTTACCTAAAATAGGAATCGCTAACCCGAATTGATTAAGATCAAAAAATTTTCTGAATTGAAACCAAATACGCAAAGCATATTTAACGATCGGGTTAGAGACCTGCTTAAGGCGTTTCGAATCAAAAGGAAGAGATGAACCTAAAATAGAACCAAGTGTATAACCCTGAACAGATTGTAATTCCAATGCTACCCATTTAGGAATAGATAGTATATCCCGGTCAAGTAACCAAAATTTCATATGTCGAATATTAATAGCCCAATAATAAAATCTAAAGTTAGGTAATGCTAAACCTCCATCTCTCTTAGCTTTCTGTAAATGTATTTTACCCAGTCTCGGATTCTTATTCTGCCAAATAAATGAAGAAATTTTAGAGTCGACTTTATCAAAAAAAGATTTAGGAACGAAAATTGGTAATGCCTGAAACACATATAAAAATTTTGGCAAAAAAAACATCTTAACTGCATTAATACGACCAATCAAAGTTAAATATAAGGGAAACCATTTAGATGAAAGTTGAGTAATATGGTCTATTAATGGTAAAAAGTTAGTCTTAAATAAATCTTTATGTTTACAAGTAATTTTAATCCCAAGATATGAAAGGTAATTATTAATCAATTTAAATGGAAATTTATAATATAAGGGAAGATGTTTATTAATCGGAAAAAGTTCATTCTTACTAAGATTTAATTTATAACCTGAGAAAAGACCAAATTGTGCTAATAACTCTAAAACAGCAGGAATAGATCTCTCAGGATTAGAAATATATAAAAGTAAGTCATCAGCATAGAGTGATAATTTATGGGACTTTAATCCCCGAGTTATCCCAGTAATATTTGAAGATTCTCGAATAGCAATTGCAAGAGGTTCTAATGCAATATCAAATAATAGGGGACTAAGAGGACAGCCTTGTCGAGTACCACGAAAGAGAGGAAAAAAAAGTGAGTTTAAAGAGTTAGTACGAACCGAGGCTAGAGGGGAGTGATATAACAGTTTAATCCAGGATATAAATTTCAAGCTAAAATTAAACATTTCAAGCACCTTAAATAAATAAGGCCATTCTACTCTATCAAAAGCTTTCTCGGCATCTAAAGAAATAGCACACTCAGGAACATTTTGTGAGGGAGTATAAACGATATTTAACAATGTACGAATATTATAAAAAGAGTAACGACCTTTAATAAAACCCGTTTGGTCTTCCGAAATAATAGAAGGAAGTACTTTTTCTAGTCTATTTGCTAATAACTTAGAAAAAACTTTAGAATCAACATTTAATAAAGATATTGGTCTATAAGATGCACATTGAGCAGGGTCTTTATCCTTCTTTAGTATTAAAGAAATTGATGCTCTATTAAAAGATTCCGGAAGTTTACCAAGTTTCAAAGAAGCCTCAAAAACCTTATAGAGCCAAGGAATCAATAAAGAAGCAAAACATTTATAAAATTCAACAGTAAACCCATCAGGGCCAGGAGCTTTCCCCAGATTCATAGAAAAAATAACATTCTTAATCTCATCCATTGTAATGGAAGTATCTAATAAAGAAGACATATCCTGTGAAATCTGAGGAAAGTCTAACTTATCTAAAAAATCATTCATATATTTAGAATCTCGAGGAGACTCTGATTGATATAAAGAAGAATAAAAATCACAAAAGGTTTGATTAATCCCCACATGATCCAATATCAATCGATCATTTTGGTTATAAATCTGATTGATTTGAGATTTAACATAATTAGATTTCAATTGATTAGCCAGCAGCTTGCCAATTTTATCACTGTGAACATAAAAATCACTTCTTGTTTTCTTTAATTGGTTTACAATCGAGGACGAGAGTAGTAAACTGTGTTCCATTTGAAGTTCAGTTCTTTGTTTGTATAGCTCCTCAGAAGGAGCCATAACATATTTCTTATCAATTTCTTTAATCTTGTCCACAATTGCCATCTCCTCCTGCTTCTGTTTCTTCCTCAAAGCAACGGAATACGAAATAATCTGACCCCGAATATAGGCTTTAAAAGTGTCCCAAAGAGTGTTAACCGAAATATCTTCTGTATGGTTAATTGTAAAAAAAAGCTCAATCTGTTCATTCATAAAATTAACAAAGTCCGAGTCCTGAAGCAACAGCGAATTAAAACGCCATTGTCTATTGTTCGGTATATTGGCCATAATTTTAATAGAAAGCTTAAGTGGAGCATGATCCGAAATGGTTATAGAATCATAATCACATTTAATCACTGAAGGAATGAGACGAGAGTCAATAAAAAAATAATCAATTCTTGAATAGGAATGATGAACATGTGAAAAAAAGGAAAAATCTTTTTCCTGAGGATGCAGAAAACGCCAAATGTCCGTCGACCCAGAATCAGAAAGGAAAAAATTAATCAAATTTGCAGATTTATTAGGTAAAGTCCGTAAAGGAGCCGAACGGTCCAAAGCTGGAGATAAACAGGTATTAAGATCTCCGCCCCAAATCAATGAAAACTCGTTCAAATTCGGAAACTGATCAAACAATGATTTATAAAATTCCGGACAATCCATATTAGGAGCATAAACATTAACCAAAACTACTTTTTTATTAAATAGTAAACCACTAACCAATAAAAATCTACCATTCGGATCAGAGATAATATCCTGTTGTATAAAAGTAACTGAGGAATCTATAAAAATAGAGACGCCTCGAATCTTAGCATTGGAGTTCGAATGAAATTGTTGTCCCTTCCAGAATTTGAAAAAACGTAGTCTGTCCCCCCTCCGTACATGGGTCTCTTGTAAAAATAAAATTTGTGCTTTAAGTCTCCGGAACACTTTAAAAACTTTTTTTCTTTTAATAGGATGATTAAGACCATTAGTATTCCAGGAGACAAAATTAATAATAGACTCCATAAATCCTAAAGTCAACCCACAACAAGGAGGATTGACAATAGGCGCGACCCACAAACCCGGAGAGGAAACAGAACATACAAAAGATACCGGGGAAAAGGACGCAACCAGTACTTCAATAATGTATATAGCCCAAAGAAAAACAAACTAAAACGTGAAGCCCCTCCCGCCACCCCCCAGCCCAAGACCCCAAGGCAAAATCTAAAACAGACCCGCCAGAAAGAAGCAAGCGCTAAAACTACCCCCATGACTTCCGGTATACGCTCCCTAAAAAAAAGGTATAAATATGAAAAGGATCAGCTAATTGTAAAACAGTAAAAAAATAAGTAAAAAAAAAGTTAGCTCAATTAGAATACACACAGAACAGAACAAAAGCCGGAAAATATATATTAAAAAAAAAACACAATAAACCTCAAACTCATGAATAGACACAGCAACAAAAAAAAATAGGATTATTAACATAAAGTGATTATAAAAAGCAAAACAGAATAAAATTTTAAAAAAAACTACAAAATTTAAGGCCGCACAGGAAATACGTAAGATGACAAAAGGGAAGTAACCACCCAGAATCCCCTGGGAAAAGAAAGAAATGACGCAGTTAAAAAGAAAGTTTAGCAGCCATATTAAGAAATCGAAAGTAAACTTTTCTGCCCAAATAGGGCACAGAAAAGTTAAAACCAACCAATTCACAGCCTCCGATCAACGGAGAAAATTAAAAAGAAGGCAATTAAGATGTTGGAGATGAAAGTTGATCTAGATAACTCTGGGCATCCGATGGAGAATCAAAAAAACGAAGGGCTCCATCTAACATGCGAATCCTTAGACGTGCAGGGTACAGCAGCGCTGGTCTTAAATCCATCTTATAGAATTCCGACATCACGGATCTGTAACGGACCCGTTGGTCCCAGATTGGTTTACTGAAATCTTCCACGAATCGGAACTTAAGATCCGAAAAATCAATGAAACCTTTAGATCGAGCGAATCGAAACAGTCTCTCCTTGTCTTGAAAGTAATGAAAACGTAAAATAACATGCCTAGGTCTATCTGACCTAGACGAGTATGATGGGATTCTGTGAACACGATCCAGAAGCGGTGGTTGGTCAGGAAATACAGTAGGGAATGCATCTTTTAAAAGTTGGGAGAAATATTTCATAGGGTTGTTAGCTTCAACGGCTTCCCTCACGCCAATCATTCGTAAATTCTGCCGTCGCATTCTAGATTCCAAGTCAGAGTTTTTAAAAGTCAAAAAGTCAAGTTTCTTCTTCATTACATTAATTGTTTCTTCGATTTTCCCCATCTTAAGCTCACTTTGTTGCGCGGATTTTTGAAGATCAGATATAGCCGACTGATGTTCCGCAATACATGTTTGCATCTTATCAATTAAATCGGCAATTTTCTGGAAATTAGTTGAGATTTCCGTATGAATCAGGTCTTTAACAAAGCCTGCAATTTCCGTACGAATCATCTCCCTAACAGAGGTTGAAATTTCCCTCTGAATTAACTCCGATATCACTTTCAAAGTCACCGGTGATTCAGTCGGAGGGAGATCCGTAGCTTTCGGTTTAACCGGAGGTTTGCCATCCTTGCCGTTTTTCCCGTTCTTAGACATAGCAGATCTAAGTATCATCCAATTGTCAGAGAATTCAGTTTAATTCAAAGTATTGTAAAAATTGATGCCTTAATGGTTAATTAAAGTATAGCTGACCATAGAGAAAAAAACTCAGAGGTAATGGAGCGAGTCAAGAACGCGACTTCACTCCATGAGCGCTACCGGAAGTCCAGATCTGAAAAAAAAAAAAAAAAAAATCGAGAGGCTATACTTGACTTACCAACTGTTAAGTTGGATGAACTCACTCTGTGCCACGAGTCAAAGGTAACTGCTGGGCACTCTGACTGGTAATTTATGCACCCCCAATGATATCTGCTTGACTGCTAGGGTGGGATTAGATTGCTGAGTTTCAGATGCGTAGTGACGACGTGTTCACTGCCTGTAGAGCTATGGTTCTTCCTGTGTTCCAGTGCCTCATGCTCTTTTTTGTAATTATCTGCTCTACTAAATGTCGGTCAAATCAGGGTGCTGCATGAATGCCCCCCCCTCCCCCCCGATGACTCCTATTTCCCCTAATGCCTCCTTAGGACATGTATCTGCCCCTTTGGGGGGTCCTTGGATGGCTGTAGATGCTGATCCACATATTCCGGTGCAGTGTGGGCACGAGTAAGTGGTGTCCGCGGTTAGTGGTTGGGTCTTTCGGTTGTTCCGTCTCCCCTTTCACAGCTGCCACTTGCTCTCTGTGGCACAGCAGAAATCGCTGTCATGTGGCCATGAGAGGATTTCAATATGCAGGTAGACTGGGAAAATCAGGTTGATGCTGGATAACAGTAGGGGGAATTTCTAGAGTGCCTATGAGATGGCTTTTGAGAACAGCTTATGGTTGAATCCACTAGAGGATCAGCTATTCTGGATTGGATGTTGTGCAATGAGCCAGAATTGATTAGAGAGATTGAGGGGAAAAAAACCCTTAGGGGCAAGTGGTCATAATATGATTGAATTCACCCTGGAATTTGAGAATGAGAAGCCAATGTCAGATGTATCAGTATTTCAGTGGAGGGAAGGGAATTACAGAGGCATGAGAGAGGAGATGGTCAGAATTAATTGGAAAGGAACACTGGCAGGGATGACAGCAGAGCAGCAATGGCTGGAATTTCCGGAAGCAATTTGGAAGGCTCAGGATATATACATCCCAAGGAGGAAGAAGTATGCTACAGGCTAGATGACAGAACCATGGATAACAAGCGAAGAAAAAGCCAACATAAAAGCCAAAGAGAAAGCATATAACAGAGCAGAAATTAGTGGGAAGTTAGAAGATTGGGAAGCTTTTAAAAACCAACAGAAGGTAACTAAAAAATTATTAAGAATGTGAAAATGGAATACAAAAGTAAGCTAGCCAATAATATCAAAGAGGGCACCAAAGTTCCTTCAGATACGAAAATTGTGAAAGAATGGCGAGAGTGAATGTCGGACCTCTGGAAAATGATGCTGGAGAGGTAGTAATGGGGACAAGGAAATAGTAGATGAACTGAATAAGTATTTTGCATCAGGCTTCACTGTAGAAGACACTAGCAGAAAGGTGGAAGTTTCAGGCATCAGGGGTCATGAAGTGTGTGGTTATCATAACAAGAGAGAAGGTTTTTGGGAAACTGAAAGGTCTGAAGGTAGATAAGTTACCTGGACCAGATAGTGTACACCCCAGGGTTCTGAAAGAGATGGCTGAAGAGATTGTGGAGGCATTAATAATGATCTTTCAGGAATCACTAGATTCCACGATAGTTCTAGAAGATTGGTAAATTGCAAATGTCACTCCACTCTTCAAGAAAGGAGAGAGGCAGAAGAATTGAAACAATAGGCCAGTTAGTCCGACCTCAGTGGTTGAGAAGACGTTTGAATCAATTATTAAGAATGAGGTCTCAGGGTACTTGGAGGCACGTGATAAAATAAGCTGTAGTTAGCATGGTTTCCTCAAGGGAAAATCTAGTCTGACAAACTGTTGGAATTCTTTGAAGAAATACCAAGCAAGGTAGACAAAGGAGAATCAGTTGATGTAGTGTCCTCGGATTTTCAGAAAGCCTTTGAGAAGGTGCCATTCATGAGGCTGTTTAACAAGCTACGAGCCCATGGTATTACAGGAAAGATTCTAGCATGGATAAAGCAGTGGCTGGAGGCAAAGAGTGGGTTTAAAGGGAGCCTTTTTTGGCTGCGTGCCAGTGACTAGTGGTGTTCCACAGGGGTCTATGTTGGGACCAATTTCTTTTACATTATTTGTCAATGATTTGTATGATGGAATTGGTGGCTTTGTAGATGATATGAAGATGGGTGGAGGGGAAGATAGTTTTGAGGAAGTACAAAAGAAAGACTTAGACACATTTGGAGAATGAGCAAAGAAATGTCAGATGGAATGCAGTGTTGGGAAGTGTATAGTCATGCACTTTGGTAGAAGAAATGAAAAGGTTGACTTGTTTTCTAAATGGAGAGAATATACAAAAAATTAAGTGCAAAGGGACTTGGAAGTCCTTGTGCAGGATTCCTAAAGGTTAATTTGCAGGTTGAGTCTGTGGTGAGGAAGGCAAATGCAATGTTAGCATTCATTTTAAGAAGACTAGAATATAAGAGGAGGGGAGGAGAAGATGGCGGCGTGACGCAGCGCACAGCGGCCGCTCCGGTGAATGATATCTGTTATCTGTCAAGTAGGGTGCCGTGCACAATCTTGATTTGATGGAGACAGATGTGAGAGAACGGAGGAATATCTGGAGAAACTTCTGAAATGCCTTCCTCGCTGCTGTTGCTACTGTGTGATCCAGAATCTCCGGAGGGGAAGGCCCCGAATCCTCGGCTTTGCTTGTTGCTCGGCGGCTGGGGCGAGGTCGAAGCGCTCGGCAGAGATAGCGCTCGGTGCTCGATGTCAGAGGGCAGGTCGGAAGCTTGAAGTTTTCGGACGGACTCAGAGTCGGCTGTGATTGGGTGCTTCCAATGCATCGACAGTTGTCGGCGCCTGGAGGTTTATGGCAGGGAGAGTTTCTCCCTTTTGCTGCCTGCTATCGGGACTGTCGGGGGTCGATCGTAACCTTGAGACTTTTTTTTACCGTGCCCATGGTCTGCTCTTCATCAAATTATGGTATTGCTTTGCACTGCTGTAACCATACGTTATAATTATGTGGTCTTGTCAGTGTTAGTCTTTGGTTTGTCCTTTTTTTTGTGATATCACTCTGGAGGAACATTGTATCATTTCTTAATGCATGCAATTCTAAATGACAATAAATGAGGACTGAGTGTCCTCATAATGTAATCTAATCTAAAAGCAAGGATGTAATGTTGAGACTTTATAAAGTACTGGTGAGGTCTGAGTATTATGAGCAGTTTAGGGCCCCTTATCTTAGAAAGGATGTGCTGAAACTGAAGAGAGTTCAAAGAAGGTTCATGAAAATGATTCCAGGATTGAATGGCTTGTCATTTGAAGAGCATTTGATGGCTCTGGGCCTGTATTCGCTGGAATTCAGAAGAATGAGGGTTGACTACATATCGAATGGTGAAAGGCCTTGATAGAGTGGAATGGTGAGAATGTTTTCTATGGTGGGAGAGTCTAGGACCAAAGGACACAACCTCAGAATTTAGGGTCATCTTTTTAGAATGGTTTTGAGGAAGAATTTCTTTCGCCAGAGAATGGTGGATCTGTGGAATTCTTTGCCACAGGCAGCTATGGAGGCCAAGTCTTTATGTATATTTAAGGCACAGTTTGATAGTTTCTTGATGGGCCAGGGCATGAAGGGATACGGGGTGAAGACAGGCAATAGGTCCTGAGAGGAAGATTGATTCAGCCATGATGAAATGGCAGAGGAGGCTCGATGGGCCAAATGGCCTAATTCTGCTCCTCTATCTTATCATAGCAGCACAGCTCCTTCTTCAGCAGGTTTTCTCCAGGTTTATCTATTGAGTGAAATGTCTTTGCAGTTTTTAGATGCAATGTTGAATTTCTTCAGGCTGACTTTGATGCTAGACTGCACCACAGACGGTGAATGCTGGAAATAGTCAGCAAATCATTCCATCTCACCTGTGGCAAACTTTTGCAATCAAAAGTTTGAGGTAAATCATTACAAAACAAAAAAGCTTTAAATCTCCTGACACCCTGGAAAGATTTTCAAGAAAAATTCACCCCCCCACCCCACCGCCTAAAGTTATAGGGAAACTTCCCCTTTGCTTGTTAGACTGTTGATGTTTCTGAAGAATTCGGACAAAATTGCTGCAATTGTCCTCCTTTTATGTTTAATCTTTGTCTTGCTGCAAGGTTCCCTGTGGCAAATTCAAAACAGAACCCAGTTAAGTTTGTACTAATGCAGGGTAGCCCGGAGACATGGCAGTGATACAGGAAGAATGTAGTTTTAATATCTAATCACCACTGTCAGAGAGTTTAAAAAAAAACCCCATGGAAACAAAGACTTTGACACAATGAGCCCATCACGATTGAAGATTGTTTAATGTCATTTCCAGTATACAAGTGTAAAGGAGAATGGAATAATTGTTACTCTGGACCTGATGCAGCACAAAAAGAAAACACAAAAAATGAAGATCTTAATAATAAATAACACAATAAAAATAAATACATAAAATTGCTTATATGCATAAGTTATGACTATATAGATTGATGCAACATTTATGGACTCATAGACTTTGTCTATTTTTTTGTGTGACTGTATTTTACTAGTATCTTATAGGTACGTGCTATCTTTTGCGTGTTATAAACACAAAATAATCTGCAGATGCTGGGGTCAAAGCAACACTCAACACGCTGGAGGAACTCAGCAGGTCGGGCAGCATCCGTGGAAAAGATCGGTCGATGTTTCAGGCTGGTCCTGACGAAGGGTTCCCGCCCGAAACGTTGACCAATCTTTTCCACGGATGCTGCCCGACTGGCCGAGTTCCTCCAGCGGGTTGTGCGTTTTGCGTGTTATATGTGCTGCATATGACTGTTTGTACAGTGCTTTGCACTTTGACCCCGGCGTAATGCCATTTCATTTGTCTGCGTACATGGGTAATCATGTTTGGTTTGAATGACAATTGAATTTGAACTTGAACGTGACACATAGATTGATTGTATGTCCATGAAGTGACACTAGGCACAGGAGTGTCTGTACGTAGGGCGACAGACAGGAATTGATAAAGTAGTGGTGGTTGAGGGTGTGGAAGGGTGGAGGGGGTGGGTTAGTGGTTGAGGGTGCGGAGGGGTGGGTCAGTGGTCGAGGGTGTGGAGGGGTGGGTCAGTGGTTGAGGGTGTGGAGGGGTGGGTCAGTGGTCGGGGGTGTGGAGGGGTGGGTCAGTGGTTGAGGGTGCGGAGGGGTGGGTCAGTGGTCGGGGGTGTGGAGGGGTGGGTCAGTGGTTGAGGGTGTGGAGGGGTGGGTTAGTGGTTGAGGATGCGGAGGGGTGGGTCAGTGGTTGAGGGTGTGGAGGGGTGGGTCAGTGGACCGGGGTGTGGAGGGGTGGGTCAGTGGTTGAGGGTGTCGAGGGGTGGGTTAGTGGTTGAGGGTGTGGAGGGGTGGGTCAGTGGTTGGGGGTGTGGAGGGGTGGGTTAGTGGTCAGGGGTGTGGAGGGGTGGGTCAGTCATTGGGGGTGTGGAGGGGTGGGTTAGTGGTTGAGGGTGTGGAGGGGTGGGTCAGTCATCGGGGGTGTGGAGGGGTGGGTTAGTGGCTGAGGTTGTGGAGGGGTGGGTCAGTGGTTGAGGATGTGGAGGGGTGTGTCAGTGGTCAGGGGTGTGGAGGGGTGGGTTAGTGGTTGAGGGTGTGGAGGGGTGGGTCAGTGGTCGGGGGTGTGGAGGGGTGGGTTAGTGGTCAGGGGTGTGGAGGGGTGGGTCAGTGGTTGAGGGTGTGGAGGGGTGTGTCAGTGGTCAGGGGTGTGGAGGGGTGGGTTAGTGGTTGAGGGTGTGGAGGGGTGGGTTAGTGGTCAGGGGTGTGGAGGGGTGGGTTAGTGGTTGAGGATGTGGAGGGGTGGGTTAGTGGTCAGGGGCGTGGAGGGGTGGGTTAGTGGTCAGGGGTGTGGAGGGGTGGGTCAGTGGTCAGGTGTGTGGAGGGGTGGGTTAGTGGTTGAGGGTGTGGAGGGGTGGGTCAGTGGTCGGGGTGTGGAGGGGTGGGTCAGTCGTCGGGGGTGTGGAGGGGTGGGTCAGTGGTCGAGGGTGTGGAGGGGTGGGTCAGTGGTCGGGGGTGTGGAGGGGTGGGTCAGTGGTTGAGGGTGTGGAGGGGTGGGTCAGTGGTTGGGGGTGTGGAGGGGTGGGTCAGTGGTTGAGGGTGTGGAGGGGTGGGTTAGTGGTTGAGGGTGTGGAGGGGTGGGTCAGTGGTTGAGGGTGTGGAGGGGTGGGTTAGTTGTCAGGGGTGTGGAGGGATGGGTCAGTCATTGGGGGTGTGGAGGGGTGGGTTAGTGGTTGAGGGTGTGGAGGGGTGGGTCAGTCATCGGGGGTGTGGAGGGGTGGGTTAGTGGTTGAGGTTGTGGAGGGGTGGGTCAGTGGTTGAGGGTGTGGAGGGGTGTGTCAGTGGTCAGGGGTGTGGAGGGGTGGGTTAGTGGTTGAGGGTGTGGAGGGGTGGGTCAGTGGTCGGGGGTGTGGAGGGGTGGGTTAGTGGTTGAGGGTGTGGAGGGGTGGGTTAGTGGTCGGGGGTGTGGAGGGGTGGGTTAGTGGTCAGGGGTGTGGAGGGGTGGGTTAGTGGTTGAGGGTGTGGAGGGGTGGGTTAGTGGTCAGGGGCGTGGAGGGGTGGGTTCGTGGTCAGGGGTGTGGAGGGGTGGGTTAGTGGTCGGGGGTGTGGAGCGCTGGAGCGGTGGGTCAGTGGTCAGGGGTGTGGAGGGGTGGGTTAGTGGTTGAGGGTGTGGAGGGGTGGGTCAGTGGTCGGGGTGTGGAGGGGTGGGTCAGTGGTCAAGGGTGTGGAGGGGTGGGTCAGTGGTCGGGGGTGTGGAGGGGTGGGTTAGTGGTTGAGGGTGTGGAGGGGTGGGTTAGTGGTAGAGGATGCGGAGGGGTGGGTCAGTGGTCAGGGGTGTGGAGGGGTGGGTTAGTGGTCGAGGGTGTGGAGGGGTGGGTCAGTGGTCGGGGGTGTGGAGGGGTGGGTCAGTGGTTGAGGGTGTGGAGGGGTGGGTCAGTGGTTGGGGGTGTGGAGGGGTGGGTCAGTGGTTGAGGGTGTGGAGGGGTGGGTTAGTGGTTGAGGGTGTGGAGGGGTGGGTCAGTGGTTGGGGGTGTGGAGGGGTGGGTTAGTGGTCGGGGTGTGGAGGGGTGGGTCAGTCATCGGGGGTGTGGAGGGGTGGGTTAGTGGTTGAGGGTGTGGAGGGGTGGGTCAGTGGTCGGGGGTGTGGAGCGGTGGGTTAGTGGTCAGGGATGCGGAGGGGTGGATCAGTGGTCAGGGGTGTGGAGGGGTGGGTTAGTGGTTGAGGGTGTGGAGGGGTGAGTCAGTGGTCAGGGGTGTGGAGGGGTGGGTTAGTGGTTGAGGGTGCGGAGGGGTGGGTCAGTGGTCGGGGGTGTGGAGCGGTGGGTTAGTGGTTGATGGTGTGGAGGGGTGGGTTAGTGGTCAGGGGTGTGGAGGGGTGGGTTAGTGGTTGAGGGTGTGGAGGGGTGGGTTAGTGGTTGAGGGTGCGGAGGGGTGGGTCAGTGGTCGGGGGGTGTGGAGCGGTGGGTTAGTGGTTGAGGGTGTGGAGGGGTGGGTTAGTGGTTGAGGGTGTGGAGGGGTGGGTTAGTGGTCAGGGGTGTGGAGGGGTGGGTTAGTGGTCGGGGGTGTGGAGGGGTGTGTTAGTGGTTGAGGGTGTGGAGGGGTGGGTTAGTGGTCAGGGGTGTGGAGGGGTGGGTCAGTGGTTGGGGGTGGGGAGGGGTGGGTTAGTGGTCAGGGGTGTGGAGGGGTGGGTTAGTGGTTGAGGGTGTGGAGGTGTGGGTCAGTGGTCGGGGGTGTGGAGGGGTGTGTCAGTCATCGGTGGTATGGAGCGGTGGGTTAGTGGTCAGGGATGCGGAGGGGTGGTCAGTGGTCGGGGGTGTGGAGCGGTGGGTTAGTGGTTGAGGATGCGGAGGGGTGGGTCAGTGGTCAGGGGTGTGGAGTGGTGGGTCAGCGGTCGGGGGTGTGGAGGAGTGGGTCAGTGGTCAGGGGTGTGGAGGGGTGGGTTAGTGGTTGAGGGTGTGGAGGGGTGGGTCAGTGGTCGGAGGTGTGGAGGGGTGGGTTAGTGGTCAGGGGTGTGCAGGGGTGGGTCAGTCATCGGGGGTGTGGAGGGGTGGGTCAGTGGTCGGGGGTGTGGAGGGGTGGGTTAGTGGTTGAGGGTGCGGAGGGGTGGGTCAGTGGTCGGGGGTGTGGAGCGGTGGGTTAGTGGTTGAGGGTGTGGAGGGGTGGGTCAGTGGTCAGGGGTGTGGAGGGGTGGGTTAGTGGTTGAGGGTGTGGAGGGGTGGGTCAGTGGTTGAGGGTGTGGAGGGGTGGGTCAGTGGTTGGGGGTGTGGAGGGGTGGGTTAGTGGTCCGGGGTGTGGAGGGGTGGGTCAGTGGTTGGGGGTGTGGAGGGGTGGGTTAGTGGTTGAGGGTATGGAGGGGTGCGTCAGTGGTCGGGGGTGTGGAAAGGTGCGTTAGTGGTCAGGGGTGTGGAGAGGTGGGTCAGTCATCGGGGGTGTGGTGCGGTGGGTTAGTGGTTGAGGGTGTGGAGGGGTGGGTCAGTGGTCAGGGGTGTGGAGGGGTGGGTTAGTGGTTGAGGGTGTGGAGGGGTGGGTCAGTGGTCAGGGGTGTGGAGGGGTGGGTTAGTGGTTGAGGGTGTGGAGGGGTGGGTTAGTGGTTGAGGGTGCGGAGGGGTGGGTCAGTGGTCGGGGGGTGTGGAGCGGTGGGTTAGTGGTTGAGGGTGTGGAGGGGTGGGTTAGTGGTTGAGGGTGCGGAGGGGTGGGTTAGTGGTCAGGGGTGTGGAGGGGTGGGTTAGTGGTCGGGGGTGTGGAGGGGTGGGTTAGTGGTTGAGGGTGTGGAGGGGTGGGTTAGTGGTCAGGGGTGTGGAGGGGTGGGTTAGTGGTTGAGGGTGTGGAGGGGTGGGTCAGTGGTTGGGGGTGGGGAGGGGTGGGTTAGTGGTCAGGGGTGTGGAGGGGTGGGTTAGTGGTCGGGGGTGTGGAGCGGTGGGTTAGTGGTTGAGGGTGCGGGGGGGTGGGTCAGTGGTCGGGGGTGTGGAGCGGTGGGTTAGTGGTTGAGGGTGTGGAGGGGTGGGTCAGTGGTCGGGGGTGTGGAGGGGTGGGTTAGTGGTTGAGGGTGTGGAGGGGTGGGTCAGTGGTTGGGGGTGTGGAGGTGTGGGTCAGTGGTCGGGGGTGTGGAGGGGTGTGTCAGTCATCGGTGGTATGGAGCGGTGGGTTAGTGGTCAGGGATGCGGAGGGGTGGATCAGTCATCGGGGGTGTGGAGCGGTGGGTTACTGGTTGAGGGTGCGGAGGGGTGGGTCAGTGGTCAGGGGTGTGGAGCGGTGGGTTACTGGTTGAGGGTGTGGAGGGGTGGGTCAGTGGTCGGGGGTGTGGAGGGGTGGGTTAGTGGTTGAGGGTGTGGAGGAGTGGGTCAGTGGTTGGGGGTGTGGAGGGGTGGGTTAGTGGTTGAGGGTGTGGAGGTGTGGGTCAGTGGTCGGGGGTGTGGAGGGGCGGGTTAGTGGTTGAGGGTGCGGAGGGGTGGGTCAGTCATCGGTGGTGTGGAGCGGTGGGTTAGTGGTCAGGGATGCGGAGGGGTGGGTCAGTGGTCGGGGGTGTGGAGCGGTGGGTTAGTGGTTGAGGGTGTGGAGGGGTGGGTTAGTGGTGGAGGGTGTGGAGGGGTGGGTCAGTGGTCAGGGGTGTGGAGCGGTGGGTTACTGGTTGAGGGTGCGGAGGGGTGGGTCAGTGGTCGGGGGTGTGGAGCGGTGGGTTAGTGGTTGAGGGTGTGGAGGGGTGGGTCAGTGGTTGGGGGTGTGGAGGGGTGGGTTAGTGGTTGAGGGTGTGGAGGTGTGGGTCAGTGGTCGGGGGTGTGGAGGGGCGGGTTAGTGGTTGAGGGTGCGGAGGGGTGGGTCAGTCATCGGTGGTGTGGAGCGGTGGGTTAGTGGTCAGGGATGCGGAGGGGTGGGTCAGTGGTCGGGGGTGTGGAGCGGTGGGTTAGTGGTTGAGGGTGTGGAGGGGTGGGTTAGTGGTGGAGGGTGTGGAGGGGTGGGTCAGTGGTCAGGGGTGTGGAGCGGTCTGGTTGAGGGTGCGGAGGGGTGGGTCAGTGGTCGGGGGTGTGGAGCGGTGGGTTAGTGGTTGAGGGTGCGGAGGGGTGGGTCAGTGGTCGGGGGTGTGGAGCGGTGGGTTAGTGGTTGAGGGTGCGGAGGGGTGGGTCAGTCATCGGGGGTGCGGAGCGGTGGGTTAGTGGTTGAGGGTGCGGAGGGTTGTGTCAGTGGTCGGGGGTGTGGAGCGGTGGGTTCCTGGTTGAGGGTGTGGAGCGGTGGGTCAGTGGTTGAGGGTGTGGAGGGGTGGGTCAGTGGTTGAGGGTGTGGAGGGGTGGGTCAGTGGTTGGGGGTGTGGAGGGGTGGGTTAGTGGTTGAGGGTGTGGAGGGGTGGGTCAGTGGTTGGGGGTGTGGAGGGGTTTGTTAGTGGTCAGTGGTGTGGAGGGGTGGGTCAGTCATCGGTAGTGTGGAGTGGTGGGTTAGTGGTTGTGGGTGCGGGGGGGGTGAGTCTGTGGTCGGGGGTGTGGAGCGGTGGGTTACTGGTTGAGGGTGCGGAGGGGTGGGTCAGTGGTCGGGGGTGTGGAGCGGTGGGTTAGTGGTTGAGGGTGTGGAGGGGTGGGTCAGTGGTTGGGGGTGTGGAGGGGTGGGTTAGTGGTTGAGGGTGTGGAGGTGTGGGTCAGTGGTCGGGGGTGTGGAGGGGCGGGTTAGTGGTTGAGGGTGCGGAGGGGTGGGTCAGTCATCGGTGGTGTGGAGCGGTGGGTTAGTGGTCAGGGATGCGGAGGGGTGGGTCAGTGGTCGGGGGTGTGGAGCGGTGGGTTAGTGGTTGAGGGTGTGGAGGGGTGGGTTAGTGGTGGAGGGTGTGGAGGGGTGGGTCAGTGGTCAGGGGTGTGGAGCGGTGGGTTACTGGTTGAGGGTGCGGAGGGGTGGGTCAGTGGTCGGGGGTGTGGAGCGGTGGGTTAGTGGTTGAGGGTGCGGAGGGGTGGGTCAGTGGTCGGGGGTGTGGAGCGGTGGGTTAGTGGTTGAGGGTGCGGAGGGGTGGGTCAGTCATCGGGGGTGCGGAGCGGTGGGTTAGTGGTTGAGGGTGCGGAGGGTTGTGTCAGTGGTCGGGGGTGTGGAGCGGTGGGTTCCTGGTTGAGGGTGTGGAGCGGTGGGTCAGTGGTTGAGGGTGTGGAGGGGTGGGTCAGTGGTTGAGGGTGTGGAGGGGTGGGTCAGTGGTTGGGGGTGTGGAGGGGTGGGTTAGTGGTTGAGGGTGTGGAGGGGTGGGTCAGTGGTTGGGGGTGTGGAGGGGTTTGTTAGTGGTCAGTGGTGTGGAGGGGTGGGTCAGTCATCGGTAGTGTGGAGTGGTGGGTTAGTGGTTGTGGGTGCGGGGGGGGTGAGTCTGTGGTCGGGGGTGTGGAGCGGTGGGTTCCTGGTTGAGGGTGTGGAGTGGTGGGTCAGTGGTTGGGGGTGTGGAGGGGTGTGTCAGTCATCGGTGGTGTGGAGCGGTGGGTTAGTGGTTGTGGGTGCGGGGGGGTGGGTCAGTGGTTGGGGGTGTGGAGCGGTGGGTTTATGAGTGGTGTTGTTGATCAACCGTACTGCTTGGGGAAAGTAACTGTGAAATGAAAGAAAAGATTGGTAGCTCGGGTTGGCTGTTTGTACGGTTGTTCATTTAGCCTGGAGATTGGGTCGCAAACGCTTTGCCATCATTTGAGGTGACATCAGCAGTGCACAACTGAGAGCTGTTTCTGCAGAGCACTTCTGCTTATATTGATCTGACTTGTTCTGACTGGTTGGTTTTGCGCTGGTCGCTTGTCTCCACTGGGTGCTGGATAGCTGAGTGATCTCCGCTGGCCATATCCCTGGTTCCTGGTCACTATGAGTGTTGATTCCTCGGGTGTCTGCAGCTCACCCCTTGGCCCAATTCCGTAGACGCACAGGTTCGGAAATTGTGTCCGTTTCAATACGTTTGTTGATTGAGTCTTCCATTGAGAACCAAGTTCGAAGAATTGTCTTGATTTTTTTTGTTTTGGTGTGACTGCCTGGATTTATGTAGTTTCCCAGATGAACTTGTGTCCTTTAGTTTTCTCCTTTTGCTTGTTCTTTCTTTCCTCTCTTTTCTGTAAGTGTATACCTCAGATAAATATTATGTGGAGATTTGTGACAAATATGACTATATGATATATATGTACAGTATCTGAAATACATCTTATGGAAATGTTTGTTTGATGCTGAACTTCAATAAAAAATAAATTACATGAAAACCAAAAATAACTTGTGTCCTTCTTGGTCTTCCTGTACTGAGATGATAGACAGAGGATTTTGTCTTCTTATGGCTACCAGATATTCACGTAGTCTCGTGGAAGCTTGTAATTTAGATTCTGATTGTGATTACTGGTACAGTCTGTTCGAGAAAAATGGTTTCTTAAATTCATTCAGCAGGTATCTTTTGCCAAATCTGTTTAATTTTTTTTTCAGTTTACTGGAAAATTAAGCTGGTTTGGGTAGTAACATTACCCTTGATGCAAGATGCCTCTAACTTCCTACTCACAATAGGCCAAATGGCCTAATTCTGTTCCTATGTCTCATGGTTTTACGGTCTACATTTGTGAATAGACTTTCAAAGTTCCTCTTTCTTAAAGCAGTCCTTTCCAAAAGGAGATTGGAAGGTTTCATTTCAATGCTTTGTTCAGCGTTATCATATAACACTGTAATTATCTGACCCTCCCGGCTCATCCACGATTCCTTCAGAATTGAACATTGGTCGCCTGGTTAATCCAGAGAGAAAAATTCGTAAGGCCACCTAGTGACCAACTCTGCCGTGGACGGTCCCGGGCCTGGCTGCGAAAGGAGGAGGTTGAGCATGGGGTTAGCAACCCCCATTTCCTAAAAACCAGCACTACAGAAACGCCAACAGAAGGTCTAAAGACCTCCTTCCTGCGAGAGGAAGGACCTTCACCAAGAAGGTGTTTTTAAATTGTATCACTGGGCATTTGTATTAAAAAGTCTTAGCTATTGGATGGAGGAGGATAAAGTTTCGTCCTGGAAATATATAGAACAAGAGCTAATAGCACAATAAGGTTGAAGGACTTTCTCCTTATAGGTATGTCTACCAAAAAATGTTGGTCAAGTTTTAACCCATATGCTACAAGTGTTTAGAGGAGCAGAAAAATTCCTAGAATTTAAAAGCATATGGTGCAAATCATCTCCATTATGGAACAATAATCGTTTTCAATCTGGGGGGAAACCATTCATTAACAGAACTTGGGAGGATAAAGGTATTACTACTCTTCAAGATATTAATGGGGCAAGTACTATCCTTAGCTTTCAAGAACTGATATCTTGATATAATATTGATAAACATTCTCTTTTCTTCTACTTTCGAGTAAGATCAGCTTGTAAAGCCTACGGCGTTCCCTGGGGGTCAGATTTAAAGGACAATCCCATTTTAAGTTGGATATAGAGTGCTCCAGGACAGATAGGGTCATATATCTATGATAAATTAAACTCCCAGAATTATATGCCTATATCGGGAATGAAATTTTGGGATAGGGACATATCTGAATTGGGACAAGACTTAGACTGGGATGTGATTTGGGATAATGCTACCGGTGCTCCGAAAAACCCAAATCATCGGTATATACACTTGAAATTTTGTCATAGAGCATATTTAACACTGAGAATTAGACATCAAATGGGACTGGTTCCTGACCCTTATTGCTCATTTTGCCCCCATGGAGCCATTGGCTCTTTTATACATGTTGTATGGGAATGTCCAGGGGTTTTTGATTTGTTAGGGAAGGTTATCAGTACTCTTACAGAACTAACAGGGGTACAATTACCAGTGGACCCTGCTGTACATCTTCTAAATGATGACTCCCACCTTTCCCTTACAGATAAAAACTCGCAAAATCTGGCTGGCAGGCCTGGCTGCAGCTAAGAAGATTGTAGTCCAGCGTTGGAAACCTCCCCATGATATTTCAAATACTCACTGGCTTCAGAGCTTTGTGGACATTTCTTACCTGGAACTTTCATCAGCGAGAGTAAATGATGCACGACCAAACACAATCTTAATGTGGACAAATTTGATATCTAACTTAAAAGATCTTCTGTTAAAATAGGAATGCTTTGTCTGTGTGTGTACTACTATTCAGTTGATTGGTGGAGGGGAGAGGGATGGGGGGGAGAGGGGTGGAGGGGGGATGGTGATGAAGGTTGGGGGGTGGCTGGGTTAAACAGTCCAAATGTAATTGGCAACTGGTTGTATTGAATGTAATTTGTTGGTGTTGCAATAAAAAATTAATAATAAAAAAACCGAAGAAGGTGTATAAAGTTGTGTGGTGAAAGTGGAAGCCACAGGGCCGATCAAATTTATATAAGCCTAGAACAGAACTGCTTTTGGGGGACTAAGCTCCATTGGGTTGGTGGGCTTAAGAAGCAGACCTGCTGTACAACCAGTATTCTCATGCTTGCAATGGCACCAGGTTCTCTTTGCTGGTTGGCTGCTGCTCCGACAGACAACCTGAGGGACTGTGACTACATACACCCCATCCACTCACACAATGGAGCCTTTTCTGTAGATTGGGTATTGTGTGCCTCCCTGAGTTTGGTACTAGACATCCTGTGATCTTGTTTTCCAGAATGCAGTCATTGGAAGTCAGCAGTTTTGATGTCACCCACCTGGCTGCAGCTGTCACTCTGGCCTCTTACTTCTATTCCTCAGCCTATCACCTGCTCTGGTGCTCTTCTTCCTTCTCTTTCTCCCATGGTCCACTCTCCTCTCTTATCAGATTGCTTTTTCTCCAGTCCTTTACCTTTTTTTACTTCATACCCCCTCCCACACACCTACCTTGCTTCATCTATCTCCTTCTACTTTGTCCATCTTTCTCTTCTTATTCTGGCATTTGCACCCTTCCTTTCCAGTCCTGATGAAGGGTCTCGAAACATCGAATGTTTATTCCCCTCTGTGGATGCTGCCTGACCTGCTGAGTTCTTCCAGCATTTTGTGTGTGTGTGTTACTCTTAGCCAAAGTATAGAACTTGCTTAACTCCCACCCCTCCTCCCCTCCATCAGCATCACGTGAAGCCCTGGGAGCAGCTGGTGGATGGTCGGATGAGCAGCTGGTGCATATCACAAGTCCTGGTTATGTGACCACTGACACCAGGCAGACAATCTCTGAAGAATATTGGTAAAGGCTGGGGTCATCCGTCTTGTATAGACACTGCCCAGAAGGCAGCAATGGCAGACCATTTCTGTAGAAAAGTTTGTCAAGAACAATCATGGTCATGAACCATGATTGTTTACATCATGAGACATGGCACATAATGAAGGTGATGAGTCTTAATGACAATTGGTGTAGATCTTCTACAGGTTAGAAATAAAGATCTGTCTTCATTCGACTGCAATGAGGCTGTGACTGAAAGGGTTGAGTTACAAGACCCTCGATTGTTTGAGGTTGACCACGGATATTGCATCCCAGCTGTCTACATGATGCCTGTACCAGGGCAGTTGATTAGTTCAATGTAAACTTATTATCAAAATACATATATAATATAGGGGGGATCTGATTGAAACGTATAAGATCCTAAAGGGGTTGGACAGGCTAGATGCAGGAAGATTGTTCCCGATGTTGGGGAAGTCCAGAACGAGGGGTCACAGTTTGAGGATAGAGGGGAAGCCTTTTAGGACCGAGATTAGGAAAAACGTCTTCACACAGAGAGTGGTGAATCTGTGGAATTCTCTGCCACAGGAAACTGTTGAAACCAGTTCATTGGCTATATTTAAGAGGGAGTTAGATATGGCCCTTGTGGCTACGGGGGTCAGGGGGTATGGAGGGAAGGCTGGGGCGGGGTTCTGAGTTGGATGATCAGCCATGATCATAATAAATGGCGGTGCAGGCTCGAAGGGCCGAATGGCCTACTCCTGCACCTATTTTCTATGTTTCTATAATCACCATATATATGGAATATGATATTCATTATCTTGCAGGCATACTCAATAAGTTCAAAGAATGACAGTAGAATCGACGAAAGGTGGGACTCAACAAGTTGGACATACAACCAAAAGAGAATAAACTGTGAGCACCCCTTATCTGAAATACCTGGGCCAGAAATATTTTGGATTTTGGAATTCTTTGGATTTTGGAATATTTGCATCTGTATAATGCGATACCTTGGGGTTGGGGCCCCAGTCTAAACACAAAATCCATTTAAATTCCGTACACAGCTTACGTGTAGCTGGCTGGAAGCTCACAGAGCGAGCAGACCACAGTCAGACCGCAGTCTGATGCGAGGGAGCATGCAAGACGAACAAACAATCATTGTGCAGAAGGCAACAAATTACGGAAATAATAAAAGAAAAAAACATAATAATAATAAATAAATCGGCAATAAATTAAATGAAGAACCCTTGAAAATAAGTCCATGGTTATGGGAACACGTCAGTGAAGGGGTGAGTGAAGTTGAGTCTCATGGTTGAGGGGTAATAACTGTTCCTGAACCTGGTGCTGTGGGTCCTGAGGCTCCTGTACCTTCTTCCTGACGGCAGCAGTGAGAAGAGAGCATGTCCTGGATGGTGGGGGTCTTTCATGTGTCCATACTAAGAAACTAATTCTAGCAGTAAATGGTCAAATAGAATTGCCTGCTGTTTTTCCGAATATTGCTGAAGATGAATTTGTAGGTTGAGTTGATGGTGAGGAAGGCAAATGCAATGGTTCGCATTCACTTCAAGGGGATTAGAATATATGAACAAGGATGTAATTGGTCAGACTGCACATGGAGTATTGTGAGCAGTTTTGAGCTCTTATCTAATAAAAGATGTGTTGGTGTTACAGAGCATCTAGAAGAGGCTCACAAGGATAATTCTAGGAATGAAAGGGTTAATGTATGAGGAGCATTTGATGGCTCTGGACCTGTACTCACTGGAGATTAGAAGAATGAGGAGGGATCTCATTGAAACCTATTGAATACTGAAAGGCCTGGATAGACTGAACGTGGAAACAATGTTTCTTGTAGTAGGTGAGTCTTGGACCAGAGGGCACAGACTCAGAATAAGGGTTTAGAACAGAGATGAGGAGGGATTTCCTTAACCAGAGGGTGGTGAATCTGTGGAATTCATTGCCACAGGCAGTTGTGGAATCCAAGTCATTGTGTATATTTAAAGTGGTGGTTGATAGGTTCTTAATTAGTCAGGTTGTCAAAAGTTATGAGGAGAAGATGGGAGGTGATAAGTGGAAAAGGTCAAAGGCTAGAGAAGAAGGAATCTGATAGGACAGTGGACCATGGAAGAAAGGGAAGGAGGAGGTGATAAGCAGGGCAGGAGAAGAGGTAAGGGGGGGGCTAAGAGGGGAAATGAAGAAGAGGAAGGGTGTAATTACTGGAAGTTAGAGAAATTGATGTTCATGCTATCAGGATGGAGGTTCTTACAAAAATAGAGGGCTATGTGGTAGGGAAATTCTAGGCAGCTTCTAGAGTAGGTTACATGGTTGGCACAACATTGTGGGCTGAAGGGCCTGTAATGTGCTGTAGATTTTCTCTGTTCTAAGGCAGGAAAATAGGGTTGAGAGGGATAAAAATTCAACCATGATAGTACAGTGGAGCAGTCTCAATAGGCCAAATGGCCTAATTCTGTTCCTATGCTTTATGGTCTTATGAAGATACTGTAACAATGAGCTGATACACAGTTCTAGCCATTGCAGTCCTCCAGGCTGGTTTTAACTCTGCTAACACGATTCTTTGCATTTCTGGTCAGATGCTAAATGCATTTCATTGGCTTCGTATCTGTACGCGGCATAAGGACAATGAAGTTGAATCTAATCTAAACCTCCCTTAACTCAATGATGGAGAGTGAACACAGAATACTACAGCACAGTACAGGCTATTCGGCCCACAATGTTGTGCTAACCCTTTAACCCATTCAAACCTCTGCTCCCACATTGCCCTCCATTTTTCTTTTACCCATCTATCTATCAAGAGTCTTTTAAATGTCCTCAATATATCTGTCCCCCCAGTCTATAAGAATAAGAAGAGGTCCTCTTCTGTAATTAATTCAGTTCAAACAAAGTTTTTAGTTAACGCCAGAAACAACAGCACACAGTTCCCAAATTCCTCCCATTAACAATGCCTCAATTTATTACATGGGTTTTGATTTGCTTGACTACTGAAACACAGGGTTTACCACAGTGATCACAACAATGAAAGGAATTAGCTTCCATTTTATTGTTGCTCTGTTTCACATTTTGACTGGGAAAATTTGAGTGAAATTTCTAAATGAATCAGCAATTTCCTTTGTTACTTTAGGCAACAATGAGCCAATTCAACCTCGAGTCACCATGTATTCAATGTTACCACTTTTATACATCATTTTTAACATAGTGAGATATCCATGGAAGCTGTACCAATTAAATCTCTGCAGTAAGCCACACGCAGTCTAGTTATTACAGATGAAGGGGAACTTGAAAAGTCGCTTTAAGGACTGTGAGACAGTAGTGGCGGGAGAGAACAGAAATTGGATAGGAGAGAGAGAGGAAGAAGAGAGATATGAAGAGGTTCAGGAAGAATTTTCAAGGATATAGGGTGTTGGGACTATTAATATAGTATTGTGGAAGAAAAGAGGGATCTTGGGTGCACATAGATTCATCAAAGTTGCTGCGCAAATTGATAAGGGGTTTAAGAAGGCATATGGTGTGTTGGCCTTCATTAGTTGGGGGATTGAGTTCAAGAGTCGTGAGGTAATGTTGCAGCTCTATAAAACCCTGGTTAGACCACACTTGGAATATTGTGTTCAGTTCTGGTCGCCTCATTATAGGAAGGATATGAAAGTTTTAGAGAGGGTTCAGAGGAGATTTAGACCAATTTTCCCTCATTCTTCTAAACTCCATCGAGTACAGGCCCAGAGTCTTGAAATACATTAGATTATGAAGACACGTAGTCCCCTTTTATTGTCATTTAGTAATGCATGCATTAAGAAATGATACATTATTTCCTCCGGTGTGATATCACAAAAACATTAACCCTTTCATTCCTAGGATTCTTCTCATGGACCTCCTCTGAACCCTCCCCAATGCCAGCATATCCTTTTGAAGATAAGGGGTCCAAAACTGTTCACAATACTCCAAGTGTGATCTGACCAATACCTTATAAAACCTCAGCATTACATCCTTGCTCTAATATTCCAGTCCTCTCAAAATGAATGCTAACATTGCATTTGCCTTCTTCACCACAGACTCAACCTGCAATTCAGGGAATCCTGCATGAAAACTCCCAAATCCCTTTGCACCTCTGATTTCTGAATTTGTTCTCCATTTAGAAAATAGTCTATGCCTTTATTCCTTCTGCCAAACTGAACGACCATAGACTTCCTTACACTGTATTCCATCAACCATGTTGTTGCCCATTCTCCTAATCTAAGTCCTTCTGCAGATTAAGCTTCCTCCCTCTATCTTTGTATCATCTGCAAATGGCTACAAAGCCATCATTTCTGTTATCCATATCATTGACATATAATGTACAAAGAAGCTGTCCCAACAAATAACCCCTGTGGAACACCACTAGTCACTGGCAGCCAACCAGAAAAAGCTCCCTTTATTCCCACTCTTTGCCTCCTGCCAGTCAGCCAATCTTCTATTCATTCAAGTACCTCTCCTGTAATACCATGGGGCTTTCATCTTACTTAGCAGCCTCATGTGCGGCACCTTGTCAAAGGCTTTCTGGAAATCCAAGTAAAAAACATCCACTGACTCTCTATTTGTCTATCCTGCCTGTTATTTTCCTCAAAGAATTCCAACGGATTTGCCAGGTGAGATTTCCTCTTAGGGAAACCACGCTGACTTTGGCCTATTTTATCATATACCTCCAAGTACCCCCAAACTTCATCCTTAATAATAAACCCCTTCATCATCCCAACCATCGAAGTCAGGATAACTAGCTCATAATTTCCTGTTGTGTTCTATGTCTGAGCGAGATATGGTTTTTTTTCTGCCAACATGTCAGATACGGTGATTAGACCAGAGATTTCAATCATTCAATAGTTCAATTTAATATCAGAGAATTATACAATATACAACTTGAAATTCTTCTTCTTTGCAAACATCCACGAATACAGAAGAGTGCCCCAAAGAGTGAGTGACAGTAAAAACATTAGAACCCCAAAGCCCCCACACTCCCCCCTCCCACGCACAAGGAGCAGCAAAGCATCAACCCTCCCCTCCCCCGCATACTTCAGCAAAAACCATCAGCACCCTCCACCCACCAAGCAAGCAACAGCAAAGCCCCCAAGAAAGACCATGATCTGCAGTACCACAAAAACAAATTGTTCACTTGACAATTCATGTCACAGGCTCTCTCTCTTCTCAATAAAGAGCCAGAGAGGTGTCACCCTTTTACAGCAAGAGGGCAGACTAACAAAGACAGACTCGCTGATTACAGTGTCAAACACTGCGGTCACTTTTTTCTGAGATCTCTGACTCGAGAAATCTGTCCCTCCAAAGAGAGAAAGGCAGAGATTGAGCTGTTGGCCGAGTACAGAGCCCCCAAGAGCTGATCTGTTGTTCCCAGTGTTCCATTTTCTCCCGCGATGCTTCAGTCAGTGGCACCAGCATAAAGTCAGCTCATCCCCAGGCTCGCAAGGCCTCAGAACCCTGAAGGCGCACTCATCCTCTAGGCCGTATCCGTGGGATATTGAAAAACAGCCGATCAGTGAGCCATCACAGGTCCCATCGTCCACAAAGGACTGAAGTTTAAGTGTAGCTCTAGGTCAGGGTTTCCGACAGAACCTTATCCACATTGAAAAGGAAAAAGAGACATATCAAAGGTAGAAATAAGCTATTTACGCAGATGACCTAGAAGAGGTCACTGTCGAGCACCATCGTAGCTCTACCCTCAGTTTACAGAATGGATTGAGCTGCTTATTTGGAAAAGGTAAAAAGTGGAGGTGCGCGCTTGATAGATAATCTCAGTGGTGCTCTGATATGGTGATTTTGTCAAATTCATGATCCCCTGACCTTGAAACCCTCGGGTCAAATGTCATCCATTCTATTTACCTTGGGAGTTCTCCTCCATGGTCCTGACTACAGTTTACATACCACCAGTGGTCAACTATACATGATGCTGTCTCCAAGCAAGAAACAATTCACCCTGATACATTTCAAATCATAGTCGGAGAGCCTGCGCAATTACCATCAGCATTTAACGTGTAGTACCAGAGGTCAAACACACTAGACCTCTGTTGTACGAAGATAAGGACTGCCTACCGTTCCATGCCCAGACTGCATTTCAGTGGATCTGATCATTTGGCTGTCTTTCTCTGACCTGCACACAGCAGAGGCTAAAGAGCAAACCTTCAGAAATTAGGACAACAAAGCGGTGATCGCAGGAGGCTGAGGAGCGGCTTTGGGATTGCTTCGAGTCAGTGGACTGGGCCGTGTTCAAGGACTCATCTGAGGATCTGAATGAATACACACAGTTGTCATGGACTTTATAAAAACAGCTTGTAGATGAATATGTCCGTACAAATTTATACAGAGTCTTCCTCAGCCAGAAGTCCTGGATGAACCATGAGATTCACAGTCTGCTGAGGGCCAGATCAGTGGCATTCAAGTCTTGTGACCAAGTAAGTTGCAAGTGAGGTACGGTCTCTGCAAAGTAAACACAATGAAGAGACAATCCCGGGCTAAACCTGAATCAACGAAGGATGCTTGACAGTAATGGCAGGGCTTGAATGCTATCACCTCTTATAAAGTGAAATTAGGCAACATAGGCATCAACAGGGCTTCGCTTCCAGATGAGCTCAATGCCTGCTGTGCTCACTTTGACTGTCAAAGCATGGAGGAGCTATGACAAACTCCCACAGCCTCCGATGATCCAATGATTTTAGTCTCTGAAGCTGACATGTGAGCAGCCTTCAGAAAAGTGAACTCATGGAAAGAATCCCACCCAGATGGAGTACCTGGTCAAGCACTAAAGATCTGTGCTGACCAACTGGCTGGTGTGTTCACTGAGATCTATAACCTCTCACTTTGGCAGTGTGTGGAACCCACCTGCTTCAAGCAGGCTTCATTATACCAGCGTCCAAGAATAGCATGGTGTCCTGCCTCAACGACTATCACCCAGTAGCACTTACCTTCACAGCGATGAAGTGTTTAGAGAGGTTGGTGATGAAACATATCATCTCCTGCCTAAGAAACAACTTGGACCAGCCCCAATGTGCCTACCGGCACAACAGCTCTACAGCAGATGCCATCTCGCTGGCTCTTCACTCAACTCTGGAACATCTGGACTGCAAAGATGCACACATCAGATGCTCTTTATCAACTACGGCTCAGCATTCAATACCATCATCCCCTCAAAACTGATCTATAAACTCCAAGACTTTGGCCTCAATACATCCTTGTGCAATTGGATCCTCGATTTCCTTACCTGCAGACCCCAGTCAATTCCGATTAGCAACAGCATCTCCTCCACAATCTCCATCAGCACAGGTGCTCCACAAGGCTGTGTGCTCAGCCCCCTGCCCGACTCACTTTACACTTATGACTGTGTGACTGAGCACAGCTCCAATGCCATATTCAAGTTTGCGGACGACACCACTGTCACTGGCTGAATCAAAGCAGGTGATGAATCAGCATATAAGAGGGAGAGTGATACCATAACAACAACCTCTCACTCAATGTCAGCAAGACCAAGGAGCTGATTATTGGGTTCAGGGGGAGAAACCAGAGATCCATGAGCCAGTCCTCATCGGAGGATCGGAGCTGAAGGGGGTCAGCAATTTTAAATTTCTCAGTGTTATCATTTCAGAGGACCTGTCCTGGGCCCAGCACATAAGTGCAATTATAAAGAAAGCACGGCAATGCTTCTACTGCCTTTGAAGTTTGTGAAGATTCAGCATGACATCTAAAACTTTGACAAATTTCTATAGACGTGTTATTACTATACTCATCCGTTAGTCTTGTGAGACCATGGATCTGCACCTGGAAAGTCTTCACTCTCCAGGACGCAGGCCTAGGCAAGGTTGTATGGAAGACCAGCAGTAGCACATGCTGCAAGTCTCCCCTCTCCACAACACCGATGTTGTCCAAGGGAAGGACATTAGGACTCATACAGCTTGGCACCAGTGTCATCGCAGAGCAATGTGTGATTAAGTGCCTTGCTCAAGGACACACCACGTTCCCTCGGCTGGGGATCAAACTCACAACCTTCAGATTACTAGTCCAATGCCTTAACCACTTGGCCATGTGCCCACACAAGACGTGTAGTAGGGAATATATTGATTGGCTGTGCCTCTTGTGGAAACACCGATGTCCTCAAATGGAAAGTCCTACAACAAGTAGCAGACATAGCCCAGTCCGTCGCAGGTAAAGCCCTCCTCACCCTTAAGCACTTCAACATGAAAGGTTATTGCAGGAAAGAAGTATCCATCATCAGGGACCCCCACCATGCAGAACATGCTCTCTTTTCACTGCTGCCATCAGGAAGAAGGTACAACAGCCTCAGGATTCACACCACCAGGTTCAGGAACAGTTATTACCCCTCAACCATCAGGCTCTTGAACCAAAGGGGATAACTTACTAGCCCCATTATTGAAATGTTCCCACAACCCATGGACTCATTTTCAAGGACTCTTCATCTCATGTTCTCAATGTTTATTGCTTATTTGTTTTTATTATTATTTCTTTCTTTTTGCATTTGTGCAGTTTGTTGTATTCTGCACACTGGTTGAGTGCCCAAGTTGGTGCGGTCTTTCATTGATTTTGTTACAGTTATTATTCTATTATGCATTAATTGAGTATTCCCACAAGAAAATGAATCTCAAGGTTGTAGATGGTGACATATATGTACTTTGTTAATAAAGTTACTTTGAACTTTGAACTTTGAGTGACTCTTGCAATTTTCTAGTCCTTCAGAACCATTTCAGAATCTAGTGGTTCATGACTGGTTCAATGAGTGGTTCCAGTGGTTCAATTTTCCAATCTCTTCAGCCACCTCTTTCAGAACTTTGGGGTGCAGTCCATCTGGTCCAGGTGACTTATCTACCTTCAGACCTTTCAGCTTCTGCAGAATCCCTTGCGTTCACAGTCATTTTCAAAGTGTAAGTGTTGAAGGTGAAGTCTGTGTCAGGTTGTCAGGTTGACATGCTTGCTGTATAAGGAAAGATTTGTAGACTGGCCTGTATTCTAGAGAGTTAACAAGAATGAGGGGAGATGCCATTGAAACATATGAAATTCCCACAATTCTTGACAGGGCAAGATGTCTCCCTCGCTAAGAAGTTTTGAACAAAGGATCTCAGACTTACAATAAGACGTAGTTAAAGTCTACGTTGAGGAGGAATTTCTTCACTCAGCTAAAAGTTTTAAGTTCAAAGTAAATATATTACCAAACTACATATACTGTATGTCACTATATACTACCTTATCCAACAGCCAGGAAGGCAGTACTCCAATGCTCCGTGGAGAGTGAAGGGCACGACAAGGCACAAAAGACGTCATGGTCATCCACTGTAACCAAGGAAGACCCCAGTTTGTGATGCTAGTTCGTACCACTGGATACAGACTTCCAAGTCCAAGAGAGTGGAACTGCCCCATGCAATGGCTTTTCCACTTTAAAATCTCCCCCTGCACAGGTTTCCTGTCATTGTGTGACATGACAGACAACCACCATACCACAATATATTACCCTAAGATTTATTTTCTAGCGAGCATTCACAATAAGTACGATGAAACAGAATAGAATCAATGAGAAATCTACAAACAAACCATGTGCAAGAGATAGCAATGAGGGTACCTTCAAAAGCCAATGTCTCCAAAAGACAGCATCCATCTTTAAGGACCCCCATCACCGAGGACATGGCTGCCCTCTTCTCATTGCTACCATCAGGGAGGAAGTACAGGAGCTTGAAGACACGCACTCAGTGCTTTAGGAATAGATTCTTTCCCTCTGACATCAGGTTTCTTAGTGGACAATGAACCCATGAACACTACCTCAGTATATTTTTTACTCTCTTTTTGCACTTTATTTAATTTTATATATATATATATATATGTATGTGTGTGTGTGTGTGTGTGTGTGTGTGTGTGTGTATTTCTTCTTTCTTTTTCAATCTTTTTATTAATTTCAAAATATAGAAACAAAACATAGCAATAATACAAATAGTAGAAAATCATGAAAAAGAAAAAAAAACAAAACAAAAAAAAGCAAACCCCATCCCCAAAGAAAAACAAAATTAATCAACTAAACTAAAAGACTTGGGCAAAACTAACAACTTAAAAATGGAAAAGAAGAAAACCTTAGTGTCGATGACTCCATTCCCCTCCAACAACAGTACAGAGAGATAAAACAATGATAGACTTAAATAATTTAACCTCTTCATCATGAAGGATGATTGCATTTCTTACTTTAATAGCTAGAAGGTCCATTTTGTTGAATTGGAAACAGATTAACCCTCCTACTGTATTTCATTGGTTTTCACAAACTATGGTGTGTTTGAATTTGGAGAAAATTAGAAGTGCAGTTTATAACCCTTCTATTAAGTTTGAAAAAACTTGGAGGCCATTCATTCAGCATTTTCATTTGATGTAATTTGATCATTTCCAAACTTGTTTTATCTCTCTGTACTGTGTGTGTATTTCTTATTGGCATTTATAGTTTCTATTATTAATATTATTGCAATGTACTGCTGCCACAAAACAATACATTTCATGACAAATGCCAGTGGCTCTGGAGATGGGCTGATCCGATGCTGGTGCCCCTGACTGGGGCGTCATGGGAGAACACGGAACATCGGAAGCAGCGAGCTAGCTGCTGGCTGTGTGCTCGGAGACCCGAGTTCTATGGGCACAGAGCTTGGAAAAAGCAATACAACAGACTGTTAACACCATAAATCAGTGAAGTTGTTTGTTATGTCTCCTCTCTCGCTGTGAAATGGGGACACCCCTTTTTCCCTTATTAGGGAGAGAGAGAGAGAGCCTGTGGTATGTCGAATTACCAGCTGAATGAGTAGTCTTTGACTGCAAGTCTGTGTCTTTATCGATGTTTTGCTGCACGCTTGAGTGCTCATGGAGGATGTCGATGCTTTTTGCTAGTGGGGGGGCGGGTGTGACATTGTTGCCTTGCTGCTGCTTATGCGTGGGAGGGGGAGCTGGGGGGGGGTTGCTTTGGGGTTCTAACGTTTAATGGTCAATCATTCTTTGGGGCACTCCTCTGTTTTCATGGATGTTTGCGAAGAAGAAGAATTTCAGGATGTATATTGTCTGCACTTCTCTGACATTTAATATAGGCATCCGTTAGTCTCATGAGACCATGGATTTGCACCTTGGAAGGTTTTCAGAGTGCAGGCCTGGGCAATGTTGTATGGAAGACCAGCAGTTTCCCATGCTGCAAGTCTCCCCTCTCCACGCCACCGATGTTGTCCAAGGGAAGGGCATTAGGACCCATACAGCTTGGCACCAGTGTCGCGCAGAGCAATGTGTGGTTAAGTGCCTTGCTCAAGGACACACACGCTGCCTCAGCCAAGGCTCGAACTAGCAACCTTCAAATCACTAGACGAATACCTTAACCACTTGGCCACGTGCCAACACACTCTCTGACATTACATGTACCTATTGAACCTGATTCTGAATCACATTAAGTGAATCAATGCTAGTGGGAATATTGCAGGAAAATAATGTTGAGGGAAAAAATGAGTCACAATCCTGACAATGAATGAGGCAAGTAGGAAGGACCAAATGGGTTAACATTGATCCTGTTTCTTATGATTTTTTTGATAGAGCCATTAAAATTCTTTGATGTCTTCCCAGACAATTTCAGAGGCAATTGAAGAGTGTGCAACATCAGTGTAGATCTGGAGTATTGGGTCAGTAATGGGGTAAGGCAAGTGAAGAGTTAGCAACATCGGTGTAGATCTGGAGTAATGGGGTCAGTAACAAGAGGAAAAAGAAAGATGGAAATAAGGAATGATTTATTTAATTAAACAATACCGATGGTTTGATGAGTTTCTATAAATGAAAGCTACCATTCATGTTCTTGCAATTCCAGCAGTGTAATTTGGTTGATTGTAAGGTTCACTGGGATCCCTGGACAATTCTATGTATAAATGGAATTTCTTAGAGTCAAGGGAACTTAGAGATACAATCTGCTCCATTAAAACCCACAATTATCCTATTACACCTTTCATGGTTCAATTAACATTTTTTGAGACTGATTTTTGTTCAGTTCAAACAATTTGAGTGCAGACAATGTCAATGTGGGAGACAGAGCTGTGTGGCTGGAGGTGTTGCCCTCTCAGAGCTCCTGGCAACTAGGATCCATCCAAGCTGCTGATGCTGCCTGCGTGGAGTTTGCATGCTCTCCTGGTGACTGTGTCGATTTCCGGTGGGTACTTTGATTCCTTCCCACTTCCTAATGATACAGTGGGAGGTTAATTGCCTTTTGTGTATTACCCCTTAGTGTAAGTATGATGCAAGCTAGTGTAAAGCCCAGGTTAGGACTTCACTGCTATACTGTAGGTAGTTCACCTTGGCAGTTTCTGCAAAAGCAGGGTGTCCTGCTGAAGTCGTGCTGCCTGATAGGTTAGGAGTCTCTGGGGAGGCAGGCCCATGGGCTCTCCATATTTTTAGAGAAGGTGGGCATGCAGCTGAGGACGAGGACTTTAAGGACAAGTTGTTCTCATTTCTGCGAGGTGAGGGAAAGGTCTAATGGGTCCGTCGGCGGTCAATTTAAATTTTGAGCTGATTTCGGCTATGACTGCTTGATAAATGCCAAAATGTACCTGTGGAGAGCCAAAGTTATCGTAGGCTGGGAGTGCTCTCTGGGGTCAAGCCCACACCCGATGGGGAAGATGAATGTGAGGCTTGGACGGAGCAGTCATCTCAGTTACTGGCTGAATGAATTGCTATGCTCAGATAGTATGAGAAAACAGAGACTGGGAGAGAGTTTAAAGGGGCTGGCGGCTGATATAGTGAGGTTCCTCAAGGCAGAAAATCCATTTGCCATGTCGGCTCATTACCTTTGCGAGCTCTGGAAGATGCTTTTGGCACTGCTGGAGGTGTGGCCAATTTTAGCATGAAGTTTAGGCACATGTTCCAGGAGGAAGGAGAGAGGTTGTCTGCCTGCATCTTCAGGTTGGAGAAGCTGCTGCATTGTCTGTGCCTCAAAGGGAGCTTCCAACCGTCTGAGAGAAATTGCCTGAGGATGGAGCAGGCTGTGAAAGCTGCTGTCACATGATGTGATTGTTCTACATCTTCAAATCACCCACAAGATGCACCCTCCTCCACCTTTTACCGAGTTACCCAGGGAAGTTAGAGAGGAGGGAAATACGATTGAGCAGCGTAACATTTCCAAAAGTGTCTTCATTGCGGCTAAAGTGACCCCTGATGCCACAGAGATGGAGCTTTTGAGGAATGAGGTGGAAAGCCTTCAAGCTGAGCTGATTTGAAGGATGTCTGCCAACGTTTCATCTAAATATGATACATCCATTGGGAAACCCGACCTGTAGGACCCTTGATGCTGAGGAATGCTGCCTTGACTAGAGAGGTGACTGGCATTTTCTGTTACAACTCTGGAGAAAATGGACAATTCAAGTGAGACTGTGAGGGACAGGAAAATCTTTGAAGAGGAAGTCAATGGTTGATCAAACAGAGACAAAAAGGGGCCAAACTATTGAGAGATCCAGTAAAGGAATGGGATGGCATTTCGGAGAAGGTACATTCCAACCAGTGTATCAAGGGGAATACTAAAGTGCAATACTAAACTGTGGGAAGTGAGGGAGGAGATTCCTGAGCCTCTGGTGATGATCAATAGGGATGGGAAAAGTACCAGAGGATTACAATGCTGCAAACATTATTCCCTTCTTCAAGAAAGTGAATACAGATAACCCAGAAAATTATAGACCAGTGAATCTTACTTCAGTGGTGGGCAAGTTGTTGGAGGAGATTCTGAGAGGCAGGATTTATGCGCATTTGGAGAGACATAATCTGATTAAGGATAGTCTGCATGGTTTTGTCAAGGGCAGGTCGTGCCTTACGAACCTGATTGAATTATTTGAGGATTAACAAAATACATTGATGAAGGTAGAGCAGTGGATTGGGATGATGTTTTTGCAGGGAAATGTACTATGGAGATGTGGTCGATGTTTAGAGATCTTTTGCGGGATGTAAGGGATAAATTTGTCCTGGTGAGGAAGATAAAGAATGGTAGGGTGAAGGAACCATGGGTGACAAGTGAGGTGGAAAATCTAGTCAGGTGGAAGAAGGCAGCATACATGAGGTTTAGGAAGCAAGGATCAGATGGACCTATTGAGGAATATAGGGAAGCAAGAAAGGAGCTTAAGAATGGGCTGAGAAGAGCAAGAAGGGGGCATGAGAAGGCCTTGGCAAGTAAGGTAAAGGAAAACCCCAAGGCATTCTTCAATTATGTGAAGAAAAAAAGAATGACAGGAGTGAAGGTAGGACCGATTAGAGATAAAGGTGGGAAGATGTGCCTGGAGGCTGTGGTAGTGAGTGAGGTCCTCAATGAATACTTCTCTTTGGTATTCACCAATGAGAGGGAACTTGATGATGGTGAGGACAATATGAGTGAGGTTGATGTTCTGGAGCATGTTGATATTGAGGGAGAGGAGGGGTTGGAGTTGTTAAAATACATTAGGACAGATAAGTCCCCGGGGCCTGATGGAATATTCCCCAGACTGCTCCACGAGGTGAGAGAAGAGATTGCTGAGCCTCTGGCTAGGATCTTTATGTCCTTGTTGTCAACGGGAATGGTACCGGAGGATTGGAGGGAGGCGAATGTTGTTCCCTTGTTCAAAAAAGGTAGTAGGGATAGTCCGGGTAATTATAGACCAGTGAGCCTTACGTCTGTGGTGGGAAAGCTGTTGGAAAAGATTCTTAGAGATAGGATCTATAGGCATTTAGAGAATCATGGTCTGATCAGGAACAGTCAGCATGGCTTTGTGAAGGGCAGATCGTGTCTAACAAGCCCAATAGAGTTCTTTGAGGAGGTGACCAAGCATATAGATGAGGCTAGTGCAGTGGATGTGATCTATATGGATTTCAGTAAGGCATTTGACAAGGCTTATTCAGAAAGTTAGAAGGCATGGGATCCAGGGAAGTTTGGCCAGGTGGATTCAGAATTGGCTTGCCTGCAGAAGGCAGAGGGTGGTGGTGGAGGGAGTACATTCAGATTGAAGGATTGTGACTAGTGGTGTCCCACAAGGATCTGTTCTGGGACCTCTACTTTTCGTGATTTTTATTAACGACCTGGATGTGGGGTTGGAAGGGTGGTTTGGCAAGTTTGCAGATGACACAAAGGTTGGTGGTGTTGTAGATAGTGTAGAGGATTGTCAAAGATTGCAGAGAGACATTGATAGGATGCAGAAGTGGGCTGAGAAGTGGCAGATGGAGTTCAACCTGGAGAAGTGTGAGGTGGTACACTTTGGAAGGACAAACTCCAAGGCAGAGTACAAAGTAAATGGCAGGATACTTGGTAGTGTGGAGGAGCAGAGGGATCTCGGGGTACATGTCCACAGATCCCTGAAAGTTGCCTCACAGGTCGATAGGGTAGTTAAGAAAGCTTACGGGGTGTTAGCTTTCATAAGTCGAGGGATAGAGTTTAAGAGTTGCGATGTAATGATGCAGCTCTATAAAACTCTGGTTAGGCCACACTTGGAGTACTGTGTCCAGTTCTGGTCACCTCACTATAGGAAGGATGTGGAAGCATTGGAAAGGGTACAGAGGAGGTTTACCAGGATGCTGCCTGGTTTAGAAAGTATGGATTATGATCAGAGATTAAGGGAGCTAGGGCTTTACTCTTTGGAGAGAAGGAGGATGAGAGGAGACATGATAGAGGTGTACAAGATAATAAGAGGAATAGATAGAGTGGATAGCCAGCGCCTCTTCCCCAGGGCACCACTGCTCAATACAAGAGGACATGGCTTTAAGGTAAGGGGTGGGA
The DNA here is from genome assembly GCF_963921235.1 of Mobula hypostoma. Classification (NCBI taxonomy): domain Eukaryota; kingdom Metazoa; phylum Chordata; class Chondrichthyes; order Myliobatiformes; family Myliobatidae; genus Mobula; species Mobula hypostoma. Next base: position 6,514,856 of record NC_086099.1, read on the forward strand.
AGTTCAAGGGGGATATTAGAGGAAGGTTTTTTACTCAGAGAGTGGTTCGTGCGTGGAATGCACTGCCTGAGTAAGTGGTGGAGGCAGATACACTAGTGAAGTTTAAGAGACTACTAGACAAGTATATGGAGGAATCTAAGGTGGGGGCTTATATGGGAGGCAGGGTTTGAGGGTCGGCACAACATTGTGGGCCGAAGGACCTGTACTGTGCTGTACTATTCTATGTTCTGTGTAGTGTATATGGATTTCAATAAGGCATTTGATAAGGTTCCCCATACGAGGCACATTCAGAAAGAAAGAAGCATGGGATCCAAGGAGACCTTGCTTTGTGGATCCGGAATTGGCTTGCCCACAGAAGGCAAATGGTGGTTGTATATGGTTTGTGTTCTGCATGGAGGTCAGTGACCAGTGGTGTACCGCAGGGATCCGTTCTGGGACCCGTCTTCTTTGTGATTTTTATAAATGACCTGGATGAGGAAGTAGAAGGTAAGTTTGCCGGTGACACAAAAGTTGGGGGTGTTGTGGATAGCCTGGAGGATTGTCAGAGGTTACAGTGGGACATTGATAGGATACAGAACTGGGGTGAGAAGTGGCAGATGGAATTCAACCTAGATAAGTTTGAAGTGGTTCATTTTGGTAGGTCAAATTTGAAGAAGAAGAAGAATAGCCCTTAACTCGGCAGTGGAGTTATCGGGGCACCGTCATGATAGTGTTTCCGTAGCAAGCTATTCTTGTTTTTACGAGGCCGATTTGCTAGCTCAACACTCAACTTGACTTGGGTTCGAACTCGGGAAACTTTGCTCCGGAGTCCGGCGCTGATATTATTGCGCCACCAAGCGGGACATCAAATTTGAAGACAGAATATAATGCTCTTGGCAGTGTGGAGGATCAGCGAGATCTTGGGGTCCGTGTCCATAGGACACTCAAAGCTGCTTCGCAGGCTGACAGTTTTGTTAAGAAGGCGTATGGTGTGATGGCCTTTATCAACTGTGGGACTGAGTTCACGAGCCATGAGGTAATGTTACAGCTATACAAGACCTTAGTTAGACCCCACTTGGAGTACTGTGTTTCAGTTCTGGTCACCTCATTACGGGAAGGATGTGGATACTAGAGAGAGAGTGCAGAGGAGATCTACAAGGATGTTGCCTGGATTGGAGAGCGTGCCTTATGAGAATTGTTTGAGTGAGCTTGGCCTTTTCTCCTTGGAGCGACAGATGATGAGAGGTGACTTGATAGAAGTGTATAAGGTGATGAGAGGTATTGATCATACGGATAGCCAGAGGCTTTTTCCCAGGGATGAAATTGCTAACATGAAGGGGCATAGTTTTAAGGTGCTTGGAAGTAGGTACTGGGGGGTTGTCAGAGGTAAGTTTTTCACACAGGGAATGTTGGATGCATGGAATGCACTGCCAGTGAAGGTGGTAGAGGCAGATACATTAGAGTCTTTTAAGAGATTCTTAGATAGGTACATGGAACTTAGCAAAGTAGAGGGCTACGTGGTGGGGAAATTCTAGGCTCCTTCTGGAGTAGTTACATGGTCAGCAGAACATTGTGGGCCAAAGGGCCTGTAATGTGCTGTAGATGTTTCTAAAACACTATTCCTGAAGGTTTAATGGGACCAAGCTCTGATGTATCTATACGGATTGAAGGTGTTTATTCTAGAGCCATACTTGACACAAGTTACTTTGCTTTATCGATCCTTTTACAACTGGTATTTGTTGTATTTAGCATTGAAGCCACTCACTGCCCTTGAGATTCGGGGGCGGGCGGGGGGTGGTGGAGTTAGTACTGATGATTATTCCTATGATGGTTACTTGTTGAAACTGGAATTTTCAGAAGCAGATGCTGGAATAACTGAGACTATTGACGCGCCAGTGTTGGTTTGTTCGGATCCGGTTGAAAAGGGTTGAGCTTTCATTACTTCCATTGCGAGAAGGCTCCTGGGAGCCTGCAAGGAGAGAAATGGAGTTGAACGCCTTGTTCATTCACCCTGGGTTCAGAGCTGCTTCTGAGGCAGTGCAAGTTGCTCCTGAGCAGAAATGAACAACTGTGTGGTACACCCTGTCACAATACATCCTGGAGGAGTAGCAAGAGCGATGGAACCCTGAAATTCACCGGAATGCCCAACACCTCGGCCATCCAGGTGGATGATCCCGATGAGCAGAAAGAAGAGTCTAGCATGCAGGAGTGCTGGTGAGGCCTGAACTGTAGAAACCTTCAGCTATCTACGCAAACAGGATGATCGTGATGATCAGGAACACCTCAGGGAGAGATATTACCCTCAGATGTGGTGTGCTGACTGCCCCTCTTTTTCCTGTAACTGTAGTGCCTAGTTTTCCAGAGAAAACAGAGGAGAAACAGTCTCCTGGATCGAGGAAGTCGACATTGAAGCCATGCAATTTTGGTGACCCATTGATGCCTGAGGAAGGCAAAAGGAGATTAAGCGAGAAGATGCATTCTCTACTGACAAGTCCAATGTTGGTTGCTCCAAAAGTAATTGCCACATTATTAGAGTGAGTAAGAACGATTCTTTCTGCCAGTTAGCACCAGCGGAGGGTGAGGATGTTTGGCAGCACCTGCTCAAACTGAAGGAAACTAAGTTCAGTCATGGAGCAGGGGGATCTGAGCTGCCAGAAGGTACGAGTGGTAGACAGAGGGAGGCATCCTCGAGTGGACAGGAAAAGTCACAAGGAGTGGCTGCAGCTGGAGAAGATGAAGATGAGATGAGGAGGTCCCACTGAGTCTGGAAACCCCGTGCTAGGCTGGAAGAGGATGCACCTGGGAAACAGTATCATGTCCATTCCCACGGAGAGATATACTACTTCCATTTACAAATGGATTGGGGGTCCTGAAATCACAAAATTCATTTGAATTCTGTGTTATTAATAATGGTTTAATAAGTTCTAAAGTCAGGAGGGCATGACTATTTTTGGTGGGGGGGTGGGGGGGGTGGAGTGTAATTCCCTGGTTAAGACTTTTACTGCTCTGCTGTAGGTATTTCATTTTAGCGGTTTCTGAAAAAGCACTGTGTCCTGTTAGTAGTAGTCCAATTTAGTAGTCAATTTAGGACTGCTGTGTCAGCCAAGCAGGATGGTGGGATTGGGAGAAAGCTCCAGAGAGAGCGGGACGGAGAGAGATTTGTGACGGACAGTGGTCTGGTTCGGCACTTTAGGTAGGCTCCGTGGAGAAGGGAAGACGCCGCAGAATGACATTGGATGACAAGTCCCCGTTGCCATAGTGCTTTGCTCTTCCTCCAAGAAGAGCCAGTATTCCTGAGAGAGAGCACAGTTGTCCGAGATGGATTTGGATCGAAGTTTGGAATGTGGCGTGTGCTTTCACACAGACCATGGGTCCAGCGCGTGAGTAACGACAACTCAAGTTTGAGTCCAAGTTTATGTGCACATTGGACTGTTTTAACTGTAATGGTCTCTTTTTTTTGATTCTTTTCTCTTTCCTGTTAACCGTTCGATAAAGCTGAAATTTTTAATTATGTTTTCTGTATAATTTTATGCCGTATACAATCTGTTATTTCTTGCCAACCGACAATTGTGTCACGGTAAATGGCAATTTCTTATACACTTAGTGGCCAATTCACCAGGTACAGCAGGTACCTAATGAAGTGGTCACTGAGTGCATTTCTGTATGTTTGTGGCATTTTGCTGCTGTAGCCTATCCATTTCAAGGTTCGTCATGTTGTGCGTTCAGAGATGCTCTTATGCACACCACTCTTGTACTGTTACTGTCAGCTTGAGCCAATCTAGCCAGTATCCTCTGACCTGTCTTGTTAACAAGGTGATCTCGCCCACAGAACTGTCACTCACTGGATGTCTTTTTTTTGTTTTTCCACACCATTTTCTGTAAACCCCAGAGATGGTTATGCATGAAAATCCCAGGAAGTCAGCAGATTCTGAGATACTCAAACCAACCCATCTGGCACCAACAATCAAAGTCACTCAGATCACATTTCTTCCCCATTCTGATGTTTGGTCTGAACAACAACTGAACCTCTTGTCCATGTCTGCATGCTCTTATGCATTGATTTGCTGCCAAATGATTGGATGATTAGATATTTATGTTAATGAGCAGGTGTACAGGTGTACCACTGGCTACCAAGTATATTTCAAGGTCCACCACAACCATCATTCTTTGGTAATCTGTCCCAGTTTTTAGGGGCTCATCATCATATTTGTCTGAACAACCCAGAGAAAATTTATAAAGATGTTGCTGGACTTGAGGAGCTGAGTGATAGGGAAAGGTTAAGACTTTATTCCTTGGAACATAGAATATTGAGAGGAGATTTGATAGAGGTATCCAAAATTATGAGAGGAAATGCATGCAGGTTTTTTTTCAACTGAGGTTGGGTGAGACCACAACTAGACATCATGGGTCAATGGTGAAAGGTGAATTGTTTAAGAGGCACATGAGAGGGAACGCCTTCACTCAGAGGGTGGTGCAAGTGTGGAGCGAGCTGCCAGCACAAGTATTGAGTGCAGATTTGATTTAAACATTTAAGAGATATTGGCATAGGCACATGGATGGGTGGTGTATGAGGGGCTAGGGTCCGGGTGCAGGTCCATGGGATTTGGTAGCATAATAGTTTAGCATGGACTAGATGGACTGAATGGCCTTTTTCTGTGCTGTAATGCTCTATGACTCTATTCTAGGAGATTAAATCAATGATGTTGAAGTGGGAGTTATGTAACCTAAAAAAAAATCTTAACCTCCACTGCGTGATGCAGCTGAAATTGCTGTTTACATCTCTCACTAGCTGTTTAGCTATATTTAAAGGCATTAATAAACATGGATTTTTCCCTTTTTTTGTATATACTAACAAAGCTGCTGGTGATAACTTTATTAAAAAGTTCCTTACTAAATTAACAGTTTTATAGCCTTCAATTTGCATCAAAGACACCAGTTATCTGATTGAAACCTATTGAATACTGAAAGAACTAGACAGAGTGGATGTGAAGAGTATGCCCAGGTCCAATTGGCAGAGCCTCAGGATAGAATGACATCCCTTCAGAACCGAGCAGGAATTTCTTTTGGTAGAGAGTGTTGAATCTGTGGAGTTCATTGTCATGGGTGTGGACGTTAGGTGTTTGGGTATATTAGAAGCGGATGTTGGTAGGTTCTTGTTTGGTCAGGGTGTGACAGGTTACAGGGATAAGGCAGGAGAATGGGGTTGAAAGGGATAATAAATCAACTGTGATGGAATGGCAGAACAGACTCGATGGGCCAAATGGTCCAGTTTGCTCTTATGTCTTTTGGTCTTACTGAGTGAAAAGCCACATGAAGTAGCTGTCAAAAATAATTGAACGATCCTTTGGAAATCAAACACAAAGAATTCTGATTACTGCACTGAAGCAGATAGAAAGGGACTACAATGGGTAGTCAAAACAGCCCAAGACATCACAGCCTACCTGTTATCAAAGACAAAATGGTGCCAGAAAAGGGCCAGTAACATAGTCATAGACATAGTCATAGTCATACTTTATTGATTCCGAGGGAAATTGGGTTTCCTTACAGTTGCACCAACCAAGAATAGAGTATAGATATAGCAATATAAAACCATAAATAATTAAATAATAATATGTAAATTATGCCAGGAAATAAGTCCAGGACCAGCCTATTGACTCAGGTTGTCTGACCCTCCAAGGGAGGAGTTGTAAAGTTTGATGGCCACAGGCAGGAATGACTTCCTATGACGCTCTGTGCTGCATCTCGGTGGAATGAGTCTCTGGCTGAATGTACTCCTGTGCCCACCCAGTACATTATGTAGTAGATGGGAGACATTGTCCAAGATGGCATGTAACTTGGACAGCATCCTCTTTTCAGACACCACCGTCAGAGAGTCCAGTTTTGATAACTTTGTGGCAGCAGTTCAATGCAATACAATAGACAATAGACAATAGGTGCAGGAGTAGGCCATTTGGCCCTTCGATCCGGCACCACCATTCACTGTGATCATGGCTGATCATCCACAATCAGTATCCAGTTCCTGCCTTATCCCCATAACCTTTGATTCCGCTATCTTTAAGAGCTCTAGCTATCTCTTTCTTGAAAGCATCCGGAGACTTGGCCTCCACAGCCTTCTGGGGCATAGCATTCCACAGAAACACAATCCTCTGTGTGAAAAAGCTTTTCCCTCAACTCCGTTCTAATTTGTCTACTCCTTATTCTTAAACTTAAATACAAGATAATATAGAAAAAAAATCATGACCGGTTCTCTCCAGTGTCTTTTCTTTTCATCTGCTACCGAGCAAAGGACCCAGTCACATTCCAAAGCACCCATTATCTCTAACACTGTTTCTACAGAAAGACCATTACATTAGCAGTGAAACCTTTCCTAGGATGTTACACCTGTAATGTATATTAAATAGTTAAATTAAAAATAGTGCAAAAACTGAAAAATAAAAAAAGCGAGGTAGTGATCACGGGTTCAATGTCCATTTAGGAATCGGATGGCAGAGGAGAAGAAGCTGTTCTTGAATCGCTGAGTGTGTGTCTTCAGGCTTCTGTACCTCCTTCCTGGTGGTAACAGCGAGAAATAGTCATGCCCTGGGTGGTGGGTGTCCTTAATAGTGGATGCTGCCTTTCTAAGGCATTGCTCTTTGAAGGTGTCTTGGATACTATGGAGGTTAGTACCCAAGATGGAGCTGACTAATTTTACAACTTTCTGTAGCTTCCTACAATCCTGTGTGGTAGTCCCCCCCATACCAGACAGTGATGCAGCCTGTCAGAATGCTCTCCACGGTACATCTGTAGAAGTTTTCAAATGTTTTAGGTTACAAACCAAATGAAGTATAGCTGCTGCCTTGGTTTCTTTATAGCTGTATCGATATGTTGGGATCAGGTTAGATTCTCAGAGATCTTGACACCCAGGAATTTGAAACAGCTCACTTTCTCCACTCCTGATCCCTCTATGAGGATTGGTTTGTGTTCCCTTGTCTTACACTTTCTGAAGTCCACACTCAGCTCTTTGGTCATACTGACATTGAGTGCAAGGTTGTTGCTGCAGCACCACTCCACTAGCTGGTATATCGTGCCCCTGTATGCCTCTTGTCTCCACCTGAGATTCTGCCAACAATGGTTGTATCATCAGCAAATTTATAGATGGTATTTGAGCTATGTCTAGCCACACAGTCATGGGTATACAGAGAGTAGAGCAGTGGGCTAAGCACACACCTCTGAGGTGCACCAGTGCTGATCGTCAGTCAGGAGGATATGTTATCACCAATCTGCACAGATTGTGGTCTTCCAGTTAGGAAGTTGAGGATCCAATTACAGAGGGAGGTACAGAGGCCCAGGCTCTGTAACTTCTCAATCAGGATTGTGGGAATGATGGTATTAAATGCTGAGCTATAGTCGACAAACAGTATCCTGACATAGGTGTTTGTATTGTCCAGGTGGTCTAAGGCCATGTGAAGAGTCATTGAGATTGTGTCTGCCATACCATGCTCAGTTCTGGTCGCCTCACTACAGGAAGGATGTGGAAGCCATAGAAAGGGTGCAGAGGAGATTTACAAGGATGTTGCCTGGATTGGGGAGCATGCCTTATGAAAACAAGGTTGAGCGAACTCGGCCTTTTCTCCTTGGAGTGGTGGAGGATGAGAGGTGTATAAGATGATGAGATGAATTGATCGTGTGGATAGTCAGAGGCTTTTTCCCAGGGCTGAAATGGTTGCCATAAGAAGACACAGGTTTAAGGTGCTGGGGAGTAGGTACAAAGGATATGTCAGGAGTAAGTTTTTTACTCAGAGAGTGGTGAGTGCGTGGAATGGGCTGCTGGCAACAGTGGTGGAGGTGGATACAATAGGGTCTTTTAAGAGACTTTGGATAGGTACATGGAGCTTAGCAAAATAGAGGGCTATAGGTAAGCCTAGTAATTTCTAAGGTAGGGACATGTTCGGCACAACTTTGTAGGCCGAAGGGCCTGTATCGTGCTGTAGGTTTTCTGTGTTTCTACAGAGCTATTGTGGCAATAGGCAAATTGCAATGGGTCCAGGTTCTTGCTGAGGCAGGAGTTCATTCTGGTCATGACCAACCTCTCAAAGCATTTCATCACTGTAGATGTGAGCGCTACTGGGCGATAGTCATTAAGGGAGCTCACACTACTCTTCTTAGGCACTGGTATAATTGTTGCCTTTTTGAAGCAGGTGGGAACTTCTGACTGTAGCAGTGAGAGGCTGAAAATGTCCTTGAATACTCCCACCAGTTAGTTGGCACAAGTTTTCAGAGCCTTAGCAGGTACTCTGTCAGGTCCTGCAGCTTTGCGAGGATTCACCCTCCTGAAAGACAGCCTGACATCGGCCTCCAAGACAGAGATTGCAGGGTCACCAGGTGCAGCAGGGATCTTCACAGCGGTAGTTATAATCTCCCTTTCAAAGGGGGCATAGAAGGTGTTGAGCTCATCTGGTAGTGAAGCATCGCTGTTATTCATGATGCTGGGTTTCGCTTTGTAGAAAGTAATGGTTTACAAACCCTGCCAGAATTGTCGTGCATCAATGTCACCTCCCACCTCGCTTGGAATTAAGGTTCAGGGACAAGTATGTAGAAAGGTTAGAGGTCAGGCCTCTACTTTCGAAATCCAGTGATATGGATGGGCAATGAAAGACACCTGGAGTAAACGTCACCAATGTGGTTATATGACGAAGTACACCCGTGGATTTCGGGCTGTCCCAGGGTCTTGAGGTCAAATGTCCGAGCGAGCAGGAAGTATGAGGGCTGGTAAGTCAGCGATCCCCTGGAGTTTAGGGTCCTTCATCAGCTAGTCAGGGATTCGGTACCGAAGACTGAAGCCTACAGGTTGATCAGAAGTCTGGAGGAGTTGGCTGTTAATGCAAACAACGCATTGCACTATATATTTTGATCAATGTTCCCTCTAATATGCAATAACCACTGTGCACAAAAGTCTTGTGATGTGCAATTTTTAAGTGGAAGCAAACCTGAAGCTATTCTAAGGATGATGAACCATTCCTCTTTAAATGGACCAGTAGTTCCTTTGCGCTTCATGTCATTTCCTTCTTTGGAATTCGACAGAGTGAATCAATAACTTCTTCAATTAAAACAGCTGGTTTTAAAATCTGCAGACAAATGATTGCAAACTCCATGTTGTCAATGCAGTCTACATCAGAAACTGGAAAAGCAGATGTGATTGTGTACGATTGTGGAATATACTTAACATGCCAATGGGGTAGAGGGTGACAACCTTTTGTGCGCAGTTTAGATTTCTTTGTGCGCTAGTAGCAAAGGATGTGCACATGCCTTTGAGGGAACATCGGTTTTGATGTACATGTGATAAACCTTAATCTGAATCTGACCAGGCTGCTGACCTGAGCAGAGCCAAACATTAGAAAATCTGCAGACGCTGGAATATCCAGAGCAACGCACACAAAATGCTAGAGGAACTCAGCGGGTCAGACGCCATCTAAGGGAAAGAGGACAGTCGACGTTTTGGGCCGAGACCCTTAATCAGGAATGGAAAGTAGGATGAAAGCCAGAGTAAGAAGGTGGGGGGAGGGGAGGGAGAAGTACAAGGTGACAGGTGAAAGGTGAAACCGGGAGAGGGGGAGGGGTGAAGTAAAGAGCTGGGATGTTGACTGGTGAAAGAGATAAAGGGCTGGAGAAGGGGAAACTGATAGGAGAGGACAGAAGGCCACTGAAGAAAGGGAAGGGGAAGCAGCACCAGAAGGAGGTGATGGGTAGGTAAGGAGATGAGGTGAGAGAGGGAAACAGAAATAGGGAATGGTGAAGGAGAGGTGGGAGGAGCAATTACTGGATTTTAAGAAATGAGATCAAGCAGATCCCATCTGCCTGCATGGGGGTGATCATGGTATCACAGTGGTTAGTACTACACTTCACAGTACCAGCAACCCAGGTTTAATTCCCACCACTGTCTGTAAGGAACTTGTACTTCTTCCTGTGACCGCCTGGGTTTCCTCCGGGAGCTCCAGTTGCCTCTCAAAGTCCAAAGATGTACCAGTCGTTAGGTCAATTGGTCATTGTGAGTTGTCCCATGATTAGGCTGAGGTTAAATTGGGGGCTGCTGGACGATACGGCTTGGTGGGTAGTAAATGCCTGTTCCTCGCTGCATCCCCAAGTGAATAAATAAATAAGTTAGTCCATATCCGTCTAAAGTATCCCATCCATGTACCTGTCCAAAGGTCCTGTAAAGTTTGAATTTGTACCCACTCCTGCTACTTCCTCTATTAATATGAATTAATTGAACTCATTAAACACGTGGTAGGCAACAGGAATTCTGCAGATGCTGGAAATTCAAGCAACACACATCAAAGTTGCTGGTGAACGCAGCAGGCCAGGCAGCATCTCTAGGAAGAGGTACAGTCGACGTTTCGGGCCGAGACCCTTCGTCAGGACTCAAACACGTGGTAGGCATGGTAATGTTGTGGTTAGTGTAACTTTACAGTGTCGCTGATCAGAAGACTGGGGTTTGTCTGTAAGGAGTTTTTATATCCTCCCTATGACCACGTGGTTCTCCGGCTTCCAAACATGTACGGATTAGGTTAGTAGGTTGTGCCAGAAGTGTGGTGACATTAGCAGGCTGCCCCCAGCTCATCCTGGGACTGTGTTGATTGCTGATGCAAGCAATATATTTCACAGTATTTCAGTGGGTGGTGGTAGAGGAGAGTACATCAGGGGCATTTAAAAAACTCTTAGATAGGCACATGAAGACTGAAAAATGAAGGCTGTGGAGGAGGGAAGGGTTAGCTTGATCTTAGATTAGATTAAAAGGTCAGCACAATATCGTGGGATGGACTGTGCTACGTTCTACATGTGACAAATAAAGCTAATATTTCTTTCTTTCATTCATTCCATCTAAGTGCGTCCCATTTTAGGAATTTTAACCAATGGACTATTCCACATACAGCTACACTGAAACAATAGTAATTAGATGAAGCTTTCACATGTAGGCTCTGACACGCTGTTAAGATCAGTACTATAATGACGACAGCGCCAATGTAGTGGTGAAATAAAGGGAATTTTTCACTGAGTGTACAACACAGAGTCTGCGTTGTCCATGTGTGTGTGACGGATGTATTGATATGACAAGCCAAATGTTTCTCATTACCGCAGCAGTTGTGTAGTTGCTGCTGAAGGAAGTGATTTAATGGCAACTTAACCACATTGACAATGTTTGGATTTGGATAATAATCAACATTAATGTCATATGTGCCACTATGTGCAATTAAAGATAACTGAAAAACATCTATAGTAAAACTCCCACAGTAAAATTGCCCAGAATTTCCTCACACCAGACATGTCAGATATGTCAGCCATAAAATATAAACGTAAAATTCTGCCGAGGAAACACAAGAGATTCTGCGGAAGCTGGAAATCCAGAGAAACTCACACAAAATGCTGGAGGAACTCAGCAGGTCAGGCAGCATCTATGACAAGGAATAAAGGGCACAAGACCGTGAGAAATAGGAGCAGGTTTAGGGCATTCAGCTCATTGAGTCTGCTCCATCATTCCATCATGGCTGATTTAACCTCTCAACCCATGCTCCTGCCTTTGACAACCAGACTAATCAAGAACCTATCAACCTTCACTTTCAATATACACAATGACTTACCCTCCACAGTTGTCTGTGGCAATGAATTCCACAGATTCACCTCCATCTTGTGAAAGAAATTCCTCCTCATCTCTGTTCTAAATGGATGTCCCTCTATTCTGAGGCTGTGCCCTCTGGTCCTAGACTCCCCTGCTATAGGACATCCTCTCCACATTCATGCTATCTGAGCCCTTCAATATTTGATAGATTTCAATGAGATCCCCCCTCATTCTTCTGAACTCAAGCAAGTACAGGCCTGGAGCCATCAAACAGTCCTCATACATTAACCCTTTCATTACTGAAATAATACTCGTGAACCTCCTGAACTTTGTGAATTCGGCCTGGGTTGTCAACTGTTTATCCCTCCTCATGGATGCTGCCTGACCTATTGAGTTCCTCCAGCATTTTGTGTGTGTTTTTGCCATTCATCATTCAGCATCATATTTATATTTTTTTGATTCCTTTAATATTGGGAAAACTATAAATCACTGCTTTGAATGAACACAAGAGATGCTGCAGATGCAGGAAATCTTGACCAACACACACACACACACACACGCACACACAGACACACACACAAACAGACATATACAGACAGACAGACAGACACACACACACACACACACACACACACACAGAGTGTGAGCAAATATATAATCAGGGGTGAAAGCAGTCGACATTTCGTGCTGACACTTGTGGGCTGCCCCCAGCTCATCCCCAAGTGTGTTGGTTGTTAATGCATGTTCCGATGTACATGTGATCAAGAAATGAATCTGAACCTGAATCACATTCTTTTGAATTCAATTGTTATTTACATGACAAATCAAGCTCCAGAAGTTTGTATTGGAGATGTGAACAATAAGTTTATTTGTTTGCAGACATGACAGATTCTGCAGACGCTGGAAATCCAGGGCAACACACACAGAATGCTGAAGGATCTCAGAAGGTCAGGCAGCATCTGTGAATGGGAATGAACAGCTGACGTTTTGGGCCGAAACCCTGAGTCCTGATGAAGGGTCTCGGCCCGAAACTTCAGTTGTTTATTCCCAAGTTTCTTTCTTTCTTTCTTTAGAGATGCAGCTGGGAACAGGCCTGCCCAATGAGCCGCTCAGCCCAGCAACCCACCGATTTAACACTAGCCTCGTCACGGGACAATTTACAATGACCTAATAACCCACACACCTGTGGACTGTGAGAGGAAACTGGAGCACCCGCAGGAAACCCACACGCACACACGGGAAGCAACGTACAAGCACAGTTCCAAAGGACATCGGAGCTGAACTCTGAATTCTGACGCCCCGAGCTGTAATAGTGTTGCACGTCGTGGAGTCAGTGAACAGTACAGCACAGACACGCGCAATGATCAGTTCTTATCAAAACCTGAAAATCCTGTTCTTGCACCCCTCTTAGTGAAAGTTTCCCCTAGTGCAGGACACTGTTACCTGAGTAGCACGTGCAAAATGCTGGAGGAACTCAGCAGGTCAGGCAGCCTCTATGGAAATGAATAAACAGTTGACATTTTGTGCCGAGACCCTTATCAAGCACGTGGACATAAACCAGGATAAGGAGGTGGGGGGGGGGGGGTGTGATGAAATCCGAATCTGCAAGTTGATTGGTGGAAGAGCTATGATTATGATTATGAGGACATGGAGTCCCCTTTTATTGTCATTTAGTAATGCATTAAGAAATGATAAAAATGTTTTTCCAGAATGATATCACGAAAACACATGATAAACCGACTTAAAAACTAACAAAGACCACATAATTATAACATATAGTTACAACAGTGCAAAGCAATCCCGTAATTTGATAAGAACAGACCATGGGCACAGTAAAAGTCTCAAAGTCTCTCGAAAGTCCCATCATTTCATGCAGACGGTAAACCTCCAGCGCTGCCAACTTGCCGATGCAGCATCCCGGAAGCATCCGACCACAGTCCGACTCCAAGTCCGTCCGAAAACTCCGAGCCTCCAACCACCTCTTTGACACCGAGCACCGAGCACCATCTCTGCCGAACGTTTCGACCCCGGCCCCGGCAACAGGCAATACGCAAAGCCGAGGATTTGGGGCCCTCGTCTCTGGAGATTCTCGATCGCACAGTAGCAGCGGCAGCGAAGCAGGAATTTCAGAAGTTACTCCAGATGTTCCTCTGCGCTTCTCACGGCTGTCCCCATCAAATCGGATTGTGCACGGCCCCTAGTTACACATATCGATGTTCATTCGGAACGGCCACGCGCGCTGCATCGCGCCGCCATCTTCTCCTTCTCCTAAACAGTTGAAGAAGAGGGAGATGTGACAGGAGAGGACAGTGGATCAGGGGATACCATACTTTATAGAGTAATAGACTTTACTGAAGTAAAGAGTAATAGGGATACCATACTTGCATCATACTTGCGTCATTTCATATTTGTATCACTGTCTGATATGGAGTGGCCACTGCACGGGAATGGAAAAAGTTACAGAAAGTTGTGAACTCTGCCAGCTCCATCAGGGACACGAGTCTCTCCAGCATCGAGGGCATCGCCAAAAGGAGATACCTGAAAAAGGCAAAAGCCACCATGAAGGACCCTCAGCATTCAGGACATGCCCTTCTCATTGCTACCATCAGGGAGGAGGTACAGGAGCCTGAAGACACTCACTCAGTGTATCAGGAACAGCTTCTTCCCCTCCACCATCAGATTTCAGAATGGACAATGAACCCATGAACATTACCTCAGTATTTCCCCTCCCTTTTGGTACTGCTTACTCAATTCAATTTTCTTTTTTTATATATTTCTTTTTGTAATTTTTATTATTATGGCTTGCAGTGTACTACTGCTGCAGAGGTGACTTGGTACAAATGAAAAGAGGCAAAGATCGAGAGGGCTTTCAGAGACTTTTACCCAGGGCAGAAATGGCTAATACAAGGGGGATAGTTTAAGGTGATTGGAGGAAGGTATAGGGGGATGTCAGAGGCACACGGAGAGTGGTGGGTGTGTGGATCGTGCTGCCAAGCATAGTGGTAGAGGTAGATCCATTAGGAACATTATAAGAAACTGTTAGATAGGCACATGGATGATAGAAAAATGAAGGCCATGGAGGAGGGAAGGGTTAGATTGAGCTTAGAGTAGATTAAAAGGTTGACACAACATTGTGGGCCGAAAGGTCTGTACTGTGCTGTAATAGTTCCTGGCTTGGAAACACCAATGCCCTTGAATGGAAGAGTCTACAAAAATTAGTGAATACAGCTCAGTCCCTCACGGGTAAAGCCCTCCCCACCATTGAGAACATTTACACGGAATGTGGCAGCAAAGCAGAACCCATCTTCAGAGATCCCATCTTCCAGGCCATAAGAACATAAGACATAGGAGCAGAATTAGGCCATTTGGCCCATCGAGTCTGCTCTGACATTCAATCATGACTGATCCTTTTTTCCCCTCCTCAGCCCCACTCCCCAGCTTTCTCCCCATAACCTTTGATGCCATGTGTAATCATGAACCTATCAAGCACACCCAAATACACCCAACAACCTCGCCTCCACAGATGCCTGTGGCAACAAATTCCACAAATTCACCATCCTCTGCTGAAGGAATTTCTCTGCACCTCTGTTTGAAAGGGACTCCCCTCTATCCTGAGGCTGTGCCCTCTTGTCCTAGACTCTCCCACCATGGGAAACATCCTTTCCACATCTACTCTGTCTAGGCCTTTCAACATTAGAAAGGTTTCAATGAGATTCCGCTCATCCTTCTGAATTCCAGCGAGTACAGACCCAGAGCCATCAAACATTCCTTGTATGATAACCCTTTCATTTCCGGAATCATCCTTGTGATCCGCCTCTGGTGCTTTTCTTCTCACTGCTGCCATCAGGAAGGAAGTACAAGAGTCTTAGGTCCCACACCACCAGTTCAGGAACTGTTATTACCCTCAACCTTCAGGCTCTTGAACCAGAGGGGATAACTTCACTCAACTCAACACTGAACTGATTTCACAACCTATGGGCTCACTTTCAAAGACTCTGCAACTCACGTTCTCAAAATTATCTGTGACATATTTATCGATAATTACTATTTTGCTTTTCTATTTTGTATTTGTACGTTTTGTTGTTTTTTGCACATCGGTTGTTTGTCTCTGCGTATAGCTTTCCTTTTTTTTGGCATGTGCCTGTGTGCGTGTGTGTGCGTCCGTGCGTGTGCGCGATAAGCCTTTACAAGGTGTGGAGAGAGAGTGAGTCCGTGAGACGTGCCATTCCTCACACAGACATTTTCACGGTATTTTTCCTTTTTTATTTTACGAGGTCAAATTGCGATCTCCACCCTCAACCCAGCACGGATGGAAAGCGTACTTGGGAGTGGCCCTGACTGGATTCGAACCCGGGAACCTCCGTTTCAGGGTCCGGCGCTGATGTCATTGCGTCACCAGCTGGCCCACGCGTATAGCTTTCCATTGATTCTTTTGTGATTCTGCTGTGAATCTCAGGGTCGTATATGGTGATGCATACATACTTTGGCCACAATCTAAATTTGATCTTTAACTTTGTTTTGTGTTCTATGGATGAAAGAACCTTGCCCTCCCTCACCAGTCTATACAGTAGTAAATATATGGCCCAACACAAGTTGTCATGTTGTATTGACTAACAAGAGCTGGTAACAAATTCAAAATTGAAGGCTATTGGAGGAAAGGTCATTAAAAAAGCAAAATGCTGTGTGGAACAAAGGAGCACCTAATGGGTTTTCAAAGCTGTCAAGAGATTTAGGGGGACTTTTGAAGTAGAATTTTCAAAGCTTACTTAATAATAGACAATCCAGCTATATGAGTAAGTAGTTAAAATAAGCCCCAACTCTTAATCACTGCTTGCTTTCAGCTTCTTTTCCCGGGCAGTGCAAATAACCTGATTATTTCTTGTCATCTGATAACAGTTGTTTCTCCAATCCAACTGGTTTCCACCTTAAAAATGTACTTCCAATGTTTTGTGTGCCTTTTGTACTCTCTCTCTTTTGTCTACAAATGGGAAATTTTGCCACACATATTAATGTCTCGCTGTTAATGCCTTTACACACCCTGCGTTGGTGTTAACTACCTCTCACTCTTTGCACTAGCACATTATAAAAATGTATTTCATCAAAGTATAAGATTACGAGGACATATAAGCCCCCGTTATCAAGGTCAAATTGACTGATTCTTTTTTGAAAGCAGCTCAAAAGGGTTCAAAACAGGGCTATTAAAACAAAATCCATGCTATCTCAAAAGTTTATCCAGAGCCTGGTGAACCTGTGAAATTCCTTGCCACAGATGGCTGTGGAGGTCAAGTCACTGAATATGCTTAAAGTGGAGGTTGATAGGTTCTTGGTTAGTCAGGGTGTCAAAGGTTATGGGGAGAAGGCAGGAAAATGGGTTGAATGGGATAATAAATCAATTATGATGGAATGACAAAGAAAATAAGTCATAGAAAGTGAGCCAATAGGTTGTGGGAACAGTTCAGTGATGGGACAAGTGAAGTTATCCACTTTGGTTCAAGAGCCTGATGGCTGAGGGGTAATAAGTGTTTCTAAACCTGGTGGAGTAAGTCCCGAGGTTCCAGTACCTTCTTCCCGATGGCAGCAGCGAGAAGAGAGCATCGCCTGTGTGGTGGGGGGTCTCTGCTTTCTTGTGACAATGCTCCGTGTAGATGTGCTAAATGGTGAGGAAAGCTTTAGCCGTGATAGACTGGGCTGTATCCATTACTTTCTGTAGGACTTTCCATTCAAGGGCATTTGTGTTTCCCTACCAGACCATGATGCAGCCAGGCAATATACTCTCCACCACACATCTATAGAAGTCTGTCAAAGTTACGGATGTCACGCCAAATCTTCACAGACTCCTAAGCAGAGGTGCTGCTGTGCTATTTTCGTAATTGCACTTACGTGCTGGGCCCAGAACAGGTACTCCAAAATAATAACATCGAGGAGTTTAAAGTTGCTGACCCTCTCCTCCTCTGATCCTCCGATGAGGACTGGCTCGTGGATCTCTGGTTTCCTCCTTCTGAAATCAGTTCCTTGGTTTTGAGAGGCCGTTGTTGTGGCACCACTCAGGCAGATTTCCAAACTCCCTCTTACATGCTGATTTGTCGCCACCTTTGATTCAGCTTACAACTTGAATATGACATTGGAGCTGTGCTTAGCCACACAGTCATGTGTAAGGCGAGTAGAGCAGGGGGCTAAGCACACAGCTTCTGGTGCTCCTGTGCTAGTGGAGACCGTGGAGGAGATGTTGGTGCCAATCCAAACTGACTAGGATCTACAAGTGAGGAAACTGAGAACCCAATTGCACAAGGAGGTGAAGTTTATTGATTAGTTTTTAGGGGATGCTGGCATTGAATGGTGAGCTGTAGTTGATAAAGAGCATCCTGATGTATGCATCTTTGCAGTCCAGATGTTCCGGGTTGAGTGGTGCCAGTGAGATGGCATCTGCTGTGCCAGTCGGGAAATTGGAGTGGATCCGTGTCACTTCTCAGGCAGGAGTTGAACGTTGTTGTTTTTCATTGCACGTCACATTCTCACCAACACCACCACCACAAATTCTTATTACATATTAATGTATGTGCCAAACAAAGTCAACCCTTGACCCTTGAAATATCTGCAATTGAATGTTGTAATTAACAGGTGCAGACTTTCCTCTGAGATATAGATATCTATAGGTTTAAGGCTATGGAGTCACAACTGTTTTCTTTGTGTTTTGAACTATCTCTAAGGGCAGGAAATAGAAATGATAGCGAGGGTCAGATTACAAATGACTTCAAGGTCATTGTATCTCTGTGTTGGTGCTCAATTCACGAGTGTTGATATACATTCAGTGGCCACTTTATTAGGTACACCTGTACACCTGCTCATGAATGCAAATGTCTAATCAGCCAAAGAAAAAGCATTTCAGGATGGATATTGTATACATTTCTCTGACATTAAATATACCTTTGAAACCAATCACATGGCAGCAACTCAAAGCATGCAGACATGGTCAAGAGAGAACCACAAAAGCTATGGTTTAGACCAAACATCAGAATGGGGAAGAAATGTGATCTAAGTGACTTTGACTGTGGAATGATTGTTGGTGCCAGACGGGGTGGTTTGAGTATCTCAGAAGCTGCTGATCTCCTGGGATTTTCATGCACAATAGTCTCTAGAGTTTACAGAGAATGGTGCGAAAAACAAAAACATCCAGTGAACTGTAGTTCTGTGGGCAAAAACGCCTTGTTAATGAGAGCGATCAGAGGAGAATGGCCAGACTGGTTCAAGCTGACAGGAGAGTGACAGTAACTCAAATAACCATGGTGTGCAGAAGAGCATCTCTGAATGCACAACACATTGAACCTTGAAGTGGATGGGCTACAGCAGCAGAAGACCATGAACATACACTCAGTGGCCACGTTATTAGGTACAGGAATTAACTAATAAGGTAGCCACTGAGTAAATATTTATGTTTACAGTTACATATAAGGTAAATAATTAGAGTCAGCATTCATTTTAGAGATACGGTGTGCAACAGGCCTTCTGAACATGGTACCGTTGGAAAATGCATGGTTATGCACTCTGGTCGTGGAAATAAATGTGTGGACTATTTTTTAAACGGGGAGAAAATCAAAAAATCTGAGATGCAGAGGGACTTGGGAGTCCTTGTGCAGAACCCCCTGAAGGTTAACTTGCAGATTGCGTCGGTGGTGAGGAAGGCAAATGTCATGTTAGCATTCATTTCAAGAGGTCTAGAATACAAGAGCAAGGATGCGATGCTGAGGCTTTATAAGGCACTGGTGAGGCCTCATTTTGAGTATTGTGAGCAGTTTTGGGCCCCTCATCTGATGTGCTGGCATTGGAGAGGGTCCAGACAAGGTTCACAGGGATGATTCCAGGAAAGAAAGGGTGATCATACAAGGAATGTTTGATGGCTCTGGGTCTGTATTCTCTACAATTCAGAAGAATGAAGGGGGATCTTATTGAAACCTTTCGAATATTGAAAGGTCTAGACAGAGTAGATGTGGAAAGGACGTTTCCCATGGTGGGAGAATCTAGGACAAGAGGGCATAGCCTCAGGATAGAGGGGCTCACTTTCAAAACAGAGATACAGAGAAATTTCTTTAGCCAGAGGGTGGTGAATTTGTGGAATTTGTTGCCACATACAGCTGTGGAGGCCAGGTCGTTGGGTGTATTTAAGGCAGAGATTGATAGGTTCTTGATTGGACATGGCATCAAAGGTTACGGGGAGAAGGCCGGGAACTGGGGGTGAGGAGGAAATCAAAAAAAGAATCAGCATGATTGAATGGCGGAGCAGACTCGATGGGCCAGATGGCCTAATTTTGCTCCTATGTCTTATGATTTTATGGTATCTAATAATAAAGTGGCCACTCTGTGCTGTAGCTTTAATTTTTCAAAGCACTCCAAAGTGTTCTTTTCCTTGATAAAATTGTATTCTAATTGGTAACCAGGTAAAATTGTATCCTAACTGGTTGCATCACAGCCATATGGAAACACCAATGCCCAGGGATGGAAAAGTCTACACAGAAGCCAGTCCAGCACAGGCAAAGCCAACCCAGCACTGGCAAAGCCAATCTATCATAGGTAGATGAGTCACTATGGGTGGAAGTCAGGAACAGGAAGGGAGCAGTTACTCTATTGGGGGTACTCTATAGGCCCCCTGGTAGCAGCAGAGATACAGAGGAGCAGATTGGGAGGCAGATTTCGGAAAGGTGCAAAAATAACAGGGTTGTTATCATGGGTGACTTTAACTTCCCTAACATTGATTGGCACCTGATTAGTTCCAAGGGTTTAGATGGGGCAGAGTTCATTAAGTGTGTCCAGGACGGATTCCTGTCACAGTATGTGGACAGGCCGACCAGGGGGAATGTCATACTAGATCTAGTACTAGGTAACAAACTGGGTCAGGTCACAGATCTCTCAGTGGGTGAACACCTGGGGGACAGTGACCACTGCTCCCTGGCCTTTAGCATTATCATGGAAAAGGATAGAATCAGCGAGGACAGGAAAATTTTTAATTGGGGAAGGGCAAATTATGAGGCTATAAGGCTAGAACTTGTGGGTGTGAACCGGGATGATGTTTATGCAGGGAAATGTACAAAGGACATGTGGTCGATGTTTAGAGATCTCTTGCGGGATGTAAGGGATAAATTTGTCCCGGTGAGGAAGATAAAGAATGGTAGGGTGCGGGAACCATGGGTGACAAGTGAGGTGAAAATCTAGTCAGGTGGAAGAAGGCAGCATACATGAGGTTTAGGAAGCAAGGATCAGATGGGTCTATTGAGGAATATAGGGAAGCAAGAAAAGAGCTTAAGAAGGGGCTGAGAAGAGCAAGAAGGGGGCATGAGAAGGCCTTGGCGAGTAGGGTAAAGGAAAACCCCAAGGCATTCTTCAATTATGTGAAGAACAAAAGGATGACAGGAGTGAAGGTAGGACCGATTAGAGATAAAGGTGGGAAGATGTGCCTGGAGGCTGTGGAAGTGAGCGAGGTTCTCAATGAATACTTCTCTTCGGTATTCACCAATGAAAGGGACTTGATAACGGTGAGGATAATATGAGTGAGGTTGATGTTCTGGAGCATGTTGATATTAAGGGAGAGGAGGTGTTGGAGTTGTTAAAATACATTAGGACGGATAAGTCCCCGGGGCCTGACGGAATATTCCCCAGGCTGCTCCACGAGGCGAGGAAAGAGATTGCTGAGCCTCTGGCTAGGATCTTTATGTCCTCGTTGTCCATGGGAATGGTACCGGAGGATTGGAGGGAGGCGAATGTTGTCCCCTTATTCAAAAAAGATGGTAGGGATAGTCCGGGTAATTATAGACCAGTGAGCCTTACGTCTGTGGTGGGAAAGCTGTTGGAAAAGATTCTTAGAGATAGGATCTCTGGGCATTTAGAGAATCATGGTCTGATCAGGGACAGTCAGCATGGCTTTGTGAAGGGCAGATCGAGTCTATCAAGCCTGATAGAGTTCTTTGAGGAGGTGACCAGGCATATAGATGAGGGTAGTGCAGTGGATGTGATCTACATGGATTTTAGTATTTTGACAAGATTCCACATGGTAGGCTTATTCAGAAAGTCAGAAGGCATGGGATCCAGGGAAGTTTGGCCAGGTGGATTCAGAATTGGCTTGCCTGCAGAAGGCAGAGGGTGGTGGTGGAGGGAGTACATTCAGATTGGAGGATTGTGACTAGTGGTGTCCCACAAGGATCTATTCTGGGACCTCTACTTTTCGTGATTTTTATTAACGATCTGGATGTTGGGGTAGAAGGGTGGATTGGCAAGTTTGCAGACAACACAAAGGTTGGTGGTGTTGTAGATAGTGTAGAGGATTGTCAAAGATTGCAGAGAGACATTGAAAGGATGCAGAAGTGGGCTGAGAAGTGGCAGATGGAGTTCAACCTGGAGAAGTGTGAGGTTGTATACTTCGGAAGGACAAACTGCAAGGCAGAGTACAAAGTACAAAGTAGTACACTGCAGGATATTTGGTAGTGTGGAGGAGCAGAGGGATCTGGGGGTACATGTCCACAGATCCCTTAAAGTTGCCTCACAGGTAGATAGGGTAGTTAAGAAAGCTTATAGAGTGTTAGCTTTCATAAGTCGAGGGATAGAGTTTGAATCGCGATGTAATGATGCAGCTCTATAAAATTCTGGTTAGGCCACACTTGGAGTACTGTGTCCAGTTCTGGTCGCCTCATTGTGTGAAGGATGTGGAAGCATTGGAAAGAGTACAGAGGAGATTTACCATGATGCTGCCCGGTTTAGAGAGTATGGATTATGATCAGAGATTAAGGGAGCTAGGGCTTTACTCTTTGGAGAGAAGGAGGATGTTATTAATGACTTGGATGAGGGAATTAAATGCAGCATCTCCAAGTTTGCGGATGACACAAAGCTGGGTGGCAGTGTTAGCAGTGAGGAGGATGCTAAGAGGATGCAGGGTGACTTGGATAGGTTGGGTGAGTGGGCAAACTCATGGCAGATGCAATTTAATGTGGATAAATGTGAAGTTATCCACTTTGGTGGCAAAAATAGGAAAACAGATTATTATCTGAATGGTGGCCGATTAGGAAAAGGGGAGGTGCAACGAGACCTGGGTGTCATTATACACCAGTCATTGAAAGTGGGCATGCAGGTACAGCAGGCGGTGAAAAAGGCGAACGGTATGCTGGCATTTATAGCGAGAGGATTCGAGTACAGGAGCAGGGAGACCTTGGTGAGACCACACCTGGAGTATTGTGTGCAGTTTTGGTCCCCTAATCTGAGGAAAGACATCTTTGCCATAGAGGGAGTACAAAGAAGGTTCACCAGATTGATTCCTGGGATGGCAGGTCTTTCATATGAAGAAAGACTGGATGAACTGGGCTTGTACTCGTTGGAATTTAGAAGATTGAGGGGGGATCTGATTGAAACGTATAAGATCCTAAAGGGATTGGACAGGCTAGATGCGGGAAGATTGTTCCCGATGTTGGGGAGGTCTAGAACGAGGGGTCACAGTTTGAGGATAGAGGGGAAGCCTTTTAGGACCGAGGTTAGGAAAAACTTCTTCACACAGAGAGTGGTGAATCTGTGGAATTCTCTGCCACAGCAAACTGTTGAGGCCAGTTCATTAGCTATGTTTAAAAGGAAGTTAGATATGGCCCTTGTGGCTACAGGGGTCAGGGGGTATGGAGGGAAGGCTGGGTTCTGAGTTGGATGATCAGCCATGATCATAATAAATGGCGGTGCAGGCTCGAAGGGCCGAATGGCCTACTCCTGCACCTATTTTATATTATATTATATTATATTATGATAGTGGTGTACAAGATAATAAGAGGAATAGATAGAGTGGATAGCCAGCGCCTCTTCCCCAGGGCACCATTGCTCAATACAAGGGGACATGGCTTTAAGGTAAGGGGTGGGAAGTTCAAGGGGGATATTAGAGGAAGGTTTTTTACTCACAGAGTGCTTGGTGTGTGGAATGCACTGCCTGAGTCAGTGGTGGAGGCGGATACACTAGTGAAGTTTAAGAGACTACTGGACGGGTATATGGAGGAATTTAAGTTGGGGGGTTAATTGGGACGCAGAGTTTGACAGTCGGCACAACATTGTGGGCCGAAGGGCCTGTAATGTGCTATACTCTTCTATGTTCTATGTTCTATCTGAAGTCAGTCCATCACAGGCAAAGCCCTCCTTATCATGAACACATTCACATAGAGCAGTGCTACAAGAAAGCAGCATCCATCATCCAAAATCCATCATCGAGGACCCCTACCATCCAAGCCGTGCCCCCTTCTTGCTGCTGCAGTTAGGCAGGAGGTGTCAAGGCTGTACTTGATCTGGTATTGGGAAAAGTACCTGGTCAGGTGTCAGGCCTCCTAGTGGCAGAGCATTTTGGAGATAGTGATCACAATTCTATCTCCTTTACCATAGCATTGGAGGGGGGTAGGAACAGACAAATTAGGAAAGCATTTAATTGGAGTAAGGGGAAATATGAAGCTATCAGGCAGGAACTTCAGAGATATTTGTGTGGCATTCTGCATAGGTACGTTCCAATGAGACAGGGAAACATGTCCATAGGTACGTTCCAATGAGACAGGCCAGAAGGGGCCACGAGAAGGCTTTGGCAAGCAGGATTAAGGAAAACCCAAGGCATTCTACAAGTATGTGAAGAGCAAGAGGATAAGACGTAAGAGAATACGACCAATCAAGTGCGACAGTGGAAAAGTATGTATGGAACCAGAGGAGATAGCAGAGATACTTAATGAATACTTTGCTTCAGTACTCACTATGGAAAAGGATTTTAGTGATTGTAGGGATGACTTACAGCGGACTGAAAAGCTTGAGCATATAGACATTAAGAAAGAGGAGCTTTTGGAAAGCATCAAGTTGGATAAGTCTCCAGGACCAGATGAGGTGTACCGCAGACTACTGTGAGAGGCGAGGGAGGAGATTGCTGAGCCACTGGCGATGATCTTTGCATCATCAATGAGGATGGGAGAGATTCCAGAGGATTAGAGGGTTGCAGATGTTGTTCCCTTATTCAAGAAAGGGAGTAGAGATAGCTTAGGAAATTATAGACCATGGAATCTTACTTCAGTGGTTGGTAAGTTGATGGAAAAGATCCTGAGAGGCAGGATTTATGAACATTTGGAGAGGCATAATATGATCAGGAGTAGTGAGAGAGAGTGGTGAGTGTGTGGAATGGGCTGCCGGCAACAGTGGTGGAGGCAGATATGATAGGGTCTTTAAAGAGTCTCCTGGATAGATTCATGGTGCTTAGAAAAATAGAGGGCTATGGGTAACCCTAGGTAATTTCTAAAGTAAGTACATGTTCGGCACAGCATTGTGGGCTGAAGGGCCTGTAATGTGCTGTAGGTTTTCTATGTTTCTATGTTTTTATGTTTCTACGACTTAGGTCCCGCATCACCAGGTCCCAAAACAGATATTACCCCTTAACCATAAAGCTCCTGAACCAGTGTGGATAACTCTACTTACCTCAATAACGAACTTATTTCACAAGCTGCAGGCTCACTTTCAAGAATGCTACAATTCGTGTTCTCAGTATTATTTATTTTTCAATTTGCCTTCTTTTATATGTTGTTTTTTTTTGTCCATTGTTTCTTTTTGTATAGTTTTTCATAATTAGACCATAAAACCATAAGGCATTGGAGCAGAATTAGGCCACTTGGCCCATCGAGTCTGCTCCACCATTCCATCATGGCTGATTTATTATCCCTTTCAACCCCATTCTCCTGCTTCTCCCCAAAACCTTTGATACACTTACTTATGAAGAACCTATTAACCTCTGCTTTAAATAATACCCAACGACTTAGCTTCCACAACCATCTGTGGCAATGAATTCCACAGATTCACCACAACCTGGCTAACGAAGTTCTTCCTCATCTCTGCTCTGAATGGATCTCTCTCTGTTCTGAGGCTGTGCCTTCTGGTCCTAGACCTCCCCATTATAGGAAACATCATCTCCATTTCCACTCTATCTAAGCCTTTTAAAATTCAATAGGTTTCATAAGACCATAAGACCAAAAGACATAGGTGCAGAAATAGGCCATTGGGCCCAACGAGTCTGCTCTGCCATTTCATTATGGCTGGTACAATTTTCCTCTCAGCCCCAGTCTCCTGCTTTCCCCCCGTATCCCTTCATGCCCTGATCAATCAAGAATCTATCGACCACTGCCTTAAATATACATAAAGACTTGGCCTGCACAGCTGCCTGTGGCAGAGAATTCCACAGATTCACCACTCTCTGGGAAAACAGTTTATCCTCATCTCCGCCCTAAATCTTCTCCCCTGAATCTTGTGGCAATGTCCCTTAGTTCTAGTCTCACCGACCAATGGAAACAACTTTCCTACTTCTATCTTATCTATCTCTTTCAAAATTTTGTATGTTTCTATAAGATTCCCTCTCATTCTTCTGAATTCAAGAGAGTATTGTCCTAGGTGACTCAATCTCTCCTCATAGGTAAACCCCTTTGTCCCTGGAATCAACCTGGTGAATCTCCTCTGCACTGCCTCCATAGCCAGTATATCCTTCCTCAAGTATGGAGATCAGAACTGCACACAGTACTCCAGGTGCGGCCTCACCAGTACCCTGTACAGTTGCAGCATGATTTCCCTGCTCTTGGATTCAATCCCTCTAGCAATGAAGGCCAACATTCTGTTTGCCTTCTTAGTAATCTGTTGTACCTGCAAGCCAACTTTTTGCGATTCATGAACAAGCATTCCCAAGTCCCTCTGCACAACAGCATGCTGCAATCTTTCACTATTTAAATAATAATCTGCCCTTCTATTATTCCTTCCGAAGTGGATGATCTCGCATTTACCAATGTTGTACTCCATCTGCCAGACCTTCTCCCACTCACTTAACCTATCTATATCCCTCTCCAGACTCTCCACATCCTCTGCACAATTTGCTTTTCCACTCAGTTTACTGTCATCAGCAAATTTTGCTATGCTACACTCAGTCCCCATCCAAATCATCAATGTAAATGGTAAACAGCTGCGGACCCAGCATAGACCCCTGTGGCACCCCACTCACCACTGACTGCCAACCGGAGAAACACCCATTTATACCAACTCTCTGCCTTCTATTGGTTAACCAATCCACTATCCGTGCCAATACACTTCCTCCGATTCCATGCATCCGTATCTTATTTATAAGTCTCTTGTGCGGCACCTTATCCAACGCCTTCTGGAAATCCAAGTATACGACATCCACCTGTTCCCCTCTATCCACTGCACTCATTATGTCCTCAAAGAACTCCAGTAAGTTTGTCAAACAGGTCCTGCCCTTTCTGAATCCGTGCTGCGTCTGCCTAATGGAACCACTCCTTTCTAAATGTTTCGCTATTTCTTCCTTAATGACAGCGTCAAGCATTTTCCCAACTACAGATGTTAAGCTAACTGGCCTCTAGTTGCCCATCTTTTGCCCATTTGCCTAATCTGTCTACATCCACTATAGCCTCTCTATTTTCTCAAAACTACCTGCCCCTCCACCTATCTTCATATTGTCTGCAAACTTTGCATCAAAGCCATCAATTTCATCATCCAAATCATTAACTTATAATGTAAAGAGGATCAATCCCAACACAGACTTCTGTGGAAGACCACCAGTCACCAGCAGCCAATCAGAAAAGGCTCCCTTTATTCCCACTCTTTGCTTCCTGCTAATCAGACACTGCTTTATCCATGCTAGAATCTTTCCTGTAATACCATGGGCTTGCAGCTTGTTAAGCATCCACATGTGTGGCACCTTATCAAAGGCCTTCTGAAAATCCAATAACACAATATCAAATGATTCTCCTACTGAGGTCAGACTGACTTGCCTATCCATTCCTTTCTTCTGCCTCTCTCCCTTCTTGAAGACTGGAGTGACATTTGCAATTTTCCAGTCTTCTGGAACCATTCCAGAATCTAGTGAGTCTTGAAAGATCAATACTAATTCATCCACAGTCACTTCTGCCACCACGTTCAAAATCCTGGCGTGTAGACCATCTGGTCCAGGTGACTTATCTACCTTCAGACCTTTCAGTTTCCCAAGAACCTTCTCTCTAGTTATGGCAATTTCACACACTTCGTGCCCCTGACACCTGGAACTTCCACCATACTGCGAGTGTCATCCACAGCGAAGATTGAGGCAAAATACTGATTCAGTTCATCCTCCACTTTGTTGTACCCCCATTACAACCTCTCATCGTTTTCCAGTGGTCTGATATCCACTCTCGCCTCTCTTTTATATTTTATGTATCTGAAGATACTTTTGGTATCCTCTTTAATATATTCAATGAGATCCCCCTCTCATTCTATTGTATTTCTTTATTTTCATGAGAATGGCTGCTAAAAAATTAATCTCATGGTGACATACGTATATGGTAATAAATTTACTTTGACTCTGGCTTTGAAATTTGCCACTAAGGCCCAGCTTAGTATGACCAAGGAATTGATTATGGACTTCAGGAAGGGTAAGTCGACGGTTCTCTCCAAGAGATCAGTAGTAGAAAGAGTGAGCAGTTTCAATTTCCTGAGTGTCAACATCTCTGAAGATGTATCTGGGCTCAACATATTGATACAATTACAAGGAAGGCAAGACAGTAGATATATTTGGTTGGGAGTGTGAGGAGATTTGGTATGTCACCGAAGAGTCTCACAAATTTCCACAGGTGTATCATGGAGAGCATTCTGACTCGTTGCATCACTGTCTAGTAAGAAGGGGCCACTGCACAGGATTGGAGAAAAACTGTAGAAAGTTGTGAACTCAGCAAGCTCCATCATGGGCACTAACTTGAAGTAAAAATTATATCAAATTAAGTTAGACATATACAGTGACCATTAGCCAGTATTTATTGCCAATCAGTAAATGCCCTTGAGAAAGAGGCAATGTGATACCTTCTTGATGAAAGCAGCTATAGATTAGAGGTATACATTAAAGCAACAGGCCCCGTGTCCACCAGCAAGTCTGTCAACCATCAACTACCCCATTACATTGAGATTATATTAGTTGCTTGTTCTGCAACACAGAGACTACGTGGACTCCACACCAGGACCACCAGACTCAAAAGCAATTACTTGGCCCAAACAGGAAGGCTGATCAACACCTCCACCCGCTAACCCACCCCTCCACTCCCCCAACCACCACTACTACAGCATTTCCCATCACAGTTCAAAAATTTCAAAGTAAATTTATTATTAAAATGCAAATACGTCACCATGTACAACTCTGAGATTCATTTTCTTATGGTCATTCACAGTAAATACAAAGAAACACAATAGAATCAAAGAAAAACTGCTCAGAGCAAAGGTGGACATTCAACCAATGTGCAAAAGGCAGCATATTGTGCAAATACAAAAAAAAAGGGAGACATAAATAAATAAAATCACTTTATGGACGTACTACAAATCTATGTACAGTATATTAGCTATCTTATATATTTATAGTTATTGTGTTCTTTGTCTTCATGTGATTTTGTGCTGCATCGGTCCAGGAGTAACAACTATTTCATTCTCCTTTACTCTTGTGTACTGGAAATGACATTGAACAATCTTGACAAGGCCGGGCCAGGCTCCTGTGCCTTCTCCCTGTTGGTAGCAATGAGAAGAGGGCACATCCCAAACAGTGAGGGCCCTCAATGGTGCATGCCACCTTTCTGAGGCAACATCTCTTCTAGGTGACCTGATGGTGAGAGGGTTTAAATCAGTTGAAAGTAAAAGCAATTCTCTGGGCAGACGCAAATATTTCCTATCTACTGAAATGGTGGTTTGAAATGAGTCACGGCAAAACCTATGGTGGTACTTTTGGAAACTGCTGTGGTTCGCAGACTTCCACTACACCTTGTCAGCAAGATCAAGAGTTTCTGAGGACCCCAGACGTAATACCTGCTCCAGGCAATGCTGCTTCAGAGAACAAAACCAACCTACCCTTTCAACTCCAGACAGAGTGTGAGAAAACAACCATAAACAATGCAGCGTTTAAATTGTTAACTGACAGCCTGAGACTTTTCCCAGGGTGGAAATGGCTAATATGAGGGGGCAGAATTTAGAAGTGATTGGAGGAAAGTATGAGGAATGTCAAAAGTAAGTTCTTCACCTAGAGTGGCGGTTACATCTAACACCCTGCTTGGCGTGGTGCCACAGGCAGATACATTGGGGACTTTTAAGAAACTCTTAGATAAGCACACGGATGATAGAAAAATGGAGAGTTATGTAAGTGGAAAAGGTTAGATCAATCTAGGTTCAAAGGTCATGAGCAGAAAGGCCTGTGCTGTGCTGTAATGTTCTATGTTCTACAAAGATTGTAAATCAGGAAACATTGCATAAATAGATTTAAATACCAAGCTTCACCTGCAGATCACTGAATATCACTAAGTGGAACGGAGCGACAAAGCCAGATCAATCTAGCGCTTCTTTCAGAGTCAAAATCAGGTTTGATATCACCGGCATATGTTGTGAAATTTGTTGTTTTGTGGCAGCAATTCATAATAATAAAAACTATAACTTACAATAAATATACATATGTGTGTGTGTATGTGAGTGTGGGGGGGTCTATATATTTATTGCAATAGATAGTTCTTATTCTTATGTATTTCAATGTATCACTGCTGCACATTGACAAATAACACGATAGAAAAGTGATAGAAATATAGCAAAATCAGTAACAGGTACTGATCTAAATGTACTGTACTTAAATGCACACAGCGTTAGAAATAAAGTGGATGACCTTGTTGTACAGCTACAGGTTAAAAGAAATGACATTGTGGCCATCACCGTGTCATGGCTAAATGATGGATGTGATTGGGAGCTGAATGTCCAAGGATACACAGTGTATAGGAAAGATAGGAAGGTCGGTAAAGGGGGTGGCGTGGCCCTGATGGTAAGCAACGTATCAAATCAATAGAAAGAAGGGACATAGGATCAGAAGAGGTAGAATCCTTATGGGTTGAGTTAAGAAATGGCAAGGGTAAAAAGGCACTAATAGCAGTTATATACAGGCCACCATAGAGCAGCTGGGATGTGGACTACAAGTTACAAGTTACAGCTGGAAATAGAAAAAACGTGTCGGAAGGAAAATGTCAAGAGAATTATGGGGGATTTTAATATGAAAGTGGATTGGGAAAGTCAGGAAGGTACTGGGTCTCAGTAGAATGCCTACGGGATGGCTTTTTGGAGCAGCTTGTCCATAAGCCCACCAGGGGACCGGCTGTTTTGGATTGGGTGCTGTGTAACGAACCTGAGGCGATTAGGGAGCTGGAGGTAATGGGACCCCTTGGAAGTAGTGATCATAATATGATTGAGTTCAGTTTCAATTTTGAAAAGGGAGAAGCTGGTATCAGGTGTATTGATATTTCAGTGGAACAAAGGAAATTACAGTGGTAAGATAGATGGAGGGACGGTAGAGCAGAATTGGATGAAATTCCTACAAGAAATAAGGAAAGTGCGGGAAAAATATATTCCAAGAAAAAAGAAAACCATGAATGGAAAAATGGCACGAGTGTGGCTAAGGAGAGAGGTTAAGGCTAAAATAAAAGCAAAAGAGATGGTGTACAAGGAAGCAAAAATTAGTGGGAAAACTGAGGACTGGATGACTTTTAAAAACTTACAGAAGGAAACTAAGAAAACTATTAGGAAAGAAAAGATGAATTATGAAAGGAAGTTGGAAATTAACATTAAAAAGAATACTAAGAGTTTTTTTAAATATATGAAGAGTAAAAGAGTGACATGGGTAGATATAGGACCGATTGAAAATGATGCTGGAGAAATTATAATGGGTAACAAAGAGGTGGCAGAGGAACTAAATGAGTATTTTGCATCAGTCTTCACAGTGGAAGACATTAGCAACATACCTGATAGCCAGAGGTCTCAGGGAATAGAATTAGGTACAGTCAAGATTACTAGAGAGAAAATGCTTAGGAAGCTACATGGA
Organism: Mobula hypostoma; assembly: GCF_963921235.1. NCBI lineage: Eukaryota > Metazoa > Chordata > Chondrichthyes > Myliobatiformes > Myliobatidae > Mobula > Mobula hypostoma. Next base: position 6,546,319 of record NC_086099.1, read on the forward strand.
CTGAGAGTAGATAGGTCTCCCGGACCGGATGAGGTACATCCATGGGTTCTGAAGGAGGTGGCTTTGGAGATTGTAGATCTTCCAGGAATCAATAGACTCTGGCATGGTTCCGGAGGACTGGAAGGTCACAAATGTAGTTCTGCTGTTTAAGAAAGGAGGGAGGCAGCAAGAAGAAAATTACAGACCTATTAGTCTGACATCGGTAGTTGGAAAGTTATTGGAGTCGATCCTCAAGGACGAGGTTATGAAATACCTCGAGGTGCATGACAAGATAGGCCCAAGCCAGCATGATTTCATGAAGGGAAGATCTTGCCTCACCAACCTACTGGAATTTTTTGAGACAATCTCAGCTAAGATTGATAAGGGAGAGGCTGTGGATACTGTGTATTTGGATTTTCAAAAGGCCTTCGATAAGGTGCCGCATAAGAGGCTACTTAATAAGATGAGAGCCCATGGAATTACAGGAAAGATATTGGAATGGGTGGAGCATTGGCTGATAGGCAGAAAGCAAAGGGTGGGAATAAAGGGATCCTATTCTGATTGGTTGCCAGTTACTAGTGGTATTCCTCAGGGGTTGGTGCTGGGGCCGCTTCTTTTTACAATGTATATTGATGATTTAGATTATGGATTAAATGGTTTTGTGGCTAAATTTGCGGATGACACCAAGATAGGTGGAGGAGCAGGAAGAGTTGAAGAAACGGAAAGGTTGCAGAGAGACTTGGTCAGTTTAGGAGAGTGGGCAAAGAAATAGCAGATGAGATACAATGTTGAGAAATGTACGGTTGTACATTTTGGAAGAAGAAATAATCAGGCAGATTATTATTTAGATGGGGAGAAAATTCAAAAATCAGAAGTGCAAAGAGACTTGGGGGTCCTTGAGCAGGATACCCTAAAGGTTAACCACTAGATTGGATTGGCAGTAAGGAAAGCGAATGCTATGTTGGCATTCATTTCAAGAAACGTAGTGTATAAGAGTAAGGAGGTGTTGATGAGGCTCTATAGGGCACTGATGAGATCTCATTTGGAATACTGTCTGCAGTTTTGGGCCCCCTATCTTAGAAGGGATGTTCTGATGTTGGAGAGAGTTCAGAGAAGATTTACGAGGATGATTCCTGGAATGCAGGGGCTAACATATGAGGAGCGTTTGTCGGCTCTTGGATTGTATTCATTAGAGTATAGAAGAATGAGAGGGCATCTCATAGAAGCATTTTGAATGTTGAAAGGGTTGGACAAAGTAGATGTGGAAAGGCTGTTTCCCTTGGTGGGTGAGTCCAGAACAAGAGGCCACAGTCTTAGAATTAGAGGGTACCCAGTTAAAACAGAGATGAGGAGAAACTTTTTTAGCCAGAGGGTCGTGGATTTATGGAATTCGTTGCCACATACAGCTGTGGCGGCCCGATCATCGAGGGTGTTTAAGGAGGAGATTGATAGGTATCTAATTAGTCAGGGTATCAAGGGATATGGGGAAAAAGCTGGAAATTGGAACTAGATGGGAGAATAGTTTAGCTCATGGTGGCGTGGCAGAGCAGACTCGATGGGCCGAATGGCCTACCACTGCTTCTTTGTCTTGTGATCTTGGTGACATGGCATATGCCAGTGATATTAAACCTGACTGTGACTCTGATCCCTTAGTAAACGTCTCTGATTATAGCAACGAGGTGGTTACCACTAAGCAACACACATCAAAGTTGCTGGTGAACGCAGCAGGCCAGGCAGCATCTCTAGGAAGAGGTACAGTCGACGTTTCAGGCCGACACCCTTCGTCAGGACTCGGTCTCGGCCTGAAACGTCGACTGTACCTCTTCCTAGAGATGCTGCCTGGCCTGCTGCGTTCACCAGCAACTTTGATGTGTGTTGCTTGAATTTCCAGCATCTGCAGAATTCCTGTAGGTTACCACTAAGACTAATCGACACCTCTCAAGGTCATTTGCTTATCTCTCCCAGACATTGTCGTCACTTGTACTTCTGTTCTCTTGGAGTAGAATTCTAAATGCATCCAAGCACTATTTACAGATCCTGACTTGCTGAAAAATAGATTAAGGGAAACCTGTTCTTTTATCATTCAGTAATTCCATAACAAATTCTCCTTGTTCTCTGTCATTATTCTGTATATTCATGGAATCATAGAATCATAAAGCAGTACAGCCCAGAAACAGGACTTCAGCCCATCTAGTCCATGCCGAACCATTAATCTGTCTAGTCCCATCAACCTGCACCTGGACCATAGCCCTCCATAACCCCCCCATTCATCTATCTATACAATTTTCTCTTAAATGTTGAAATTGAGCTTGCATGGACCGCTTGTGCTGCCAGCTCGTTCCACACTGTCACCACCCTCTGAATGAAAAAGTTCCCCCTCATGTTCCCCTTTCACCCCTATGCCATGACCTCTAGTTGAAGTCTCACCCAACCTCAGCGTAAAAAGCCTGCTTATACTTACCCCTCTTAATTCTGTATACATCTATCCAATCTCCACTGGATTTCTACATTCCAGGGAATAAAGCCCTCAGCTATTCAATCTTTTCTGATAACTCTAGTTCCCAAATTGCAGCCACCCACTTCTGCCGCAGTTGAGACCAGTTGTTCAATGGTTGTACGTTGAGGTAAAGACCCCACATTCCCCAGTCCCTGATCTAGCTACCGCGGAATCTGTCAACTCCCGGTCCCAAACTCCAGTGATTCTAATCATCATTCCTTGTTCACTCATGTATAAGATCAAGAGTTCATGTTGCAGCTCACGTTGAGCAACACGACCAAAATCAAGTTCCAGTTCAAGCAACACATCAAAGTTGCTGGTGAACGCAGCAGGCCAGGCAGCATCTGCAGAATTCCTCCTGTTGAAGTTCCAGTTCAGGTTCAGTTCATTGTCATTCAACCTTACACTTGTACACAGCCAAATGAAACAACGTTCCTCTGGACCAAGGTGCACAACACAGTACATATAACTCACACATAACACATAAAGTAATATTACCACAAATAAATTAACAAACAAAAATATATTCCAGAAGATTAACGTATAGCAGGAGGTGCATTTACAACACAAGTTAAACCTCACTGGTGCTTTGTACATGATGAGACCTGGGTGGCAGCAGGACGTTCAGTAGTCTCACGGCCTCGGGAAAGAAGCTCTTTCCCATTCTAACAGTTCTTCTCCTAATGCTACAGTGCCTCCTGCGTAATGGTGGTGGGTGGGGGTCAAAGAGATTGTGGGACAGATGGGAGTTATCATTGACAATGCTGAGGGCCCTGTGTACGCCGCGCTCCTGGTAAGTATCTCTAATGGATGGAGAAGAGCCCCAGAGATCCTCTCAGCAGTCCTCGCAATCCTTTGTAGGGACTTGGAGGGCAGATGCCTTGCAAAATGCTGGAGGAACTCAGCAAAGTCAGATGACAACTACAGAATGGAAGGAACTGTCAAACCCTTTGGGATGAGACAACTTTATCATTACCCTTCCTTTGCAGTCCTATCAGATTCCTTCTTCTCTGGCCCTTTACCGTTCCACCTATCACCTGCCAGCTTCTTACTTCATCCCAATTAGGTGTACCTAATAAAGTGGACATCCAGCACATAAGCCGTGGTTACGTCTTAGTGGGGCGATGTTCCCCTTTCTAGCAACTGAAGGAATGTGTGGCGGCTTTACTATAGATAAACCAGGGAACGTCCTGACCATATAAATCCAGGCTCCAAGCTGCCAAAACTTACAAACAGGTATCTGTACAATCTTGCTTCCAATGCCTTTAAGGCAGAAGAGGTTATAGGTTTGAGGACTCACTCAATCGTCTCATCGTTACACAAGCGCAGATTCTACCCACTGCATGTAATCTGAGAGACCCGAGCAACTCCAGTACATTCCTTAATCTGTCTGAAGGTGCTGAAAATGAATATTCCGGCCCCGCCAATTGTAAATTGCCACCAGCATTTTAGTATCCAAGCCTCATTTCCTCGCCTTGGAGTCATCTTTATCTTTCAGTTTTCAGTCTGCAATAAGAAAATCTTAAAGCCAGTCTCCCTGATCTACCCAATAAAAAATGTTCCTCTTTTCAATGAAACACAATGATTTCTTCAATCCATCATTCAAGCCTCTGCTGAGATGGAACAGTTAAAAGACAAACTAAATATTGACTGATCTCCTTTAGAATTCCTTTAGGTACAGAGGAGATACCAGGGGTAAGTTTTTTACTCAGAGTGCTGAGTACGTGGAATGGGCAGCCGGTAATGGTGGTGGAGGTGGGTTCGATAGGGTCTTTTAAGAGTCTCCTGGATAGGTACATGGAGCTCAGAAAAATAGAGGGCTATGGGTAACCGTAGGTAATTTTTCAGGTAAAGACATGTTTGGCACAGCTTTGTGAGCCGAAGGGCCTGTATTGTGCTGTAGGTTTTCTATGTTTCTAGAATGTAACTCCGTAGGGCATAGGAGCAGATGCAGGGCATTCAGCCCATCAAGTCTGCTCAGCCATTCTATCTTGGCTGATTTACTATCCCTCTCAACACCATTCTCTTGCCTTCTTCCCGTAACTTTTGACGCCCTTAATAATCAAGAACCTATCAGCCTCTGCTTTAAATGTATTCAGTGAAACTGGCCTCCACAGCCATCTGTGGAAATGAGTTCCACAGATTCACCACCCTCTGGCTAAATAAATTCCTCCTCATCCCTGTTCTAAATGGACGACCTTCTATTCTGAGGCTGTACCCAGTGGTCCTAGACTCATCCACTATAGGAAACATCCTCTCCACATCTTCTCGGACTAGGCCTTTTAATACTGGATAGGTTTCATAGAACATAGAACAGAGAGATCCTGCCTCCTTCCTCTGACAAGCACAGGCCTAGAGCCATCAAGCTCTCATACATTAACCCTTTCATTCACAGGATCATTCTCATGAACCTCTTCTGGAAACCTGTACAATGCAGAACATCCCTCCTCAGATAATGGACCCAACGCTTGAAGGGAACTAACCATCTTTGAACCCGGTTGTACGGTACTTCAGGCTTCTGTACCTCCTGCCCTATGTGAGAATACAAGGCAATTGCAACGTTTAAGAGAAATTTGGTTAGGTACATGGATGGGAAGGATATGGACGGCCATAGTCCAGATGCTGGTTGAAAATGGGCACGTTCCTCCCCACCAGCAGTAGTGTCTATAGAAGGCACTGCTCGAGGAAGCAACATCAACGATATCCCGCCGTCCAGCTCACAGTAGCCTAGAGTCACAGAACACTACAGCACATCCGGTCCATGCCTTCTATAGACACTACTGCTGGTGGGGAGGAACGTGCCCATTTTCTTTCACCAAGGACTGACATCAACTTCATTTGCCATATACATTTACATGCTTTAGGAATTTGCCGTGGTGTGTTGGCGTGACATACCAAAGTCCAAATACTTTGGCTGGTAGGTTAATTGGTCCTAGTAAATCGTCACATGATTAGATGGGGATTAAATTGGGGGATTGATGGATGGTGCAGCTCGAAGGGCAGAGAGGGCCTATTGTGTGTTGTAGATCAATAATTAGATGAATGAACAACCAATCAGATAGATAGATAAATAGAGCCTTCAATAATTATAAAATGCACTCAGTGGCTGCTTTATTAAGTACAGGAGGTAACTATTGGAATTTTCCTTGTCTTTATATTTACAGTTATATAAAGGACAAGTAATTAGAGTTTAATATGTATTTATTTTATAGTGTCACACAGTGATATAGTGTGGAACAGGCCCTTCCCAACAAGCTGCATCACCCATTTAATCCTGACCTAATGACAGGACAATTTACAATGGCCAATTAACCTACCAACCAGCATGTCGTTGGGGCATGGGAGGAAACTGGTGTAGCTGGAGGAAGCCCATGTGGTTCACGGGGAGAACGTACAGGCACCTCACAGGCGGCACTGGAATTAAACTCCAGAGTGGCCCCAGCTGTAACAGTGTTAACCCCAAGCTAACCACTCTGCTACCACAGCACCTCAAGGCCACAAGTATCTCCAAACTGTCACTCACTTAGAATGATACAGACACGTTTTAGATTTATGTTTAGTGTTATGATGAAGAAATAATTAAACAATATTAAAATTCAAACACTAGAAGTGCAAAGGGACTTAGGCGTCCTTGTGCAGGACTCCCTAAAGCTTGCAGGTTGAGTCAGTGGTGAGGAAGGCAAATGCATTGTTAGCATTCATTTCAAGAGAACTAGAATATAAGAGCAAGGATTTGATGCTGAGGCTTTATAAGGCACTGGTCAGACTGTACTTGGAGTATCATGTGCAGTTTTGGCCCTTTAGCTAAGAAAAGGTGTGTTGGCTTTGGAGTGAGTCAAGAGGAGGTTCACACGAATGATTCTGGGAATGAAAGGGTTATTGTATGAGGAGTGTTTAATGGCTCTGAGCCTGTATCTGTTGGAGTTTAGAAGAATGAGGGAGGATCTCATTGAAACCTATCAAATATTAAAAGGCCCAAATAGAGTGGATATAGAGAGGATGCTTCCTGCAGTGGAGGAGTCTAGGACCAGAGGGCACAACTTCAAGACAGAGGGACATCCATTTAGAACTGAGATGAGAAGGGATTTCTTTAGCCAGAGGATGGTGTAGCTGTGGAATTCATTGCCACAGATGACTGTGGAGGACAGGTCACTGAGGATATTTAAAGTGGAGACTGATAGTCAAGCTATCAAGACGTCAAAATCAATAGGGAGAAGGCAGGAGAATGGTGTTGAGAGGGATAATAAATCAGCTATGATGGAATGGTGGAGCAGACTCAATGGGCTGAATGGCCTAATTCTGTTCCTATGTCCTCTGTTCTAGTGGTCCAACAAACAAATTATGTGTTCTTATCAGCCACTGCCAAATTTTTTACAGGGGCCAGAGCCTGTATTTTCATAATCACCAGTCTTACGACCAATTTCTGGCTAACGTAACTCCTTTAAACTTCTAAAAGGGTTACGTAGAATACTGCAAGTCCAGTTCACTGGTTCACGGATGGACTGACGGTGAGGGAGCTGTGTTGGCTTGGTTGTTGCAGGAATTACAAGCAATCTGACTGCAAGACCCTACAAAGGATTACGAGAGCTGCTGGGGGGGTCATCAGGGTCTCTTCCTCCCATCAGAGATATTTATCAGGAGCGCTGCCTACTCAGGGAACTTAGCAATGTCAATGATCCCTCCCATCCATCCAACAATCTCTCTGACCCTCTCGCATCAGGCAGGATGTACTGTAGCATCAGGACAGGGACTGTTAGGTGAGGAAACAGCTTCTTCCCCCTGGCCGTAAGACTACTGAATTCCCTGCCGACACCCAGGTCTCATCACGTATGAAGCGTCAGTAGTATTATACTGTTTACTTTTTAACCTGTGTCGTAAATGCACCTTACGCTCAATGTCAATCTGAGATAGAAACTGTCCTTGAGGCTGGTGGTACGTGCCTTCAGAGTTGTTGTATCTTCTGCCTGATGGGGGGGGGAGGAGGAGAGGGAATATCCAGTGTGGCGGGGGGAGTCTCTTGTTATTCTCTCTGCTTTACTGAGGCTGGAAGTGTAGACAGAGTCCACGGCGAGGAGGCTGGTTCCTGTGATGTGATGTGCTGAGCTGTGTCCACAACTCTCTGCAATTTCTTGTGGTCACTTGCAGATCAGTTGCTGTATCAGACTGTGATGCATCCAGAATTGGTAAGGATAGATGGGAGCATATTCAATTTCTTTAGCCTTCCGAGGAAGTAGAGGCATTGTTGAGTTTTTGAGACTGTGACATCAACTTGGTTCTGTTGTGTATTTAATATATCAGTAATATATTTAAAAAATTGCCCCATTTTTTAATAATTGCTTAGTTGGAACAGTGGAGATACCAGGCAGGATAGCTGAATTCTCTTCTTGTGGGATGTGGGAAGGTAGGGAGACTCCCAGTGTACAACTGCAAGAAGTGCATCCAGCTGTAGCTTCTAACAAACCGCTTTAAGGAGTTGGAGCTGGAACTGGATGAACTCTGGATCATTCACTAGGCTGAGGATGTGATAGATAGGATATATCGATAGGTAGTTATAGCCAAAGTGCAGGACACAGGAAACCGGGTGATGGCCAGGAACAGGAAAGCAGTCAAGGAGTCAGTGCAGAGTACCCCTGTGGCCATCCCACTCAACGTCAGGTATATCACTTTGGAATCTGTCAGTGGGGGGGAGGGTTGGAATGACCTGCTAGAGGAAAGTCACAGTCTCTGGCACTGAGTCTCCCTCTGTGACTCAGGGAAGTGGAGAGAAGAGGCACACTGTGGTAACAGGGGATTTGTTAGTTAGGGGAACAAAAAAGAGTTTCTGTGGATAACAGCATGATTTCCAGTTGGTATATTGCCTTCTGGGTGCCAGGGTCCGGGACATCTTGGATCGATTCCTCAGCATTCTTAAGTGCGAGGGTGAACAGCCGGAGATCGTGATTCATGCAGGGTACCAATGACATGGCTAAGAAGATTGAAGAGGTTTTGCTAAGTGAGTTCAAGGAGTTAGGTCCCAAGTTAAAGGGCAAGACCTCCAGGGTTGTGATCTCAGGATTGCTACTCGTGCCACGTGCAAGTGAGGCCAGAGCTAGGAAGATTATACATTATAATACATGACTAAGGGGTTGGTGTGGGAAGGAGGGCATAAGATTTTTGGATCATTGGGCTCTCTTTCCGGGAGGGTGGGACTTGTACATTGGCCTTCATCAACTGTGGGATTGAGTTTAAGAGCCGAGAGGTAATGTTACATCTATATAGACCCCACTTGGTCAGGCTCCACTTGGAGTACTGTGCTCAGTTCTGGTCACCGCACTACAGGAAGGATGTGGAAACAATAGAAAGGGTGCAGAGGAGATTTACAGGGATGTTGCCTGGATTGGGGAACATGCCTTATGAGAATAGTTTGAGTGAACTCAGCCTTTTCTCCTTGGAGCGACGGAGGATGAGAGGTGACCTGAGAAAGGTGTATAAGATGATGAGAGGATAGTGTGGATAGTCAGAGACTTTTTCCCAGGGCTGAAATGGTTAGCATGAGAGGACACAGGTTTAAGATGCTGGGGAGAAGGTACAGAGGAGATGTCAGGGGTAAGTTCTTTTATGCAGAGAGTGGTGAGTGTGTGGAATGGGCTGCCAGTGCCAGTGGAGATGGATATGACAGGGTCTTTTAAGAGACTCCTGGTTAGGTATATGGAGCTTAAAAAAATAGAGGGCTATGGGTAACCCTGGGTAATTTTTAAAGTAAGTACATGTTCAGCTCAGCATTGTGGGCCAAAGGGCCTTTATTGTGCTGTAGGTTTTCTATGCTTCTACATTTCTGAGTTAATGGGGCTATCTTACAGACCACTCAACAGTGTGAGGGACTTAGAGGAGCACATTTGTAAAGAGATTGCAGACTGTTGCATGAAAAATAAGGTTGTTATAGTAGGTGATTTTAACTTTCCACATATAAAAGACCATAAGACCATAAGATATAGGAGCAGATGTAAACCATTTGGCCCATCGAGTCTGCCCCCTGCCACTTCATCATTGTTGGTCCAACTTTCCTTTCAGCCCCAATATCCTGCCTTCTCCCCATATCCCTTCATGCCCTGACCAATTAAGAATCAATCAACCTCTGCTTTGAATATGCATAAAGACTCCACAGCTGCCTATGGCAATGAATTCCACAGATTCACCACTCTCTGCCTGAAAAAATTCCTCCTCATCTCTATTCTAAAAGGACACCCTTCTATTCTGAGGCTGTAGCCTCTGGTCCTAGACTCTCCCACTATAGGAAACATCTTATCCACATCCACTCTGTCAAGGCCTTTCACTACTCAATAGGTTTCAATTAGGTTTGCACTGCTACACAGGTGTATTTAAACTAAGTAGTGGGGGGGAGGGGGTGAACTGGAAATATAAGAATGGAGTTAAAGGGGAAAGAGAGAATAAGGAAAGTTAAGAAAAACAACAGAATTAACGGGGCAGAAAGCTCAGGAAGGGATAGGAGAGTATGGGCAAGTGCAGTAGGAATCAATGTGAAAGGTGAGGGGAGTAAAAGTATTACTTTAAAAGGATTAAAAGTATTATATATGAATGCACGGAGTATAAGAAATAAAGTGGATGAGCTTGAGGCTCAGTTGGAAATTGGCAAGTATGATGTTGTGGGAATAACAGAGACATGGCTTCAAGAGGACTAGGGCTGGGAAATGAATATTCAGGGTATACATCCTATCGAAAGGACAGACAGGTGGGCAGAGGGGGTGGGGTGGCTCTGTTGGTGAGGAATGAAATTCAGTCACTTGCGGGGGGTGACATAGAATCGGGAGATGTAGAGTCAGTATGGATAGAACTGAGAAACTGTAAGGGCAAAAAGACCCGAATGGGAGTTATCGACAGGCCCCCAAACAGTAGCCTGGATATGGGGTGCAAGTTAAATCAAGAGTTAAAATTGGCATGTCGCAAAGATAATGCTACGGTTGTTATGGGGGATTTTAACATGCAGGTAGACTGGGAAAATCAGGTTGGTACTGGACCCCAAGAAGGGGAGTTTGTGGAGAGCCTCAGATGGATTCTTAGAGCAGCTTGTATTAGAGCCTACCAAGGAGAAGGCAATTCTGGATTTAGTGCTGTGTAATGAACTTGATTTGATCAGGGAACTCGAGGTAAAGGAGCCATTAGGAGGCAGTGACCATAATATGGTAAGTTTTAAACTACAATTTGAGAGGGAGAAGGGAAAAGCAGAAGTGTCAGTATTACAGTTGAACAAAGGGGACTATGGACCCATGAGGGAGGAGCTGGCCAAAGTTGACTGGAAAGATACCCTAGCAGGGATGACAGTGGAACAACAATGGCAGGTATTTCTGGGAATAATACAGAAGGAGCAGGATCAGTTCATTCTAAAGAGGAAGAAAGATTTTAAGGGGAGTAAGGGGCGACCGTGGCTGACAAGGGAAGTCAAGGACAGTATAAAAATAAAAGAGAAGGAATATAACATAGCAAAGATGAGTGGGAAGCCAGAGGATTGGGAAACTTTTAAAGAGCAACAGAGGATAACTAAAAAGGCAATACGGGGAGAGAAGAGGAGATACGAAGGCAAGCTAGCCAAGAATATAAAGGAGGATAGTAAAAGCTTCTTTAAGTATGTGAAGAAGAAAAAATTAGTTAAGACCAAAGTTGGGCCCGTGGAGACAGAAGCGAGTGAATTTATTATGGGGAACAAGGAAATGGCAGACGAGCTGAACAGGTACTTTGGATCTGTCTTCACTACGGAAGACAAAAACAATCTCCCAGATGTAATAGTGGCCCGGCGACCTAGGGTAACGGAGGAACGGAAGGAGATTCACATTAGGCAGAAAATGGTGTTGGATAGACTGATGGGACTGAAGGCTGATAAGTCCCCAGGGCCTGATGGTCTGCACCCCAGGGTACTTAAGGAGGTGGCTCCAGAAATCGTGGACGCATTGGTAATTATTTTCCAATGTTCTATAGATTCAGGATCAGTTCCTGAGGACTGGAGGGTAGCTAATGTTATCCCACTTTTTAAAGAAAGGAGGGAGAGAAAACAGGCAATTATAGACCAGTTAGCCTGACATCAGTGGTGGGGAAGATGCTGGAGTCAATTATAAAGGAAGAAATAGCGGCACATTTGGATAGCAGTAACAGGATCGGTCCGAGTCAGCATGGATTTACAAAGGGGAAATCATACTTGACTAATCTTCTGGAATTTTTTGAAGATGTAACTATGAAAATGGACAAGGGACAGCCAGTGGATGAAGTGTACCTGGACTTTCAGAAAGCCTTTGATAAGGTCCCACTTAGGAGATTAGTGGGCAAAATTAGAGCACATAGTATTGGGGGTAGGGTACTGACATGGATCGTAAATTGGTTGGCAGACAGGAAACAAAGAGTAGGGATTAACGGGTCCCTTTCAGAATGGCAGGCGGTGACTAGTGGGTACTGCAAGGCTTGGTGCTGGGACCGCAGCTATTTACAATATACATTAATGATTTAGATGAAGGGATTAAAAGTAACATTAGCAAATTTGCAGATGACACAAAGCTGGGTGACAGTGTGAAATGTGTGGAGGATGTTGAGATAATGCAGGATGACTTGGACAGGTTGGGTGAGTGGGCAGATGCAGTTTAATGTGGATAAATGTGAGGTTATCCACTTTGGTGGCAAGAACAGAAAGGCAGATTACTATCTGAATGGTGTTAATTTAGGAAAAGGGGAAGTACAACGAGATCTAGGTATCCTTGTTCATCAGTCACTGAAAGCAAGCATGCAGGTACAGCAGGCAGTGAAGAAAGCTAATGGCATGCTGGCCTTCATAACAAGGGGAATTGAGTATAAGAGCAAAGAGGTCCTTCTGCAGCTGCACAGGGCCCTGGTGAGACCACAGCTGGGGTACTGTGTGCAGTTTTGGTCTCCAAATTTGAGGAAGGACATTCTTGCTATTGAGGGAGTGCAGCGGAGGTTCACGAGGTTAATTCCCGGGATGGCGGAACTGTCATATGTTGAAAGATTGGAGCGACTAGGCTTGTATACACTGGAATTTAGAAGGATGAGAGGGGATCTGATTGAAACATATAAGATTATTAAGGGATTCGACATGCTAGAGGCAGGAAACATATTCTCAATGTTGGGGGAGTCCAGAACCAGAGGCCACAGTTTAAAAATAAGGGGTAGGCCATTTAGAATGGAGTTGAGGAAGAACGTTTTCACACAGAGGGTTGTGGATCTGTGGAATGCTCTGCCTCAGAAGGCAGTGGAGGCCAATTCTCTGGATGCTTTCAAGAAAGAGTTAGATAGAGCTCTTAATGATAGTGGAGTCAAGGGATATGGGGAGAAGGCAGGAACAGGGTACTGATTGTGGATGATCAGCCATGATCACAGTGAATAGCGGTGCTGGCTCGAAGGGCCGAATGGCCTACTCCTGCACCTATTGACTATTGTCTATTGTCATCCATCATTCATCTGAATCCTAGTGAAACAGGCCCAGAGCCATCAAGTGCTCTTCACAGGGCAAGCCTTTTCAATCCTGGAATCATTTTTGTGAACTTCCTTTGAACCTCTCTATTTTCAGCACATCCTGTCTGAGATGAGGAGCTCAAAACTGCCCGAAGTGAGGCCTCGCCAGTGCTTTATAAAGTCTCAAAACTACATCCTTGCTTTTATATTCTAATCCTCTTGAAATGAATACTGAAATGGCACCTTGTCAAAAACTTTTTGAAAATCCAAGTATGGAACATCAGCCAATTCTCCTTTGACTATCCTGCTTGTTATTTAAAAAAAATTCCAACAGATTTGTCAGGCAAGATTTTCCCTTGAGGAAACCATGCTGACTACGGCCTATTTTATCACGTGTCTCCAAGTACCCTGAGACCTTACCTTTAATAATCGGTTCCAACATCTTCCCAAACACTGAAGTCAGCCTAAATGGCCTATAGTTTCCTTTCTTCTGCCTTCTTGAGAAGTGGAGCGACGTTTGCAATTTTCCGGTCTTCCAGAACCATTCCAGAATCTAGTGATTCTTGAAAGATTGTTACTAATGCCTCCACAATCTCTTCAGCCACCTCTTTCAGAACCTCTGTTGGCATTTAAAAGCTTCCCAATCCGCTAACTTCCGATTAATTTTTGCTCTATTTTATGCCCTCTCTTTGGCTTTTATATTGGCTTTGACTTCTCCTGTTAGCCGCGGTTATGTCATCTTGCCAGTAGATTACTTCTTCCTCTTTGGGATGTATATATCCTGTGCCTTCCAAATTACTTTCCAGATTTCTAGCCATTGGTGCTCTGCTGACGTTCCTGCCAGTGCTTTTTTTGCACTGAATTCTGGCCAGCTCCTTTCTTAGGCCTCTGTAATTCCCTTTAGTCCACTGTAATACTGATATATCTGACTTTAGCTTCTCCTTATCAAATTCGGGGTGAATTCAATCATATTACGATCACTTTCCCTGAAGTGTTCTTTTACTTTAAGGTCTCTAATCAATTGTGGTTCATTGCACAACACCCAGAATAGCTGATCCTCTAGTGAGCTCAACCACGAGCTGCTCCAAAAAGCCATCTCGTGGGCACTCTAGAAATTTCCCCCATTGGAATCCAGCACCAACCTGATTTTCCCAATCTTCTTGCATTTTGAAATTCCCCATGACTATTATAACATTGCCCTTTTGGCATGCATTTTCTAGCTCCCATTGAAATTCGTAGACCTCATTCTTACAATTTCCATCAAGGACTTTTCACCCTTGCAGTTCCTCAGCTCTATCCAAAATGTTTCAACACCTTCTGACCTTAGTAAAGGCATTCGTTAGTCTTGCGAGACCATGGATCTGCGCCTGGAAAGTCTTCACTCTCCAGGGCGCTGGCCTGGACAAGGTCATATGGAAGACCGGCAGTTGCCCATGCTGCAAGTCTCCCCTCTCCACGACACCAATGTTGTCCAAGGGAAGGGCACTAGGACCCATACAGCTTGGCACCAGTGTCGTCGCAGAGCACTGTGTGATTAAGTGCCTTGCTCAAGGACACAACACGCTGCCTCGGCTGGAGCTCGAACTCACAACCTTCAGGTCGCTAGTCCAATGCCTTAACCACTTGGCCTTCTGACCTAATGTCACCTCTTTCTAATGATTTGATTTAATTTTTACCAACAGAGCAAAGCTGCTCCATCTGCCTTGCTTCCTGTCCTTTCATTTTAATGTGTATCCAGCTATAATCTTCATTCAGCCATGATTCAGTGATGTCTACAGCATCATACCTGCCAATCATTGCAAGTTCATCTACCTTATTCCATATACTGCGCACATTCGGATACAACACCTTCAGTCCTGGATTCACCTATTTCAATTTTGTCCATCTTTTACATTGCAACTCATCCTGTTGACTGCAATTTCCCCCTGTCCTCACTACACATTGCTTCTGCTTGTAAACCAGCTACCTCATCTTCAGCACTATCATCCGCCTTTCCTACGATTCTTCTTGCATTGAAATACATGCAGTTTAGGACACTAGTTGCACCATGCTTGAGCTTTTGATTCCTAACTTTGTCTGAGGTCTTACCAACATCTGCCTCCACAACTTCACTAACTGTTCAGGCATTCTGGTTCCCATCCCCCTGCAACTCTAGTTTAAACCCCACCGTGCAGCGTTAACAAACCTTTCCACTAGGATATTAGTCCCCCTCCGGTTCAGGTGCAAACCATCCCTTCTGTATAGGTTCCACCTTCCTTGGAAGAGAGCCCAATGCCCTCCCTCCTACACCAACGCCTTAGCTACGTGTTAAACTGTATAATCTTCCTAGCTCTGGATTCACTAGCACGTGGCACAGGTAGCAATCCTGAGATCACAGCCCTCAAGGTCCTTCGCTTTAACTAGGCACCTAATTCCCTGAACTCCAACTGCAGAACCTCGTCACTCATCCTACCCGTGTCATTGGTACCTACATGGACCATGACCTCTGGCTGTTCACCTCCCTGCTTAGGAATGCTGAGGACCTGATCCGACAAGTCCCGGGCCCTGCCACTCAGGAGGCAACGTACCATCCGGGAATCTCGCTCTTGCCCACCGAACTTCCTATCTATTCCTCTCACTAACGAATCCCCCATCACCACCACGTGCCTTTTCTCCTCCCTTCCCTTCTGAGTCACAGATGCAGACTCAGTGCCAGAGACCCAACCACTGTGAGTTTCCTCTGTTAGGGCAACCCCACCCAACAGTATCCAAAGTGATAAACCTGTTGTTGAGTGGGAGAGCCACAGGGTAACTCTGCACTGGCTCCTTAACCCCTTTCCCCTTCCTGACTGTCACCCAGTTTCCTGTGTCTGAACCTTGGGTGTAACCACCTCTCTGTGTCCTATCTATTACTCCCTTTAGCCTCCTGAATGATCCAGAGTTCATCCAGTTCCAGCTTCAACTCTTTAACGTGGTTTGTTAGAAGCTGCCGCTGGATGAACTTCTCACAGTTGTAGTCGTCAGGGACACTGAAGTTCTCCCTGCTTTCCCACATCCCACAAAAGAAGCATTCCACTATCCTGTCTGGCATCTCTACTGTCCTAGTTCATAGTCACAGACATAGTCATAGTCATACTTTATTAATCCCGGGGGAAATTGGTTTTCGTTACAGTTGCACCATAAATAATAAATAGTAATAGAACCATAAATAGTTAAATAGTAATATGTAAATTATGCCAGTAAATTATGAAATAAGTCCGGGACCAGCCTATTGGCTCAAGGTGTCTGACCCTCCAAGGGAGGAGTTGTAAAGTTTGATGGCCACAGGCAGGAATGACTTCCTATGACGCTCTGTGCTGCATCTCGGTGGAATGAGTCTCTGGCTGAATGTACTCCTGTGCCCACCCAGTACATTATGTAGTGGATGGGAGACATTGACCAAGATGGCATGCAACTTAGACAGCATCCTCTTTTCAGACACCACCATCAGAGAGTCCAGTTCCATCCCCACAACATCACTGGCCTTACGAATAAGTTTGTTGATTCTGTTGGTGTCTGCTACCCTCAGCCTGCTGCCCCAGCACACGACAGCAAACATGATAGCACTGGCCACCACAGACTTGTAGAACATCCTCAGCATCGTCCGGCAGATGTTAAAGGACCTCAGTCTCCTCAGGAAATAGAGACGGCTCTGACCCTTCTTGTAGACAGCCTCAGTGTTCTTTGACCAGTCCAGTTTATTGTCAATTCGTATCCCCAGGTATTTGTAATCCTCCACAATGTCCACACTGACCCCCTGGATGGAAACAGGGGTCACCGGTACCTTAGCTCTCCTCAGATCTACCACCAACTCTGTAGTCTTTTTCACATTAAGCTGCAGATAATTCTGCTCACACCATGTGACAAAGTTTCCTACCGTACCCCTGTACTCAGCTTCATCTCCCTTGCTGATGCATCCAGCTATGGCAGAGTCATCAGAAAACTTCTGAAGATGACAAGACTCTGTGCAGTAGTTGAAGTCCGAGGTGTAAATGGTGAAGAGAAAGGGAGACAAGACAGTCCCCTGTGGAGCCCCAGTGCTGCTGATCACTCTGTCGGACACACAGTGTTGCAAGCACACGTACTGTGGTCTGCCAGTCAGGTAATCAAGAATCCATGATACCAGGGAAGCATCCACCTGCATCGGTGTCAGCTTCCCCCAGCAGAGCAGGGCGGATGGTGTTGAACGCACTGGAGAAGTCAAAAAACTTGACCCTCACAGTGCTCGCTGGCTTGAGGGTTGAGCAGATATAAAGAGGGGAAAGAGAGAGAAAAAACTTAACCTTGAGCTTTTCTTTACTTTGATTTACTCTACATGAAGTCTTTCTTCGCTGAAGCCTCAAAGATCTAAAGCTTCAAGATCACCAACCTGACTCTGTCCACTCCATGTTGACTGGGACTCTAATACTGCAAGAGGACTAGATGGGATAGAGTTTGTCAAATATGTTCTGGAAGTTTCCTTTATCAGTACGTAGAAGTCACAATGAGAGAGATTGATCTGCTATTAGGGAATGAGACAGGACAAGTGTCTTCAAAAGTGAAATTCTGAGAGTACAAAGCTTGCATGTGCTGGTCAGAATAAAAGGTAAAGATAACGAGTGTAGGGAACCTTAGCTTTCAAGAGATATTGAGGCCCTAATTAAGAAAAAATAGGAGGTTCATAGCAGGTGTAGGCAGATAGGAACAAATGAGGTGCTTATGGATTATAAGAAATGCCAGAGAACACTGAAGAAAGTAATCAAGACGGCTGAAAGAAGGCATGACGTTTCCCTAACATACAAGATGACGGAGAATCCTAAGGGAGTCTACAGATATGTTAAAGAGCAAAAGGATTGCAAGGGACAAAATTGGCTCTCTGGAAGATCAGAATGGTAATCATGTGTGGACCCAAAACAGACTGGGAGATTTAAAATAAATTCTTTGCATCTGCATTTACTCAGGAGACTGACACAGAATATACAGAAGTGAGGCAAAGTGGCACGAACTTCGTGGACCCTATACAGATTACAGAGGAGGAGCTGTTTGCTATCCCGAGGCAAATCAAGGTGCATAATTCCCCAGAGCCGGACAAGATGTTTCCTCGGACCCTATGGGAGCCAAGTGCAGAAATCGCTGGGGCCCTATTAGAGATATTTAAATCATCCTTTGTGACAGGAGAAGTACCAGAGGATTAGGGGTTAGCTAATTTTATTGGAGAATAGCTGTTTAAGACAGGCTTTAAAAATAAACCAGGAAATTATAGATAGATATAAGCCAGTGAGTCTGACATCAGTTGTGAGAAAGTTATTGGAAGGTGTTCTAAGGGACTGATAGAAGCATTTGGATAGACATGGACTGATTAAGGATAGTCAGCATGGCTTTGTGCGTGATAAGTCATGTCTAACCAATCTTATGGAGTTTTTGGGGAAGTTACCAAGAAAGTGGATGAAGACAGGGCAATGGATGCTGTTTACATGGGCTTTAGCAAGGCATTTGACAAGGTCCCACATGGGAGGTTGGTCAAGAAGGTTCCGTCGCTCCGCATTCAAGATGAGGTAATAAATTGGATTACGCCACCACATCATAAGTGTGTGCCTCACTACAGTAAAAACAAATGGTAAGCGTTCATCCCAGTTTCTCGTGCTTTTCTTTCAATTTAAATGAAACTGAGGTGACTACCAAACATGTTGAAGCACAGCTTATTTTTTTTGTTAGAAAGGAAAAAGAGACGCTTGAGTTTTTCAAAAAAGCACGGTGAGATGGTTCATTAAACAAAAAGTGCAGCACGTCTTTTCTTCGGCAAGATAAGAAAAACGCTCCAGTTTAAAAAAAGGCAGAATAGAAATGAAATTCACAGGTTCATAAACAGTGAGTACAGACTGAAATAATAAATTTTAAAAAAGAACAGAAATGGCTGGCTACATCGGAAAGATAGACACATTCGATAGTACAAAAGATAACTGGCTAATATATACTGAGTGAATTGAGCAGTATTTTGTAGCCAATGAAAAGCGAGTGCCAATTTTGCAAAATGCATTGGGTGGAAAAGTATCCAGTTTGCTTAGAAGTTTAATTGCTCCAACCAAACCAACTGAAATGAGCTTTGAACATTTAGAACCGAAATATTGTTGATTGCAGAATGCTTTTGGTTTCATAGATGGAATCAAAAGACCGGGGAGTCCACTTCAGCCAATGTGGCTGAATTGAAAAATTAAGCATTCAGTGATGGGCTTAATGATGCACTGCGAGATCTTTTAGTTTGTGGAATCTTAAAGAAAGATTTCAAAAAAGGCTTGTAACTAAATCACATCTCACATTTAAAAGGGCAGTTGAAGTTGCTGTATCAATGGAAACAGCAGACAGAGATGCAATTGAATTGCTGTCAGGAATGAAACTAAGTATGAACAAAATTGCAATGTTAAACAGAATCCTACCTGGCTGAACACATTGTGCTTCCATACACCAGAACAATGCAGGTTTAAATGTGAAACTTACAGAACATGCAACAAAATAGGACACATAAAAAGTGCATGTCAGTCAGACAAAAATAAGTGTACTACTCAGGGAAGAGAAAAAGATAAAAAGTCAAGTTGCAGTTTCAAAAAGAGCACTAATCAGTATGCTATTGATGAAAAATCTGATAGTGATAAGAGTAACATAGAAACATAGAAAACATACAGCACAATAGAAGCCCTTCGGCCCACAAAGCTGTGCCAAACATGTCCCTACCTTAGAACTACCTAGGCTTTACCCATAGTCCTCTATTTTTCTAAGCTCCATGTAGACATCCAGGAGTCTCTTAAAAGATCCTATCGTTTCTGTCTCCACCACTGCCACCAGCAGCCCATTCCATGCACTCACCACTCTCTGCATAAAAAACTTACCCCTGACATCTCCTTTGTACCTGCTTCCAAGCACTTTAAAACTATGCCTTCTCGTGCTAGCCATTTCAGCCCTGGGAAAAAGCCTCTGACTATCCACATGATCAATGCCTCTCACCATTTTGTACACCTCTATCAGGTCACCTCTCATCCTCCGTTGCTCCAAGGAGAAAAGGCCAAGTTCACTCAACCTGTTCTCATAAGGCATGCTCCCCATTCCAGGCAACATCCTTGTAAATCTCCTCTGCACCCTTTCTATGGTTTCCATGTCCTTCCTGTAGTGAGGCAACCAGAATTGAGCACAGTACTCCAAGTGGGGTCTGACCAGCGTCCTATATAGCTGCAACATTACCTCTCGGCTCCTAAACTCAATCCCTGATTGATGAAGGCCAATTACACCGTACGCCTTCTTAACCACAGAGTCAACCTGCGTAGCTGCTTTGAGTGTCCTATGGACTCAGACCCCAAGATCCCTCTGATCCTCCACACTGCCAAGAGTCTTACCATTAATACTATATTCTGCCATCATATTCGACCCACCAAAATGAACCACTTCACACTTATCTGGGTTGAACTCCATCTCAGGAAGGAGTAGTCTTGAGATTTACAATGTGAAAACTAACAATAGACAAGCAATGTGAATGAGAAATTAATTAAAATGGAATTGGACTCTGACTCGGCTGTTTTATTCATTCCACAAAATGAGTTTGAACAGTATTTCAAAGATAATGACCTGAAGTCTGCTGATAGACATATAGCTGAAGAAGCATAGAAGAGAGCAGCAAACAGCCTGCTGGAGGAGCTCAGTGTGTCGATCAGCATCTGTTAAATGGAAAGGCATTGTCAACACTTTCGGTTGAGAACTGGCAAAAGCCTTCCAGATTCTAGCATCTTCACTGACAAGCTGAAACTCTGACCATTCCTTTCCTCCAAACACAAAGGCTGAATGACCTAAAGGGTTCCTCAAGCAGATTGAGAGCGCTCTCTTCTTGCTGCTACCATTGGGCAGAAGGTACAGGAGCCCCAAATCCCACACCACCACGTTCAGGAGCAGTTATTACCCCTCAACTGTCAGGCTCCTAAACCAGAGGGGATAACTTCAAACTCAAGCTTATTGTCACCTGACTGTACAATTAAACAACCAAATGAAGCAACGTTCCTCTGGACCATGGTGCACCTACAAAATATACACTCACTTCCAACATTGAACTGATTCCACAACCAATAAACTCATTTTTAAGGAATGTACAACTCCTGTTCTTGATATTTATTGTTCATTAATTTATTATTATTTATTTTTTTCTCAGCGCAAGTTGGTAAAACCTGAGGGTCAGGCACATTCACTTGTCAATTGCTAGGAACTTTTGAACGATTCTAGTGGTGTTTAGTACTGTGGCTTTCTGAAGATCTACATAGATTTTACTGTGTAACTGTTGATGATGTTTGTCCCTGTATCCTGTTACGTCAGTCTCAAGTTCCATTATTTGGTAATAAACACATATTATGAACGTGTTTACTTCTAATGATCATTTCAAGTGTGTCTTTCTTCTCTTAACTGCTTGAATAGCCTCAGATGTAAGTGGACTGCTCTCCTGAGAAATACTTGCAATGGTCATATCCACTTATTCAGCAGTGCACCTTACAGTTTGCTTACTGTAATGCCCAGTGCTAGCTCCAGGGATGCCCAGGCAATCCCCAGGCAGCGCAGTACCACTCTGTTCTGTAAACACCTCTCCATTTCTAAAGTGAAGATATTGCTTTTTATACCTACAGCCAGGTTTTAGGTCCAGCCGCCCCTAACATGGAGAACAGACACTGAGCAGAGCACCGCCCAGTCCGGCTACGGGTTATCATTATTAGCAAAATTTGCTTTTTGGGTATGCACTATTTGCTGCCTTATGCACTTTTTGTCTGTCTTGTGCGTTTCTTCATTGACTCTATTGTGTTTCTTTCTATTACTATCAATGCCTGAAAGAAAATGAATTTCTAGGTAGTAAATGATGGCATATGTGTATTTTGATAATAAATTTGCTTTGAATTTTTGCAGATTCATAATTCCTTTCCCCTGCAACACAGACGGTGCCTGGCCGAGTAAGTTCATCCATCAGATTATATGTACTCCAGAATCCAGCATCTATGCTCCATTGTGTCTTCAAGTGTAGAAGGCAGTCTGTCTCAAGAGGCTGTGCCAGTATAAACCCTTCAAACTCACCTTGTAAATCTGCCAACGATGAATAAACATAATATTTCTTTGCGTGATTTGGCTTTCCTGGTCCTGGGCTTATTTGGAATACTTCGCCTTTTCATGTATGAAATATGCTTCATTTGCTTCCTTGCTAACAAATACCAATTCTCTCATTGTAGCATTAAGCCAACATTCTTGTTTTAACTGATTAAAACGATGTGTTTTATTTGCAAGTCATCTGTGCCATCCCTGCGCCTGGCAAATGGAAAGTATTTTCTGTAACAACAATTCCTTGTTCCTGCTCTTGAAATGTTTCAGAATGTGTTCCATCGCTCCTAATGCCATGTGAGTATTCAAATGCCAAGAGCTCTCATTAATTCACTGCTTCAGAACATAGCAGAAGTGGAATAATACCTGATGATTCAACATTGGAAAATTTTCTGTGAAAAAATGTTTAAAAAGCTTTTCATTTTCCATCTGGGTAGCTCCAGCATAATGGTATGAACATCAGTTTTTCCAATTTCCCATCATTTCTTCCCCTTCCCTCCTTCTCTCCTTTTGCATTCCCTGTTCTAGCTCCTGTCTCATCCCTTCTCTTCTCCTCACCTGCCTATTATCTCCCTCTGGTGCCTCTCCTTCTTCCCTTTCTCCCATGGTCCACACTCCTCTCCTCTTAGATTCTTTCTTCTCCAGCCCTTTACCTTTTCCTCCTATCACCTGTCAGCTTGTGCTCCTTCCCCTCCCTCCCCTACCTTATTCCGGATTCTTCCCGCTGCCTTTCCAGTCCCAAAGGAGGGTCTTGACCTGAAGCATTAACTGTTTTTTCATTTTCATAGAGTTCCTCTAGAATTTTGTATGTGTTATTCTGGATTTCCAACGTCTGCAGAATCGTTTCTTCCCATTTTCATTTACTCCACTATCCGATTTTCTTGCTCCTGTTTTGTTGAAACAAAAAATAATTTTCAAAATTCGATTGGTAACCACAATTCTTTAAAGATAAAGGTAAAGAATAAGGTTAGCTTTATTTGTCACATGTACCTTGAAACATTAAACCCTCCTGTGAAATGTGTCATTTGCACCAACGGCCAACGACCTGAGTTCCCAACCCTTTTTTTACGTCATGGACCAATACCACTAAGCAAGGTGTTTGTGGATGCCTAGTTGGGAACCCCTAGCCTACACAGTCTGAGGACATGCTGGGATCACGTTTCACGTGCCAACATAACTTGCCCACAACTTACTAACCCTAACCTGCATGCTTTGGAATGTGAGAAGAAAGCAAAGGAAAACCCATGTGGTCATGGGGGGAATGTAACATCTCCTCCCAGAAAGCAGAGGGAATAGTTCACCGACCTGTGATCCCTGGTGTTGCAACAGTGTTATTGTGCTGCCCTGAGAAGATCAGCTCTTCAGGGAACCCCAGGGAGAATGTCCTATAAATGATCTTGGAATATCTGTTCAATTCTGATTGCTTTATTATAGAAAGGATGTGGAAGCTTTAGAGAAGGTACAGAAGTGATTTACCAGGATGCTGCCTGGATTAGAGGATATGTCTTGTGAAGATAGGTTCAGCAAGCTAGGGGCTTTTCTCTTTGGGGTGAAAGAGGATGAGATGTGACTTGATAGAGGTGTGCAAGATGATAAGAGGCATAGATCAAATAGGGCGGAAATGTACCATGTCGTTTGACGTGGACGATCATGGTCCTCCATTTGTCTTTAATCTGCCTGTGGGGAAGACCCCCTTCTTAATGCTGCTCTTAATCTTTTCTCTACTCCTAACCATGATTGTTCTTGGCAAATTTTTCTACAGATGTGGTTTGCCATTGCCGTCTTCTGGGCAGTGTCTTTACAAGACGGGTGACCCCAGCCATTATCAATACTCTTCAGAGATTGTCTGCCTGGCGTCAGTGGTCACATAACCAGGACTTGCGATATGCACCAGCTGCTCGTATGGCCATCCACCACCTGATCCTGTGGCCTCAGGTGATCTTGATCGAGAAGCTAGCAGGGAAGCACCTTATTCCTCCCTTCATAGAGGAAGTATAGGGGGAATATCAGCGGTTGTTTTTTAGACAGAGAGTGGTGGTTGTGGGGAATGCCCTGCTAGGTTTGGTGATGGAAGCAAATGCCTACATCAGGGACATATAAGTTCAAGCTCAAGTTTGTTGTCATCTGACTGTACATGTATACGACCAAATGAAACAATGTTCCTCTAACCACTGTGCACCCAAAAAAAAACAAGTATCACACACACACATAAAAGAAAATGTTACCACAAATAAGTAAATAAAACATAATAAAGTATGGGGAGGAGAATGTCAACTCAGACCATGAGAGGCCTGCTTCGGGCATTTTCATGCCTTACAAGGCGCAGATTGGAAGTCTGTGTGGGGCGCCACTCCTCGTACAGACTAGAGCAATGTGTGGTTAAGTGCCCTGCTCAAGGGCACAAACACGCTGCCACAGCTGAGGCTCGAACTAGTGACCTTCAGATCACTAGACGAACGCCTTTGCCACTTGGCCACATGCCCAACACAGTATAAAGTATAATAAAATTTAATTCAAAGCAAACATAAATTTAAGAGATCTTTAGGCATATGAATGATAGATAAATGGAGGGTTACATGGGAGAGAAGGGTTAAAGGGCTGGCACAACATTGTGGGATGAAGGGACTGTACTGTGCTGTAATATTACATGTTCACATATCACTTCCCAGCTTCTGTCACCATTTCCACTCTCCCCTCCTCCATCTACCTGTCACCCCTTCTCACCTGGATCCACCTATCAACTTCCAGCTCCTACTCCACCTCCTTCTTCGCACCCTCTCATACTGGCTATCCTCCTCCCCCTTTATCTCGTTTATTTACTTATGGGGGCGGCGTGGTAGCATAGCAGTTAGTGCAACGATCTACAGCGGGTGCCAGCAGTCGGAATTCAACTCCCGCCATTGACTGCTTGCCACGTACTCATACGGGGAGGGAGAAACTAAGGCCAAATGTATCAGTATTTCAGTGGAATAAGGGGAATTGCAGATGGCTGAAGATGATTGGAAAGGGACACTGGCAGAATTGTCAGCAGACAGCAAGAGCTGGAGTTTCTGCGGTCAGATAGATACATTCTAGAGGGAGAATGAGGCAACCATGGCTGACAAGGGAAGTCAAAGACAGCATCGAAGCAAAAGAGAGGGCATGTAATAAAGGAACAATTAGCGTGAAAGTCAGAGAATAGGGAAGCTTTTAGAAGTCAACAGAAGCCAACAAAAATATAGGAAGAGAAAAGATTAAATATGAAGGTAAGCTTGCTAATATTATCAAAGGATACCAAAAGTCTTTTCAGATATATAAAGAGTGAAAGATAGACAAGAGTGGATATCGGATGCTAGAAAATGCCACTGGAGAAGTAATAATGGGGACAAAGAAATGGTAAATGAACTTAATAAGTATTTTGTGTCATGCTTCACTGTGGAAGACACTAGCAGTATGCCAGAAATTTGAGTGTCGAAGGGCATAAGTGAGTTTAGTTGCTACTCTAAGAAGAAGGTGCTTGGGAAACCGAAAAGTCTGAAGGTAGATAAGTTACCTGGACCAGGAGGACCACTCCAGGGTTCTGAAAGAGGTAGCTGAACAGATTGTGGAAGTATTAGTAATGGTTCTTCAAGAATCACAAAGATTCTGCAATGGTTCTGGAGGACTGGAAAATTGCAAATGTCACTACACTCTTTAAGAAGGGAGGGAAGCAGAAAAAAGGAAATTATAGGCCAGTTTGCCTGACTTCATTGGTTGGGAGGATGTTGGATTCTATTATTAAGAATGGGGTTTTGGGGTATTTGGAGACATATAATATCAAAGGTCAAAGTCAGCATGGATTCCAAAAGGGAAATCTTGTCTGACAATCTGTTGGAATTAGAAACAGGAACATAGAAAACCTACAGCACAATACAGGCCCTTCAGCCCACAAAGCTGTGCCAAACATGTCCTTACCTTAGGAATTACCTAGGGTTACCCATAGCCCTCTATTTTTCTGAGCCCCATGTACCTGTCCAGGCATCTCTTGAATGACCTATCGTATCGTATTCTACGCAAGATTCGAACAGAAGAGGAGCATCTCGCTCCCTCCGGATGAACCGGACCTGGTGGCATCCAGATTCACCATCACCGAGGAGGACGTTAGAAGGGCCTTCCTGAAGATAAATCCAAGGAAGGCGACAGGCCCAGATGGCGTCCCAGGACGGGTTCTCAGGGCCTGTGCAAGCGAGCTAGCTGGAGTGTTTGCTGACATCTTCAACTGTTCCTTGCTTCAGTCTAAGATCCACTCGTGTTTTAAGAAGGCACCGATAATCCCAGTGCCGAAGAAGAGCAAGGTGGCATGCCTGAATGACTATCGACCTGTGGCTCTGACATCAATTGCTATGAAGTGCTTCGAGCGATTGGTTATGGCACACATCAACCACAGCCTACCGGTCAACCTCGACACTTTGCAATTCGCTTACCGGAGCAACAGGTCAATGGCAGATGCAATCTCTCTGGCCCTACATTCTTCTTTAGAACACCTGGAGAATAAAGATGCATATGTAAGGCTCCTTTTCATTGACTACAGCTCTGCCTTTAACACCATCATTCCAAATAAACTGATTCCTAAGCTCTGGAACCTGGGCCTTAGCACTCAGATCTGCAGCTGGATCTTCAACTTCCTCACAGACAGGACCCAGGCTGTAAGAATAGGGGATAAGCTCTCCTCTACAATCAGTCTGAGCACCGGTGCCCCACAAGGCTGTGTACTCAGTCCCCTGCTGTACTCACTGTACACCCATGATTGTGTAGCCAAGTTTCCATCAAACTCAATATATAAGTTTGCTGATGACACCACAATTGTAGGCCGTATCTCGGGTAATGATGAGTTTGAGTACAGAGCGGAAATTAAGAACCTGGTGGCATGGTGTGAACACAATAACCTATCCCCCAATGTCAGCAAGACGAAGGAATTGGTTGTTGACTTCAGAAGGAGTAGCGGACTGCATGACCCCATCTACAACGGTGGTGCGCAGGTGGAACAGGTCAAAAGCTTTAAGTTCCTCGGGGTCAATATCACAAATGTCCTGACTTGGTCCAACCAAGCAGAGTCCATTGCCAAGAAGGCCCACTAGTGCCTTTACTTCCTGAGAAAGCTAAAGAAATTTGGCCTGTCCCCTAAAACCCTCACTAATTTTTATAGATGCACCGTAGAAAGCATTCTTCTAGGGTGCATCACAACCTGGTATGGAAGTTGTCCTGTCCAAGACTGAAAGAAGCTGCAGAAGATCGTGAAGACAGCCTGGCACATCACACAAACCAATCATCCGTCCTTGGACTCACTTTACACCGCACACTGTCGGAGCAGTGCTGCCAGGATAATCAAGGACACGACCCACCCAGCCAACACACTTTTCATCCCTCTTCCCTCCGGGAGAAAGCCCAGGAGCTTGAAGACCCATAGGGCCAGATTTGTGATAAGACTGCTAAATGGATCCTGACCCAGATCTGGGCCGTACCCTCCAAATATCCAGACCTGCCTCTCGGTCTTTTTGCACTACCTTACTTTCCGTTCCCTATTTATGATTTATAATCTAAATTTTTAGTATATTTTCTATCAATTTGTACTCCAGGGAGCGTGAAGCGCAGAATCAAATATCGCTGTGATGATTGTACGCTTTTGTATCAATTGTTTGGTGACAATAAAGTAAAGTAATAAAAGTATGCGCCTCCACCACCTTCACCGGCAGCCCATTCCATGCACTCACTACTCTCTGTGTAAAAAACCTACCCCTGACATCTCCTCTGTACCTACTTCCAAGCACTTTAAAACTGTGCCCTCTCGTTCTAGCCATTTCAGCCCTGGGAAAAAGCCTCTGACTATCCACACGATCAATGCCTCTCATCATCTTATACACCCCTATCAGGTCACCTCTCATCCTCAGTCGCTCCAAGACAAAAAGGCCGAGTTCACTCAACCTATTCTCATAAGGCATGCTCCCCAGTTCAGGCAACATTCTTGTAAATCTCCTCTGCACCCTTTCTATGGCTTCCACATCCTTCCTGTAGTGAGGTGACCAGAACTGAGCACAGTACTCCAAGTGGAGTCTGATCAGGGTCCTATATAGCTGCAACATTCATGATCGACTTTATCATTGTGAGACGTAGTGACATCAAGGACGTTCTCGTCACCTGTGCCATGAGAGGTGCAGAGTGCTGGACTGACCACTGTATGATTGTGGCCAAGCTCCATATGAAAATGCGTCCCCCCTTGCGGCTGCAAAAACCCAATAAAAAGCAGCTAAATTGCAACCGCCTGAGAAACACAGAAGCAAGAAGTGAGTTTCGACGCATTATAGCTGAGAAACTAAGAGAACTGGAACCTTGTCTGAGCTAAGAAAATTCCATGGAACAACAGTGGACCTATATCAGCTCTGCGCTCCATGTGTCAGCAGCCCAATCCATCGGCCATAAGAGCAGGAACCACCAGGGCTGGTTTGATGATAACTCAGACACCATCCACAACTTGCTTAAAGCCATGCACAAAGCACACCGGGCAACTTTAGACAACCCTTCATCCACCAGCATCAGGCAGCATTGGCACGCAGCTCAGAGGAAAGTGCAAAAGGCAATACGGGCCATACAAAATGAGTGGTGGACTGAAGAGGCACGGAACCAGTCCTTTGCCGATAATAATGACATGCATAATTTTTACAATGCTGTCAAAATCATCTATGGCCCAATAAATTGATGCGTTACTCCCCTGAAAACAGCAGATGGTCTAACACTTCTGAAGAATCAGAATATCATTCTGCTGAGGTGGGCTGAGCATTTTAACACCCTGCTTAATCAGGACTCTGACGCCGACCCCACCATCCTGGACAAACTACCTGAACTTCCTCCCATCCATGACCTCAGTCTACCACCAGCTTTCCAGGAGGTTCTATCAGCTGTTCATTCCCTTAAGAACAACAAGTCCCCTGGCACTGACAATATCCCTGCTGAGTTACTGAAGAACGGAGGGTACATGTGTATGCGCACCCTCTACCAGTACATCACCAAGGCCTGGACTGATGAGAACATCCCACATCAATAGAGAAATGCAAACATCATTGTCGTTTATAGGAACAAGGGTGATAAGGCCATCTGCGGCAATGGTAGGGGCATATGACTCCTTTCTGTTGCTGGAAAGGTCCTGGCTAAGGTGATGCTTCAGAGACTCATTAGCAACGTCACCGAGTCAATGCTGCCTGAATCGCAGTGTGGATTTAGGAAGAACAGGAGCACGATCAACATGATCTTCACAGCCCGGCAGCTTCAGGAAAGGTGCCGGGAGCAACATCAGGATCTGTTTATGACCTTTGTCAACCTCTCAAAAACATTTGACACTGTGCAAAGAGAGGTCTTATGGGATGTCCTCCTCAGGTTTGGCTGTCCCAATAAATTTGTTAACATCCTCTGCCAGTTCCACGATGGGATGACTGCTTAGGTGACCATAGGAGGACAAGAGTCCGAGCCCTTCCTTGTATGCACGGGGTGAGGCAGGGGTGTGTACTAGCGCCAGTGCTCTTTAACATCTTCCTCTTGTGTGATACCAAGCTTCTCCACAACGAGATTGAAGACAGCAGCGGTGTGGCAGTGGACGTCGGATTAGATGGCAACCTCTTTGACAACAGGAGGCTCCACGCAACCACCAAGCTCCGTAGAGAGTGGGTCCTGGAGCTGCAGTATGCAGACGACTGTGCTCTTGTGGTCCACACTCCGGAGGATCTTCAGACTGTCCTTGCTGTGGCGGTGAGAACGTACAGCAGGATGGGGCTGACTGTCAATACCACCAAGACAGAAGTGGTTTGCCAATGGAGTACCAGTGTCCCACCCACTCTACCTGCCTTCACTGTTGGTGATGAAAAGCTGTCAGTGGTGCCATCTTTCAAATATCTGGGGAGCATTCTCTCTGAGGATAGCGGCGTTGACAACGACATCCAGAGCCGCATTAAACAGGCATCAGCTGCCTTTGGGAGACTTCGGCGTAGAGTCTTTCAGAACAGGAGCCTTTATCCCTCCACAAAGGTCACCATATACCAAGCGGTCTGTGTCACCACCCTCCTTTATAGCTGTGAAGCTTGGATAACCTACAGCCATCACATCAAGTCCTTGGAGCGCTTCCACATAAGCTGCTTCCAGCGCATCCTGGGAATTACCTGGCGTGAGCGGGTGCCTCACACTGAAATACTTGTAAAGACCAACTGCAGGAGTATTGAGGCCATGATCACCCAGCGTCAGCTGCAGTGACTGGGGCACGTGATAAGGATGCCCCCATGTCGGCTACCATGCAGAGTGTTATACGGCCAGCTATGTCATGGTCGATGCTCAGCTGGAGGGCCGAAGAAGCGCTATAAGGATCAGATGAAAATGCTTTAAGGATTTGCAAGATCAGACCCGAGGACCTGGAGGAGGTTGCTGCTGACCGTACCACTTGGCGACAGCTGTGTAGGGACAGAGTTCGTATTCTGGAGATGGAAAGAACAACCAGAAGACAGCAGAAGAGAGCCAGGAGAAATGCAGCCATGGTTGCCACCACCACCACATATACATGTCCCACCTGCAATAGAGCTTGTGGGTCCAGGATAGGACTGTATAGTCATCAAAGATCTCACCGTTAAAGGAGTGGACATCGTCATCAGATTTCGATGGACAACCGAAGAAGAAGAACAGCTGCAACATTACCTCTCGGCTCCTAAACTCAATCCCATGATTAATGAAGGCCAATGCACCGTATGCTTTCCTAACCAGAGTCAACCTGTGCAGCAGCTTTGAGTGTCCTATGGATTTGGACCCCAAGATCCCTCTGATCCTCCACACTTCCAGGAGTCTTACCATTAATACTATATTCTGACATCATATTTGACCTACCAAAATGAACCACTTTACACTTATTTGGGTTGAACTCCATCTGCCACTTCTCAGCCCAGTCTTGCATCCTATTGATGTCCCGCTGTAACCTCTGACAGCCTTCCACACTATCCACAACACTCCGAACCTTTGTGTCATCAGCAAATTTACTAACCCATCCCCCCACTTCTTCATGCAGGTCCTTTTGTAAAAATCATGAAGAGTAGGGGTCCCAGAACAGATCCCTGAGGTACACTACTGGTGACCGACCTCCATGCAGAACATGACCTGTCTATAACCACTCTTTGCCTTCTGTGGGCAAGCTATTTCTGGATCCACAAAGCAATGTCCCCTTGGATCCTATGCCTCCTTACTTTCTCAATAAGCCTTATATGGGGTACCTTATCAAGTGCCTTGCTGAAATCCATATACACTACATCTACTGCTCTTCCTTCATCAATGTGTTTAGTCACATCCTCAAAAAATTCAATAAGGCTCGTAAGGCACAATCTGCCTTTCACAAAGCCATGCTGACTATTCCTTATCATATTATTCCTCTCCAAATGTTCATAAATCCTGTCTCTCAGGATCTTTTCCATCAACTTACCAACCACTGAAGTAAGACTCACTAGTCTATAATTTCCTGGGCTATCCCTACTCCCTTTCTTGAATAATGGAACAACATCCGCAACTCCCCAATCCTCCGGAACCTCTCCCGTCCCTATTGATGATGCAAAGATCATCGCCAGATGCTCAGCAATCTTCTTCCTCGCCTCCCACAGTAGACCAGGGTACAACCCGTCCAGTCCTGGTGACTTATCCAACTTGATGCTTTCTAAAAGCTCCAGCACATCCTCTTCCTTAATATCTACATGTTCAAGCTTTTCAGTCCGCTGTAAGTCATCCCTACAATCGCCAAGATCCTTTTCCATAGTGAATACTGAAGCAAAGTACTCATTAAGTACCTCTGCTATCTCCTCCAGTTCCATACACACTTTTCCACTGTCTCACTTCATTGGTCTTATTCCCTCACGTCTTATCCTCTTGCTCTTTGAAGAAATAACAAGCATAGACAAAGGAAGGTCAGTGAATGTTGTTAACTTGGATTTTCAGAAGGCTGCTGACAAGGTGCCACACATGAGGCTGCTTAACAAGATAAGAAGAGCCCATGGAATTACAGGAAAGATTCCAGCATGGAGAAAGCAATGACTGATTGGCAGGAGGTAAAGAATGGGAATAAAGGGAAGCTCTTTTGGTTGGCTGCTGGTGACAAGTGGTGTTCCACAGAGTTTGGTATTGGGACCAACTCTTTTTATGTTATGTCAATGATTTGGATAAAGGAATTGATAGCTTTGTGGTCAGGTTTGCAGATGACACAAAGATATGGGGAGGGGCAGGCAATGTTGAGGGAGCAGAGAGCTTTGCAGAAGGACTTGGGCAGATTGGAAGAGAGGGCAAAGAAATGGCAGATGGAATACTGTGTCCAGTTCTGGTCACCTCACTATAGGAAGGATGTGGAAGCATTGGAAAGGGTACAGAGGAGATTTACTAGGATGCTGCCTGGTTTAGAAAGGATGCATAATGATCAGAGATTCAGGGAGCTAGGGCTTTACTCTTTGGAGAGAAGGAGGATGAGAGGAGACATGATAGAGGTGTACAAGATAATAAGAGGAATAGATAGAGTGGACAGCCAGCGCCTCTTCCCCAGGGCACCCTTGCTCAATACAAGAGGACATGGCTTTAAGGTAAGGGGTGGGAAGTTCAAGGGGGATATTAGAGGAAGGTTTTTTACTCAGAGAGTGGTTCGTGCGTGGAATGCACTGCCTGAGTCAGTGGTGGAGGCAGATACACTAGTGAAGTTTAAGAGACTACTAGACAAGTATATGGAGGAATCTAAGGTGGGGTCTTATATGGGAGGCAGGGTTTGAGGGTCGGCACAACATTGTGGGCCGAAGGACCTGTACTGTGCTGTACTATTCTATGTTCTGTGTAGTGTATATGGATTTCAATAAGGCATTTGATAAGGTTCCCCATACGAGGCACATTCAGAAAGAAAGAAGCATGGGATCCAAGGAGACCTTGCTTTGTGGATCCGGAATTGGCTTGCCCACAGAAGGCAAATGGTGGTTGTATATGGTTTGTGTTCTGCATGGAGGTCAGTGACCAGTGGTGTACCGCAGGGATCCGTTCTGGGACCCGTCTTCTTTGTGATTTTTATAAATGACCTGGATGAGGAAGTAGAAGGTAAGTTTGCCGGTGACACAAAAGTTGGGGGTATTGTGGATAGCCTGGAGGATTGTCAGAGGTTACAGTGGGACATTGATAGGATACAGAACTGGGGTGAGAAGTGGCAGAGTACAAAGTAAATGGCAGGATACTTGGTAGTGTGGAGGAGCAGAGAGATCTCGGGGTACATGTCCACAGATCCCTGAAAGTTGCCTCACAGGTGGATAGGGTAGTTAAGAAAGCTTATGGGGTGTTAACTTTCATAAGTCGAGGGATAGAGGTTAAGAGTTGCGATGTAATGATGCAGCTCTATAAAACTCTGGTTAGGCCACACTTGGAGTATTGTGTCCAGTTCTGGTCACCTCACTATAGGAAGGATGTGGAAGCATTGGAAAGGGTACAGAGGAGATTTACCAGGATGCTGCCTGGTTTAGAAAGTATGGATTATGATCAGAGATTAAGGGAGCTAGGGCTTTACTCTTTGGAGAGAAGGAGGATGAGAGGAGACATGATAGAGGTGTACAAGATAATAAGAGGAATAGATTGGATAGAGTGGATAGCCAGCGCCTCTTCCCCAGGGCACCACTGCTCAATACAAGAGGACATGGCTTTAAGGTAAGGGGTGGGAAGTTCAAGGGGGATATTAGAGGAAGGTTTTTTACTCAGAGAGTGGTTGGTGCATGGAATGCACTGCCTGAGTCAGTGGTGGAGGCAGATACACTAGTGAAGTTTAAGAGACTACTAGACAGGTATATGGAGGAATCTAAGGTGGGGGCTTATATGGGAGGCAGGGTTTGAGGGTCGGCACAACATTGTGGGCCGAAGGGCCTGTACTGTGCTACTATGTTCTATGTTCTATGTAATACAGAATCAGGAAGTATATGGTCATGCACTTTAGCAGAAGGAATAAAGGTGTAGATGATTTTCAAAATGGAGAGAAAATCCGAACATCAGAGGTGCAAAGGAACTTGGGAGTCTTCATGCAGGATTCCTTACAGGTGGGAAGGAAGGCAAATGCAATGTTAGCATTCATTTCGAGAGGACTAGAATATCAAAACAAGGATGTAATGCTCAGGCTTTATGTCATTGGTCAGACCGCACTCGGAATATTGTGAACAGTTTTATCCCCCTTCCAGCTAAAAAAAAAAAGCCTCATCATCTCTGTTCTAAATGATGTCCCTCGATTCTGAGGCTGTGCCTGTAGTTCTAGAGTCCCCCACTGTCCAGCGGCCCAATCAGCAGCAGGAGCAGGCCACAGCGACAAGGTGTCTCACGGGTCAGTGCAGTACAGAAGGGCCATTGGTGAGAGGAGGTGTGTGTCAGGCTTTGGCTCAAAGAAGGCTTCAGCTTGGAAGAGGCAATGGTTCTGGGTAAGTTTCTATTAAGTTTTCCTTTTCTTCCTCTTACTGTACATAGTGTAGTAAATGGCCATTGTGTGCTCTTCATGCCAGGTGTTGGAATCCTGGGAGACCCAGACTCTCCAAGGGAACCACATCTGTGTGAAGTGCATCCGGTTGCAGCTCCTTGAAGACCGTGTTAGGGATCTGGAGCAGCAGCTGGATGACCTTCGGCTTATATGGGAGAGCGAGGAGATAATCGATCGGAGTTACAGGGAAGTAGTCACCCCCAAGTTGCAGGAGGCGAGTAGCTGGGTGACTGTCAGGAGAAATGGAAATGTGAATAGGCAGTTAGCACAGAGCACCCCTGTGGCCATTCCCCTCTAATAATATGTATACCACTTTGGATACTGTTGTGGGGGATGACCTTCCAGGGAAATGCCAGGGAGACTGGGTTACTGGCACTGAGCATGGGTTCATGGTGCTGAAGGGAAAAGAGGGAGAAGAGGGGAGTGGTAGTGATAGGGCACTCAATAGTCAGATGAACAGACAGGAGATTCTGTGGACATGAACGGGACACCCGGATGGGGGTCAGGGACGTCTTGATTTGCATCCACAGCATTTTGGAGAGGGAGGGAGAGCAGTCAGATGTCCTGGTACATACTGGTACTCAAAACATAGGAAGAAAAAGCAAAGACATCTTGAAAAGAGAATTTAGAGAGCTAGGTAGAAAGCTGAGAAGCAGGACCTCCCGGGTAGGTATTTCTATTTCTGGATTACTGCCTGTACTGTGCACCCATGAGGGTAGAAACAGGATGGTTTGTCAGATTAATGTGTGGCTGAGAAGCTGGTGCAGGGGGCAGGGCTTCAGGATCTTGGATCACTGGGATCTCTTCTGGGGAGGTATGACCTGCACAAAAGTTATGGATTGCACCTGAAACCAAGGGGAACCGATATTCTCGTGGCAGGTTTGTTAGAGCTGTTGGGGAGGGTTTAAACTAATTTGGCGGTGGGGGGGGGTGGTGTGAACTGAAATGAAGGGACTCGGGATAGGATGGATGGTAAAAAAGTAAAGATAGCATGCAGTCAGATTGTCAGGAAGGGCAGGCATACGATAAGACAAAATTGCAGCCAGCGGGGTGAATATCAGTGCATCAGGGATGCAGAATCAAAAAGGGTAGCAAATACAGTTCTCAAAGTGTTATATCTCAATGCAGGGAACATAAGAAATAAGGTGGATGATCTTGTTGCACTGTTACAGATTTTCAGGTATGATGTTGTGGTCATCACTGAATCGTGGCTGAAGGACGGTTGTAGTTGGGAGCTGATTGTCCATGGTTACTCGTTGTATCGGAGGTAAGCAGAGAGGGAGGTGTGGCTCTGCTGGTAAAGAATAGCATCAAATCAGTAGAAAGATGTGACATAGGATCAGAAGATGATGAATCCTTGTGGATTGAGTTAAGAAACTGAAAGGTAAAAGGACCCTGATGTCAGTTCTATACAGGCCTCCCAACACCAACTGGGACGTGGACCACAGATTACAATGGGAAGTGGAAAAGGCATGTCAAAAGGGGCAACGTTATGACAGCCATGGGTGATTTCAACATACAGTTGACTGGGAAAACAGGTTCAAAGTCACTTAGATCACATTTCTTCCCCATTCTGATGTTTGGTCTGAGCAACAACAGAACCTCTTAATCACGTCTATGTGCTTTTATGTGTTGAGTTGCTGCCACATGATTGGCTGATTGGATATCGGCATTAAAGAGCAGGTGTACAAGTGTACCTGTTGGAAAATGCATGGTCATGCACTTTGGTGGTAGAAATAAATGTGCAGACTATTTTCTAAACAGGGAAAAAATCCAAAAATCTGAGATGCAAAGACACTGGGAGTCCTTATGCAGAACACCCTGAAGGTTAACTTGCAGGTTGAGTCAGTAGTGAGGAAGGCAAATGCAATATTAGCATTCATTTCAAGAGGTCTAGAACACAAGAGCAGGGATGTGATGCTGAGGCTTTATAAGACACTGGTATGGCCTTATCTAAGAAAAGATGCGCTGGTATTGGAGAGGGTCAGAGAAGGTTCAGAAGGATGATTTTGGGAATGAAAGGGTTATCATACGAGGAACGTTTGATAGCTCTGCGTCTGTACTCGTTGGAATTTAGAAGGGGGGGGGGATCTCACTGAAACCTTTCAAATACTGAAACGCCTAGACTGAGTAGATGTGGAAAAGATGTTTCCCATGGTGGGGGAGTCTAGGACAAGAGGGCATAGCCTCAGGATAGAGAGGCGTCCATTTAAAACAGAGATGCAGAGAAATTTCTTTAGCCAGAAGGTGGTGTATTTGTGGAATTTGTTGCCACATGTAGCTGTGTAGGCCAGGTCATTGGGTGTATTTAAGGTAGAGATTGATAGGTTCTTGATTGGACGTGGCATCAAAGGTTACGGGGAGAGGGATGGGTAGTGGGGCTGAGGAGGGGAAAAATGAATCAGCCATGATGAAATGGTGGAGCAGACCCAATAGGTGAAATGGCTTAATTCTGCTCCTATATCTTATGGTCTTATGGCCTTATGGTCTTACGGAAACATCCTCTTCATGTCCACTCTGCCTAGATCTTTCAATATTAGATAGATTTCAATGTGGTCCTCACTCGTTCTTCTAAACTCCAATGAATACAAGCTCAGAGCCATCAAATGCTCCTCATGTGTTAACCCCTTCATCCCAGGATCATTCTCATGAGTCTTATCCAGACTCTCTCCAATGCACTCACTGCTCTCTTTAAGGCTGCCCTGATAGGATTAGGTTCTCACTTGTTTAAGGTGCTTAACAACTGGTTTTTATGAGCCGAAGCAAAAGGCCTGTAAAACTTCACCGTCAGTTTTCATTCACTGTTCCACTGCTGGCAGAGCCTCGAGCTGTCGTTGTTGTTTTCAATACACATTAGCTGAAAAATTACTGCCAAAATATTTCAGGCCAGGAATAAGCAGAAAGCCTTTGATAAAGTCCCACATAGGAAATTAGTGGGCAAAATTAGGGCACATGGTATTGGGAGCAGAGTACTGACATGGATTGAAAATTGGCTGGCTGACAGAAAACAAAGAGTAGTGATTAACGGGTCCCTTTCGGAATGGCAGGCGGTGACCAGTGGGGTACCGCAGGGTTCAGTGCTGGGACCACAGCTGTTTACAAAATATATTAATGATTTAGATGAGGGAATTAAAAGTAACATTAGCAAATTTGCTGATGACACAAAGCTGGGTGGCAGTGTGAAATGTGAGGAGGATGTTATGAGAATGCAGGGTGACTTGGACAGGTTGGGTGAGTGGGCAGATGCATGGCAGATGCAGTTTAATGTGGATAAATGTGAGGTTATCCACTTTGGTGGTAAGAATGGGAAGGCAGATTATTATCTAAATGGAGTCAAGTTAGGAAAGGGGGAAGCACAATGAGATCTAGGTGTTCTTGTACATCAGTCACTGAAAGCAAGCATGCAAGTACAGCAGGCAGTGAAGAAAGCTAATGGCATGCTGGCCTCCATAACAAGGGGAATTGAGTATAAGAGCAAAGAAGTCCTTCTGCAGCTGTACAGGGCCCTGGTGAGGCCACACCTGGAGTACTGTGTGCAGTTTTGGTCTCCAAATTTGAGGAAGGACATTCTTGCTATTGAGGGAGTGCAGCATAGGTTCACAAGGTTAATTCCCGGGATTGCGGGACTGTCATATGTCAAAAGATTGGAGTGACTGGGCTTGTATACTCTGGAATTTAGAAGGCTGAGAGGGGATCTTATTGAAACATATAAGATTATTAAGGGATTGGACACACTGCAGGCAGGAAGCATGTTCCCGCTGATGGGTGAGTTCAGAACCAGAGGCCACAGTTTAAGAATTAGGGGTAGGCCATTTAGAATGCAGTTGAGGAAAAATCTTTTTCACACAGAGAGTGGTGGATATATGGAATGCTCTGCCCCAGAAGGCTGTGGAGGCCAAGTCTCTGGATGCTTTCAAAAAAGAGATGGATAGAGCTCTTAAAGATAGCGAAATTAAAGGTTATGGGGATAAGGCAGGAACTGGATACTGATAGTGGATGATCAGCCATGATCACAGTGAATGGCGGTGCTGGCTGGAAGGGCCGAATGGCCTACTCCTGCACCTATTGTCTATAAACAGTCAATGTTTTGAGATGGGCAGGTGAGGAGAAGATGAAGGGTCTCAGCCGAAAATGTGAACTGCTTGTTCACTTCTATAGATGCTCTCTGACCTGCTGAGTTCCTCCACCATTTTGCCTGTATTACTCTGGATTTCCAGCTTCTGCAGAATAGAGTCACAGAGTGATAGAGAAATCTAGCACAGAAACAGGTCCTTCACCCCACCTAGTCTGTGCTAAACCATTGAAATTGGCCATTCTGATCGAGTTGCACCCAGACATCTGCCCTCCATACCCCTGCTACCCACGTACCTACCCAAAACTTCCCTCAAACATTGAAATCGAGCTCACAGGCACCAGTTGTGCTGGCAGCTCATTCCACTCTCTCACGATCCTGTGAGTGAAGGGATTTCCCCTCCTGTTCCCCTTACACTTTCACCAGTCACTCATGATCTCAGGTCGTAGTCCCTCCTAACCTCAGTGGAAAAAAACCTGCTTGCGTTTACCCTTCCTATACCTCACATCATTTTGTATACCTCCAACAAATCTCCTCTTAATGTTTTACGTTCCAAAGAGTGAAGTCCTAACCTATTCAGTCTCTAGTGTTGATGCTATTTTTAATGAAGATTATAATTAGGCTTACACAATCTTACTTAACATTGAGCGCTGACCATCTGTTTGTATTGGCCTGAAATATTTTGTGTGTGGAGCATTAAAAATAGCACAGTATGTCGACTAAGACCCTTGAACATATTCAGAGAGGGAAAAATAACAGATGATCTGAATTGTGGAAGTCTGAAGTTCTACTAATTAAATTTAACTAATCCCACATGTAAAATAGCAATGAACTAACTGTGTGGCAATATTATGAAAGAAGGCATATACAGTGGAGCAGTTAACGTGGTTGTATTTGACTGACCACAAATTACCATCCTAAGTCTGTATGTCTTTGGAATGCAGGAGGAAACTACAGGTCCCAGAGGAAACCCACGTTGTCACGGGGAGAACGTACAAACTCCTTACAGGCAGCGGCTGGAATTGAAACCTAACCGTTGAGTGTCTTCGCTCCGTTCACGACAGGGAGGATGTCCCTGCGGCTACTCCATTTAATTCCACTTCTCATTCCCATTCTGACATGTTGGTCCATGGCCTCCTCTATCTCCACAAAGAGACCACAGGAGCAACACCTCATATTCTGTCTGGATAGTCTCCAACCTGATGGCACCAACATCGATTTCTCCAATGTTTGGTAATTTCTTCCCCCTCCTTTCTCTCTTTACCCTGTTCCCATTGTGGCTCCCCTCTTACCCTTCATTTCTCCTCACCTGCCCATCACCTCCCTCTGGTGCCCCCGTCTTCCCTTTCTCCTACTGTCCACTCTCCTCTCCTATCAGATTCCTTCTTCTCCATCCCTTTACCTTTTCCACTTATCAGGTCCCAGCTTCAGACCTCTCCCCCACCTACCTGGATTTACCCATCACCTGCCAGTTGTACTCCTCCCACTGTCATTTTATTCTGGTGTCTTCCCCTTCTTTTCTGGTCCTGATGAAGTCTCAGTCTGAAATGTCGGATTGTTTATTCATTTCCATAGAGACTGCCTGACCTGCATTTTGTGTGTGTTACTTTGGATCTCTAGCACATGCAGAATCTCTTCTGTTTAGTACTTGGTTTAAAAGATTACTCCATACAGCCGTTTTGTGACTTTGTAATCCAAACCAGGGACAACCAGAGTGAACTCCCAGCTCCAAGCTATTGGACAGCTCATCAACAAATTGGGCTTGCAGTTCCAGACCCATAAAATGGAATATCAATGAAATACAAGGCATGGTTATATAACACGAATGATTATAACATATACATACACTATATACTTTATAGTTGCCAAACAATTGATACTAGAGCGTACAATCATCACAGCGATATTTGATTCTGCGCTTCCTGCTCCCTGGATTACAAATCGATAGTAAATATTAAAAATTTAAATTATAAATCATAAATAGAAAATAGAAAAATGGGAAGTAAGGTAGTGCAAAAAAACCAAGAGGCAGGTCCGGATATTTGGAGGGTACGGCCCAGATCCGGGTCAGGATCCGTTCAGCAGTCTTATCACAGTTGGAAAGAAGCTGTTCCCAAATCTGGCCGTACGAGTCTTCAAGCTCCTGAGCCTTCTCCCGGAGGGAAGAGGGACGAAAAGTGTGTTGGCTGGGTGGGTCGTGTCCTTGATTATCCTGGCAGCACTGCTCCGACAGTGTGCGGTGTAAAGTGAGACCAAGGACGGATGATTGGTTTGTGTGATGTGCTGCGCCATGTTCACAATCTTGTTAATTATTCAATCAATATTCCAGTTTCTCATACGCTGTTCTAATCAGAATCAAAAATCTCTGGCATATGCTGTGAAATTTGTTGTTTTGCAGCAGCAGTACCTCAATAAATAATAATAAAACTGTAAATTACAATCAGGGGTAACTTCTCCACTCATGTGGGGGTTGTGTACCTCTCCATGAGGGTCGTGTGCCTCTCCATGTGAGAATGGAGAACAAGCTGCCAGTGTGTTGGTGTCTGTGAGCCCAATTTTGACGTTTAAGAGAAGTTTGGAGAGGTACATGGATGGTAGGGGTATGGAGGGCTAGGGTACCAGGTCAATGGTACCAGGCAGTTTAAGTGGTTTGGAACAGACTAGATGGGCTGAAGTGCCTGTTTCTGTGCGGTATTTTCTATGATGCTATAACTCTATACAGTATCTATCTATCCAGCTAAATCAGGTGCTCCATTGGCCAGTACATTAGCCACAGCAGTTAGATATGGAGAACAAACCGTTGCCCATACAGGCTTCCCCTCTCCACACAGCTCACGAACCCAAAGGAACGGCAGAGACCGATACAGTTTGGTACTGGTGGCTTCGCAGGAGTTGCCAGTCAGCGTTGAACTCAACTTAAGACTGCCTTAGGGACTCCGACTCAGGATTTTTCCTTGGGGCTCACAGCCGTGAGTGGGTAAAGCTGCAAAGGCAGCAATAGTTTGAGGTGAGAGTTTTCCTTCTCCTAGCTGAGCTGCTAACCACGGCTGACGAGCCCCCTCTGCCTGAAGCAACCGGTTTTAAAGCGCCAGTAACCTGCCTTTGCCCCCTCTCCTGTCAGTAGAAATGGTTTCACCGAGTTTAGCAGCTGAGGCGCACATGAAAGCTAGGAGCTGGAAATGGCTGTCAGAGGCTATTTGAGATGCACGCACTTGAGAGGATTTAATAAGTAGCGTGGGTTTAGTGGGAGTTTATCCTCACTATCTCCGCTGGCTATGACAACCTTAAAGAACCTAGATATATATCTGTATCCGTTTATCTATATATCTATCAATCTACACACACACAGTCAGACAGACACACACACAGACGGTCAGACAGACACAGTGGATTCCGATTAATTGGGCCATCAGTTAATCGGGGCAGTTGCTTTATTTGGGACGCTATGCCATTTAATTAGGACAGGAGACTGTTGCCAAACAGTTTCTAACTAGCATCAGATGCATGCACATGTGACCATTAAGACACTACACTGTGCTTAGACCAAACAATTTTTTTTAAACAGCATCAGTTTTGTGTGCCTCTGTTCAAAAAACAGTGATTTTTGTCACTGATAGTTAGCAAGAAATAAGCAGTAAGACAATTCAGAACTGTTTTGCTCTCTGCTGCTTCAAGTATTAAGGCTCCCCCTCTTGCTGATTGACATGGGACTTAATTCGGGATGTTAGGGTGGATTTGCTTAATGGAGAACGACTATGCGTGACTTTGTTTAACGTGGGGAGGCTGACGGACGGGCAGCCACCACTCGATCCTTGACAATGGGATCAGGGTCCAGTGGCCTGGGGTGCCAGGTGACCCCTCACTTCTGCAGCCTTCCTCTGTCTTCACTGCCTTTGTGATGATCTTTCACCATCACCTTCTACTGAGCTCTAGGTTGGCTCGCTCTTTGTGTGGACCCTCCCCTTTGACCTTACCACCATGGGTGACCCTACCAGGAGCATAGCTCCAGACGGCACTGCTTTTGGAGTCTCAGGAACTGACAAGCCTCAGCTTTGTG
Source organism: Mobula hypostoma (assembly GCF_963921235.1). NCBI lineage: Eukaryota > Metazoa > Chordata > Chondrichthyes > Myliobatiformes > Myliobatidae > Mobula > Mobula hypostoma. Next base: position 6,588,992 of record NC_086099.1, read on the forward strand.
CGGGGTGGCGGGGGAGGGAGACACATCTCTACCAAAGGAAGGGTAAGTTGCTCCTTCCCTCCGCGAGCCTGCGGGTCTTCCTTGGGCAAAGTGTAGCACCTGCTTAGCCCGCCCCCCCCACCCCGATCTGGATCACGTGAAGCCTTGGGTGCTGGTGGTGGATGGTGCAGATTACAAGTCTGTGCATATCAGTATGTGCACGCTGACGCCAGGCAGGCAATCTCTGAAAAGTATCAATAATGGCTGGAGTCACCCGTCTTGTGAAAACACTGCCCAGAAGAAGAGAATGACAAAACCATTTTGTAGAAAAAATAGCCAAAAATCGGTCATGGTCAAAGAGACCATGACTGCCCATGCCACATAATAATGATTATATAGATATATTATAAATAATATATAATAATACATAAGGTTCCAAGGTTGTCATGCCGAGGAGTGGTAGTGGGGACAAGCTCCCACTACCTAAAAGTACTCCTCACAGTATGCGCCTCAAATAGCCTCTGACAACAACTCCTGGCCTTCTCGTGTGGATTAGCCTCTAAGCCCAGTGGAACTGTTTTTACTGACAGGAGAAGGGGCGAAGGTGGGTCCTGGCGCCTTAAAACCAGTGCTTCGGGTAGGTGGAGCTCGTCAGCCTGGGAAGGCTGTCCACCTAAGAGAGGGAAAACTCCGATTTCAAACCTCCGCTGCCTTGTGGCCATACCCACTCTTGGCAAAGGCTTCGGGAGTAAACTCTGAGGACAAATCCGGAGCTGGAGTCCCTAAGGCAGTCCGACATTGCCTTCAACCTCGTTCTGGCAACTCCTACGACGACACTGGTGCCAAGCTGTATCAGCCCTTGCTCTTCCCTTGGACAACGTTGGTGTCATGGAGAGGGGAGACTTGCTGCATGGGCAACTGCCGGTCTTTCATACAACCTTGCCCAGGCCTGCGCCCTGGAGAGGACACTAGACTTTCCAGGCACAGATCCATGGTCTCGCGAGACTAACGGATGCCACCAAAAATTATAAATAAGTATTGAAGTGGTGTGAAAAGAGAGCAAAATATTGAGACAGTGTTCATGGGTTCATTGTCTATTCAGAAATCTGATGGCGGAGTCGAAGGAACTGTTCCTAACATGTTGAGTGTGTGCTCTCAGGCTTCTGTACCTTCCCTCCTCTCAGAGTCAGAGTCAGAATCAGAATCAGGTTTATTATCACCGGCACATGACGTGAAATGTGTTAACTTCAGCAGCTGCAGTTTCATGCAATACATAATCTAGCAGAGAGAAAAGATAATAAATAAAATTAAAAAAATAATAACTAAACAAGCAATGATGGTAGCAATGAGAAAACATGGTAGGGCGTGTCTTGGATGGTGAGAGTTCTTAATGATGGAATCCGCCTTTTGAAGATGCATTGATGCTGGGGAGGCTACTCAGTAAAATCCTGACATTTCAAAACTATTGTGAATTGTGGATGAAAGCGTTCAGCAAGGTGGCATTCACTGATCTGTACCATGCAAAACTCTGCTTATGAAGCTTAGTTAAGGCCAATATTTCACTTCCTGTTTCACTGGCCAATTCAATGATACTCTGTTAAATATGTTTTACAAGAAACTATTCCACTAACGTAGAGTACCACAGGCTCTATTAGAACAGCAGCGTTTTCCAGCGAAACCTGTTATACTAGTTCAGTAGAAATGAACAAACAGTCCATAGATGCTACCTGATCTGCTGAGTTCCTCCAGCATTTTGTGTGTGTTGCCCTGGATTTCCCGCATCTGCAGAATCTCTTGTGTTTATACGTGTTTGATGATTGACATGCCTAACACAAGACAAAGTTCAAAGTAAATCTTATTACCAAACTACCTATATGTCATGATCTACCACCCTGTGATTAATTTTCTTGTAGACATTCACAGTAGATCAAAAAATCCAATAGAATCAACGAAAAACTTATGCACAAAGACTGACAACCAATGTGCAAAAGAAGGCAAACTGAAAATACAAAAAAGAAATAATAATGAAAATAAATAAACAAGTAACTAAATAATACTGAGAACATGAGATATAGAGTCATTGAAAGTGAGTCGATAGGTTGTGGGAACAGTTCAGTGATGGGGTGAGGGAAGTTATCCCCTCTGGTTCAGGAGCCTGATGGTTGAGGGGTAATAACTATTCCTGAGCCTGGTAGTGTAGGACCTGAGGCTCTTGGAGTTTTTCATTGATCCTATTGTATTTCTTTGTTCTGCCATGAATGCCTGCAAGAAACGGAATCTCAGGGTTGTATATGGTGACATATACATACTTTGAAGATAAATTTACTTTGAACTTTGATGTAAATGACGCATTTCACTGTATGTTTTGATTTTTCGATGTACGTGTGACAAGTAAAGCAAATCTTAATCTCTTTCTTTAAGTAAGAATCATCAGACAAGCATTTGGTCCTTAATAACAGATGAGGAAGCTCATTAAGTTCAATAACCATTTAATTGTGATAGACACAAAACCGACCGGGCACCATGACCCCGAGAGTGAACCCAGCCAGTCTCCCACAGACAGGGGAGGTGACCATCACACACTCCGGTTACAGTCAGGGTGACCCACAAATACACAAATGAATAACTGTATAACCCAAGCTAAAATGTAACAATAAATGAACTGGAACTTCCCACCATAATCCCACGAAAGCATTTTAATACAAGAACAATTTATTAGTACTGGTCATTAGAAATGCAGGGGTGGGCTGTCGACCACGCCCCTCCCTCCCAGAGCATCACTATATAAAGCGTTAAAGAGAAAAAGAGAAAGAAGATGCACAGTGTTACATTTTGCAACTCCAAAACATAAAACTAATCGACAGAAGAACACGGAGCTGGGAATTACAATGTGCTTAGTTTGGTTTTATTTTCAGTGAGGCATGCACGTAGATGTGGTGACGTGATGACGTATGCTGTTCACATACTTCACATATAACCCGTAATGAATTATGTAAACAACAAAGAATGCTTAGTCAAACAATATATTTATAATATTACTGAATATGAAATACACAACAGACAGGATATTAAGGTAATAAAGTTAAAGAGAAACAGAGAGGACACTGTCACTTGTATTTGGGAGTTGTTGCTTTCGTCTTTTAACAGCAGGCCCAGACACGAAGGCAGAAAACTCAGTGTTGCAAGCTATTGTTATGACAGTGAATCATTTGTCATGCACTGGAGGTTCTGGTCTGTGACTGTGTTTTAAAAAGACTTTGTACTGTTCTCGACCAGAAATATACAGCTGATCGCCACCTCCTGTACCTAACAAAGAGGGCACTGAATGTACACTCATCATCTTCTGCTGCAGGAGCCCATCCACTTCAGAGTTCCACATGTGATGAGAGTTGATCTGATCAATCATACTAGTTAGCCCCCCACCACCAGCCCCTCTATCTATTACCCTCACCACAGCACTACACTGTAAACATTTCAAACCACTGTTTTTAGTGTTGTTTACATTGTAAGTACACACTGGTATTGATGTATTTCCGCACATTTTATTCCATATCCATACTTTAACCTCTAACTCCATTTTTTATATAACTCTTATTCTCTTTTTTATTTATTTAGAGATACAGTGTAGAACAGACCCTTCTGACCCGGAGAGCCAAATCACATAGCAGCCCACATTTTTAACCCTAGTCTAATTACAGGACTATTTACAATGACAATTAACCTACCAACTGGTACATCTATGGACTGTGGGAGGAAACCAGAGCACCCGGAGGAAATTTATGTGGTCACACGGGGAACATACAAACTCCTTACAGACTGTGTTGGAATTGAATACTAAAATCCGACGGACCGAGCAGTAATGTCACATTAAGCTTACTCTTTATAATTGTTGAACGTTGTTTTTTGTTGCTGGTTGCACTCTGATCAACACACCACAGTAAATTTTGTCCCTTACAATCCTTTTGCTGTTAACGTATCTGTAGAATCCCTTAGGATTTTCTCCTTCACTTGTCTGCTATTGCAACCTCAAGGCTTCTTTTAGCCTTCTGATTTGTTTTTTTAAGATTTCTTTCTTAAAAAAAAAGGAATAAATATCAAGCACATGAGATGAAGAATTCTTCAAAGAGAGTGCACAGGATGTGGAAACAGTTCTGTGTTGAGTAAAGCTTTCCCCCTCTGGTTCAAGAGCCAGATGGTTGAGGGGTAGTAACTGTTTCTGAACCTGGTGGTGTGAGACCTGAGGTTCCTGCACTTCCTGTCTGATGGCAGCAGCGAGAAGAGAGCATGTCCTGGGTTGGTGGGGGTCTCTGACGATGGAAAATGTAGTGAGATGCACAGTTTGCAAGAATGTCATGAACTCAGGAAGTTTGTGATTGCTTCATCATGAGAAGGGAGGATATCTACCTTTGACAATTCCATGACAGTGAAACACATTTCTGCCAGAAATACTTGAGATACCATAGCTTTTCTCCTCTCCTACCCAAACTGGACACTGCAGGAATATTTCAGGAATCAATCAGTATCATGTTTAATATCACTGGCACGTAAGACCATAAGACACTGGAGCAGAATTAGGCCATTTGGCCCATCGAGTCTGCTCTGCCTTTCCATCATGGCTGATCCATTTCCCTCTCATCCTCAATCTTCTGCTTTCTCCCTGTATCCCTTCATGTCCTGGCCCAATCAATAATCTATCAACCTCTGCTGTAAATATACATAATGACTTGGCCTCCACAGCTGCCTGTGGCAACAAATTCCGCAGATTCACCACTCTTTGGTTAAGGAAATTTCTCCTCATCTTTGTTCTAGAAGATTGACCCTCTATATTCTGAGACTGTGTCATCTGGTCTTAGACTTTGCCACCATAGGAAACATCCCCTCCACATCCACTCTATCAAGGCCTTTCACTATTCAATAGTTTTCAATGAGGTCACCCCTCATACTTCTGAATTCCAGTGAATACAGGCCCAGAGCCATCAAACACTCTTTATATGACAAGCCATTCAATCCTGGAATCATTTTTATGAACTTCTTTTGAACCGTCTCCAGTTTCAGCACATCCTTTCTATGATAAGCGGCCCAGAACTGCTCACAATACTCCAAGTGAAGTCTCACCAGTGCTTTATAAAGTCTCAACATTACATCCTTTCTTTTATATTCTCATCCTCTCGAAATGAATGCCAACATCACATTTGCCTTCCTGACCATAGACTCAACCTGCAAATTAACCTTTAGGAATTCCTGCACAAGGACTCCCAAATCCCTTTGCACCTCAGATTTTTGTATTTTCTCTCCATTTAGAAAATAGTCAAGCCTTTCATTTCTTCTACCAAAGTGCATATGACTGTACACTTCCCGACACTGTATTCCATCTGTCACTTCTTTGCCCATTCTCCTAATCTTTCCGAGTCCATCTGTAGTCTCTCCACTTACTCAGAAGTGCCTGTCCCTCCACCTATCTTTGTGTCATCTGCAAACTTTGCAACAAAACCATCAATTTCATCATCCAAATCACTGACATATAACGTAAAAAGAAGAATCGGTCCAACACAGACCCCTGTTGAACACCACTAGTCACTGGCAGCCAGCCAGAAATTGCTCCCTTTATTCCCATTCTTTGCCTCCTGCCAATCAGTCACTGCTTTACCCATGCTAGAATCTTTCCTGTAATACTGTGGGCTTGTAGCTTGTTAAGTAGCCTCCTGTGTGGCAGCTTGTCAAAGGCCTTCCGAAAATCCAAGTGCGCAACATCCAACGATTCTCCTTTGTCTATCCTGCTTGTTACTTCTTCAAAGAATTCCAACAGATTTGTCAGGTAAGATTTTCCCTTGAGGAAACCACGCTGACTACAGCCTATTTTATCATGTGTCTCCAGGTACCTGACATCTCATCCTTAATAATCGACTCCAACATCTTCCAATGCTGAGGTCAAACTAACTGGCCTATAATTTCCTTTATTCTGCCTCTCTCCCTTCTGGAAGAGTGGAGTGAAATTTGCAATTTTCCTGTCTTATAAAACTATTCCACAATCTAGTGATTCTTGAAAGATGATTATTAATGCCTCCACAATCTCTTCAGCCACCTCTTTCACAAACCTGGGGTGTACACCATCTGCTCTAGATGACTTATCTACCTTCAGATCTTCCAAGAACCTTCTCCCTAGTAATGGTAACTTCACACAATTCATGCCCCCGACACCTGGAACTTCTACCATAGTGCTGGTGTCTTCCACAGTCATGACTGATGTAAAATACTTATTCAGTCCATCCACCATTTCTTTGTCCCTCATTACCACCTCTTCAGCGTTGTTTTCCAGCATTCCGATATCCACTCTCACCTCTCTTTCACACATTATGTATCCAAAGAAAGTCTTTGTAACCTCTTTATTATTATTGGCTAGCTTACACTCGTATTCTATCTTAATGACTTTTTTTTAGTTACATTCTGTTGGTACAGTATTTGAAAGCTTCCCAGTCCTCTAACATCCCACTAATTTTTGATCTACTACATGCCCTCTCCTTAGCTTTTATGTTGGCTTTGACTTCTCTTGTTAGCCATGGTTGTGTCATCTTGCCTTTAGAATACTTCTTCCTCTTTGGGATGTATATACCCTGTGCCTTCTGAATTGCTTCCAGAAATTCCAGCCATTGCTGCTCTGCCGTCATCCCTGCCAGTGTTCTTTCTAATCCATTCTGGCCAACTCCTCTCTCCAGCCTCCATAATTCCTTTTTCTCCACTGTAATACTGATACATCTGACTTTAGCTTCTGCTTCTCAAAACTCAGTGTGAATTCAATCATATGATCATTGGCCCCAAGAGTTTATTTACCTTAAGCTCTCTAATCAATTCTGGTTCATTGCACCACACCCAATCCGGAAAAGCTGATCCCTTAGAGGGCTCACCATGAGCCATTCTGTCGTTATTCTAGAAGATTCCCCCCTCTTGGCATCCAGCACCAACCTGATTTTTCGAATCTACGTGCATATTGAAATCCCCCATGACTATTCTAACATTGGCCTTTTGGCACACAGTATCTATCTCCTGATGTAATTTGTAGACATCCTTACTGCTGATTGGGGATGAGGTTTGTACATGACACCTATCAGGGCCTTTTTACCTTTGCATTTCCTTTGCTTTATCCGCAATGAATCAACACCTTCTGACCCTATGCCTCCTTTTTCTAATGATTTGATTTCATTTTTTACCAACAGAGCAATGCCACCCCCTTCTGCCTTCCTGCCTGATTTTGATACAATCCTTGGACAATAAGCTCCCAGCTATAACCTTCTTTCAGCCGTGATTCAGTGATGCCCACAACATCATACTTGCCAATCTGTAACTGTGCTACAAGTTCATCTACCTTATTTTCTATTGGTCCGTGTGCAGGTCAGTGGGACTAGGCAGAAAATGGTTCGGCACAGCCAAGAAGGGCCAAAAGGCCTGTTTCTGTGCTGTAGTTTTTCTGTGGTTTCTGTGGTTTCTATTCCATATACTGCGTGCATTCAAATATAACACCTTCAGTCCTGTATTCACACTTTTCAATTTTGTCCACCCCTTACATTGTAACTCATCCTGTTGACTGCAATTTTGCCCTGTCATCAGCCTCTCCTTGCTAGGAGTCCCATTACACATTGCCTCTGTTTGTAAACCGACTCCCTCATCCTCAGCATTATCACTCCGGTTCCCATCCCCCTGACAAGTTAGTTTAAACCCTCCTGAACTACTCCAGCAAACCTGCCCGCAAGGAGACTGGACCTCCTCCAGTTCAGGTGTAACCTGTTCCTTTTGTTACAGGTCACACCTTCCCCAGAAGAAAGCTGATCTGAACCCCTGCCCCCTGCACCGGTTCCTCAGCCACACATTCACCTGCCAAACCATCCAATTCTTACCCTCACTGGCACGTGGCACAGGCAGCAATCCAGAGAAATTGTTGTGAAATGTATTGTTTTGCAGCAATAAATAAGAACTATAAATTACGTAAAAAGACAGCAAAATAGGGAGGTAGTGTTCAAGGGTTTATCGCCCGCTCCAACGCCGTATTCAAGTTTGCCGATGGCACCACTGTCGAGGGTCATACCAAAAGTGGTGATGAATCAACACACAGGAGAGAAACTGGAAATTTGGCAGAGCAGTGCCTTAACAACCGCCTCTCACTCAGTGTCAATAAGACCAAGGAACTGATTGTAGACTTCAGGAGAGGGGAACCAAAGGTCCATAAGCCAGTCCTCCTCGGAGGATCAGGGTTAGTAACTTTAAATTCCTGGGTGTCACTAGACCTGTCCTGGACCCATCATATGAATATTATTGCAAAGAAAGCACAACAGCACCTCTGCTTCCTCAGGAGTTTGCAGAGATTTGGCATGACATCAAAAAGCTTGGCAAACTTCTGTAGACGTGTGGTGGAAAGTGTACTGACTGACTGCATTATGGCCTGGTATTGGAACACCAATGCCTTTAAGTGGAAAATCCTACAAAAGGTGATGGATTCAGCCCAGTACGTCACCGTTTCAGCCCTCACAATCAATGAGCACATCTACATGACGTGATGTCGTAAAAAACAGTATCCATCATCAGAGATCCTCACCACCCAGGCCATGCTCTTTTCTCGCTGCTGCCATCAGGTAGAAGGTACAGGTGCCTCAGGACTTGCACCACCAGGTTCAAGAACAGTTACTACCCCTCAACCATCAGGCTCTTGAACAAAAGGAGATGACTACACTCATCTACTGAGATGCTCCCACAAGAAATGATTTCATTTTAAGGACTCTTTCTCCTGTTATTTTGTGCTCTGTTTATTTACTGCTATTTATTTATATTTGCATTTTCACAGTTTGTTGTCTTCTATGCACTACTTGTATCTATCATTGATCCTGTTTACAGTTACTATTCTGTAGATTTGCTGAGTATGCCTGCAGGAAAAAGAATCTCAGGGTTGTACGTGGTGACGTGCCTGTACTCTGATCATAAATTTTACTTTGAACTTCAAAACCTGATGGAGGAGGGGAAGATGTTCCTCAAATGGTGAGTGTGTGTCTTCAGACTCCTGTACCTCTTCCCTGTGGTATTAATGAGTGGGAGTCCTTACTGATGGATGGCACCTTCCTGAGGTAATGCCCTTTGAAGATATTTGTGATGGTGTGTGCCCATGATGTAATCTAATAAAATGATAGAACTGAGTCACAGATTTGTCTACTCTTGTCTTGTTAGTCCTAAACAACTATCCCAACAAGGGAGAGGATAATGATGAAGGTCCTGACGAAGGGTCTCGGCCTGAAACGTCGACTGCACCTCTTCCTACAGATGCTGCTTGGCCTGCTGCGCTCACCAGCAACTTTGATGTATGTTGCTTGAATTTCCAGCATCTGCAGAATTCCTGTTGTTTAGAGGATAATGAAATGTTTATGTCTGCTGAGTGTTCAGCACTGACTGAAATGCCAACAGCACCCCCTGTAGGTGATGCTCTGACATAGCAGCTCATGTTTGTGAATTATTTTGTTAGTTCATAGTCATAGTCATACTTTATTGATCCTGGGGGAAATTGGTTTTCGTTACAGTTGCACCATAAATAATAAATAGTAATAGAACCATTAAGTAGTTAAATAGTAATATGTACATTATGCCAGTAAATTATGAAATAAGTCCAGTTAAGTTAAAGGTTCTTCTGATGTTGCTAATTGGTAAGGATCTACAGTATGAAAAAAGATGTTTAAAGTCACTCATATCTCAATGGGTAATATCAATAAGTAGCTATCGCCCCATTAGTCATCACCAAATTTTCCAAATCATCACCAGACCATGGTAGAAATATGGATTTCATTGCCACAGACAGATGAGAAGGCCAAGTCATTGGGTATATTTAAAGCAGAGTCCGGTATATTCTTGATTAGTCAGGGTGTCAAATTTTACGGGGAGAAGGTAGGAGAATGAGGCTGAGAGGGATAGTAAATCAGCCATGACAATGGCAGAACAGACTCAATGGGCTGAATGGCCTAATTCTGCTCTGATGTCTTAGGGTGATGGAAATTGTTGTCACAATTGAGTGGTGCTCACTAACCTAATAGCCCACTCACTGATACCCAGAACAACAAACACAAAATGCTGGAGAGCATTCTAACTGGTTGCATCACCGTCTGGTATGGGGGGTCTGTGCCGGAGGTGGGGGGCACTGCACAGGATGCAGAAACTGTAAACTCAGCTGGCTCCATCATGTGCACTAGACTCCCCACCTTCAACAGGCGATGCCTCAGAAAGGCAGCATCCATCATTAAGGACCCCTATCACCCCAGGAGGAGGTACAGGAGCCTGAATGCACACACTTAACATTTCCGGAATAGCTTCTTCCCTCTGCCATCAAAATCAGCTAAGGTGCCTATAACTTTTGCACTGTACTGTGGTGATTTTATGTATTGCACTGTACTACTGCTGCAAAAAAGAACAAATTTCATGACGTGTGAGTGATGATAAACCTGATTCTGATATGGGTCTGTATTGTGGACCAAGTGTGGGAGGGGGCAGGGAGAGGGGAGGGAGCAGGAAGCACCAGAGAGACATTCTATAATGATCTGTAAACCAATAGGTTGGAATCAAATGACCCTGCCTGGTGTCTTAGGGCTGAGTGTGGTGGTAACCACAATCTTCCCTCACCCCCACCCCGGCACTACTTCTCTGCCACCTGACCAACACACCTCCTGCGGTGCTCCACACTCACCATTCCCAATATCCTTCACCCCCTCCAGATTTATACACTTACTCTCTGCACCACATTGACAAATATAGTACAGTGTAAAAGTCTTAGGCACATTAGCTATATACCGAATATGTGCCTAAGACTTTTTGCACAGTACTGCATATATATTTTATTATAAGTTATAGTTTTTAAAATTATTATGTACTGTAGTTGGATGGCAGGGTGGAGGTACGTCCCTACCAAAGGAAGTGTAAGGCGCTCCGTCCCTCCACTAGCCTGCGGGTCACCCTTGGGCAGGGTGTAGCACCGGCTTAGCCCCCCCCCCAAATCATGGCTACGTGAAGCCATGGGAGCACATGGTGGATGGTTGTATGAGCAGCTGATCACAAGTCCTGGTTATGCGACCACTGACACCAAGCAGACAAACTCTGAAGAGTATTGATTCTGGGTGGGGTCACCCGTCTTGTAAAGATTATGGTCAGAAGGCAGCAAAGGCAAACCACTTTGGCAGAAGAAATTGCCAGGAACAGTAACGGTCATGGACAGACCATGATCGTCCACCTCATACGACATGGCACATAATGAATTGAAATGTACTGCTGCCGGAAAACCACTAATTTCATGACTTATATCAGTAATATTTTACCTGATTCTGATTCTTTATGGCAAGATAGCTGAGAAAGCTGTTACAGCACTGATAGAGTGTAATTGGACACTGTTCTGATGTTCAACCCAAGGCCTGTCAAAACCTGGGAATCCCTTTAACATCTGTAAGAGAGGGTACAAGAGAGTTTCTACAGATCTCTGCTGGTCCCCCAGCATATGAAAACACTCCTTGAACAATGGGAGTCGCTCAAAGTGGAGAGGGTTGAATTACAGGACAGCTTTAGAAGTTGGCCAAGAGCCAACCTTGGTCAAGAAAATACAGAAGAGGTGTGAGAAAGGGAATAAGAGGGGGGAAAGAGAAAGTAATCGGAGCTAAATTCAGAAGAGGCATAAAATCTGTGATAATTAAAGAAATAGCAGAGCGACACACACAAAATGCTCAGGAACGCAGCAGGTCAGACACCATCTATGGCAGGGATTCTCAACCTGGAGTGCACAGACCCCTAGCTTAATGGGATTGGTTCAAGGCTGGGAACCCCTGTATAGATCTATGGAAAGGAATAAACAGGCAACTTTTCAGACCAAGACCCTTCATCAGGACTTGATGAAGGGACTTGGCCTGAAATATTAACTGTTTATTAACAGAGAACATAGAAATCTACAGCACATCACAAGCCCTTCAGCCCACAATTTTGTGACGCCCATGTAACCTACTCTAGAAACTGCCTAGAATTTCCCTACCGCACAGCCCTCTGTTTTTCTGAGCTCCATGTACCTATCCAAGAGGCTCTTAAAAGACCCTATTGTATCCACTTCCACCACTGCTTCCAGCAGTGCATTCCACACACCCACCACCGTCTGTGTGAAAAACTTAGCCCTGACATCCCCTCAGTACCTGTTTCCAAGAACCTTAAAACTATGCCCCTTATGTTAGTCATTTCAGCCCTGGGTAAAAGCCCCTGGCTTTCCACACGCTCATCATCTTATACACACAGATCAGGTCACCTCTCATCCTCCGTCACTCAACCTGTTGTCATAAGGTATGCCCTCCAATCCAGGCATCATTGCACTCTCTCTGTAGTATCCACACCCTTCCTGTAGTGAAGTGACCAGAACTGAACACAGTACTCCAAGTGGGGTCTAACTAAGGTCTTATGTAGCTATAACATTACCTCACGGCTCTTGAACTCAGTGCCAACACACCATATGCCTTCTTAACAACACTGTCAAGCTGTGCAGCAGCTTTGAGTGTCCTATTGACATGGACCCCAAGATCTCTCAGATCCTCCACACTACCAAGAGTCTTACCATTAATATTATATTCTGTCTTCAAATTTGAGCTACCGAAATGAACCACTTCACACTTATCTGGGTTGAAGTCCATCTGCCACTTCATTTCCATGCTGAGTTCCTCCAGCATTTTGTGTGTGTTACTCAGGATTTCTAGCATCTGCAGAATTGCTTGTGTTTACGTAGAAGCGAAAACATATTGAGAGAAAAAGTGGGCCTAATTGAGAGAAAAGATAATCTGTGTAATGATTTGATCTGTATTCAGCATACCTCAGTACATGTAATTCTCATCATCCCCGTGTTGAGTTTCTGGGCTTTTTGAGCACCTGCATTTACTAATCATCCTTACCTAGAGTTGTTAAGCCCTTGTGTTTTTGGTTTAATCTTGTTAAGTTAATTGTGTCCGGCACAAGTTCCCCACACAGTCTATGATTATTTAAAGAGGACTCTCAGTTGGTGCTGTGGTGGGGTCAGTGTGATGGAGAGAATGAATTTTTGAGGTGCTGCACAGTTACTCATCTGAGTCTCTGATTCCAAAGTTTAACCTCTTGTTTCAGTCTCTTTCTGGGGGGTCCTACCATCCTCCGAACCCAGGTTCAGTCCTTTGTGAGCGTGCCATGGCAGGAACAATGTGATCGCAGTCAGCATGGTAACATGGTGGTTAGTGGAACACTTTACTGTGCTGGCGATTGTGGTTCAATTCCCATCCCACTACTACCTGTATGGTCCCCCTGTAACCAGACTGCTTTCCTCCCCACTCACATTCCAAAGACGTATGAGTTAGGGTTAGTGAGTTGAGGGCTTGCTATGTTGGCGCTGAAAGCATGTTGACACTTGTGGGCTGCCCCCAGTGCATCCTCGGACTGTGTTGGTTGTTGATGCAAATGACAGATTTCACTGTTTAGAAGATTCAATGCATGTGTGACAAATAAAGCTCAAACCTTTGGGCTGAATTGGGAGAAAAGATGGACGGTATGCGAGACAAGATTTTCACTGTACCTGTTATTTATTTTATTTCAGGGTATGGCATGGAGCCGGCCCTTCAAGCTATGCCGGTCGGCTGCCCACCTACTTAACCCCAGTCCAATCACAAGACAATTTAAAATGACCAATTAAATGGTCGGGCTTTGGACTGTGAGAGGAAACCCACACGCTCACGGGGAGGACGTACAAACGTCTTACAGATGATGCCGGAATTGAACCCCAATCTCCAACACCCCGAGCTGTTATGGTGTCGCGCTAACTGCTACATTACTGTGATGTCGGCATGTGTATCGTGTTACACGTGACAATAATAAACCAATAGCAGTACCAATGAAGTAGAAACGCCCACCTGCTGAGCTGCGTCCTGTAGAAAAGAAAGATAGGGATTGTGGTGGTATTTACAAAACCCTTCAATCCTCCTTTGATTTTGGAATTGTTACCAGAGAACAAGGGGCACTGCAAATTCCTATACACATGTGCAAAACATATGAGGAAAATTTGATGGCTCTGGGCCTGTTCTTGCTGGCGTTCAGAAGAATGAGGGGAGGTCTTATTGAAACCTATTGAATGTTGAAATCCCTAGACAGAGTGGATGTTCCTGTACTTCCTTCCTGACAGTTGTGGATCAGAGAGATTGTGGAATGGGTAAACATTTTACCTTCACCCTTAATGTGTGATCTCTAGTTGTAGTCTCACCCAACCTCAGGAAAGAGCCTACTTGCATTTACCCCATCTATACCCCTGTACTGTTACCTCTCAAATGTCAGAACATCTTTCCTTAGATAAACTGCTCACAATATTCCAAGTGAGGCCTCACCAGTGACTTGTAATCATTACATTCTTGCTTTTGTACTCTAGTCCTCTTGAAATGAATGCCAACATTGCATTTGCCTATCTCACCACGAACTCAACCTGCAAGCTAACCTTCAGGGAATCCTGGACAAGGACTCCCAAGTCCCCTGCACTCTGCTTTTTGTATTTTCTCTCCATTTAGAAAACAGTCAACCCTTTCTTTTCTTTTACCAAAGTGCATGACCATACACTTCCTGACACTGTATTCCATCTGACACTTTGCCCATTCTTCTAATCTGTCGAAGTCCTTCTGTAGCCTCTTTACTTCCTCAAAACTACCTGTCTTCCACCTATCTTTGTATCATTTGCATACTTTGCAACAAAGCCATCAATTCCATTATCCAAATCATTGACATTAGTGTAAAAATTGGTCCCAAACTTGATTCCTGGGAAACACCACTAGTCACCAGCAGCCAACCAGAAAAGGCTCCCTTTATTCCCACTCTTTGCTTCCTGCCAATCAGCCATTGTTTTATCCATGCTAGTATCTTTCCTGGGTTCTTAACATGTTAAGCAGCCTCATCCAACAGATCCAACAGATTGTCCGCAATTTCTTTGGCCTCCTTTATCACCTCTCCAGCATCATTTTCCAGCACTCCGAGATCTACTCTTGCCTCTTTTTTTACACTTCATATCTGAAGAAACTTATTTAATATTATTGCCTAGCTTACCTTTGTATTCCATCTTCCCCTCCTTTATGACTTTTTTAGTTGCCTTGTGTTGGTTTTTTAAAAACTTCCCACTAATTTTTGCTCTATTGTATGCCCTCTCTTTGGCTTTTATGTTGGCTTTGACTTCTCTTGTTAGCCATGGTTGTGTCATCTTGCCTTTAGAATACGTTTTCCTCTTTGGGATGTATATATCCTGTGCCTTCTGAATTGCTTCCAGAAATTCCGGCCACTGCTGCTCTGTTGTCATCCCTGCAAATGTTCTTTTCTAATCAATTTTGGCTTGCTCATCTCTCATGCCTTTGTAATTCTCTTTACTCCACTGTGCATTGAGACCATAGGGCATGGGAGCAGAATTAGGCCATTTGACCCGTCGAGTCTGCTCTGTCATTCCATCATGGCTGATTTATTATCCCTCTCAATCCCATTCTCCTGCCTTCTCCCTGTAACTTTGGCACCCTGACTAATCAAGAACATATCAACTTCCACTTTAAATATACCCAGTGAGTTGGCCTCCACAGCTGACTATGGCAATGAATTCCAGATTTGCCTGCCTCTTGCATGAGCGCCTGTAATTACAGCATTATGGCTTTCAGATTTCAGATTCGTTTATTTATCACACGTATTTTGAAACATATGAAATGCTTTTTTTTTGAATTAACAACCAGCAACAAGGATGTGCTGGGGGCAGCCTGCAAGTGTTGCCACAGACTCTGGTATCAACGTAGTATGGCCACAATAGAACATCGAACAGTACAGCCCTTTCAGCCTACGGTGTTGTGCCAATCTTTTACCTACTCTAAGATCAAATTGTTCCCTCCTACAAACCCCTCCATTTTTCTATCATCCATTTATCAAACAACAACAACAAAGCAAAAACAACAAAATTATAAACACAGATTCTGCACATGCTGGAAATCCCAGAGCAACACACACAAAAGGCCAGGCAGCATCTACGGAGGGGAATAAACATTTGATCTTTTGGGCTGACACCCTTCATCAAGACTTGAAAGGAAAGAGGAAGATGCCAGATCTTTGGACTGTGGGAGGA
Organism: Mobula hypostoma; assembly: GCF_963921235.1. NCBI lineage: Eukaryota > Metazoa > Chordata > Chondrichthyes > Myliobatiformes > Myliobatidae > Mobula > Mobula hypostoma. The sequence continues at coordinate 6,605,109 of NC_086099.1, forward strand.
AACTGGAGCACCCGGAGGAAACCCACGTGGTCACGGGGAGAACATTGTAAATTTGTAATTGGTCATTGTAAATTGTGCTGTGATTAGGCTAGGATTAAATCGGTCTTTGCTGGGTGGTGTGGCTCGAAGTGCCTGTTCCTCATTGTATGTCAATAAATAAATAATAAATATTTCTAAATGGAAACAGTTACTTCTCCCAAGCTGTAAGAGGCGAACAACACCTCCACTCACTAACCCACCCCTCTACACCCTCAACCACCGCTACTTTATCATTTCCTGTCAGTCACCTTATGTACAGACACTCCTGTACCCAGCGTCACTTTAAGGACATAAAATCTTATGTATTTATAGATATTGTGTGTTTTATATAATTATGTTCTTTATCTTATTGTGTACTTTTGCGGCTACGTCGGGTCTGGAGTAACAATTATTTCATTCTCCTTTACATTTGTGTACTGGAAATGACATTAAACAATCTTGACTCTTGAACGAATGTGAAATTTCACTTTCTCAGACCACCAGCATCAAGTTTGAAATCAGGACTCCGGAACGCCCAGTGAGGTTCAATAAAGCTCGACATTACTTTGGCTCCCTGCTGATAGTTACTTTACAACTTGACAGCGTTTCCTGGCACCTCATTCCAGGTGTGCGAGGTTTTTCAGGTTTCCTTCACACCTGTCACCACCTTGCACGTGAAGCATCCCATGTATGCGCGGCGGATGCTTATTGTGTCTCTAACTCCAAGATGGCATTCTTTTCCACCATTATTCAGTTAGAAAATACCTGCAGCCTAGCAGCCTGGCTCATCCACTTCCCTTGAATGTTTCGTACATCCATTATCACATGAAGCTCATCGCTGAAGACTTCGAAGTAGACTATTTGAGTAAACATTGTGGTTACCTATAACTGTTATGTTTGAGGTACCGGGAAGCTGGGTGGCTGTGAATAACACACACGAGAGACGGAGAGGTGAGGATCAACTCAGGCGCAGTTTATTTTACTTGCAAACCATCTACCCAGAATGCCCTCTAACGTTACGTTCAGTATGGAACACACAGGGAAGCTCAACAGCAAGCCGTAAGGGTCAAAATAGACATGAATGTGTAACAGCTGTGAGGTGACCAAGATTCAAAATTGTTTGATGTCATTTCCTGTACACAAGTGTAATGGAGGACAAAATCATTGTTACTCTGGATACAATGCAGCACAAAAAAACACGATAAAATCATCATCATCTTCACATGCCATGTCATATGATGCGTGTGATCAAGGTCTTTCCATGACCATGATTGTTCTCGGCAAATTTTTCTACAGAAGTGGTTTGTCATTCCCTTCATCTGGGCAGTGTCTTTACAAGATGGGTGACCCCAGCCATTATCAATGCTCTTCAGAAATTCTTAAAGAGATCATCTGCCTGACGTCAGTGGTCACATAATCAGGTGCTACACCTGACCAAGGGTGACCTGCAGGCTAGTGGAGGGAAGGAGCACCTTACACCTCCTTTGGTAGAGAGATATCACCACCCCACCACCCAAACAATAAGATAAAGAACACAATAATTAAAAAAATGCACATTAAATATAAATACATAAGATAGCTTCTATACATTGATTGTTTGTATGTCCATAAAGTGACACTGGGCACTGGAGTATCTGTACATAAGGTGACTGACAGGTAATGATAAAGTAGTGGTGATTGGGGGTGTGGAGGGGTGGGTCAGTGGGTGGAGGTGTTGATCAGCCTGACTGCTTGGGGAAAGTAATTGTTTTTGAGTCTGGTGGTCCTGGCGTGGATGCTACATAGCATCCTCCCTGATGGGAGTGGGACAAACACTCCATGAGTAGCATAGGGTGGACTCCCAGAATAAGATTTGTTGTAATAATTGGAGTATTGAGTTCAGTTCTGGTCACTTCATTATAGGAAGGATGTGGAAGCTTTAGGGAGGGTACAAAGGAAATCTACCAGGATGCTGCCTTGATTAGAGAACATGTCTTATGAGGATGGTTGAGTGAGCTAGGGCTTTTCTCTTTGGAGTGAAGGAGGGTAAGAGGTGACTAGATAGAGGTGTACAAGATGATAAGAGGCACAGAGATTTAGGGACAGCCAGAGTCTTTTTCCCATGGAGGAAATGACTAATGCAAGGGGGTGTAATTTTAATGTGATTGGATGAAAGTACAGGAGATGAGGATGTCAGAGGTAAGTTTTTTATACAGAGAGCAGTGGCGCGGGGATGTTAGGGACACTTCAGAATCTCTTAGATAGGCACATGGATGATTATTAAATGGAGTGCTACTTAGCATAGAAGGTTTAGATCTCAGAGTAGGTTAAAAGGTCAGCACAACATTGTGGGCCAAAGGGCCTGTACTGTGCTGTAATTTTCTATGTTCTACCCACCCCTGGTCGTGTGTTCCACACATCCTCCACTCTCTGTGTAAAAAAAGAATTACCTCTGATATCTTCCTAGACTTTGCTTCAACCACTTTCAAATTGTGTCCCATTTATTTATTCTTCTATATTTTCCTGTTTTCTGTTGCCCCTTTGAGTAAGGACAGAACCAGCTTTGGCTGTCCATGCTCCCTCGGATCACCTGGACAATACAAATGTCTATGTCAGGATGCTGTTTATCAACTATAGCTCAGCATTAAACACCATCATTCCTACAGTCCTGATGGAAAAGCTACAGAACCTGGCAATCTGTACCTCCCTCTGCAACAGGACTCGTGACCTCCCAACTGGAAGACCACAATCTGTGCGGATTGGAACGAACATCTCCACCTCACTGGTGCACCTCAGGGATGTGTGGCTAGGTATAGCTCAAATACCATCTGATGATACAACCGTTGCTGGCAGAAATTCAGATGGTAACCAGAGGGTGTACAGGAGTGAGATATACCAGTTAGTTGAACGGTGCTGCAGCAACAACCTGGCACTCAGCATCAGTAAGACCAAAGAGCTGATTGTGGACTTCAAAAAGGGAAAAATGAGGGAACATGAACCAATTCTCATGAAGGGATCAGAAGAGGAGAGAGAGAGCAATTTCAAGTTCTTGGATGGTAATATCTCTGAGAATCTAACCTGGTCCCAACATTTCTATGCAGCTATAAAGAAGGTAAGACATTGGGTAAATTTCATTAGGAGTTTGAGGAGATTTGGAATGTAACCTCAAACATGGAAATTTCTACAGATGTGCTGTGGAGAGCATTCGTATTGGCTGCATCACTGTCTGGTATTGGGGGGGGTTGCTGGCTACTGCACAGGATTGTAGTAAGCTGCAGAGAGTTGTAAAATTAGTCGGCTCTATCATGGGCACAAGTCTCCGTAGTACCCAAGACATCTTCAAGGAGTGGTGCCTCAAAAAGGACCCCCATTACCCAGGTCATGCCCTCTTCTCAATGTTATCGTCAGGTAGGAGGTACAGGAGCCTGAAGGCACACACACTCAACAATTCTGGAACAGCTTCTTCCCCTCTACCATCTGATTTCTGAATGGACATTGAACCCATGAACACTACCTCACGACTATTTTATTTCTGTTTTTGTACTACCTATTTAATTTAACTATTTGATATACATACTGTATATATATATATATATATATATTTAGAGTAATTCAGTTTTTTTCTATATTATCATGTATTGCATTGTACCGCTGCACAAAGTTAATGAATTTCACAACGTGTGCCGGTGATATTAAACCTGGTTCTGATTCTGAACTGGATGAGGACCCAAGTTGTGCTTTTCAGAATAAAAAGTCTGTATAACCTGAGGTAATAGACCAGCTGCACCCTTACAATGATAGAGGTGTATAAGCTTCAGAGAGGGTGCAAAGGAGATCTGTTTTTTATTTATAGTTATCGTAAATTTATAGTTTTTATTACAAAGTACTGCCTCTGCAAACCAACAAATTTCATACCGTACTGTATGCGGGTGATATTAAACCTGATTCTGATGCTGTGAGCCAATTCAGTACCATTCAGATTCCTAACCGTGATCTACTAGTGTTTGTGAGAAAATGATAATCACCATATTTGCCTGGTTCATCGGCTTTGAGGGAGAAGCCAGAGAGTGATAGTGAAGGGTTGCCTCTCTGCAAACTGAGGCAGCCCAACATGGGCTCTTTTGCTGTATTGTGTAACTATGGCTCCAACACAGAACAACTACCGAGGCTGGTCCTGCAGTGTAGTTGTATGGTTGAAGACTAGACTTTCCAGCATCAAGGACAATCACAAAAGGCGATGACTCAAAAAAACAGTATCCATCATTAAGGACACCCATCACCCCGGGCATGTCCTCTTCTCATCAAGGAGGAGGTACAGGAGCCTGAAGGTATGAGACGTGAATTAGCTAAGATAGACTGGCAAATGACATTTAAAGGATTGACGGTGGATATGCAATGGCAAGCATTTAAAGACCACATGGATGAACTACAACAATTGTTCATCCCAGTTTGGCAAAAGAATAAATCAAGGAAGGTAGTGCACCCGTGGCTGACAAGAGACATTAGGGATAGTATCAATTCCAAAGAAGAAGCATACAAATTAGCCAGAGAAAGTGGCTCACCTGAGGACTGGGAGAAATTCAGAGTTCAGCAGAGGAGGACAAAGGGCTTAATTAGGAAGGAGAAAAAAGATTATGAGAGAAAACTGGCAGAGAACATAAAAACGGACTGTAAAAGCTTTTATAGATATGTAAAAAGGAAAAGACTGGTAAAGACAAATGTAGGTCCCCTGCAGACAGAAACAGGTGAATTGATTATGGGGAGCAAGGACATAGCAGACCAATTGAATAATTACTTTGGTTCTGTCTTCACTAAGGAGGACATAAATAATCTTCCAGAAATAGTAGGGGACAGAGTGTCCAGTGAGATGGAGGAACTGAGTGAAATACATGTTAGTAGGGAAGTGGTGTTAGGTAAATTGAAGGGATTGAAGGCAGATAAATCCCCAGGGCCAGATGGTCTGCATCCTAGAGTGCTTAAGGAAGTAGCCCAAGAAATAGTGGATGCATTAGTGATAATTTTTCAAAACTCGTTAGATTCTGGACTAGTTCCTGAGGATTGGAGGGTGGCTAATGTAACCCCAATTTTTAAAAAAGGAGGGAGAGAGAAACCGGGGAATTATAGACCGGTTAGCCTAACGTCGGTGGTGGGGAAACTGCTGGAGTCAGTTATCAAGGATGTGATAACAGCACATTTGGAAAGTGGAGAAATGATCGGACAAAGTCAGCATGGATTTGTGAAAGGAAAATCATGTCTGACGAATCTCATACAATTTTTTGAGGATGTAACTAGTAGAGTGGATAGGGGAGAACCAGTGGATGTGGTATATTTGGATTTTCAAAAGGCTTTTGACAAGGTCCCACACAGGAGATTAGTGTGAAACTTAAAGCACACGGTATTGGGGGTAAGGTATTGGTGTGGGTGGAGAATTGGTTAGCAGACAGCAAGCAAAGAGTGGGAATAAACGGGACCTTTTCAGAATGGCAGGCGGTGACTAGTGGGGTACCGCAAGGCTCAGTGCTGGGACCCCAGTTGTTTACAATATATATTAATGACTTGGATGAGGGAATTAAATGCAGCATCTCCAAGTTTGCGGATGACACGAAGCTGGGCGGCAGTGTTAGCAGTGAGGAGGATGCTAAGAGGATGCAGGGTGACTTGGATAGGTTGGGTGAGTGGGCAAACTCATGGCAGATGCAATTTAATGTGGATAAATGTGAAGTTATCCACTTTGGTGGCAAAAATAGGAAAACAGATTATTATCTGAATGGTGGCCGATTAGGAAAAGGGGAGGTGCAACGAGACCTGGGTGTCATTATACACCAGTCATTGAAAGTGGGCATGCAGGTACAGCAGGCGGTGAAAAAGGCGAATGGTATGCTGGCATTTATAGCGAGAGGATTCGAGTACAGGAGCAGGGAGGTACTACTGCAGTTGTACAAGGCCTTGGTGAGACCACACCTGGAGCATTGTGTGCAGTTTTGGTCCCCTAATCTGAGGAAAGACATCTTTGCCATAGAGGGAGTACAAAGAAGGTTCACCAGATTGATTCCTGGGATGGCAGGACTTTCATATAAAGAAAGACTGGATGAACTGGGCTTGTACTCGTTGGAATTTAGAAGATTGAGGGGGGATCTGATTGAAATGTATAAGATCCTAAAGGGATTGGACAGGCTAGATGCAGAAAGATTGTTCCCGATGTTGGGGAAGTCCAGAACGAGGGGTCACAGTTTGAGGATAGAGGGGAAGCCTTTTAGGACCGAGTTTTAGGAAAAACTTCTTCACACAGAGAGTGGTGAATCTGTGGAATTCTCTGCCACAGCAAACTGTTGAGGCCAGTTCATTGGCTATGTTTAAGAGGGAGTTAGATATGGCCCTTGTGGCTACAGGGGTCAGGGGGTATGGAGGGAAGGCTGGGACGGGGTTCTGAGTTGGATGATCAGCCATGATCATAATAAATGGCGGTGCAGGCTCGAAGGGCCGAATGGCCTACTCCTGCACCTATTTTCTATGTTTCTATTCAATGATTCAGGAACAGCTTCTTCCCCTCCACCATCAGATTTCTGAATGAATGGACATTGAACCCATGCACACTACCTCACTATTTTTGCTCTCTTTTTAGACCATAAGACCATAAGACAAAGGAGCAGAAGTTGGCCATTCGGCCCATCGAGTCTGCTCTGCCATTTTATCATGAACTGATCCATTCTCCCATTTAGTCCCACTCCCCCGCCTTCTCACCATAACCTTTAATGCCCAGGCTACTCAGATACCTATCAATCTCTGCCTTAAACACACCCAATGACTTGGCCTCCACTCTTTTTTAATTACTTATTTATCTTTTCTCCCAGTGGCCACACATTTTAATTCCACATCCCATTCCCATTCTGACATGTCTATCCACGGCCTCCTCTACTGTAAAGATGAAGCCACACTCAGGTTGGAGGAACAACATCTTATATTCCATCTGGGTAGCCTGCAACCTGATGGCATGAACATCGACTTCTCTAACTTCCGCTAAGGCCCCACCTCTCCCTCGTACCCCATCTGTTACTTATTTTTATGCACACATTCTTTCTCTCACTCTCCTTTTTCTCCCTCTGTCCCTCTGAATATACCTCTTGCCCATCCTCTGGGTCCCGCCCCCCCTTGTCTTTCTCCCTAGGCCTCCTGTCCCATGATCCTCTCGTATCCCCTTTTGCCAATCACCTGTCCAGCTCTTGGCTCCATCTCTCCCCCTCCTGTCTTCTCCTATCATTTTGGATCTCCCCCTCCCCCTCCAACTTTCAAATCCCTTACTCACTCTTCCTTCAGTTAGTCCTGACGAAGGGTCTCGGCCTGAAACGTCGACTGCACCTCTTCCGACAGATGCTGCCTGGCCTGCTGCATTCACCAGCAACTTTGATGTGTGTTGCTTGAATTTCATGACATAAGTCAGTGATAATAAACCTGATTCAGAATTAACATGCTTCAGATGTTGATGTGAAGACTCATATAGACCAATGCCACACATAAAGAGATCCTTTGATCCTCCATGAAGGTGGTTTACACAATGCCAATCTAATCCTACCTCCCTGCACATGGTCCATATCCCTCCATGTTAGTATCCTAACTGGTTGCATCATGGCCTGGTATGGGAACACCGATGTTTAGGAATGGAAATATGGTGCCAGTGACCCAGGTTCAAATCTGCAGCTACCGGTAAGGAGTTTGTATGTTCACCCGGTGTCTGCGTGGGTTTCCTCCTACATTCCAAAGACTTATGAGTCTCTAACTTCCAGCAATTCCTCCCCCTCCCCTTCTCTTTTTCCATTCCCCATTCTGGTTCCCCTTCTCTTCCCCTCATCTGCTGATCAGTTCCTTGTTTCCCTCCCCTTCCCTTTCTCCCATGGTCCACTCTCCTCTCCTTCTTCAGCCCTTTACCCCTTCCACCGATCACCTTCCAGCTTCTCACTTCATCCCTCCCCCACCCACCCACCCACCTACCCACCTATCAACTGCCAGTTTGTACTCCTTGCCCTTTGCCCCCAAACTCTTATTCTGGCTTCAGCTCCTTCCTTTCCAGTCCCGATAGTCACAGAGTCACAGAGAAGTACAGCACAGAAACAGGCTCTTCGGCCCGACTAGTCCATTCTGAACCATTTAAGCTGCCTACTCCCATCGATTGCCACCCCTACCATACATGTACCCATCCAAACTTCTCTTAAAAATTGAAGTCAAGGTTGCATGACCACTTGAGCTGGCAGCTCATTCCGCACTCTTATGGTTCTCTGAGTGAAGAAGTTTCCCCTTAAACTTCTCACCGTTCACCCTTAACCTGTGATTATTGGTTGTAGTCCCACCCAAACTCAGTGGAAAAAGCCTGCTTGAATTTACCCTATCTATACCCCTCATAATTTTGCATACCTCCATCAAATTTCCTCTAAATCTTCAACGTTCTAAATAACACAGTCCTAACCTATTCAATCTTGCCTTATAATTCATGTCCTCCAGACCTTGCAACCTTCTTGTAAACTTTCTATGCATTCTTTCAATCTTGTTTACATCTTTCCTGTAGATAGGTGACCAGAACTGCACACAGTACTCCAAGGCAGGCCTCGAATATGTCCTCCACATCATCGGCATTACATCCCAGCTTCTGTACTCGATACATTGATTTATGAAGGCAATGTGCCAAACGCTTCCTTTACGACCCTGTCTACCTGTGATGCCACTTTCAATGAATTATGGACCTGTATTCCCAGATCCCTTTGTTCTACCACACTCCTCAGTGCCCTACCGTTCACTGTGTAAGACCTACCCTGGTTGGTCCTACTGAAGTGCAAAACCTCGTGCTTGTCTGCATTAAATTCCATATGCCATGTTTCAGCCCATGTTTTGAGCTGATGCAGATCCCTCCATAAGCCATGATAGCCTTCCTCACTGTCCACTACACCCCCAATCTTGCTGATCTAGTTAACCACATTATCATCCAGATCTTTGATACAGATGACAAACAACAAAGGACCCAGTACTGATCCCTGCGGCACACCATTAGTTACGGGCCTCCAGTCTGTGAGGCAACCCTCCACTACAACCGTCTGGCTTCTCCCACAAAGCCAATGTCTAATCTAATTTACTACCTCATCCTGAATGCTGAGCGATTGAACATTCTTGACCAGCCTCCCTTGTGGGACCTTGACAAATGCCTTACTAAGGTCGATGCAGACAATATCCATTGCCCTGTCTTCATCCATTTTCCTGGTAACTTCCTCAAAAACTCTATAAGATTGGTTAGACATGACCTACCATGCACAAAGTCACGCTTACTATCCTTAATCAGTCCATGTTTATCCAAATGCTTATATGTCCAGTCCCTTAGAACACCTTCCAATAACTTTCCCACAGCTGATGTCAGACTCACCAGCCTATAATTTCCTGGTTTCTGTTTAGAGCCTTTTTTAAACAACATTGGTTATCCTCGAATCCTCTGGTACCTCTCCTGTCATGAAGGATGATTTTAAATCTCTCCTTGGACTCCAGCAACACTGCACTTGTCTTTCAGGGGTTCCGAGGGAACACTTTGTCAGGCCCTGTGAATTTAATCACCCTGATTTGTCTCAGGGTAGCAAACACCTCCTCCTCAAGGTCTATGAAGTTGATGCTGCTTTGCCTTACGTGTGGGCACGTGGCCAAGTGGTTACGGCATTCGACTAGCGACCTGAAGGTCGTGAGTTCGAGCCCCCGCCGAGGGAACGTGTTGTGTCTTTGAGCAAGGCACTTAATCATACATTGCTCTGCGACGACACTGGTGCCAAGCTGTATGGGTCCTAATGCCCTTCCCTTGGACAACATCGGTGTCGTGGAGAGGGGAGACTTGCAGCATGTGCTACTGCCGGTCTTCCATACAACCTTGCCCAGGCCTGCACCCTGGAGAGTGAAGACTAACGGATGCCTTATTTCATAGACTCTGTATCCGTCTCCTGAGTAAATACAGAAGCAAAGAATTTATTTAAGATCTCCACACATGGATTACCATTCTGTCTTCCAGAGGACAGTTTTGTCCTTTTGCTCTTAACATAACTGTAGAATCCCATAGGATTCTCCTTCACCTTGTCTGCTAGAGCAACTTCCTGCCTTCTTTTACCCCCCCCGATTTTTTCCTTAAATGGTCTCTTGCATTTCTTATATCCATAAGCTCCTCATTTGTTCCTACTTGCTTATACCTGCTATGCGCCTCCTTTTTTCTCTTAACGAGGGCCTCCTTATCTCTTGAAAACCAAGTTTCCCTCCACTTGTTATCTTTACCTTTTATTCTGACAGGCTCATACAAGATCTTTACTCTCAAAATTTCACTTTCGAAGGTCTCCCACTTTCCAAGTACACCTTTGCCCGAAAACAGCCTGTTCCAATCCACACTTGCCACTGGATGCCACTATATTCCCTGACACAAATGTCTGCACTTGACCTGTCTCATTCCCGAATAGCAGATGCAGTACTGCACATTCTTTCAATGGGACTTCTATGTACTAGTGAAGAAAACTTGAAAACATTTGACAGACTAGTCCTTTTACAGTATGGGATTCCCAATCAATACGTGGAAAGTTAAAATTACCTGCTGAAAGAACTTTATGTTTCTTACAACAGTCTGCGATCTCTCTACAAATTTGTTCCTCTCAGTCCCAAGGACTGTTGGATGTTCTGTAATATAATCAGAGTCAGGTTTATTATCACCGGCATGTGACATGAAACCATTATCTTTCTTATTTCTCAGTTCCACCCCTAACGCCTCGCTAGTGGAGTTCTCCAGTCTGTCCTGACGGAGCACTGCCATGACATTTTCCCTGACTAGTACTGCCACCCCTCCTCCTTTAATCCCTCTCGCTCTGTTATGTCTAAAACAATGGAAGAGTCTTAGATGAAGGGTCTTAGCCTGAAGTATCGACTGTGAATTCCTCTCCATAGATGCTGCCTGACCTGCTGAGTTTCTCTATTATTTTGAGTGTGCGTTGCTCAAGATTTCCAGCATCTGCAGAATCCCTTGTGCTTAGAGTGGGTCTTTATCTGCTTGGTATCTTGGTGAAGGTGGTGGAACCTTGACCAGAGCTTTTTGGAATCACATTCCACCCTGGTGGAATATCTCAGGATCTGGCCCATGGCATCCATTTTCAGCAGATTTATCAGGAATAGTCCAAAACTGTAGACCAATTAAGCCACAGAATAAATAACATACTTTCAGAAGTTTTAACTTTAATATTCTCATCAAAGTGTTCAGATGGGAGGAAGCAGGTCTCACACAAGGCGGGCCCCATGGGCGTGGTCTGGTAACTGCTCCCTCTCCCAGCTCAGCAGGTCAGAATCACAATCAGGTTTAGTATCACTGGCGCATGTCCTGACATTTGTTGTTTTGTGGCAGCAATACATTGCAATAAGTAATAATGAAAACTATCAGTTACAATAAGTAGTGCAAAAAGGGGGAGGGTGGGACTAGAGAGGGAGTGTTCATGGGTTCATTGTCCACTCAGAGATCTGATGGCGAAGGGGAAGAAGCTGTTCCTGAAATGTTGAGTGTGTGTACCTTCTCCCTGATGATAGCAATGAGAAGAGTCCTGAATGATGGATTAACAGAATTACTCACGTTAAGCAACTAGAAATGTAGTTTCAGAAAATAAGGATCATGCTGAAACAAATCCATGTGGCTCCGTAGGTCAAGATAATTGGCTGTTGTCAACTACTAGTGAATTAAACCACACGAGAAAAAAAAACTTCAGAATGTTGGCACTGTGTCAAATGTGGAGACAGGGGGTAGCCTATTCAAAGAATTCCAGATAGACTTTCTGCCGCTATACTGAATAACCTGACCTCAGCTCAAGCCTCTGAGAAATCAAAGTTCAAAGTTCAATGCAAATTTATTACCTAAGTTCAGTTATGTCATCATACACAACCCCAAGATTTGTTTTGCAGAGTGTGGATTGCAACAGGCTGTTTTCTGGCAAAGGTGTGCTTGGAAAATGGGAGACGTTTGCACAGTACTGTAGTAACTTCATGTATTGCCCTTTACTGTTGCTGCTGCTGCAAAAAACAAATTTCATGACATATGTGAGTGATTATAAACCTGATTCATTATGGGTCTCTATTGTGGACTGACAGTGGGAAGTTCTGCATCCTATCAATGTCCCCCTGTAACCTCTGACAGCCCTCCAGACTATCCACAACACTCCCAACCTTTGTGTCATCAGCAAACTTACTAACCCATCCTTCTAATTCCTCATCCAGGTCATTTATAAAAATCATAAAGAGGAGGGGTCCCGGATCAGATCCCTGTGGAACACCACTGGTCACCAACCTCCAAGGAGAATATAAACCATCTACAGCCACCCTTTGCCGTCTGTGGGCAAGATAATTCTGGATCCACAAAGCAAGGTCTCCCTGAATCCCATGCCTCCTTACCTTCTGAATGAGCCTTGCATGGGGAACTTTATCAAATGCCTTGTTAAAATCCATATACACTACATCCACTGCTCAACCTTCTTCAATGTGTTTTGTTACATCCTCAGAATATTCAATCAGGTTTGTAAGGCAGGACCTGCCCTTGACAAAGCCATGCTGGCTATCCATAATAAGATTATGTCTCTCCAAATGCTCATAAATCCGGCCTCTCAGGATCTTCTCCAACAATTTGCCCATCACTGAAGTAAGACTCACTGGTCTATAATTTCCTGGCTTATCTCTTCTCCCTTTCTTAAACAAGGGAACAATGTTTGCAACCTTCCAATCATCTGGTACTTCTCCTGTCCCTATTGATTTTGTAAAGATCATTGCAAGAGGCTCAGCAATCTCCTCCCTCGCTTCCCACAGTAGCCTGGGGTACATCTCATCTGGTTCCAGTGACTTAATGCTTTTCAAAACCTTCAGCACATCCTCTTTCTTAATGTCAAAATGCTCAAACATTTCAGTCCGCTGTAAGTCATCCCCACAATTGCCAAGGTCTTCTTCCCTGGTGAGCACTGAAGCAAAGTATTCATTAAGCACCCCCACTACCTCCTCTGACTCCATGCACACATTTCTACTATCACACCTGATTGGTCCTATTCTCACACGGCTCATCCTCTTGCTCTTCATATACTTGTGGAATACCTTAGGGTTTTCCTCAATCCTGCTTACCAAGGCCTTCTCATGGCCCCTTCCAGCTCTCCTAATTTCATTCTTAAGCTCCTTCCTAGTAACCTTTTACTTTTCTAGAGCTCTAACTGTACCTAGTTTCTTAAACCTTCCGTAAGCTTTTCTTTTCTCCTTAACTAGGTTTTCTGCATACTTTGTACACTATGGTTCTTTAATTCTAACATCCTTTCCCTGCCTCAATGAAACATACCAATGCAGAAATCCATGCAAGTGTTTCCTGAACATTTGCCGTATTTCTGCCAATACATTTCCCTGAGAACATCTGTTCCCAATTTATGTTCCCAAGTTCCTGCCTAATAGCATTATATTTTTCCCTACCCCAATTAAATGTTTTCCCAAATTGTCTGCTCCTATCCGTCTCCTGCGCTGTGGTGAAGAAGACAGAGTTGTGATCATGACCTCAAAAATGCTCTCTCATCGAGAGATCTGACACTTGACTAGGTTCAGTTCCCAATACCAGATCAAGTACAGCCTCTCCTCTAGTTAGCCTATCTACATATTGTGTCAGGAATCCTTCCTGACCACAACTAGCAAACTCCACCCCATCTAAACTCCTTGCTCTAAGGAGATGCCAGTCAATATTAGAAAAGTTAAAATCACCCATCATAACAAGCCTATTTTTATTGCACCATTCCAGAATCTGCCTCCCTATCTGCTCCTCGATGTCTATTTTACTATTGGGGAGGTCTATAAAAAACACCCAGTAGAGTTATTGCCCCCTTCCCGTTTCTGACTTCCACCCACAGAAACTCAGTAGACAATTCTTCCATGACTTGCACCTTTTCTGTAGCCGTGATACTATCCCTGATTAGCAATGCTATGCCCCCACCTCTTTTGCCTCTCTCCCTGTCCTTTTTGAAACATCTAAAGCCCGGCACACTCAGCAGCCATTCCTGCCCCTGAGACATCCAAGTCTCTGTAATGACCACAACATCATTGTTCCACGTATTGATCCATGCTCTAAGTTCATCCGCCTTGCTTATGATACTCCTTGTATTAAAATAGACACATCTCAAACCATCTGGCTGACTGCATCTGTCCTCTATCATCTACCTATCGTTCCTCACAAACTCTCTGCAAGCTGTCTCTACTTGTGCACCAACCCCAACCTCTGGCTCTTCACTTCACCCCCGTAAATCCTCTCCAATAGCATTAGCAAACCTCCTTCCCAGGATATATGTGCCTAAGACGTTCACACCGTACTGTAGGAGCAGTACTGGGCCATTCAGCCCATCGAGTCTGCTTCATCATTCCATCATGGCTGATTTATTATCACTCTCGACACCATCCTCCTGACTTTTATTGGTAATCTTTGACGCCTTAACTAATTAAGAACCTATCAACCTCTTATTAAATATACCCAGTGACCGAATGTGTGCCAACGCCTGCGGGCTGCCCCCAGCACAGTCAAAGTTCAAAGTACATTTATTATCAAAGTATGCATACATTATACAACCTTGAGATTTGTCTCCTAACAGGCAGCCACAAAACCAGGAAACCTCAAAAGAACTGACTGTAAAAAAGACCGTCAAACACGCAATGCGCAGAGAGAGAAAGAAGATCAAACAGCGCAAACAATAAAAGTAAGCAAGTAGCTTTAGAACTAAAGTTTTATGACAGACACTAAGTCAGGCATCACTGCAGCTGAGCAGGCCACAGCCGCATTTCATCGCAAAGCCAAGTGAACGTCGTGAGACCGCGGGCACGAAGTCAGGCGTCACTGCAGCCGAGCAGGCCACAGCCGCAGTTCAGCATGGAGTGGAGCAAACATTGCGGAGCATCACGCAGAATCGAGCAGACTGGGCTGAGCTGACCCTTGCCTCACCATTGGTTGCTAACACGCTTCACTGTATGTTCTGATGTACATGTGATAAATAAATCTGATTCAGAATCAGAATTTGAAGCTAATACGAGGTGCTGCATATCGTACAGGACAAACTGTGATGCTTTGATCGATCACTGACTGGATTTGGGAACTGCTGAGGCATAACAGTCACAAAGAATATTTGGTCCTGGTCCTTTTGATGGGCCAGCAAGCTTAGTCACTGACCAAAACTTCCATCCACAGAAGAACATTAACACAGAGGATTCTGCAGATGCTGAAAACTCAGAGCAACACACACAAAATGAACAACGCATACTCAAAATGATGGAGAAACTCAGCAGGTCAGGCAGCATCTATGGAGAGGAATAAGCAGTCGACATTTCAAGCCAAGACCCATCAGAGTTTATCCAGCATTTTGTGTGTGTTATCCGCAGAAAAAAATAGCTGAGTGAAAATAGCTGAAGCGGTTGTTCTGTTACAAAATGTGACATACCAAACCACTTGTACCAAGACCTTCCTTGCTTAGAGATGCTGGAGTGAAATATTAATTCAACCAGCGTGACATTCTCTCACTGAAATTCTCTTCCTTGGGCAGCATGGTAGCGTAGTGGTTAGCACAATGCTTTAGAGTACCAGTGACATGGGTTCAATTCCCGCCACTACCTGTAAGGAGTTTGTACCTTCTTCCCATGACCGTGTGGGTTTCCTCTGGGTGCTCTGGTTTCCTCCCACAGTCCAAAGACGTACTGGTTGGTAGGTTAATTGGTCATTGTAAATCGTCCTGTGAAAAGGCTAGGATAAAGTTGGTGGGTTGCTGGGTGGCATGGCTCGAAGGACTGGAAGGGCCTATTCTGCACTGTATCTCAATAAAATGAAGCAGTACCTAACTGTATACACGTGTCTAAAGTAGCCAACAATAAAGGCGTTAATATTTCACATTAGTAGCACTTAAATCCTTGGACTGCCTGTATAAAGGTTTTCTTTTCTATTTTTTTTTTGGTTTTCTCTGGTGTTTTGATATTTATGCAGAGAAAAGGTGAGAGAAAGCTTTGCATGAGCGAGTGTGCATGTGTATGAGTGTGAATGTAAGTGTGTGAGTGAGTGTGACATCTAGCTTCTTCAGGGCCAACCATAAGCGCCAACAAATCCTCCCGGGAGGGGTGAGAAGATGGCGGCAGCGCGCGCGGCCACTTCGGTGATGAATATCTGTTATCTGTCAAGTAGGGGACCGTGCACAATTCTGATTTGATGGAGACAGACGTGAGAGCACAGCGGAACATCTGGAAAACTTCTGAAATGCCTGCTTTGCTGCTGCTGCTACTGTGTGGTAACCGGAATCTCCGGAGCTGAAGGCCCCGAAATCCTCAGCTTTGCGTGTTTCAGCGGCCGGGGAGAGGTCAAAGGCGCTCGGAGACTGTATCGGAGAGGCTGCTCGGAAGCTCGGAGTTTTCAGATGGACGGACTCGGGGTTGGCTGGGGTCGGCTGCTTCCAAGGTATCGGCAAGTTGACGACACCTGGAGGTTTATGGCAGGGAGTTTCTCCCTTTTGCCGCCTGCTATCGGGGACTCGGGAGTCGATCGACTCGGGGACTTTGAGACTTTTTTTACCGTGCCCATGGTTTGTTCTTCATCAAATTATGGTATTGCTTTGCATTGCTGTAACTATATGTTATAATTATGTGGTTCTGTCAGTGTTATTCTTTGGTCTGTCCTGTTTTCTGTGATATCACTCCGGAGAAACATTGTACCATTTCTTAATGCATGTATGCATTTCTAAATGACAATAAAAGCGGATTGAGTGTTCTCATAATCTAAAAAAAAGTGTTACTGTCATTTTTAAATTTACTTTTTCCAATGACAAGACCCTGCAGGACATTAAGAACTTAAATTACTGCAGGCCTACCCCATCAGTGAGTTGCTCGTTGGTGGAGAAACTGAAGGAGCTGGACTTGGTGAGGATCGAGCTGCTGTCTGCGTCAGAGAGGCATCGGAGTGAGTGGATGAGGGCGGTGCGCAGTCTAACAGTGAGTGATCATTTTCATTCCTTTTCTTGTGATGACAAGACCCTGTTGGACACTGTTAATGCGGAGTGCTGCGAGTCTGATTCACTGGTTTACTGGCAGAGTGGCTGCGTGGCCTCGGTGTAGTGAGGACAAGGCCTCAAGCCCCAGTGTTGCCTGGTCACGGCCCAGAGGCATTGGAGTCGGTGCGGTCCGCCGCAGCACAGTGGGTGGTGCAGCACAGCATCCAAGCTGTATCCCCCCACCCTTGTAGAAGACAACCCCTATTGTGCTCAACTGCAGACTGCTGCAACAGTCATGGACTAGGGGTCTTGGGCTATATTCTTTTGTGTGACTGTATTTTACCCATATCTTGTGTGCTTGCTGCCCTTATATGTGCCGTGATCTGTGTGTGACTGCAAGTACCGTGTTCTGCACCCCGGCCCGGGAGTAACTATTCCATTTGTCTATGTTCGTGGGTATTCGTTATGGTTGAACGACAATTAAACTCGAGCTTGAACTTAAGTGTGTAAGTGTGTGTGTGTGTGTGTCAGTGTGTTTGTGTGTGAGTGTATGAGAGCGTATATGAGTGTGTGTGTGTGTGTGTGTGTGAGTGCGTGTGTGTGTGTGTGTGTGTGAGTGTGTGTGTGTGAGTCTGTGTGTGTGTGTGTCAGTGTGTGTGTGTGTCAGTGTGTGTGTGTGAGTGTGTGTGTGAGTGTGTGTGTGTGTGTGTGAGTGTGTGTGTGTGAGTGCGTGTGTGTGTGAGTGTGTGTGTGAGTGTGTGTGTGTGTGAGTGAGTGTGTGTGTGTGTGTCAGTGTGTGTGTGTGAGTGTATGAGAGCGTATATGAGTGTGTGTGTGTGTGTGTGTGTGTGAGTGTATGAGAGTGTATATGAGTGTGTGTGTGTGTGAGTGTGTGTGTGTGAGTGTGTGTGTGTGTGTGTGAGTGTGTGAGTGTGTGTGTGTGTGTGTGTGAGTCTGTGTGTGTGTGTGTGTGTGTCAGTGTGTGTGTGTGAGTGTATGAGAGCGTATATGAGTGAGTGTGTGTGTGTGTGTGAGAAAGAGAGAGAGAGAGGATGTGAGTATGTGAGTGTGCGTGTGAAGTGTGTGCATGTCTGAGTGTGAGAAAGTGTGTGTCTGAATGTACAGCCATAGTCATACTTTATTAATCCCAGGGGAAATTGGTTTTCATTACAGTTGCACCATAAATAATAAATAGTAATAGAACCATAAATAGTTAAGTAGTAATATGTAAATTATGCCAGTAAATTATGAAATAAGTCCAAGACCAGCCTATTGGCTCAGGGTGTCTGACCCTCCAAGGGAGGAGTTGTAAAGTTTGTATGAGTGTGTATGTGTGAAAGTGAGTGTGTGTGTGAAAGTTTGCATGTGTATGTGTGTGTGAGTAAGTGTGTGTGGGTGTATGAGAGTGTATGTGAATGTGTATGTGTGTGAGTGAGTGTGAGAGAGGAAAAGAATAAATGTGACCAGTGATAGTTGAGGGAAAAGAAAGGATTATTTCAGCGGGGAATATTCCACCCATTACTGTAACTTTGCCACTTCAGTGGAAAGTGTCCCCCTCACCAATGCCAGCCTCCCTCCCATTTCCAAGAACACAGTCCCAGCCCAGTGTTTTTCTTTTCCATAAGTCTGCAGACCTCGTGTGTGCCTTTGACATGAGTCAGCCAGGAAATGAAGCTTAAAAAGCTGAAATGGACAGGAAAATAAAATACAAAAATTAGATGGAGAGTGTGTGTCTGATTTGTGATTGCCACCGGCTGCAGGCTGCTGGGCTCATCTATCCGTTACTGAAGCAGGCATCACCACTCTCACAAGGACCAGATGCCTCATTTAGACAGCAGCGACTTCGTATTTTCACAAACACAAGAGATTCTGCAGTTGCTGGAAATCCAAAATAACAGACACAAAATACTGAAGGAACTCTGCAGGTCAGGCAGCTTCTCTGAAAACGAATAAACATTCGAGATCCTTCCCCTCCGCAGATGCTGCCTGACCTGCTGAGTTCCTCCAGCATTTTGTGTGTATTTTTTTCAGTTCAATTGTAGACCAGAAATATCTGCATATAATCAAACGGTCACAGTGTGAATGAAGGATGTGTTCACATG
Organism: Mobula hypostoma; assembly: GCF_963921235.1. Taxonomy (NCBI): domain Eukaryota; kingdom Metazoa; phylum Chordata; class Chondrichthyes; order Myliobatiformes; family Myliobatidae; genus Mobula; species Mobula hypostoma. Next base: position 6,624,217 of record NC_086099.1, read on the forward strand.
CAGATGTCGACTCAGATTTATTTATTACTTTATCGAAATACAGTGTGGGACAGGCCCTTGCAGCCCTTCAGCAATCCCCCGAATTAACCCTAGCCTAATCACAGTACAATTTACACTGAGCAGTTAACCTACCCAACCGGTACATCTTTGGACTGTGGGAGGAAACTGGAGCACCCGGAGGAAACCCACGTGGTCACGGGGAGAACGTACAAACTCCTTACAGACAGAGGCGGGAACTGAACTTGGATCGCTGGACCTGTAATGTGTCACCCCGTACACGTACATTGAAACACAGTGAAATGCAGGGACGGTGGTAGAGGCAGATACATTAGGGATGTTTAAGAGACTCTCAGATAGGTACGTGAGTGACAGAAAAATGGAGGGAGTATGTGGGAGGAAAGGGTTAAATTTATCTTAGATTAGGTTAACAGGTCAGCACAACATTGTGGGCTGAAGAACCTGTATTGCGCTGTAATACTCTATATTCTACAACCTCACAATCCTCCTCATTATTACCTTGGACTTTATTGTCTGCCTCATCTGCAATTTCTCTGTAGTCGTTACACATTCTGCTGTTACCGTTTTATCTTGTTCTACCTCAATGCACTGTGTAATGGTTTGATCTGTAGAGAGTATGCAGGGCAAGTTTTGCACTGCACAATAAAGATGAAAAGATCTTTTAAGATTCAATTTATTTATCACGTGTACATTGAAACATTGAAACATTCAGTGAAATGCGTTGTTAGCGTCAACAACCAACAATTCGCCTACCGACAAGACCAATTGACAGATGCGCAATAACCACAGCAGTCTTTACACATCTGGAGAAGAGGGATACTTATGTGAGAATGCTATTCTTGGACTACAGTTCAGCATTTAACACCATAATTCCCTCCAGGCTCGACAAGAAGCTCAGAGACCTCGGCCTTCACCCTGCCTTGTGCAGCTGGATCCTGGCCTTTCTGTCAGATCGCTTTCAGGTGGTAAGAGTGGGCTCCCTCACCTCTGCCCCTCTGACCCTCAACACAGGAGCCTCTCAGGGCTGTGTCCTAAGTCCCTCCTTTACTCTCTGTATACCCATGATTGTGTTGCCACCCACAGGTATGTTATGTAGGACTAGATGTTAATATCCCTTATCTGCAGTCCTGAGGCGTGCTGCCTCGACTCTGTGGGGTGGCCAGTGAGTGGTGGCATCCTCTGGGTTATCAAGCGAGCACCCTCTTTCCTCAGTGTTTCACAGATAGGCCCACGACACCTCCGGAGGGTCCAGCAGTGAATCCCGGCATCTTGGGCTCACCCCCTAGATGCCTTTCACTCACCTGGGGGCCCAGATGGAATCCTTTCTCTTCATCCAGAGCCACTGACTACCCTTTTCGGCAGCTCTGGAGAGGTCTTTGACTGCTTGTCGGTGCGTCTTCCCTCGCACTCCCAACTCCCAGAGTAGCCTTGATATTGATGTGGCTACAAATCCTCTGCGGCCTACTTCGACCGGTCGTCCCTTGCTTTCCAGCCACATCGTTGTGCCTCGGCTGCAAGCTCACCATACCTCAGCTTCTTGTGCTCGTAGGCCTCCTCTACTGCATCCTCCCAGGGCACTGTAAGCTCGATGATGTAAACGAGATGGAGTGAGGCTGACCATTGCACAAGGTCTGGTCTGAGGTTGGTTAACGTGATTTCAGTTGGGAAGCAGAGCCTCTAGCCTAAATCTGCCACCATCTTCCAATCACATGGCCCGCCTAGCCGCTGGTGTCTCAACTCGATGTATCGACTCTGGCTTGACCCTCACCTTCCTGGACAAATGCTGTTAATGGCCAGCAGGATGAAGGGGGAGGGAGAGCGTTGACGCTCATCCGCCGACTTTCCAGCACTGCTACGAGACACTGTAGCACCTGGTTGTGCCGCCAGGTGTATTGGCCTTGAGTAAGGCTGGTCTTGTAGCCCACCAGATTGTGCTTTAGTGTTGCTGAAGTCGGGCAGAGGGAGCATGTGGTGTCCTCTCCATACCACTGGCTGAGATTCATGGGAGACGGCAAGACATCGTAGGCAGCCCTGATGGTGAAGCTCGCTCTGAATGTCCCCATCTCCCACAGCTCTTTCTTTACTCCACTCCCTCCCATCTCATCCATTGCCCCTGCCTTGCCTGAGCGACGGCCTTTGCACACCTTGCTGCCTCCTCCTCCGATGTATCTCCTGCGTCACAAGCCTGCGTCTCTGAGACGGAGCAGCCTTGTTCCAGGCTGGTGTACTGTCCCCAGGGCCAAGACCGCTCCTCCCGTGCTGCACTCAGCCCACGATGTCCCTGTGCTTGAGAGCCACCTTTGCTTGCTCGGCTGCTTCTGATGGAGTCCGTTTCCTCCCAGTATCCAGGATGAGGGCAGCTTGTGCTACAAATGGATCACTGGCCTCTGTTAACATCATCTCCAGTCTGACTTTGGTGCACTCATACTCCCCTGAAAGACTGGAAATGGGTAGCTCTGGGACTCCTTTGCCGTAAAGCCCAATGCTGCTGAGGCACCTGGGAAGACCGAGCCACTTCCTTACATATGAGCTGATCAGTCTCTCCAGCTTTTCCACCTTTGAGATTGGAACTTCATACAGGGTTAGTGGCTACATGAGGCGTGGAAGGAGCCCAAATTGCATACAGCAGAGCTTCAACTTGTTAGGGAGTGTGGTTCTGTTGATGCTCTCAAGGCCACTGACAGCATCCTTCCTGAGCTGAGCTACACTCTCTGTGTCTTTGAGGGATGCATTATACCACTGACCTAGGTTGGCTGAATGGAAAGAGGTGGCTGAAGATTATAGGAAAGATGTCAACAAAATAGAGAGAGTACATAGAAGGTTTACTAGAATGTTACCTGGGTTTCATCTCCTAAGTTACAGAGAAAGGTTGAACAAGTTGGGTCTCTATTCTTTGGAGCGTAGAAGGTTGAGAGGGGACTTGATAGAGGTGTTTAAAATTATGAGGGGGATCGATAGAGTTGACGTGGATAAGCTTTTTCCATTGAGAGTGGGGGCGATTCAAACAAGAGGACATGAGTTGAGAGTTAAAGGGCAAAAGTTTAGGGGTAACATGAGGGGGAACTTCTTTACTCAGAGAGTGGTAGCTGTGTGGAACGAGCTTCCAGCAGAAGTGGTTGAGGCAGGTTTGATGTTGTCGTTTAAAGTTAAACTGGACAGCTATATGGACAGGAAAAGAATGGAGGGTTATGGGCTGAGTGTAGGTCGGTGGGACTAGGTGAGAGTAAGAGTTCGACACGGACTAGAAGGGCCAAGATGGCCTGTTTCCGTGCTGTAATTGTTATATGGTTATATGGTTATAAGAGATTGTGGAGGGATTAGAAATGATCTTTCTAAAATTAGTACATTCTGGCAAAGTTCTGCAGGACTGGAAAATTGCTAACGTCCACTCTTCAGGAAGGGAGAGAGGCAAAATAAAGGAAATCGTAGGCCAGTCAGTCTGGCCTCAGTGCTTGGGAAGGCGTTGGGAGTTGATTGTAAAGGATGTGGTTTCAGGGTACTTGGGGGCACATGATAAAATTAACTCAGGATGGTTTCCTTCAGGGAAAATCTTGCCTGATAAATATGTTTAAATTGTTTGAACAAATAACAAGCAGGATAGACAAAGAAGTATCGGTTGGTGTTATGTACTTGAATTTCAGAAGGCACTTGACAAGGTGCCACGCATGATGCTATTTAACAGGCTACAAGCCCATGGTATTTCGGGAAAGATTCCAGCATAGATGAATCATTGGCTGATTGGCAGGAGACAAAGAGCAGGAATAAAGGGAGCCTTTTCTGGCTGGCTGCTGGTGACTAGAGGTGTTCCACAGGGGTCTGTGATGGGACCGATGCTTTTTACATTATATATCAATGATTTGGATGATGGAATTGATGGCTTGTTGCAAAGTATGCTGACAATATGAACATAGGTGGAGGGGCAGGTAATTTTGAGGAAGCAGAGAGGCTACAGAAGGACTTGGATTTGGTGAATGGGCAAAGAAGTATCAGATGGAATACAGTGTAGGGAAGTGAATGGTTATGCACATTGGTAGAAGGAATAAAAGCATAGACTATTTTCTAAATGGAGAGAAAATACAAAAAACTGGGTTGCAAAGTAACTTGGGAGTCCTTGTGCGGGATTCCCTAAAGGTTAATTTGCAGGTTGAGTCAGTGGTGAGGAAGACAAATGTGATGTTAGCATTCATTTTGAGAGGAACTAGAATATAAAAACAAGGATGTACGTTGAAATTTTATAAGGCACTGGTGAGGCCTCATTTGGGGTACTGTGAGCAGTTTTGGGCCCCTTACCTTAGGAAGGAGTTGAGGAATTGCTGACATTGGAGAGGGTTCAAAGGAGGTTCATGGAAATAATTCCGGGATTGAAAGGCTTGTCATATGAGGAGAGTGGGTGTGGAGAGGATATTTCCTGTGGTGGAAGAGCCTAATACCAGAGGACACAGCCTCAGAACAGAGGGATGTCCATTAGAACAGAGATGAGGAGGAATCTCTTTAGCCAGAGAACAGATAATCTCTGGAATTCATTGCCACAAGTGGCTGGGGAGGCCAAGTCATTAGGTATATTTAAGCCAGAGGTTGATATATTTTTGATTAGTCAGGACACGAAGAGGTGCGAGAAGAAGGCAGGAGGTTGGGGCTGGTAGGGAAATGGATCAGTCATGATGAGATGGTGGAGCATTCTTTATGGTCTAATTCTGTTCCTATATCTTATGGTCTTATCTTAAAAAGTAGTGGATACAGCCTAGTCCATCATGGGTAAAACCATTAAGCACTTCTACACAGAGCACTGTTTCAGGAAAACAGCATTCATCATCAGACCCCACCATCCAGGATGTGATCTAGTTGTTTCTTGGCACGTAAGATGGATAAACTCTTCTCGGACTTCCAACCAGATACAGGTATCGATTTTAACCGACATTTCAATGACAAACTCTACCATCTTCATCAGGGATGTTGCTTGGTCATGTCTAGTCCAGTGGTATTTGTACCTCGGTTGTCTGTCCCTCCTGACTGGCTGATTCTCATCCAATCAGGTTTCCGCTCTACCACCTTATTTACAATCAAATTACAGTTCTTACTTAGAGCGAGACCTTTGTCTTTGTTAAAATTCTTTTCCTCTAGTTTTATTTCAAAGGCTTCCTTTACCAGGCAGTCCCAAAAGCCATTGGCATCGCACAGCAGTATTGTGCCATCGAAGTCAATCCTATGCGAGACTGCCTGAGGCTGCTGATGGAGTAACAGCTCTCTACTGCTGCTCCTAATTTACTTACTTTTCTCTCCAACCTTTTGAAATACTATTGTTAGATGGGATATTATTTTAATATGATTACTAAAGCAGCTTTAGTGTGGTGTTGGCGCGTGGTCAAGTTTAACTTTAAACGACAACATTAAACCTGCCTCAACCACTTCTGCTGGAAGCTCGTTCCACACAGCCACCACTCTCTGAGTAAAGAAGTTCCCCCTCATGTTATCCCTAAACTTTTGCCCTTTAACTCTCAACTAAACACAATACTCCAGATTCGGCCTCATCAATGCCTCATACAACCTCATCATAACATTCCAGCTCTTATACTCAATACTTTGATTAATAAAGGCCAATGTACCAAAAGCTCTCTTTACGACCCTATCTACCTGTGACGCCACTTTTAGGGAATTTTGTATCTGCATTCCCAGATCCCTCTGTTCTACTGCACTCCTCAGTGCCTTACCATTAACCCTGTATGTTCTACCTTGGTTTGTCCTTCCAACGTGCAATACCTCACACTTGTCTGTATTAAACTCCATCTGCCATTTTTCAGCCCATTTTTCTAGCTGGTCCAAGTCCCTCTGCAGGCTCTGAAAACCTTCCTCACTGTCTACTACACCTCCAATCTTTGTATCATCAGCAAATTTGCTGATCCAATTTACCACATTATCATCCAGATTATTGATATACATGACAAATAACAATGGACCCAGCACTGATCCCTGTGGCACACCACTAGTCACAGGCCTCCACTCAGCGAAGCAATTCTCTACCACCACTCTTTGGCTTCTTCCACTGAGCCAATGTCTAATCCAATTTACCACCTCTCCATGTATACCTAGCAACTGAATTTTCCTAACTAACCTCCCATGCGGGACCTTATCAAAGGCCTTACTGAAGTCCATGTAGACAATATCCACTGCCTTCTCTTCATCCACTTTCCTGGTAACCTCCTCGAAAAACTCCAATAGATTGGTCAAACATGACCTACCACGCACAAAGCCATGTTGACTGTCCCTAATAAGTCCCTGTCTATCCAAATGCTTGTAGATTCTGTCTCTTAGTACTCCCTCCAATAACTTACCTACTACCGATGTTAAACTTACCGGCCTATAATTTCCCGGATTACTTTTTGATCCTTTTTTTAAACAACGGAACAACATGAGCCACTCTCCAGTCCTCCGGCACCTCATCTGTAGACAGTGACATTTTAAATATTTCTGCCAGGGCCCCTGCAATTTCAACACTAGTCTCCTTCAAGGTCCGAGGGAACACCCTGTCAGGTCCCGGGGATTTAACCACTTTAATTTTCCTCAAGACAGCAAGCACCTCCTCCTTTTCAATCTGTACAGTTTCCATGATCTCACTACTTGTTTCCCTTAATTCCATAGACTTCGTGCCAGTTTCCTTAGTAAATACAGATGCAAAAAACCTGTTTAAGATCTCCCCCATTTCCTTTGGTTCCGCACATAGCCGACCACTCTGATCTTCAAGAGGACCAATTTTATCCCTTACAATCCTTTTGCTCTTAATATACCTGTAAAAGCTCTTTGGATCAGCCTTCACTTTGACTGCCAAGGCAACCTCATGTCTTCTTTTAGCCCTCCTGATTTCTTTCTTAAGTATTTTCTTGCACTTCTTATACTCCTCAAGCACCTTATTTACTCCCTGTTTCCTATACATGTCATACAACTCCCTCTTCTTCTTCATTAGAGTTGCAATATCCCTTGAGAACCAGGGTTCCTTATTCCTATTCAATTTGCCTTTAATCCTGACAGAAACATACTAACTCTGCACTCTCAAAATTTCTCCTTTGAAGGCTTCCCACCTTCCGATCACATCCTTGCCAGAGAACAACCTGTCCCAGTCCACACTTTTTAGATCCTTTCTCATTTCTTCAAATTTGGCCTTCTTCCAGTTCAGAACCTCAACCCTAGGACCAGATCTATCCTTGTCCATGATCAAGTTGAAACTAATGGTGTTATGATCACTGGAACCAAAGTGCTCCCCTACACAGACTTCCGTCACTTGTCCTAACTCGTTTCCTAACAGGAGATCCAATATTGCATCCCCTGTAGTTGGTCCTTCTATATATTGATTTAGAAAACTTTCCTGAACACATTTTACAAACTCTAAACCATCTAGACACCTAACAGTATGGGAGACCCGATCAATATATGGAAAATTAAAATCCCCTACCACCACAACTTTATGTTTCCTGCAGTTGCCTGCTATCTCTCTGCAGATTTGCTCTTCCAAGTCTCGTTGACTATTGGGTGGTCTGTAATACAATCCCACTAATGTGGCCATACCTTTCCTGTTTCTCAGCTCCACCCATAAGGACTCAGTAGACAAGCCCTCTAATCTGTCCTGCCTGAGCACTGCTGTAATATTTTCCCTAACAAACAATGCTACTCCCCCACCTTTCATTCCTCTGCCTCGATCACATCTGAAACATCGGAACCCTGGAATATTAAGCTGCCAGTCCTGCCCCTCCTGTAGCCAAGTTTCACTATTTGCTGTAACGTCATAATTCCACGTGTCAATCTACACCCTCAACTCATCCGCCTTCCCCGCAATACTCCTAGAATTGAAATATATACACCTCAGAAGATTTTTACCACCATTCACAACCTTTCTATTAGCAGACTTGCTTGAACTTTTAACATCATTTATTTTCACCCCAGCCACGCTGTCAGCTCTGGCACTCTGGTTCCCATCCCCCTGCAAATCTAGTTTAAAGCCTCCCCAATAGCACTAACAAACCTCCCTGAAAGGATATTGGTCCCCCTGTAGTTCAAGTGTAACCCGTCTCTCTTGCACAGGTCCCACCTGCCCCAGAAGAGGTCCCAATTATCCTGAAATTTGAAACCCTGCCCCTACACCAGTCCCTCAGCCACTTGTTCATCCTCCAGAGCATCCTATTCCTACCCTCACTGGCACCTAGCACAGGTAGCAATCCTGAGATTACCACCCTTGAGGTCCTGCTTTTCAACTTCCTACCAAGCTCTCTATACTCACTCTCCAGGACCTCCTCACACTTCCTTGCTATGTCATTGGTACCGATGTGCACTATGACATCTGGCTGGTCACCCTCCCACTTCAGAATGTCATGCAAGCGATCAGAGACATCCTTGACCCTGGCACCCGGGAGGCAACAAACCATCCTGGATTCTCTGTCACGACCACAGAACCTCCTATCTGCACCTCTAACTATCGAATCCCCTATCACTACCGCTCTCCTCTTTTTCCACCCTCCCTTCTGCACTGCAGAGCCAGACTCAGTGCCAGAGATCCAGCTACTGCAGCTTGTCCCTGGTAAGTCAACCCCCCCAACAGTATCCAATGCGGTATACTTGTTGTTGAGGGGAATGGCCACAGGGGAACCCTGCTCTGCCTGCCCTTTCCTCTTCCCTCGCCTGACAGTGACCCAATTTCCTGTCCTCTGCTCCTTTGGTGTAACTACCTCCCTGTAGCTACGATCTATAATCTCCTCATTCTCCCGAATGATCCGCAGGTCATCCAGCTCCTGCTCCAGTTCCTTAACGCGGTTTGTCAGGAGCTGCAGCTGGATGCACTTCTTGCAGGTGTCGTTGTCAGGGACACAGGAGGGCTCCCTGACTTCCCACATCCTGCAAGAGGAGCATTCCAACATCCTGCCTGGCATTCTCTCTACTCTAAACAATCTGAACAAAAAACTTACCGGAACCTACCCTGGCCTCTGCCTGTTCTCGCTGAAGCCTGTTGAGCCAAAGCCGTCCCACTCTGACTCAGTCCACTCCGACGATGGCCTCTACCACGATGGCCGCTACGATGATGGCCTCTGTATATGGTGGTCTGCTTTTAAACCTTGGCGCACTACGTCATGCGCCTGAGCAGTGCAGACCCTTCTCCCCGAGCAGTGTTTAAAAAAAACGGATTTTTCTACCCGATTTCTTCACTCCCTTCTTCTCAGCTGCTTGCTTCGACTGAACCAAGAACCATTGAAAATTTCTCTTTTTAAACCTTGGCACGCTATGTCACGCGCCTGCACAGTGCAGACCCTTCTCCCCGAGCAGTGTTTAAAAAAAAACGACTTTTTCTACCCGATTTCTTCACTCCCTTCTTCTCAGCTGCTTGCTTCGACTGAAACCCTTGCTTCGACCGGAGGAATAGCTTACGAATCTTGGGACTTAAAGAACAAACAGAAGGAGATAATCCTAAAGAATTCTTTGCAAATCTTTTGATGGAATTATTCCCTGATATTATAAAGTCTCTGCCTTTGATTGATCACGCTCACAGGTCACCTATCTACCAATCGGCTTCAAAATCTAAACCAAGATCAGTCATTATATGTTCCCATGAATTTCAAATAAAGGATCGTCTGATTCGGGCTACCCATGGAAAAGGTATGATTGACTACCAAGATCAAAAGATACATATTGTTCAGGATTTTTCATCAGAAGTCATGGCAGAATGTGCTAAGTTCAAAAAAGTTATGATGAAGTGATACAGTCAAAATTTTAAACCCTCTCTTTGTTCTCCGGCTCAACTGAGGATTACATTGGAAGACAGATCATTTAAATGGCTTTATATGAAGGAACAGGTGCAAGAATTTTTAAACTTTAAAAAAGTGAATGACTGTTATATATATACATACATATATATATTGAATAGACTAAAGATCTTGCAAAACACAAATACTACATATTAAAAAATGACTTTAATATTTTTTAGTATGAATACTTGTTATTTCTGTTTGCTAAACCTGTCTAAGCTTGTTTCTCACTGTATTATTTAGTCTAGGATGGAAAGTAAATAACCTTGTATTCTTGGAGTGGTTCCAACAGGCTTTCTAAGGGAACGTGTTTAAGGGAAGTAGATAACGGTTGCTCTATGACTGAGTTTCTTTCTTTGGTAGTGGGGGAGGAGGGATGGGGAGTCTTTTTTTCTTGAAGCTGATTTAGGAATTTAGTCAATTCTGTTGCTTAGTTAATATATTACAAGGTTTATATATTTTATTATATATTAATATATTTCAAGGGTTGATATACATTTTTCTGATTGCTATTTTAATCTTTCTTATAAAGAGCCTTAAAATGGATCAAAGTATTCATTTAATTTTAATGTAAAAGGACAAATCACCCTGTGAAAAGAAATAAGATTTTTGCCTATACTAAAAAAACTTAAGGTACTCGTCTTTTTTCAAGAAACACATGTACGTAGGTGTGACAATTCATGCTTTTTTTAATCAATGGAGAGGGTCTAATTTTCAATCTTCGTTTCAAGCCGAAGCGAGAGGCGTTTAGATCCTTATAGATAATAAAGTTTCCTTTGTTCAACATAAAGTAATTTCTGATACTAATGGGTGTTTTGTTAGAGTATCAGGAAAACTAAATAACAAATTAATGGTATTTGCCAATGTATATGCTCTGAATATAGATGACCCAGGTTTCTTTGAGTGTTTTTTTCCATTTTTGCCAGATCTAGGTCTGTACTCATTGGTGATGGGTGGAGACTTTAATTGTTACTTAGATCCAGTTTTAGATCATTCATCTTTTAAACCAATGATACCAAATAAATCAGCTGTGTTTAATGAATCTTTTTTAATGAAATGTGGCATTGTTGATGCCTGGCATTTTTTTCATCCAGTAGATAAGGAATATTCGTTTTTTTCTCATGTTCATCATACATATTCCAGGATTGATTTTTTTTTATTGATAGCCAACTGATTCCATTAGTTTGATCCTGTGAATATTTAGAGATTGATGTTTCAGATCATGCTCCTGTGGTTCTATCTTTAAATCTTCCTGGTCTTCTTCAAACAAATAGATTTTGGCAATTTAATCTAACTTTGTTATCTGATAAAGATTTTTAAAAGTTTATGGAGAGACAAATTACCTTTTTTTTGAAGAGAATACGTTAGAGGAGACTTCTAGTCTTATTAGACGGGATGCCTTTAAGGCATATGTTAGAGGACAAATTATTTCTTCTACTGCAAGTATTAAGAGGAAAGCTAATAAATGGAGAAGCGATTTAGCTAATCAGCTGAAACAGTTAGACCAAGAGTATGTCTTGGCTCCAGAACCTGCATTATATAAAAGACGTGTTGAAATTAAAACTAAATATGATCTTTTAACTTATCCAATTGAAACCCAACTCCTAAAAGATAAAAGTCAATTTTATATTCATGGAGATAAAACAGGTAAATTATTGGCAGATCAAATTAAAACCTTTGGAGCTAAACAACAGATTAAAGAAATATGCAAAGCTAATGGTGATAGGACAACTGATTATTTAGAAATAAATGATACTTTCAGAGAATTTTACTCTGAACTTTATAGTTCTGAATCTTCTAAAGATGATACTGTAATGAACAATTTTTTTAGATTAAACAAATATTCCTACAATTTTCTGCTGACAACAGAAAATTGTTGGAACAACCTATTTCTTTTGAGGAAATTATTGAGGCTGTGCGCTCATTACGTTTGAGAAAAGCTCTGGGTCCAGATGGATTTTCTGGAGAATTTTACAGGACCTTTTCCTCACTGTTCATTTATTTCCTCATTTATGCTCAGTTTTTTCGGATTCGTTTAAGTCAGGCAGACTCCCTCAATCTTTTTATGAGGCTTCCATTTTGCTCATTCTTAAGAGGAATAAGGATCCAACTGAATGCTCTTCTTGTAGACCAATTTCTTTACTTAATGTTGATGCTAAGATCTTATCTAAAGTATTGGCCCACAGGATTGAAAATGTTTTACCATCTGTCATTTCTGATAACCAAACCGGATTCATCAAAAATCAATATTCTCACTTTAATATTTGGCGGTTATTAAATGTTATTTATTCTCCTTCTAACACGGTATCAGTATGTGTGGTACCCCTAGATGCTGAGAAAGCTTTCGACAGAATTGAATGGAATTATTTATTTAAAACTATAGAAGAATTTAATTTTGGACCTGTTTTCATTCAACAGATTAAATTACTTTATTTGGCCCCTTCTTCTAGGGTTATCACTAATTTTCATAACTACAAAAAGTCTCGTTGTATGCTGATGATTTGCTGTTATTTATTTCTAATGTTGAGACTTCGTTACCCCATATGTGCTTTCTTTACTCTTCTGTTTTAGCCAGTTTTCAGGTTATAAATTAAACCTACATTAAAGTGAACTTTTCCCTTTAAACAATTTGATACCAACAAATTCTAACCTTCCTTTTAAAATTGTAAGAAACCAATTTATTTATTTAGGTGTAACAATTACTAAAAGTTACAAGTGTCTATTTAAAGAAGATTTTCTTACGCTATTGAATCATGTAAAAAGAATACTATTAAATTGGTCGCTTCTTTCGTTATCGTTAATTAGTCCAATTAACTCTATCAAAATGAATATATTACCTAAATTTATATATCTTTTTCAGGCATTACTGGTTCTCATTCCTAAATCCTTTTTTGATTCTCTTGACTCTATTGCATCTTCTTATATATGGAAGAATAAGCGTTCTAGATTAAATAAAATTCATCTTCAGTAAGATAAGAAGAATGGAGGATTAGCCTTACCAAATTTTAGATTTTATTCTTATTATATAAGAAATCTTACATTTTGGTTATATTATATAAATCGTGAGGATTGCCCAGTGTGGGTTTTCTTAGAAGCTAATTCCGTTAATAAATTCTCTATTATTTCTCTTCTTCGATCCTCACTTCCTTTGTCTTTGAGTAAATTAACTGATAATCTGATAGTTAAACACACTATGAGGATCTGGATACAATTTTGAAAATATTTTGGCTTATTGAGATTTTCTCTTTCGAGTCCCATTTTTTCTAATTATTTTTTTTAAACCCTCTATGATTGATGAGGCTTTTAAAGAATGGGATAGATTAGGTATTAATTGTTTTCAGGACTTGTTTGAGAGGGAAGTCTTCTTTCATTTGAACAATTGTTAACTAAATATAGTTTACCCAAAACTCATTTTTTTCGATATCTACAAATAAGAGATTTTTTAATAATCTCAAATAAGTACATTTCCTAAAAGTCCTGATAAGAATCTACTAGATGTAATTTTTAATCTGAAACCTTTTTATAATGGATTTATATCTAATATTTATAATATGCTGTTGGGAATGAGAAGTGTTCCTTCAGATAAAATTAAAAATCTTGGGGAACAAGATTTACAGATTTCAATTACTGAGGAAACTTGGAATCAAATTTTTAAATTGGTCAACACTTCATCGTTTTGTGCCCGTCACTCTCTCCTTCAATTTAAAGTGGTCCATAGGGTCCATATGACTAAGGATAAGTTGTCTCGTTTTTATTTGGATATATCTCCGTATTGTGATACATGTAATAATGGAGAAGCTTCACTCATTCATATATTTTGGACATGTCCGAGTCTTGGAAAGTATTGGAAAGAAGTATTTCAAACCTTTTCGATACCTTTTAAAGTAAATTTCAAGCCTAATCCTTTGACCGCTTTATTTGGTATTGTTGGAGAAAGGATATTATTTTGGAGCTATCTGATTTGCACATTTTAGCTTTTATGTCTATTATGGCCAGAAGGACGCTTTTGCTTAAATGCAAAGATGTGGCCCCTCCTATTCATGCCCAATGGTTACGTGATGTGACGTCATGTTTAAATTTAGAGAAGATTCGATGTTCAATCTTTGAATCTAATCAAGACTTTCAAACATTGTGGGGACCTTTTCTGAATTATTTTAAAAAACTTTGATTTTCTGTTAAAGCACAGATGATGACTAACAATCTTTTTTCTTTTTTTTCTACTAATCAGCTTCAGTCTTGATAGTGGGTTAGATTTTTTAATATAATAAACTTATTATTTTTCAATGTTACGACTTGTACGAATATAGGGTAAGGAGTCTTTATACGCGATTTAGCTCAATGTATTGACATATATATTTTTTCCTGTACTCTGTATTCTTATATATGTATAAATTAATAAAAATATTGAAAGAGAAGTCAATCCTATTCAATGTTCTGCCACTGCTGATTTCTCTGGGTAGGCCAAATGGATACACCTCCTGTGCTCCTTTCACCGTTCATCCCATCTGGCTGATATTTCCTGGAAACCCCAGTTGTCCTGAGTCCCAGGTCATCTTTGACCTGTATAACCCGTGCTTTGAGCTTCCTTACGGATTTGTGGATGGTATTCATCCAGTATTTCTTCAGGATTCTGGTAATTCTTTCGAAAGCTGTGGAAATAGAGGGAAGACAGTTGGAGGCAACAGGTTCCTCCTTGTTGTTAGGTTTCCTAGTTTTCCCATCAGCCCTTTTAAGGACCGGCTTGATTCCCTTCAACTTGTAGCCATTCTGTGGGAATGTCGTGCATAATCGTCTTATTTCCTTGAGGAGACTCTCTAGGTCTGAAATAGTTCTCACACGGTTAATCGAAGTAGAAAGAACTGCTCTACTTTGGGAGGCGTGATGGTGGCTGTTATTATCGAGGTATAAGTCCATGTGAGTGGGTTTCCGATAGACGCCATGCCAGAGGTTACCGTTTGGTTTCCGTTGTATCAGAATGTCCAGGAACATACAATATCCAGCTGAACCCGGAGGACCTGATGGTCAGTTTCAACGTGGTGTCTCTGTTCACAAGAGTTTCCATGAAGGACAGCTTGGCCCTCCTGCGATCAAGGTTTGATAAGGGTACCCTTGACCTTTTTGTACAGACATTGATGTACTTCCTCAATATGGGGAACTACTTTGAAGAAACGGACAGAGTACCCATGGGATCGCCCTTGTCGCAGGCTATGCTAATTTCTACATGGGGTCTTTGAGGAGAGGGCTCTGAGCTTATCACCCTTGCTCCCCAAATGCTTCTTTAGATACATCGAAGACACCTTCGTAGTGTGGCCTCATGGGCTCCAGGCACTCTAGCAGTACCACGACCATCTGCACAACATCCATCCAAACATTCATTTTATGATGGCGATGGAGAAGAATGATTGCCTCCTGTCTGGGACATTCAAACTGGACGGTAGCCTCAAATGTGGCGTCTACTGGAAACTCACTTACAAGGACTTATGCCTCAATAATAACAGCCACCGTCACGCCTCCTAGCGTAGAGCGGTTCTTTCTACTTTGATTAACCGTGTGAGAACTATTTTGACATGGAGAAATAAGACAATTACGCATGACGTTCCCACAGAATGACTACAAGGTGAAGGAAATCAATCCGGCCCTTAAAAAGGCTGATGGAATAACCAGGAAACCTAACAATGAGGAGGAACCCGTCACTACCACCTGTCTTCCCTATATTTGCCCAGTTTCTGGAAGGATCGCCAGGACCATGAAGAAATACCGGATTAATACCAACCACAAACCCATAAGGAAGCTCAAGTCACAGTTTATGCAGATCACAGATGACCTGGGACTCCAGTTGGCTGGCATTTACAGGATTCCCTGTGAGTGAGGAGCAGTGTATATCGACCAGATGGGATGCACGGTGGAAACCCACATCAAGGACCACAGGAGGTGTATCCATTTGGGTTACTTGGAGAAATCGGCGATAGCTGAACACTGCATTCGCAAAGGCCATAGGATTGACTTTGACAGCACAGAACTACATTGCTGAGCTTTTGAGACCGTTTGGTAAAGGAAGCCATTGAAATAAAATTAGAGGAGAAGAATTTTAACAAAGAGGAAGGTCTTGCTCTAAGTAAGAACCGGAACCTGATTGTAACCAAGTTAGGAGAGCAGAAACCCGATTGGATGAGAACTAACCAATCAGGAGGGATGGATACAGGGGTATAAATACCACCTGACCAGATATGCCCAGGCATAATCCCTGATGAAGATGCGGAGTTTGTCATCAAAATGTTGCTTATAATCGATATCTGTACCTGGCTGGAAGCCTGAGAAGTTTATTCGTCATATATGCTGGGAAAGCACTAGATCCATTTTCTAAGAAGAGGTTATTCATTATTATTATTATTTATTATTATTTTTTTTTTCCTTTTGTATTTGCACAGTTTGTTATCTTTTGCACATTGGTTGTTTGTCCATCCTGTTGGGTGAGGTCTTTTATTGTTTCTATTATGTTTCTTGGATTTATTGAGTATGTCCGCAAGAAAATGAATCTCAGGGTTGTATATGGTGAGGCATGTGATAATAAATTAAATTGAACTTTGAACTTCTGTAAGAACAGGTCTGAAATCAGAGATCTGAAAGCACACTAGGGCATGGATTCTGAACTAACATTGCAGAACTGTGCAAGGATCGTGTTGGGAGCAGTTCCTTCAGTCACTGAAGCTGCTAGAGTGACAACTCAGCTACTGAAGATAATTAATAACCATGGAGCAGAGAGCTGGCCAAGAGTGGAATGTAACTTAAGGTTTCATTGTAATATGCACAAAATGCTGGAGGAACTCAACAGGTCAGGCAGCATCTATGGAAGCGACATTTTGGGCCAAAACCCTTCATCAGGACTGGAAAGGAAGATGGAGATGTCAGAATTAGAAGGTGGTGGGAGGTGAAGGAGGACAAGCTGGCAGGTGACAGGTGAGACTAGGTGAGGGGGAAGGAGGGTCAATAAGAGAAAAGGAAGTGAAGTGAGAAGCTGGCAGGTGACAGGTGAGACTAGGTGAGGGAGGAAGGAGGGTCAATGGGAGAAAAGGAATTGAAGTGAGAAGCTGGCAGGTGACAGGTGAGACTAGGTGAGACTAGGTGAGGGGGTAAGGTGGGTCAGTGGGAGAAAAGGAAATGAAGTGAGAAGTTGGGAGCTGATAGGTGAGACGAGGTGAGGGAGGAAGGTGGGTCGGTGGGAGAAAAGGAAATGAAGTGAGAAGCTGGCAGGTGATAGGTGAAAGAGGTAAAGGACTGAAGAAGAAGGAATCTGATAGGAGAGGACAGTGGACCATGGGAGAAAGGGAAGGAGGAGGGGCACCAGACTGAGGTGATGGACAGGTAAAGAGCAGAAAAGGGGTGACAGGGTAGCCAGAATGGGAAATGGAAAAAAACAGAAGGGGGAGGGGAGAGAAATCACCAGAAGTTAGAGAAATTGATGCTCATGTCGTCAGGTTGGAGGCTACCCAGACATAATATGAGGCGTTGCACCTCCAGCTTGAGGGTGGCCTCATTGTGGCCATAGAGGAGGCTAAGGCCTGACGTGTAGTGGAGGGAACCGGGAGGAACCGGGAGATCAGCTGGGCTGACAGCTCTGTTTCCGTGTTGTATGACTGTATGACTCTGGGTGTCCAGACTGAGACCAATAGGAAGCCACAATGCTTATTCTGCCAAAATAGTCACGATGCTACTTAGGGCAAAAACACTTGAATGAAGCGGAATTTAGATTCAAGATCAGGATACAAGATTCAAATTTATTCATCACACATACATGGAAACATACAGTGAAATGTGTCATTTGCCTTAACAACCAGCACAGTGTAAGGATGTTTGGGGGCAGCTCACACGTGTCAGCACACATTCTGTGCCACCGGAGCAATCTCATAATACTCACCCGTGCTGTGCACTCTACGTGCACTTTCAATTATATGTTATCAACTTAATTTTGGTCAGATTTTGTTTTATGTGCTGTGTGTGGGTGCACTGTGGTCCAGAGGTTCATTGTTTCATTTGGTTGTATATATATACAGTCAAATGACAATTGTCATATGCGGACTTCAAGGACCAGACCATGACCACAATAGACTCGAATTTGAATAAAGCAGAACACAACAAGTAACAAAAGAACAACAGCAAAACAAGCCCTATTCCTCCCTCCCACCCAGTCCTCTAACTCCAAGACAGGCCATGGTCAGCCCCCCTCCAGCATCCAGTGGACCCAGACTTGGACTCACATACATTGGGCCTTTCATTCCTCCAGCACACTTGCAGAGATTTGCAGGCTTGAGCTCTGGCCAATGACTCTCGGCGTTCCGATCTGACCCTGTGGACTCGATCCTCAGCGTCAACTCCAGGAGCTGATGATCACCAAACACTAGACCTCAATCTCTGGACTCGCCGATGATGGGACCTTGAACATTAGGCCTTGAAATCCGGTCACACAAATTCACAAACCCAGTGGATCATTGGGCCTTGTCCCCCTGCCTGCACAGAACTCTGTCCATGGAGCATGCTGAAAACATACACAAGGGATGCACGATCAACATCACCAACACAGCCAAGATTAAAAGATTGAAAGTCAAGGTGAAGTCTATTGCTTCTTAAAGCAAAACTGCTGCCTTAACATTGGTGAATTGCCACGAACTCTCAAATATCAATCTCTTGAACCAGTGGGGATAACTTCACTCACACCATCACTGAACTGTTCCCACAACCTATGGACTCACTTTCAAGCACTCTTCATCTCATGTTCTCAATATTTATCACTTATTTATTTATTATTATTATTTCTTTTTTTCTCTTTTGTGTTTGTCTTTTGCACATTGGTTGTTTGTCTGACCTATTGTGTGCGGTTTTCTATTGATTCTATCGTGTTTACTATATTTACAGTGAATGCCTGCAAGAAAATGAATCTCAAAGTTGTATATGGTGACACAAATGGACTTTGATAATAAAATTACTTTGAACTTTGAGCTTTGCACTTAAGGGATTATATCATGTTGCTTCACTTGTAACTTTCGTTTTACTGTGCTGAAGACCCACTGCCCAGAACAAACAGATGTGTCTGAACATAGAAACTACAGCTCAGTACAGTCCCTTCCTTTGATCCACTCTGCTCTGCTGACCCTTAGCTACTCCAAGATCCACGTAACCCTTCCCTCTACATAGCCCTCCATTTTTATATCATTCATGTGCCTATCTAAGAGTTTCTTAATTGTCGCTAATGTATCTGCCTTTCCTCTGCACCCTCTCTAATCCAGGCAGCATCCTGGTAAATCTCCTCTGCACCCTCTCTAATCCAGGCAGCATCCTGGTAAATCTCCTCTGCACCCTCTCTAATCCAGGCAGCATCCTGGTAAATCTCCTCTGCACCCTCTCTAATCGATGCAGCATCCTGGTAAATCTCCTCTGCACTCTTATAAAGCTTCCACATCATTCCTATAATGAGGCATCCACAGTGGGGTCTAACCAGGGTTTTATAGAGCTACAACATTCCCTCGGGGCTCTTGATCTCAATCCACCGGTTAATGGAGACCAACACACCATATGCCTTCTTAAACACCCTATCAACTTGCATGGCAACTTTGGGAGATTAATGGATGTGGACCCCAAGATCCCTCTGTTCCTCCACACGGCTATGAATCCTGCCATTAACCTGTATTTTGCCTTCAAATTCGACTCTCCAAAGTGAATCACTTCACACATTTCTGGATTGAACTCCATCTGCCTCTGCCTGGCCCAGCTGTGCATCCTGTCAATGTCCCATTGTAACTTACAACAACGCTCTACACTACACACAACTCCGACAGTCTTCGTATCATCTGCAAATTTACTAACCCACCTTCCGCTTCCTCATCCAAGTCATTTATAAAAATCACAGAGAGGGCCCCAGCACAGCCCTCCAGGCAGATTACACTACATCTGCAACCACCCACATTTTTGATTAAAGATTAGTTTTATTTGTGACATGTACATCGAAACATACAATGTGCTGTTTGCGTCAAATCACAGTGAAGATTGCGCAGGGCAGCACGCTAGTGTTGCCAAACTTCCAGTGCCCACAACTTACTCACCCCAACCTTATGTCTTTGTAATATGGGAGGAAACACCATAAGACCTTGAGACCAGCAGAATTTAGGCCATTCAGCCCATTGAGTCTGCTCTGCCATTCCATCGTGGTCGATTTATTATCCCTCTCAACCCCATTCACCTGCCTTTGCCCCTTAACTTTTGATGCTGTGACTAATCAAGAACCTATCACCCAATGTCTTGGTCTCCATAGCCGGCTGTGGCAATGAATTCTACAGATTCACCACCCTCTGGCTGAAGGAATACTCACCGTTATAAAGGGATGCCCTCTGAGGGATGTCTTACAATGCTCTATACTATGAGTTCAGGTCAGGCTTGTCATCTGATATTTTTATGAATGTAGAACTTAGAACAGTACAGCACAGGAACAATGTTGTACCCAACCAATTAAATTAGTCATCACCAAATGAGCGACTAAACTAATCCCCTCTGCTTACACAATGTCCATATCCTTCCATTTCTTTCACATTCACATGCCTATCTAAACGTATCTTGAATGTCTCTGATGTATCTGCCTCTACCACCACCCCAGACAGCATATTCCAGGCACCCACCACTCTCTGTGTAAAAACCTGACCCTCACATCTCTTCTGAAATTATTCTCCTCACCATAAATGCATGTCCTCTGGTATTAGACATTTCGACCCTGGGAAAAAGTCACTTCCTATCTATTGTATCTATGCCTCTCAGAATTTATTTATTTTTATTTTTATTTAGAGATACACCACAGAACTGGACCTTCCAACCTAAAGAGCTGCATTGTCCAGCACACCACCAATTTAACCCTAGCCTAATCACAGGACAATTTACAATGACCATTTAACCTGTTAACTAGTACAACTTTGGACTGTGAGAGGAAACTCATGCACTCATGGTGAGAACGTACAAACTCCTTACAGACAGCGCTGGAATTGAACTCTGAGTTCAGGAAGCCCCAATCTGTAATATCATTACGTTAACCACTATGTTACCACGGTACCCAAAAATCTTATAAACCTCTATCACACTCCCCAAAGCACTCTCGAAATGTGGACATGTAAGAGTGTGGGAATAAAGCTGTATAAATATTTGCTCAACTAATTCAGCAATAAATTTATGTTGTTACATCTTCCTCAATACTCAACGCCCAAGATGAGCTTCAGTTCACTCATTAAAGTTCATGGGCTTTTGAAGTCGTGAATCCTGGTGCTGTTAGTGTCTGCAATTGTAATGGACAGATGAATTGCCTTGAAAGTTTTCCTTGTAGGATGTAGTGGATCAGAAGTCTCTTGTTTATTTTGGCAGAGTATAGACTTTTCCAAAACCAGAAAAGTTTGGATTCTTGTTAAAAAAATAACTTCTGCAATAACATCAGGAACATCTGCGCGGGCTAATGCTGAGCAGGCGGGCTGTTTGGAGGCGATTGAAGTGTTGTCTGGCCATGCCAGTAGTCTAGTTATTTGATGTGATTTTTGGATACATGGTCTTCACTGCAAACTGGCTGTCATATCTGACTCTGGGTCAGCAGAAAACTGTAGAGAGCAGAGGATACAGCTGTGCACACACGCACTGTCAGCGATTACAACAGCCTCTTCAGAAATCTAAGTAAAATTGCCGAATTCATTTTTAGTCCACCAAA
This sequence comes from Mobula hypostoma, assembly GCF_963921235.1. NCBI lineage: Eukaryota > Metazoa > Chordata > Chondrichthyes > Myliobatiformes > Myliobatidae > Mobula > Mobula hypostoma. The sequence continues at coordinate 6,645,745 of NC_086099.1, forward strand.
AGAGAAATAAACACAAGAAAATCTGCAGAGTTGGAAATTCAGAGCATCACACACAAAATGCTGGAAGAACTCGGCAGGTCAGGCAGCTATGGAAGTGAATAAACAGTCGCCGTTCTGGACGAGAACCTCTTCAGGACTGAGAAGGAAGGGGAAAGAAGCCAGAATAAAAAAAGAGGGGTAGGGGAAGGAAGACAGATAGAAGGTGATGATAGGTGAAGCCAGGTGGGTAGGAAAAGTAAAGGGCTGGAGAGGAAGGAACCTGATAGGAGAGGAGAGTGGACCACAGAGGAAGGGGAAGGAGGAGGGGGCCCAGGTTAGAAGAGGTAAGAGGCTAGAGTGGAGAATAGAAGAAAAGTAGAGGGGGTGAGAGAAAAATGTTTTTACCTGGAAGAGAAATTGATGTTCATGCCATTATGTTGGAAGCTACCCAGTTGGAATATAAGCTGTTGCTCCTCCATCCTAAGGGTGGCCTCATCATGGCACAAGAGGAGGCCATGGACCATCATGTTGGAAAGGGAATAAGACTCAGAATTAAAATGTTTGGCCACTGGGAAGTGCTTTATTTACAGTTCAGCACATCACGGGAATCAGCCTCCCCTCTGTGGACTCTGTCTACACTTCTCACTGGCTCATTAAATAATACAGCCTCTGTTGGTCTGGGTCAACCATGGATGTTCTGTCCTAACTGCTGTCTACCTTTTGATAGAAAGGGAAGTTCAAGGGGGATATTAGAGGAAGGTTTTTTACTCAGAGAGTGGTTGGTGCGTGGAATGCACTGCCTGAGTCAGTGGTGGAGGCAGATACACTCATGAAGTTCAAGAGACTACTAGACAGGTATATGGAGGAATTTAAGGTGGGGGGTTATATGGGAGGCAGGGTTTGAGCCAACATTGTGGGCCAAAGGGCCTGTACTGTTCTATCTTCTATATTCTATGATACGCAAGCCTGGGCGGTACGATATGGAGAGCAAACTGTTGCCCATGCGGCAGGCTCCCCCTCTCCACACAGCTGACAAACCCGAAGGAACGGCAGAGACCGATACAGTTTGGCAGGAGTTGCTAGTCAGTGTTGAACTCAACGTAGGATTGCCTTAGGGGACTCCAGATTTTTACTCCAGGGTTTACTCCAGAAGCCTTCCCTATGAGTGCATAGAGCTGCAAGGCAGCGGAGGTCTGAGATCAGAGTTTTCCTTCTCTTAGATAAGCTGCCAACTTCCTCAGGAGCCCATCTGTCTCAGGAAAGCAGCCAGCATAATCAAAGACTCCACCCAACCCAGACATTCTTGCTTCTCCCATTTTCCATCAAGCAGAAGATACAAAAGCCTGAAAGCATGTATCACCAGACATAAGAGCAACTTCTTTCCTACTGTTGAATGGCTCGCCAGTATGATACGACAAACTGTTGATCTCATAATTGACCTCGTTAAGATCGGATAACTTACTCTTTCCCAGCACTGCGCTTTCTCTGTATCCATTACACTTTCTTTTGCATTCTCTTATTGTTTTACATCTATAAGATTGCTGATGATGCAACCATTCAAGGTAGAATCTCAGATGGTGACAAGAGAGCGAACAGGAGCGAGATATACCAGCTAGTTGAATGGTGTTGTAGCAACAACCTTACACTCAACGTTAGCAAGACCAAAGAGCTGATTGTGGTCTTCAGAAAGGGTGAGACAAGGGAACACAAACCAGTCCTCATAGAGGGATCGGAAGTGGAGAGAGTGAACCAAGTTCCTGGGTGTCAAGATCTCTAAGGACCCAACCTGGTCCCAACAGATCGATGCAGCTATAAAGAAGCAAGACCGTTGCTATATTTCATCAGGAGTTTGAGGAGATTTGGTTTGTCATCTAAAACACTCAAAATCTTCTACAGATAGACCGTGGAGAGCATTCTGACAAGCTGCATCACTGTCTGGTATGGGGGGGTGGGGAACGTGAGGGTGGGCTACTACACAGCATTGAAGTGAGTTGCAGAAAGTTGTAAAATTACTTAGCTCCATCATGGATACTAATCTCCATAGTATCCAAGACATCTTAAGAAGACAGCGTCCATCATTAAGGGCCCGCACTACCCAAGGCATGCCCTTTTCTCATTGTTGTCATCAGGAAGGAAGTACAGGAGCCTGAAGGCACACACTCAGTGACTCAGGAACAGCTTCTTCCCCTCTGCCATCCAATTTCTAAATGGACATTGAACACTTGAACACTACCTCAATAATTTTTTTATTTCTGTTTTTGCACTACTTATTTAACAATTTAATATACACATATATAATTACTGTAATTCAGTTTTTTAAATATTTATCATGTATTGCATTGTACTGCTGCCACAAAGTTAACAAATTTCACAACATATGCTGGTGATATTAAACCTGATTCTGATTCTAGTTCAGTGCACTGTGTAATGAACAGTATGCAAGACAAGCTTTTCACTACACCTCAGTGCATGTGACAATAATCCAATTCCAATTCACAATGCACCTTAAGTTTGCAACCAGCCAGGAATTTCTGACATGTGGACAAAGACCACAGTTGCATATCTTAACATAAAGTCTGTCATAATGATTGGGCTGCATAGTTTTCAATGTTTGTTGAGGGATAGGTATTGTTAAATCTCTGGCAAAGAACTTCCCTGCTCTCCAATGAAACAGTACTACGGGATTTTTAACCCCCTATGAGACATTTGGACAGGTGCATGGATAAGTGTGGTTTTGAGAGATGTGGGCCAAATACAGTCAAATGGAACCAGCACTATGGTTAGCTAGAATGAGTTGGGCCAAAGAATCTGTTACCATTCTATAACCTGCCTCATTGACCATCGCCCAGGAACTCTTACTGTGATGAAGTACTTTGCGAAGTCGGTGATGAAGTATATCAACTCCAGCCTAAGAAGTGACTCAGATTCGTTCCAATCACAAACAAGAGAAAATCTATAGATGCTGGAAATCCAGAGCAACACACACACAGTGCCGGAGGAACTCAGCAGGTCAGGCAGCATCTGTGGAAATGAGTAAACAGTCAACGTTTCGGGCCAAGACCTTTCATCAGAACTGGAGAAGAGAGGTGAGAAGTGAGAGTAAGAGTCTGTTCCATTCTGCCTCAAGTAAAATAGAACTTTATTGTCATTGCTCAAGACAACAAGATTGTGGTGCTACTCCAGTCCGTATAAAACAGATATTTACAATGCTTAATTTTTTAAAAATCCCATATCTATCTGCAACAAACCTTAAAACTTAAAGGCTCTTGGCAAGCTAGGGTGTAGCATTGATCATCTGAACCACAGCCCTTGGGAGGAGGCTGTTTTTCAGTCTAACTCTCTTGGCTAAGTTCTTTCTGTATCTTGATCAGATAGTGATTGGACGTTAACAATGCTACGAGTACACCATTGGGATGGAGAGCGGCACAAAGTAGATGCCATTTCACTGGCTCATTACTCAGCTCTGGAATCTTGAACATAGAGCAGAGAACAGTACCGCACAGTACAGGTCCTTCAGCCCATAATGTTGTGCTGACTTTTTAACTCCCACATAGCTCAGCAGGTCAGGCAGCATCTATGAAAATGAATAAACAGCTGACATTTTGGGCCAAGACCCTTCATCAGGACTTGGAAAGAAAGATGAAAGAACTCAGGATAAGAGACGGAGGGAAGGGGAAGAGTACAAGCTGGCAGGTGATAGGTGAGACCAGGTGAGTGGGAAGTCAGTTGGGGGAGGGTGAAGTAAAAAGATGGGAGGTGATAGTGGGAAAGGCTGAAGAAGTAGGAATCTGACAGGAGAGGAGAATGGGACCTTGGAAGAAAGGGAAGGAGGAGGGGCAATGGAGGGAGGTGATAGGCAGGCGAGGAGAAGTAAAGGGGTAAGAGGGGAGTTAAAATGGGGAATGGAAAAAGAGAGAGGGAAGAGGGGGAGAAATTACTGGAAATTAGAGAATTCAATGTCCATGCCATCAGAGTAGGACGCTACCCAAACAGAAAAGGTGAGAAAGGCAAATGTGACATTAACATTGATTTCAAGAGGACTAGAATATAAAGAATATAATTTTGAGACTTTATAAATCACTGGTGAGGTCTCATTTGGAGAAATGTGAGCGGTTTTGGGCCCTTTATCTAAGAAAGGATGTGCTGACATTGGAGAGAGTACAAAGGAGGTTCACAAAAATGATTCCAGGACTGAATGGCTTGTCATATGAAGAGTGTTTGATGGCTCTGGGCCTGCATTCACTAGAATTCAGAAGAATGAGGGGTGACCTCATTGAAACCTATCGAATGGTGAAAGGCCTTGATAGAGTGGATGTGGATGTCCATATCCTTCCATTTTCCTCACGTTCATGTGCCTATCTAAACATTTCTTAAAAATCTAATGTATCTGCCTCTACCACCATCCCAGGGAGCACATTCCAGGCACGAGCCACACTCTGTAAAAACTTGCCCCACACATCTCCTTCGAAATTATCCCCCTCTCCATAAGTACATGCCCTCTAGTATCAGACATTTCAACCCAAGGAAAAAGATAATGTCTGTCTACTTTACCTATGCCTCTCATAATCATATAAACCTCTGTCAGATCTCCCCTCAGCCTCTGACGCTCCACACAGAATAGAGTCTAACAGCTATAGAGAGAGTGCAGCGCAGGTCGACAGTGAAGTGCAAGATCGGAATGAGGTCGAGAGTCCAGCTTAATGTACTAGGGAGCCATTCAATAGTCATATAACACTGGAATAGAGGTTGTCGTTGAGCCCAGGCTATTGGACTTTCAGGCTATTGGACTTCTACCCTGTAGGAGGGGAAGAAGAGAGATTATCTGGAGTGGGTGGGGTCTTCGATTATGAGGTAGTGAGAAGTGTAGACAGAGTCCTTAGAAGGGAGAAACACACATCAAAGTTGCTGGTGAACGCAGCAGGCCAGGCAGCATCTCTAGGAAGAGATACAGTCGATGTTCTGGGCCGAGACCCTTCGTCAGGATTAACTGAAAGAAGAGCTAGTAAGATTTGAAAGAGATTTCAAATTTCAAAGAGGTTGACTGTAACCCAAACATCGCAGCTACAAAGAAACATTACCTCATCAGTTAACGTTACAGAGAAGCCATTTCACTATAACACTACAGAGAAGCCATGTTATTATCAGTTAACGTTACTGAGAACCCCCCCCCCCTACATTCTCCCCCCCACCGAATTTAGTCATGCCCTCCTGACGCTCAGGTAATTTGCCAGCCCTTCCTGCAAAACACAGAGCCCAATCCAAGTGCAGAAAGCAGTGACATAGCTCCCCAAAACAGTAGAGATCACACCCTGTTCCCCAGGCGCTACATAAGCCAACCTATCTGGGGGGGTTCCTAATCCTCTGAGACCTCTGTACCTCCTCTTCTAACTCTTCTGGCTCAGACACTACTGGAGACACTTTGGGGCTACCTAGCGAAACCTCCAGCAATCTGTCACTCAAATGCCTCTGCAACTCGGAACCCCCGTCCCCTATCTCGGGTTCAGACCCCACCTCCTCTCCTTCAGAGTCCTGCTGTACTCCAGGCTGCCCACCAATAGCCCCCACCCACCTCCCCTGATGCAGTGGGAGAAAGGCCAGGAGTCTCTTCCTCCATCACGGGGGAGTTAGCGAACGGCAGCACGTACCACTCATCCGAATCTTCATCCTCCAAGTCAGTATCCCTCACAGGGGCTGGGCCAGGGCTCTTCCATCACCCCATGTGTTCGCAGAGTCCTTGTACTAGGTGAAGATTCCAAGTCGGGCTCTGGGTCTACCTGCACCTCTTGTCCCAGGGGCAACAGCTGGTTCTGATGGAGAATCTTGACAGGCCCGTTCCCCTCCTCAGGCCTCACCCGGAAAACCAGTAGATTTGGCGTTTGACTCTCCACCACATAGGGTGTGGCCACCCAGAGGTCAGCCGACTTGTGTTTTCCAGGTAGTCCCAAGTTCCTTATGAGGACTCGGTCTCCCTGCAGGAGTTGGGAGAACTTCACTTTCTGGCCATACCTCCTCTTATTTCCCTGATTCTGCTTGGCGGCTGCCACCCCAGTCAACTCGTAAGCCCTTTTCAGCTTTCTCCTCATATCAGACACATACTTCAGATAATGCTTCGGTGGTAGGTCACCCGCGTCAGTCCCAAAACAGAGGTTAATGGGCAACCTTGCCTCGCGCCCGAACTTCAGATAATAGAGTGAGTATCCAGTAGCATCATTGTGTGTACAGTTGTAACAGTGAACCAGATGCCCAATATGTTGACTCCACTTGTTCTTCTTACTGATCTCCAGAGTCCCGAGCATGTCTAGCAAGGTCCGATTAAACCTCTCAGGCTGGGGATCGCCCTGCGGATGATAGGGCATGATCCTCGATTTCTCAACTCCCAGCATGCCCAGTAACTCATGGATGGGCCTACTCTCAAAGTCCCGTCCCTGGTCACTATGTATCCACCGGGGAAGGCCATAATGCACGAAATACTTCTCCCATAACACTTTTGCCACTGTAGTCGCCCTCTAGTCCTTGGTAGGAAAAGCCTGAGCATATCTTGTGTTGTGGTCCGTGATAACTGAGACATTCACTGTGTTGCTGGTATCGGGTTCAATGGACAGAAAATCCATACCCACCAAGTCCATTATGGCCTTCCCCAGTGGATACATAGTGACCAGCCTCTTCAACCTCTCTCTAAACGGGATGTCCTCAGTCACCTGGATTGTGTGGTGAGTGCTCTTGGAACAACCCACATCAAACTCGCCAAGGGAAAAAAAATCTTCCAGCTTCAATATCTTCTCCACCAGACTTCGTTTCCAGCCCAGCGGCACAGGAGAGTCCCCAAAGTTAAAGGCCTCAGCAGTCAACTTTTCCCTGTTTTCCAATAGCTCCCCCCCCCCACCCCCCAGCAGGCTTCACAGAGGCACTAGACATTACCGTCACCAGGAACAAATGCGCCAGGGGCATCCCTCTCTTAAAGGTGATTTCTCTCTTCATGGTGTTCCTGACAATCACCGCCATCCTGCTCGCCTGTACCACCGAGGGCCTCTGTACTTCGGACCTCACCAGCACCCCAGCCGGAAATTGCAACTCCCCCTCGAGGTCTTCCTGGGGCATCCACTAAAAGGGCCTCGCCATCAGGCACTCCGGGAAATCTGGGGGTTCCCATCACTCTCGCTACTTCCCCGGGCCTTACTACCTTAGGCTTCGACTAGGTGCACTACACAGTCCCTCGTTTAAATTCAGTATCCGGCCCAGTGCAGCCTCACACTTCCTCAAAAGCAGCTTGAAACACTGGGTGCACAGCCAGGGTCCCCAAAATGTTCTCACCTGCCCTTTCCTGGCAGGCCCCCATGAGCCTCCGCACCAAAGGGGTGTTAGTCCCCACCAGGATCGAAGCACCACCGTCTCAAACCGGACAAACCAGCACTAATGTCTCCAGAACTTCAGACACTCCCACCTCAGCTTCTGAAAACTCCAGTCTCACTGACAAATACCCATCATACAGATAATCACCAGCACTGATGCCCCAAACCTCTAGTGCACTGAATGGAGTCAAGGGCAAATGCTTTAAATACTGGTTCTGTGGTTAAATGTCACTGCATTCGAATTTCCACTCATCACATTTGAAGGGAGATGATTGCAAATTTCCTGGAACAGTTTCTACAGTGAGGTCAAGTGAAGATCACTGGCTGTCACTCACTGACATTAGAAAACCCATTCACTGCCCCAGCGAAGAAAAGAGCTGAAAAAGTTACTGTTTACTGCATCCACCCGAGCAGTCACCTTTTCACCAAATTGCCATCGGGGGATACTGCAAGTCCATCAACATCAGGACTAGACGTCACCTCCAAAACTTCTTCCCTGGAGCTATCTAGCTTCTCAACAACACTCACTCTGGTGTAGTACTCTAGCCGTTCCTTCACAACATCTGTTAAATGAGCTTTGCTGCTCTCCTTGTTTTTTTGATAATTACTGAGTCTGTTTATATGCTCTCATTTATTTAAGTTTGATTTTTAATATCTGTGCATGTCACCAATCTGCTAATTGTTGGTTGCTTAAACACGAGGAATTCTGCAGATGCTGGAAATTCAAGCAACACACATCAAAGTTGCTGGTGAACGCAGCAGGCCAGGCAGCATCTCTAGGAAGAGGTACAGTCGTTTACCTCCTCACTCACCTCCATTCAGGGCCCCAAACAGTCCTTCTAGGTGAGGTAACACTTGGTGAGAAAACGTTCCCCTCCCCTTCCTTCCCCCTCTTCTTCTATTCCCTCTCCGGCCTCTTACCTGGTTATCACCTCTCCATGGGTCACCTCCTCCCTCCCTTTCTTCAATGGTCCACTCTCTTCTCCTGTCAGATTCCTCCCTCTCCAGCCCTTTATCTTTCTAACTCACCTGGCTGCTCCTATGACCTTCTAGGTTGTCCTCCTTTCCCTCCCTCACCCCGATCTTTTTATTCTGGCGTCTTACCCCTTCCTTTCCTGTCCTGAAGAAGGGTCTCAGCCTGAAATGCTGACTGTTTATTCTTTTCTACAGATGCTGCCTCCAGCATTTTGTGTGCATTTCAGTATGAAAAACCTATTCATATTACATAGAAATCTACAGCACATTACAGGCCATTCAGCCCACAATGTTGTGCTGACCATGTAACCTTGTTGGTCAGAAGAAACTTCAGTCTGATCAAGGACAGGGGAAGCAGACAAGTCAGTTGTCTTTGTTTCCTCCCATTTTGTGGACTCTGAACTGATTCTAATCAGAGCAACTGAATGTGGACACAGGAAGCTTCAGGTAATGATCTGTTAAACGTGAGACCATCCTCAAACAAGTAGCTATTTGTTATGTGAAAGGGCATAGACTCTGAACTGATCCTTGACTCTGAGACAATCTAGTGGGCATGCAGGTACAGCAGGCGGTGAAAAAGGCAAATGGTATGCTGGCATTTATAGCGAGAGAATTCGAGTACAGGAGCAGGGAGGTACTACTGCAGTTGTACAAGGCCTTGGTGAGACCACACCTGGAGTATTGTGTGCAGTTTTGGTCCCCTAATCTGAGGAAAGACATCCTTGCCATAGAGGGAGTACAAAGAATTGATTCCTGGGATGGCAGGACTTTCATATGAAGAAAGACTGGATGAACTGGGCTTGTACTCGTTGGAATTTAGAAGGTTGAGGGGGGATCTGATTGAAACGTATAAGATCCTAAAGGGATTGGACAGGCTAGATGCAGGAAGATTGTTCCCGATGTTGGGGAAGTCCAGAACGAGGGGCCACAGTTTGAGGATAGAGGGGAAGCCTTTTAGGACCTCGATTAGGAAAAACTTCTTCACACAGAGAGTGGTGAATCTGTGGAATTCTCTGCCACAGGAAACAGTTGAGGCCAGTTCATTGGCTATATTTAAGAGGGAGTTAGATATGGCCCTTGTGGCTACAGGGGTCAGGGGGTTTGGAGGGAAGACTGGGGCGGGGTTCTGAGTTGGATGATCAGCCATGATCATAATAAATGGCGGTGCAGGCTCGAAGGGCCGAATGGCCTACTCCTGCACCTATTTTCTATGTTTCTATGTTTCTAATCAGAGTGATAAACCTGAGACCATTCTCAGAGGAGTAGCTACTTGTTATGTAAAATGCCAGACCTGCAGTCGGTAATCTCGTTCGACTCTGTCTGGGTTGCCTCATTTAACTGGCTTGGACCAGTCAGAGTGTAAAGACACACACAAGGCTGGGGTGGGCAGAGCCACGAAACGATGTTGGTTGTAGCCCTGTACAATGACCAGTAAGAAGGTGACCCAGGTAGGTCAGGTCACCTTGAGCCAATAGGATGAAGTATAAAACTCAGGAGCTCCAAATACACAGGGGCGATAACTCTCCAGCAGCCAGAGACCAACCATCGCGGATAAGGAGGACCCCACGGACATGTGGAGATCGGAACCATGAGAAATGCCTGGCCAGCATCGACTCCTTTCCCAGGTAATACCTTTTCTCTTCATTGACTGTTCATGGAGTGTCAGGGTTCTAGTAAGGAGCACACAGGAAAATAGAGTGTGAACCCACACGCTTTTTAGTTGAAATAACAAGTCATTTGTCGTTAAATACAGATTCTCTGTGCCTCACTGATCATTATTACAAGGGGTG